>NC_141614.1:43359470-44005720 GCF_047967505.1 Dipteris shenzhenensis
AGAGAGAAGAGGAGAGAGAGAGAGAGAGAGGAGAGAGATGGGGAGAGAGAGAGAAATAATTACAAATCCTAGGGAGAGAGAGAATGAAAAATCTTAGCCACCATGGGAGGGAGAGAAAGAGAGACTTGAGATAAACTAAGAGAGAGAATGAGTGGGATGAGGACAGAGAGGGAAACAAATAAGAGTTGTCAGAGAGAGAGAGAGAGAGAGAGAGATTAAGAGAGAGAATGAGGTGTCTTACTATGGCTACAGAGAGATTTAGGAGTCGAGAGAGAGAGAGAGAGAAAGTAAAGAGAGTTTTATATATTTACATGTTTTATATTATACTTTTAAAAAATTATAAAAGAGTGAATTTATGGTTCTCTCACATGCAGGTTTAGCCCTTGGGGGGGTCACTCATCATATGTAACCCTATCACGTGAGTTCAACAAAAGGATACTTTTTATTTCTAAAATTTACAGAGATAGATATACATAAGGGACTATTTAAAATAGTTTTGGAAGAAATTTACAGATTTGTATAGAAAAGGGGTACATTTTATTAATGAAAAATTTACACAGATAAGGGATTTTAGAAATATGCCTTGAACGCACGTGGTATAGAGAGTTTATACATAGTGACCCCCCCGAGGTTTAGCCTCTACATCAAAACCCCTTCTTTTGCATATTTAAGCCTCTTAAACCCCAGCACATTAAAATGAACACAGAAAAAGAAATTATTTATTGCTTTTCTTCGCTTCGACGGTTGGTTTAGCATAGTTTAGCATAGATTAGATTGCCTTAGAGGAGAGACAATTCTCCAAGTTGCCAATTGAAGCCATGCTCAAATTTTTCTAACTAGTTCCTAATTGTTGTCAGTCCCTTCCCTCACATGCGGTTTAACACTCATAACATGCTATTAAATAAGACCTTTTACCATTTACCAAGAAGTTTATCAGTGGGCAGATTGCATGAGCAGATATCAGTGGATAGATGACATGTCATGGGACATATTGGAGCTTGATGATTATTGGTTATTTTTATTGCATTTGTATAAATATTTAAGCTCATTTATTGTCATAAAAAACCTTGTAAAGCCTTTTATGCTATTTTTTACATTTATTGTCATATGAAGCGCCTTGTAATAAACCCGACCATTCACTATTTAACGAGTATCAGTGGGCTGCATAAGTGGATATCAGTGGAACAATTTTTAGTGGGTAGATTGCATCAGTTGGGTATCAGTGCACAGATATCAATGGATGGACAGATTACATGTCATCACGAAGATTGAAGCTTTATGACTAGAGGGAAAATCAATGGATGGACAGATTACATGTCTTCACAAACATTGAAGCTTTATCACTAGATGACATTTTATATTATTGTAAAGCTTTATTGGCTAATTTTTTTACATTTGTACAAATATTTAAGCCTTGTAAAGCCTTCTAGGCTATTTCCCACATTTATTGCCATATGAAGCCTTGTAAAGCCTTTTGGGCTATTTCCCACATTTATTGTATCAAGCGTTGTATATTGTACTTTACTTGTATGTATCTAAATTCTTCATTATTTTTTCTTGTAGGATTATGGAGCAATCAACTAATGTGGTGGCTATCCTAAATGACTCTAAGATCAGAGAATGGGTTTCTGATGTCACTTTGAATTTGAAAGGAAAGGAATATAGCCCCAATGGCTTTAATAGGTGGACTTGATATCACATGGGTAGAAGAGCTTGGTTTCTTCATCAAAAGGAAAAAAGACTTTTTCTACTTATGTCAAAAAGGGAGTTCAATGGTGTTGAAGATCCATGGGATGCTACTTTCTTCAAAAAAGATATGACTTCAAGCCTTGTAGTAGGCATAATGATAGAGTCAAAAGAGACTTTTATGGATATTTTTACAAAGAGTTCAGATACTGAAGTTGGCGGTCTTCATTTTGTTGTGTCAAGGAGAGACTCAAAGACCTTTGTGATGCCTCCTCCTCAACCATCAAAGTTTCCAGAGCTGCAAAGTGCATTAGAGGCTCTTTCATATACTTGGGAGTAATTTCCTAGTGTGGTGGCAAAAAGGATGCATGCAAAGATAATGTTTGAGTACTTTCACGATGCACAATATGCTCCTCATATTCAAGGATCTTCACATGAAGGAGATCAAAAAGCTCAGACTTCGATGCAGGGACAAGAAGAACAGGCACACTGTCACAAACGTGTAGAACATGAGCGCAAACTTCTAGAGCAAGAAATGGTGGATGTAACTAAGGATGATGAAACACAAGCCTTGAGTGCACGGGAATTAAAAAAATTGAAGAAGATCAAGGTCGATCCACTGCAGTTATGCTAGAAGCTCTTGCTAGCAATTCACGACGTGAAATGCAAAAGGCTAGTACTGCAAGAGCCACGGCTCCAAGCAGTAAAAAAAAGGCATCGTCCCACTGTAGAGAGAGATAATGTGGACGAAAAACGGTTAAAAGAAGAGAAAGATGAAGAAAACTCAGAACCCGAGGCTGAAGATGATCAGGATGAACTCACATCAATCAAAAATCTTAATCTGCGTCTTAATGAAGTAGTTACAAATGATGATGTGGGATATATCTGGGGTCAAAGGACGTGGTTTGTGAATGCCAAAGATGTGGAAGCTGCAGCTGTCTTTACTAATAGCCGAAGCCTTGATATATCCTATGCACTGCAAATATACGAGGCTTTGAGAGATGGTAAGAAACCTGTGGCAAGCAATGTGGTCTTGCGCCCAATAATGTTTTGTTTAATCAAAAATAGTTTTCTGGATCAAATAACATTTACAGGGCCTACACATTTCGAGGAAACCTTCAGTCGATTCTTTAAAGACACTCTTAAAAATATTCCACATGAACAAGGCGAAGAGGCACAAGGTGAGAATATGCTAAAGGAAGCAAAGAAGGAATTCCTCCTTCATTGCAGATTCCATCCCATTGATGGTCAACATTGGGCTTATGCTTGTAATCAGATTGCAAAGGAAGCAAAGGAGGTCAAAAGACTCACTTCAGAACAATTTGCAAAGATAAGTTCATTCCATTATTATCCTGCAACAATCTGTATATTCAAGCATGAGATCAAGTATTTGATTGAGTCTGAAAGACTTAATCATTATGTCCATGGAAAGCGTAAGATATCCTCAACATTAGAGGTCTTACAGAAGGCAAGGTTTATATGGACAACATTTGGTTCTCCAAATCCTGATTTGAAGCGAAAGGTCACAAAAGCAGACGCCGACACACTCACGAACTTCTATACTTCTTTGAGTGCAGTTGTGCCTAGGGGAACTCAAGAGTGAAGAAAGTATGACAAGCCTCAAGGTGGTGAGGGATAGATATGACAACTACACTTCTATCATATTTCGTCGTGTTGAAGTGTTCAATGAGATGCTTGAAACGTGCATTGCTTGTGAGCGTGGATAGTTGAGCTATGAAGCTCCTTTGTTTATCTCCAGAAAGTCAAAGGTAATGGATAAGAAGGAGTTGACAGCAAGGATGTGGAGGCCTATAAAGTACTTACTCGAAAAGTATGCATCCATGGCAGCACAAAAAATTTTAAAGAAAGAATGGTTTTTTGGAAAAAAAGACAAAGACCACTGCATGGAAGAATGCATCAATGTACAGGTGAGGCATGATGCAGTGCATAGTGCCATTAAGTATTTGCTGTCAGAGAAAAAAATTCCACTGACTCATTGTAACATTGACTATAATGTGTGAAGCATATAGCTTCTTTGTCAACACCCAAGGGCTATGGGCAAACAGGTGGATTAAAAAGGATGAAGATGGGTTAGAAATAGTAATCTCTTATATGAGAAAAGAAATCCCACAATAGGTGGTTGCATATGTGGAAAGATTAATCAACGAGATAAGGATGCCGACAGATATGCACCAAAGCTTTCAATTCAATGTAGAGGTTACGGCAGAGTCTGGAAAGCTTGTGAACTTCAGGGGAGTCTCAGAAGATGACTTCTTCAAGAATGAGTCAGCATGGGATAAGCCACAACTATTCTTTATCAATGAAGTTTCTAGCGATGATATCCATAACTTCATTGATAGAATAGTATATACCACCATTAGCAAAGTGGCAATTTGCAACATTGTCATTTTTGTTAATAAAAAAGACAAAGAAGCCATGCAGGTTACTCTAGAGCGAGCATATTCATCAGATTTGAAGATCTATAGTGGTGTTTATGCAGCAAAGAGAGGCAAGAGAGAATGTGGCATAGCGATTCAATCTCTTGAATCCTCCTTGAATCATTCTTTTTGTGTATGCAAAGTCCCAACCCTGATCACTCCTTATAAAAGAACATAAGAGGGAATTCAAATAACTTGAGATTGATGCTAGAAGAGCAAGATATTCCTAGGTCCATACATTATAAAAAAGACAACTATGGAAGTCTTGCAAAAAGTGGGAGTCTCTTGCTTACCATGATGGAGAATTTGCTACCGGCAGGTTGGGAGGTCACCTTGTGCAAGATGGGATATTTATTTGAGGATCTCCTCAGAAAAGGCAACTCCACAAATATTATTGAAAATAAGCATTTCATGGCTTATTTTCAGCTTCAAGCAGATCTAATCACAGGCTATGAAAAAGAGATAGACCACAAGGACACTGATGACATGGATGATTACCTTGAAGATCATAATGTCCCAGTTGATGATGATGAAAAGATGGACTTACATGACCCATTCAGAGAGAGCTCGGTGGATGAAGACAAACATAATGATGCCTTCTTTGATAATTATGGCTTGTAGGGTTATGAAAAAAGGCCACTATGACAATACTTAGCGGTATGAACTCTCTATTTCTCAACTAAATACAATTTTTTAAATAAGATTTAAATTTAAAGATAATGAATCTAATCTCTCATATTTGTTTACAGGCAATAGAGGGAGAAGAAATGGATGAAGTCAATATGGAGGCACTCCCTTCTACTTCAACAATACAACCACCTCTAAATTTGATTGAAGAATCCCATGAGCACAAGAGCTTTAAAGACACCATGGAAAAGTAGAATGACCCCAAACATAGAATACAAGCTATGACAGAGACCCATTCTGCAAATTCAGCTGCATTGGATAAAATGGAGAGCTCATTTGAAGTTAAGATCGTTTTGAAACGAGAATCTCAATATTTGAGCTTTGGTAGAGAGGAGGTTTCAATCCTCTCCAATCCTTTAAAAGAGGTTAATGACAATGTTATCTTAGCCATTCTCAGGTAACGTTTGTTTATTTGTTGCTACTTCAATGAGCTAACATTTGTTTATTTATTTACAGTGTAGTTATATATATCAGTTTCCTAGTGCAGAATGCAAATCAACTCTATGAGCTAACGTTTGTTTATTTCTTGGTGCAGTGTAGTTATTTCTCAGCTTCCTAGTGCAGTGCAGCATCGTGTCTACATGCTCGATGCTCTCCTTTCTTCTATTCTTAGCTCTCCTCAAAAGACTATAGAAGACCTGGTTAAGCCCTTTGAATTTAGATGGGGTGCGAGTCATCTTTATGCCTTATCATGAGGCGTAAGTATCAACTCTAACCTTATTTTTACTATTTCTTTGGCAAGTTTGTGTAAAACAATAATCATTTTTATTCTGGTCGTGTAGCTCACATTGGAGTCTGATCATCTGGGACCTTGAACTCAACCGTTTGTGGTTTGTGAATTCAATGGAAGGCTATCATGCCAACTCCCCAAGGTAATTATTCTCTTAATATTTTTGATACTTTCTTATTTTGTATCTTATGATCATGACATATTAATATATTTAATATGTCATGATGGACAGTGCTGCATATCGGCTAGTATCTGCTATCAGAACAACCACAGAGCAACAAGACCAAGTAGAGTTCAAAAGATGTCTGCCAATGGAGCAAAAAGATGGGCACAGTTGTGGGTGGAGAGTTGCCTACAACTGCATGTTGTTTCTTAGAGAGATTTTTGATTTGGAGTTACCGGTCAAAATGAAATCATATACAGAAGCCGATCTGCTAGCATTTCGGGCCGAGAGTATTCAGCGTCTAATTGCTACCATTGGGAAACAACCTGAAAATATGACTACATTGCAGCATGTATAAAACCTTATCTTTATACTTGTATGCTTGTTTAAGCCTTTAATTGGGATGTGTAAATCTCATAACTTTTTTATATTTTCCTCCAAGAGGAGAAGAGACCGAGTCTAATGAAAGCATGCTATCTTTATACTTCTATGATTATTTAAACCTTTATTTTTATTTGGGATGTGTAAATCTCATAACTTTTTAAAACTTTCCTCCAAGAGGAGGAGAGACTCACTCTAATGAAAGCATGTATGAAACCTTACTTTTTAAATTTTTGCTCCAAGTGAGGAGAGACTCACTCTAATGAAAGCATGTATGAAACCTTATCTGCTTGTTTAAGCCTTTATTTGGGATGTGTACATCGCATAACTTTTTTATATTTTTATAGCAGAAGGAGGATGTAGAAGACATAGCAAGTGAAGAAGAATACGATGTAGACTACTCTCCTCCTACTCTCTCAATAAGATGAGTCATGAAAATATGAATCTATTGGAGCAGATTGGAAGTTCATTCACCGCTATGTTGTTAATTCGACAACAACCTCATTTTTTTGAATTTGGTGAAGAAGAGATTTCAATCATCTTGAATCCTAAGAAAGACGTTAATGTCAAAGTCATTACAACCATCCTCAGGTTTGATGCAGCCTTTTCCTTGGCTTTATACTTTGCTTATTTTGATTAAACCCAAGAAGCTAATACTTTTTTTTTAAAATATAGTAATGTTATAGCAAATTTTCCGCAAAATATACAAAGCGTTTCATATATGCTCGATCCTCATATTTCAGAAGTGCTTAGCAACAAAGAAGAAACCATAGAGGATGTTTGCAAGTGGTTGAAGCACGTTCCTATGAATGACGCACGAGTTATTTTTACAGCATATTATGAGAAGTAAGCATCAAACCCTACTTGCTTTTTCTATTGCATTGCTAGAATTGTCTCAAACACAGTAATTATTCTTTATTGATTATGCAGCTCACATTGGAGTCTGGTGGTCGTGGACATCTTTGCGAAGAAGTGCTTCTTTGCCAACTCAATGACATCCATCCATGGCACTGTGTTAGAGTAAGTATAGACTACACTTGTTGTCACTTCTTGATATGTAGATTGATATGCAATGCACATATTCACTGTTGTTATATGTTTTGATGTGCAGATCAGCTCGAAAGTTAGTAGGTGCTATCGACACAGTAATGCGGCAATGTGACTTAGGACAACAAATAGAGTATATAACATGTCAGGTATCACATCAAGAGAATAGCCACATCTATAATTGTGGATGGAGGGTGGGCTACAATTGCTTTTTGGTACTTGGTCAAATTTTTGAGATACAAAATGACACAACACTGTCAACATATACGGATTTGCATCTCTATGCATTTATAACATGTACCATTCGAGCAATCATTAAGGGCGACATTATGGACCCTCCCACAAGGCAAATAGATGATAATGGCTCAGAGGAGTGCAAAATGAATGCCGTCAAAGAGTCAAAGGGGATAGAAGACCTCAACACTACAAACATGGCTTCATTGGAAGAATTGTGAAGCTCTTTTAATGTTAGGGTTATGATTCAACATAGACCTCAGTATCTTGAATTTGGGGGAGAGGAGATTTCAATCCTCTCTAGAGCTTCAAATGAGGTCAATAACAACGTTATGATGGCCATTCTCAGGTTTGATACAAACTTTTTCTCTGCTTGATAATTCAATATTTTGATTAAATCTAATAAGCTAATATTCATTTATTTGTTGGTGCAGTATAGTTATCTCATGATTTGGTAGAGCCGTACAAAACCGTGTGTATATGTTGGATTCCCTCCTTTCTCTTGTACTTAGCGATAGCAGAAAGACGATAGCCGATGTTTGTAAATGGTTATATCCTTTACATTTACATGGTGTGCGAGTCCTATTTATGGCATATCAGGAGATGTAAGTATCATGGCAACCTTTATTTTCATCTTATACTGGTAACATTGTTTTAAATAATAATGGTTCTTAATTATTCGTGTAGGGAACATTGGAGTCTGGTGGTTTGGGACCTTGAGGACAACTATTGTTGGTTTGTTAACTCGATTGTAGGCTTCCATGGCCCAGTGCAAATGTAAGTATTCTATTAATCTGTTGTTACTTCTATATTATGTACCTTATGTAATAGACACACTAAGTTTTTTTAATATGTCATGATGAGCAGGTCAATTGAGAAGTTGGTATCTGCTATCAGAGAAACAGGACAATACAAAGACTCGGTAGACTTCCAAAAGTGTTGAGTAGTAGAGCAGGAGGATGGGCATAGTTGTGGGTGGAGAGTTGCCTACAACTGCATGTTGATTTTCAAAGAAATTTTCTCACTTAAGCCACAGATCTCACCGGAAGACTCTTTGGAGCTCAAATATTCAGAGGAGGATATACAATTGTTTAGGGCTGAAATCATTCGAGACCTAATTGCTACCATTAGAATACAACGTGCAACTGAAGCAATATCAGAGCTTGCATTTAAGGAAGAGGAGACTGAGTCTACTATGAAAGCACTGCACACTACAGAAGAAGTAGAGACTCAATGTACACCTACAACACCACAGCCTCCACTGGAAGCATCAGAAGAGTTGCCACAGCCTCCGCTTGCATTTAAGGAAGAGTATACTGAGTCTACTCCAAAAGCACTACATACTACAGAAGAAGTAGAGACTGAGTGTACATCTAGAGCACCACAACCTCCATTGGAAGCATCAGAAGAGTTGCCACAATCTCCACTAGAAGCATCAGAAGAGTTGTGATGCATGTATGATGTTGTGTTTGTATATATGCATGAGGAGCATATTCTCATGATGTTGTTTACTCCATGAATATTATGGTTGACATTTATTTGTTGCAATGTATGAATCATGATGTAGTTTTTGTTAATTATACACCAATTTTTGACTTATTACTTAAGTGGCATTTAGTCATGATATTTATATATTTATTTAATGCACACAATTTTATTATATGAATGTGTGATGATGTTATTATTAGGAAATATAACCTTTTGTGATGAGAATTTTGATATGAATATGTGATGATGTAATATTTGTAATATATTTCATGGCAAAGTATCAATTCCCAATGCTCCACTCACTTAAAGTACATCATTCCCAATGCTCTGCAAAATTTTATTCAGTTGGATAGTCTCCACTCACTTAAAGTAGAGCATTTCCTATGCTTCTCTCACTTTATTCCAACCCTTATCCTTATCATAGCGAACACATCGTGCCTTAGTGCACTTGTAATCTTCCATCGTAGTCCTTCCACAAACACTCTCTTATTTCTTACATCCTAGTCCTTGTGATTAACTTGTATTCATCTTTCACTTTACGTCTTCCCTCACTTTCTATCACTCTTGAAGGAGGGGCAGCTCACTGTGCATCCCTTGCTATTGCTCCCTCACTCTCCTTCTCCCACTTTCCCTCTAAGACAATGACTAGTTACTACCTAACTTCATTTACTGAACTCAAATTCTGTCTTAGATCTCTTTTGTATGGACCAATGAAGGGAAAATCATTCGAGGAGGATATGTTATGCACATGGTTGCTTGATTTGAACTCAGCAGAAGAGGTGAATATCCTTAGCTTTCTTTTTTGCTTCTTTTAATCACATACTTCTTATGCGAACGAGTTAAATTTTCATACAAGATATGGCGGTGGCTAGAAGCTGTATTCAAAAAAATGGTGAAGATGAGGAAAGCCAAGAGAGAAAAGAAGAGTTGTTGAATGCTTACAAGTCGGCGGAAGATTCGAAACAAGTTGTGAGGAGAGTCTGTGAAAAGATTTGCGATGCCAGGCCTAGTTACGCATGGTCTGCAAGTTTAAAGTCTGCTTGTTTTCATGAAGCCAATGCCATAGTAGGCACTTTCGAGGACATATGCTCTCTCTAATGACTTAATAGTCAAGTGATGGAAATTTAATTCCATAGAAATTTAAAGTACCTATGAAATTTAATTAATTCCATAGACTTATGTGTTTTCTAAAGTAACTGTAATAGACAAGAAATGAAACTACAGTTCCACAAAGACTTTTTAGTTCTCTAATGTAAAGTTGTAATAGACAAGAGAGACAAAGATGACATCTTCTAGGCTGAGCTAATGGAAGGTGTTTTTTAACACCATATGGCTTTGAGTTATATGATCTACTTCTTGTACAAATGTGTCATGCTTTTTTTTAAAAGTACTCTAGTTTTTTTTCTAATTTGATTTTTTAAAATCTTACTTTTTGTCTCTTTTAACAACATGAAGTCCTCTTTTTTTAATGTACTCTAGCTTTAATAACATGTCACGTCATTTTTTCTAATTTGCATTTTTAAAATCTTACTTTTTGACTCAAAGTTTTGTTTTATAAGAGCCTCTTTTTTTGAAATGCTTTATCCAAAATTATCTCACAAAATGAATTTGGACAGTGCACTAGTCCAAAATTAATGAAATAGGTGTTAATGATGTGTGGTATGTTGACTTAGATGCATCAAACCACATGACAAGCCATCCAGAATGGATGTAGGATGCAAGGAAAATGGAAAGACCAGGATTTGTGGAGACTGGTGATGATACTGCACATCCTATTGTGCAGATTGGTAAAATTTCTTTGTCTATGCAGGATGGAAAAAAAGAAATACCTATCTGATGTATTTCATGTCCCGAATACCACCAAGAACTTGGTTTCTGTTGGTCAAATGGTTGAGTAGGGCTTGCAAGTCAGATTTAATCCTCATGGATGCTTTGTTGAGGATATGAAAAATAAAGGTCGCTTGATAGCAAAAGGGAAGAAAAAGGGTAGGATGTTTACGTTGGATGCAAACATGCCTGAATTGAGAGCAGCAATGTTTGCACATGGGACCAATGTAGTTGCAGATATTGATATCTCGCATAAACGCATTGGTCATGTTAATGTACGATGACTTAAATTAATGCAGGCCCAAAATATTGTTGCAGGATTGCCTAAGTTCAAGGTTGCAAAAATGCATAAGGTATGTGAAGCCTGTCAATTTGGAAAACAGGCAAGGAAACCATTTCCTAGACATGTTCAAGAGAGTAAGAGGCCATTGGAATTAATCCACTCTAATGTGTGGACTACTAAAGCTACATCTATTGGAGGCTGTCATAATTTTGTCACTTTTATTGATGACCAGCAAAAAAGTTTGGGTGTATTTTATGAAAAAGAAAAGTGAAGTGTTTGGGCATTTCAAAGCTTTTAAAGCTATGGTTGAAAAAGAAACAGGCCTACAAATAAAATGCCTAAGGTCAGATGGAGGGGGAGAGCACCTCTCAGATGAGTTTGCAAGTTTCTTGCAGGCTGCTGAATTGAAGGCCTTTAAAGAATGGCATGAAAAAGCCAGAAAATGCCTGTATTGGCTGTCCGTTAGCATTTCAGATTCTATGATTGTGCATATACAGGATCTAGAGACGCCTAAGGAGGCATGGGATACATTGGTGAAGCTGTATAGCACAAATACCAAAGCACGAAAGATGCAGCTAAAGCAGGAGTTGCACAATGTGCAAAGGAAAAATCTGAATATAAATGAGTATTCCTTGAAGGTGAAAGGCCTTGCAGATTCTCTTGCCTCCATTGGAGCACCTGTTGATGATGAGGACTTAGTGTCCGTGACCTTGAATGGTCTTGGGAAAGATTATGCACAATTTCGGACATCCATTGGAGTCCGTGAAACATTTCCTGATTTTCAGGAACTTATTGCTCTCTTGCTGAGTGAAGAGCAAAGGAATGGTGGTTCAGCCACCTCAACTTCTCAAGAGACTGCTTTCTACTCGAATACAGGTAGAGGCAGGGGTAGAGGAAGAGGCCGTTCTGGTGGCCGTGCAGGAAATCAGAACCAACAGCAACAACAGGAAAACCAGTCCTATGGAGGAGGACGTGGTAGTTCTAGAGGCAGGGGGAGCCAAAGAGGCCGTGGTTCATGGCAAAGGAACCAGCAAGTAAATAGCAGCACAGAATGCTATTATTGTGGAAAGCCTGGACACAAGGAGAATACATGCTATAAAAAGCAGAATGACATCAAAAGTGGGAAGTTGCAGCAAAGCAACTATGCATCATCAAGTGGGCATGGTGACGACAGAAATGAGCACCTTTTTGTGATGCAGCATATGGTTAACTCCATGTCAGGAGATGCTGCAGCTTGCAATGATGTTTGGTATGTTGATTCAGGTGCCTCTAACCACATGACCAGTCATGGTGAGTGGTTTCATGATGTCAGAAATTTGGATAAGCCAGGTTATGTTGAAACAGGTGATGATACTGCGCACCCAATTACGCAGGTTGGTAAAGTGCCATTGGCTATGCAGGATGGCAAAACAAAGTACTTGGCAGATGTACTTCATGTTCCAAAAATCACTAAGAACATGGTTTCAGTTGGCCATATGGTTGAGCAAGGTCTACAGGTTAGATTTAATCCTGATGGATGCTTCGTTGAGGACTTGAAAAATAAGTGCCGCTTGGTTGCGAAAGGCAACAAAAATGGCAGAATGTTCACCTTGGATGTTGATATGCCTGAGGTGAAAGCTGCTATGTTTGCGCATGGGAGAGGTGTCATTGCAGATATTGAGATATGGCACAAGCGTATTGGGCACGTGAATATACAAAGGCTGAAATCTATGCAAACGAAAAACATTGTTGCAGGTTTGCCTAAATTCAGAGTTGAGGGAATGCAAAAGGTATGTGAAGCATGCCAAATGGGTAAGCAGGCCAGACATGCATTTCCTAAAAATGCTAAGGTGAGCAGAAGACCTTTGGAAGTGATCCATTCAGATGTTTGGACAACCAAAGCTGCTTCTATTGGTGGATGCCATTATTATGTGACGTTTATTGATGACTACACTAGGAAGGTGTGGATTTATTTTATGAAGCACAAAAGTGAAGTGTTCAGCCATTTCAAGGCTTTTAAGGCCATGGTTGAAAAAGAGAAAGGTGTGCATATTAAAGTGCTAAGATCTGATGGAGGGGGAGAGTACTTTTCAGAAGAATTTTGTGAATATCTGAAAGAACAGGGAATTCAAAGGAAGTACTCATGCAGGTCTACCCCTCAGCAGAATGGGGTTGCAGAAAGGAAGAACAGGCATATTGCAGAAGTAGGACGGGTGATCCTAAATGAGAAAAACATGCCTGATTATTTTTGGGCTGAAGCAGTAGCAACTGCTGTTTATATTATGAACAGAACCCCCACTGCAGCTGTCCATGGCATGACGCCTGAAGAAATGTATACAGGCCAAAAACCAGATATTTCTCACTTGAAGGTATTTGGTTGCATAGCTTATGTTCATGTTCCTGATGAGAAGAGAACAAAGCTGGATCCAAAGGCAGAAAAATGCATCTTTATTGGATATGCTCAGCACCAGAAAGGGTATCGCTGTTATAACCCTTCCACCCGCAAAATGCAAGTGAGCAGAGATGTTGTTTTTGATGAAATGAGCAGCTGGTATGCACCAACTGTTATGGTAGGAGATGCAGATGCAGGAAATGGGAATGCTGCAATAAATGCAGAGCAGCAATCTCAAGCCTTGAGTGGACCCAGAGAGTCCTCTACTAGTGGATCTAATGCATGGACAGGGAGATTGAGATCTAGTGAATCGTCACATGGCAGTCCTGATAGTGTTGTGCAGGTATCACATAAGGGAAAAGAAAAAGTGGACCATGCTCCAGTGTTTGATGTGTCTGCTGGTAGCTCTCATGTTGATGGAGAGTCAAGTGGCTCTGAAATGAGCCTTGATGAGGAACTTGGGATTCCTTCTGTTGTTACACCTGGTGCAAGGAAAAGCAGGCATGATTTAAAGACTCCTGCAACTGATCCAGTTGTACGGAGGTCCACTCGTATTAAGTATCCAGTTGATAGGCTGAGATATGATGGGTATACAGCACATCACTATGCTTATATGGTCAAGGTTCTAGAGGAGCCAGAGCCCACATGTTTTGAGGATGCAGCAGGGCATAAAAATTGGGAAGCAGCTATGGATGAAGAGATGGCTGCCTTGGATGCAAACCACACTTGGGATTTGATGCCTTTGCCTCATGATAAGAAGGCTATTGGCTGCAAGTGGGTTTACAAAGTAAAGCACAATGCTGATGGGTCTGTTAGTAGGTACAAGGCAAGATTGGTTGCCAAAGGTTTTGCACAGACATATGGAATTGACTATGAGGAAACTTTCAGCCCAGTTGCAAGGATGGCAACCGTGAGAGCAGTAATTGCTATGGCTGCTGCAAAGGGATGGTCTTTGCATCAGATGGATGTGAAAAATGCCTTCTTGCATGGTGACTTGCAGGAAGAGGTTTATATGATGCAGCCAGAAGGTTATGAGGATAAAGCACACCCCGATTTTGTATGCAGGTTGCGCAAAGCCTTGTATGGCTTAAAACAGGCGCCGAGGGCATGGTCAGACAAGATAGGGCAATATCTTGTCACTATTGGATTTCAGATTTCCAATTCAGATTTTTCACTTTATGTGAAAAGGACAAACAGAGGGATTGTGCTTATAGTCATCTATGTTGATGACTTGATTATTACAGGTGATAGTGATGCAGACATTAATGAAGTGAAGCTGCTGTTGAAGCAGAAATTTGAGATGAAGGATTTGGGAGAGCTGCGTTACTTCTTGGGCATTGAGGTTATTAGATCCCCGAGTGGGATATGGCTGTTGCAAAGGCAATACGGTTTGGACATGCTGTCCAAATATGGGATGACAGGCTGTAAGCCTATCTCTGTTCCATTGGAGCAGAATGTGAAGCTCAATGCAGAGTCAAGTGAGCTTCTTGAAGATATTACTATGTACAGGCGCATAGTAGGTAGCTTGATTTACATGACTATAACCAAACCAGATTTGAGCTATGCTGTGGGGCTGGTGAGTCAGTTTATGCAGGCACCAAGGAAGCCACATTTGGATGCGGCTAGGCGCATACTGCGGTATGTGAAGTCCACATTGCATTATGGACTGTTTTATGAAGCTGGGTGTGCATTACAGGTACATGGATACACAGATGCTGACTGGGCTGGTAGTGTCTCAGACAGGAGATCTACTAGTGGTTTTATGTTTTCCCTTAAGAGTGGTGCCATCAGTTGGAGTAGCAAGAAGCAGCCAACAGTTGCCTTGTCGAGCACAGAGGCTGAGTATAGGGGTGCAGCAATGGCTGCATGTGAGGTAGCTTGGTTACGGAAGCTACTTGCAGATATGGGACAGTCAGTTCATGCAGCAGTTGTCATTCATTGTGACAACATTAGCAGCATCATGCTTGCTAATAACCCAGTTTATCATGCTAGAACGAAGCACATTGAGGTGCATTATCACTTTGTGAGAGAGAAGGTTCTAGCTGGTGAGATTGATCTTGTCTATGTCAGCACTGAGGAGCAGGTGGCTGATATCTTTACGAAGGCATTGGGTACCGAGAAGCTTCGCAGATTTAGGAGCTTGCTTGGTGTACGTGAGATGGATTTGAGCTTGAGGGGGAGTGTTGAGATATCAAGCTCTATCCCCGACATATCTCCTGGATGACTATCATTTATGTCACCGCCTATGTTAGTTGTACTCGTGGTGTAGTTAGACTACCACGTATGTTTTTGGTTTGGGTTCACATATGAACCGCGTATTCTAGGTTTTGACATATAGGGTATTTCCCTCTTCTATTGTATAGTTGTTGTGTGCAAAAGTGAAGAAAGGCTTCACCCTCCAACCTTGTGTCCTCTCTCTTTTGTGTGTTGTGAATAAAGCTGAACTTGAGTCTCCTATCTCTCTCCCTTATTCTTTACATGAAACCGGTCATGCTTATATGTACTCCGCATCAAAGACTACAACAATCAACTTTTAGCAGCAGGAGAGACTATGAATCCCGCAGAAATGGTTCAAGTAATCCTGAATGGACTAGGAGAAGGATATGAGAATCTAGTCCAGAGTATTGCCATCCAACGGCAAATTCCAACACTGGAAGAACTTCAGTCAGTTCTACTTGGTGAAGAACTTAGGACTCAGGCAATTCAAGCACGTAAAGGTCATTCTAATGATCAGGCATTCACAGCTTCAGACAGAAGCAGAGGCAAAGGCAGAAACAGAGGTAGATCATATCAGAAAAGTGGTCATCATCATCAACAAAATCAAAGTCAGAATCAGCATCAGCATCAGCAGCATCCTCAGCAACATCAAAATCAGCAAAGAGGAAACCATTCCAACCGAGGAAGATTCCAAGGACGAGGGAATGCATCTACCAATGTGTCAAACATTCAATGCAACTATTGTCACAAGTTTGGACACTATGAAAAAGATTGCCGCAAGAAGCAGTATGACCAAGGCGGTCACATCAGTAATCGAGGGAATTCCCGAGGAAGAGGAAATCATCGTGGTGGACATTCTAGTCACAGTCATTTTGCAAATGAACATGGCAATATGTTTCTTGCAAGTGAGGAATTGCATCAGACTGATACAATGCACCTAGACACTGATTTCAATCCCAAAGAGGATTTCAGCTATCAAGTCGACCAAGTGGAACAGGATCCTTGGTACATCGACAGCGGTGCATCATCTCATATGACAAATCATCAGGAATGGTTCACAGAAATGAAGCCATTAGAAGGTCAAAAGAATGTCATCTATACAGCAGACAATACACCGAATCCGGTTCAAGGGACAGGTGTTATCCCTATGAACAATTTCACTGGTACAAAAGGATTAGTCAAAGATGTGCTCTATGTTCCGAAGCTCAGCAAGAACCTTTTGTCAGTAGGTCAAATGACGGAACACAACTACAAAGTCATCTTCGACGGTGATGAATGCACTATCAGAGACAAATCCAAAAGAGGTTAGCTAGTAGCAAAAGGTGTCAAGGAAGGACGCTTATACAGGATGCTAGCTACAGTACCAGATAAGCATGCCATGTCAGCTCAAATGCAACAGATGCCACTATCTGCAAAATGGCACAAGAGATATGGTCATGTCAACTTCAAGTACTTATTAGATCTCAGGAATCAAAATATGGCACTTGGGATTCCGAAGCTACAGTTTCTTGGAAAAGTTTGTGAAGCATGCTGCTTCGGCAAACAAAAGCGAACCAACTTTCTCAGAAGTACCTCTCGTGCATGAGGTATTCTTGATTTGATTCATACAGATGTATGGGGTTATGCCCAGACCCGCAGCATCAATGGTTCACTTTATTACTTGACCTTCATCGACGACTACAGCAGATATTGTTGGGTCTACTTTCTGAAAGAGAAATCTGAAGTGTTTGCCAGATTTCAAGAATTCAAAGCCATGGTAGAAAACCAAACAGGCAGAAAGATCAAGGTCATGAGATCAGACAGAGGAGGTGAATACATGTCTTCAGCATTCATGAACTTTTGCAAAACTCACGGCATTCGAAGACAATTCACATGTGCAGATACTCCTCAGCAAAATGCAAGAGCTGAAAGGAAGAATGGGACTTTAGCAGACAGTGCTAGAGCAATGCTTAATGAAAAGCATCTTCCGAATCAGTATTGGGCAGAAGCAATAGCTACAGCTAACTACTTGCTTAATCGGCTTCCTACCGAACCAATACAAGGTATGACTCCTTATGAAGCATTCACTGGACACAAGCCACGCATTGGGCATCTCCGCATATTTGGTTGCATAGCATATGCCCACATACATGATGATCATCGCAGGAAATTGGATGCGAAGTCACGCAAATGCATCATGGTTGGCTATAGTGAAGAAAGTAAAGCCTACAAATTGTATGATCCCATCAACCGCAAAGTCATTATCTCCATAGATGTAATCTTCGATGAGGAATCAGAATGGAAAACCTCACCTACACAGGAGATAGAAGCATTGACTTCACAGTCATCTACAGAACAGGTTGATGAAGAAGAGCAAGAATTGCTAGCAACACCCCAAACAGTGCCACAGCAGCTCAGACGGTCTACTAGGGAAAGCAGACCACCAGCTAGATTAACATATGCTCAGAAAGGCAAAGCAATTCAGGTGGAAACCACCAACTATGCTCTTATGACTACCATCATGGCTACAGAAGAGCCAGTGTACTTCGAAGACGCAGTAGATAAGCCAGAATGGCAAACTGCTATGAATGAAGAAATGGATGCTTTGTATAAAAATAACACTTGGGAATTATGCGACCTTCCACCAGGAAAGAAGGCCATAGCCAACAAATGGGTATACAAAGTGAAGTACAATCCAGATGGCAGTATTCAGAGATACAAAGCCAGATTAGTTGCAAAAGGATTTGCACAACAATATGGCCAAGATTATGATGAGACTTATGCTCCAGTAGCAAAGATGGATTCCATACGGTTCTTGATATCACTAGCGACACTCAGTAAATGGAATGTGTATCAGCTCGATGTCAAAAATGCATTTCTCAATGGTTATCTAGACGAGGATGTCTACATGCAACAACCAACCAGTTATGTTGAACCAGGAAAAGAGAACAAGGTTTTCCATCTCAAGAAAAGTCTCTATGGCTTAAAGCAAGCACCCAGAAGTTGGTACAGCAGAATTGACAAGTATTTTGCTGATCTGGGATACATGAAGTCCAATGCAGATCATACTCTCTACTACAAAGTTCAAGGGGAAGATATTACTATTGCACTTTTGTACGTAGATGATCTCATTGTGATAGGAAGCAAGGATAGCTTCATTAGAAAACTAAAACAAGACTTATCTGCAGAGTTCGACATGAAAGATCTTGGACTTATGCACTATTGTCTTGGAATTGAGTTCTGGAGAGATTCTGATAGCACATTCATGAGTCAGCTCAAGTATGTTGACAGTCTTCTGAAGAAGTTTCATATGGCAGATTGCAAGATTGCAGCGACTCCCATGGAATAGAGTTTGAAACTTACTAAAGATTCAGAAAAGCCTACAGTCAATGACAGATACTACAGGCAACTCATTGGATCTCTTATATATCTGACAATCACACGGCCAGATATTTGTTATGCAGTAAGCTCACTAGCACAGTTTATGGCAAATCCAAAACAGTCTCACTGGAATGCAGCCAAAAGAGTCTTGAGATACATCAGAGGTACAAGACAATTTGGGATAGAATACAGAGGAAGTCATCCATGGTTGCATGGATACTGTGACAGTGACTATGCTAGAGATCATGAGACCAGGAGATCGACACAGGGATATGCATTTTTCCTTGGTCAAGGTGCTATATCATGGTTGTCAAACAAACAGCCAACTGTTTCTTTGTCTTCGACTGAAGCAGAATATAGAGCACTCACTACAGGTGCATGTGAAGCTATATGGCTCAGAAGACTATTGTCAGAAACAGATTACTTTGATGAGTCAAAGACAACAACAATATACTGTGATAATCAATCGGCTCAAGCATTGGCCAAAAATCCAGTATATCACTCCAGGACAAAGCACATTGATGTCAGAGAGCACTTCATCAGAGAAAGAGTGTTACTTGGTGACATCACACTGCAGCATTGTGATAGCAAAGAAAATGTTGTAGATATCTTTACCAAACCACTCGGTAAAGAGCTATTCGAGAAACACCGACTAGCTCTTGGTTTGATGCAGAGGAAGGACATTCCCATTAAAGGGGTGTGATGGAATGTAATGCTCAGTCCTTCTTCGATTCCCCAGAATCATCATCTTGAGGGAAGGCCTACTTCATGATGTTGATCTTGAGGGAAGGTGTTGAGAGTTCACGCTCAACATCATGTGATCATGTGTGCATAGCACCATCACGTGATCATATGTGCATAGCACTAACCTTATAGAGTGCTATAAAGGAAAGGGTTAGATCCCCTAACCCTAACCCTAAAAGGGTTTGTATATATTCTATTTTTTCAACTAATTCTAGTGTACAGTTAGTCATTTGTGGTGTGCTCTCTAGCTGTGCCCTCTCTCCTCATCTCCACTCTTCTCCTCTCCCCTCTTCATATTTTGTCATACTTGTCATTTATGTTGATGATTTGATCATCACAGGTGATAGTGATGAAGATATCCTTCATGTGAGAATGCTATTGAAGCAAAAGTTTGACATAAAGGATTTGGGAGAGCTGCATTACTTCTTGGGCATTGAGGTGATTAGATCCACAAGTGGGATATGGCTCTTATAGAGGCAGTATGGATTGGACATGTTGTCCAAATATGGGATGATAGGCTGCAAGCCTATTTCAGTTCCTTTGGAGCAGAATGTGAAGCTCAGCGCAGATGCAGGTAAGCTTCTGGAAGACCTTATTATGTACAAACGCATAGCAGGAAGTTTGATTTATATGACTATTACCAGGCCAGATTTGAGCTATGCTATTGGGTTGGTAAGTCAGTTTATGTAGGCTCCAAGGAAACCGCATTTGGATGCGGCTAGAGGCATACTGAGGTATGTAAGGTCCACATTGCAGTATGGACTATTTTATGAGACTGGGGTTCAGATATAGTTGCATGGATACACTGATGCTGATTGGGCTAGTAGTATTTCTGATAGACAATCTACTAGTGGATATGTGTTCTCTTTTGGGAGTGCTGCAGTCACTTGGAGCAACAAGAAATAGCCTACAGTTGCCTTGTCGAGCATAGAGGCTGAGTACAGGGCTGTAGCAATGGCTGCATGTGAGGCAGCTTGGTTGCATAAGCTACTTTATGATATGCATCAGTCTACAGATGGGCCAGTTGTCATTTATTATGACAACATGAGCAATATACACTTGGCCAATAACCCAATCTATCATGCTAGAAAGCACATTGAGGTGCATTATCACTATGGGTGGGAGAAGGTTCTAGTAGGTTTTATTAATGTAGTTTATGTCGGCACAGAGGATCAGGTAGCTGACATATTCACGAAGGCATTGGGCACAGAGAAGCTACGAAAGTTTAGAGACCTGCTTGGTGTTCAGGAATTGGGATTGAGCTCAAGGGGGAGTGTTGAGATATCGATCTCCACTCGTGATATGCAAGGGTGACTGTTGTGCATTTATGTCACTGACTTGTTAGCTGCAGATGCAGTTGGTACACCGCCCATGAATAATAGCTGGATGACATCTATATTTATGTACTCTGGTTAGTGGCTCAGTTAGTATGCCACCTAGGTTAGCTGAGTTTGATTTGAGACCCACATATAGGGTTCACCTATTCCTTTTGTACTAAGAGAGAGTTCTATTGGCTTTCACAACTAAGAAGAGGAAAATTGTTTTCAGCCCTCACCTTTGTGTGTATTCCCCAATTGTGTTTGTGAGAAAGCTACAAGTGAGACTCCTTACTTCTCTCCCACTGTCTTCATAGTTTAGAGATGCCATTAGTGGCTAGTATAAGAGAATTGTGTGCTTCACAAGCAAATACAATGATTTGAATGAGAGGCAGCTATGCTAGGAGGAACTACTAGAGTAAAATTGTTGTCAATAGCAACAACTAGATTATTGGAATACATCACAAGGAGGTGCTTGGCTTATTCTTGTTTATTTTGTTTAGCAATGTAAATGGTGTTTGATTTGCATTGGCTTGCATAGCATAGCCAAGGTGATTGAGACTATGGGATATTTATTTCATACAATGTTATACTTTTTTAAGAGTATCCATAACATAGCATTACCTTCATGCTAAATTGAAAGGAAAAAAGAATGATAGCTATGTTCATACGTAACGTATGAATTTAACAAAAGCATTTTTTTTTTTTGTTGTACATATGATTGACTAATACATTTAATTGGATAATTTTTGGCTGTTAAACAACAAAGGAAAAATATATGCGAATTTGTTATGAAGGAGACATGCACTATTGGACTTAGTGGACCCTAAGTTGACATAGATCACTACTTGATTTGTCACACTTAATAGGTTTGTGTATTACAATAAGGCCAGTCAATCACTAGTGATTTCTCAACAAGTTGAAGTTCAAGTATTGTTGTGATAAACATTGTATGATGTGCTCATCATACAGCTTGATATCCATAGCAATGTGTCCTTCTTGAGAATAGTATCCATCTAGTGATATTTCTTCACTTAGGCTATCTCTCTTCTCTTGTGCACACTCTATTGATGTCCATATGCTTTTGACATCAGACTACATTGCTTCCACTTGGTATCTAATCATGAGAGTCTTGTGGCCTTTTTTATCAACAAAATCTTTAATTTTAGGCATCCACGACATTTCTTTGTTTATTTCAAATAAGACCAACATAGCTAATGTCACCCTCATTTTAGTTAGTTTATCTAAGTCTTTCATAATGCTTAGGCTGAAATATACAATATTAGCGAATTTGGAAAAATATCAATAATTTGGGAATTTTTTGTATTGTATGTTTCAATTCCATTGTTCCCTAGATTTGGCCATGTGCCCAAAGCTCACAAATGTGCATGGTTTGAATTTGTAACAAGACAATGACAATATGTTCAGGTTTTGACCAACAAGTTGTTGTCCCTTGTTGAAAAAAGATGGTGTTGAGAAACATCATTTGCGTAGCTTAGTTGCAAATGACAATATGTAAAGGTTTCAACCAGCAAGTTATTGTCCCTTGTGGAAAAAAGGCAGTGTTGAGAAACATTGTTTATGTAGCTTAGTCGCAAAGAGGTCGCAAATGCATTTATCTTGAATTGAAAAATAATAAGCCAACACTAGTCCTTGATATTCAAAATTTTTAAGGGGTTTCAGCTATGTTTCATTGAGTGCACTCAATTGAGTTTTTGCTTGTATTTGGCCATGCATACAAAACTTGCAAATATTAATGTTTTGCATTGGTCACCAAAAGCTGATCATATGTTCAGGTTTTGATCAACAAGTTGTTGCCCCTTCTCAAAGAAAGGAACACCATCTATGTAATTTAGTTGCCAATTGGATTTCTTCATTGAAAAATAATAAACCAAGCCAGTCCTTGACATTTGGCGATGTATGTAGAACGTGCAATCACAAACAAATGGTATACAAAAAAGGTCAAGGAAAAATGATCAAATTTTTTCTCTTCTCTAATCCTCGAGGACATTTTCTCTTGAGGATCTATTGGAAGTTGGAACGTGTACAAGTTTTGATTCCTATCATGAAGCTTTTAGGCGAGTCCTGATTTCTCTTCACAAGCTAGCTCATCTAATAATATAAATCATGTCTCATTTCTTTGTTTACTTTCTTTATTTAAAATGAGGAACTACATTTTGCGATGTAGTTTGTCATGAGTTGCAAAAGGACTAGATAGAGACTATGAGATAGGATAGTTGATATACCTACTCAAGGTACAAGGAGCAGGTTGAAGGCCATGGAAACCAATGATACAATATCCAAATGGAAATAGAATACACAGTTTCAATGAATCCAAAGGAAGAGACAATTCTAGGAAAAATGCCTCCTTGCTGAGTAGCTAGCCTCGGAAGAAGTAGATACACCCATTCGAGTAATGCCACCAAAACGAAGAACACAAGATATGGTTTCAAAGTAGCAACATTAGGTCATTTAGGGGACTACCAAGCTCGTGTCCTCAGAAGATTTACCCTACAGTGGAGGATTCATCAAGTATCCACTTTTCCAATGGATCGGGAGCTGCACGCTCGAGGGCATACTTTCTAACTTGGGGAATGGCCTTGAGAATGTTAAAGGGGTTCATAGCATCTAGCTTAGCTAACACATAGTTTCTCCAACCAAGAAGGATGTTTTTAGAATGTGGAGGGGATGCAAGTAGTATGAGGAGCACATCTCCCACATGCTTGACACATCGCATGTTAGTTGGACTTGGAATGCTAAAATTTGGCAAACTTTTTTCTTCGCAAATAATTATGCTAGGTACTTTTTATTTGCACCTTATGAAGTAATGGGGAGAAGAGAGAGAGAGAGAGAGAGAGAGAGAGAGAGAGAGAGAGAGAGAGAGAGAGAGAGAGAGAGAGAGTGGGAGGGAGAGAGGGAGAGAGAGGGAGAGAGAGAGAGAGAGAGAGAGAGAGAGAGAGAGAGAGAGAGAGAGAGAGAGAGAGAGAGAGAGAGAGAGAGAGAGAGAGAGAGAATATTCTCTTTCAAGACTGATGGTTGGAAAGAGAGAGAGAGAGAGAGAGAATATTCTTTTTCAAGCCTGATGGTTGGAATAACAACCAGGTAACAACCACTCTACTGGTTCTAGTTGGGGATCTATATAAGTGTGATACACTGAATGTACTTTGTGCAATGTGATTTAAAGTCCCATTCCTAGAACAACCTAGACACAATAAACAATTGCATGGTTAGTCACTTGAGATTGTATGAGTCCATAACTAGGGGCCAATGCATAATTAGGTGCAGTAGCCAATTTTTGTGAAGTTGAGGGTGATGATAGAGAGTCGATATTTGTTTGCTAGTTTTAGCCACCATGTTGGGTGTGTTGATTTGTAGGGAAAGATTATTTGTTCAATCCATTAGGCTGTAGCTTGTTGGGGAGGCTTGCAAGTGAGAGATAGGGAGTTGCTTGTGGGGGATAGGGGAAATAGTTGTAGAAGCAAAGGACTATGCTCTCAACTTCTCTAGGACTTTGTGAACCATGTCTAACGTCTAAATTGACTTTGGACACCATGTCTAACTTCTACATTGAATTCAGTGTCCAGCTCCACATATATAGGCACCTTAGCTCCCTTTCTTGTTTGAAGTATAAGCAAACATGGAAAAGCCCACAGGCAAAACCACACTCTACACCTTATTTTGTCTCATGCTAGCTTTGATATGCTCATCCAATGCTCAAGCGGGCTCTACTATCTGCCATGAGAATTTCCAATTCTTCTAGCATGACGATATCAACTTCACAAACTACATTATCCTCAATGGCTTACCAGACATGGGCATCTGTTCTAGCATCTCCATAGCCTATCCCTATGGTAGCATGTTCAACTTTAATGACCCCCTTACCGAAGCTCCCATCAGTAGCTCACCATAGCAATTGGCACTAGCATTGTAGCGTCGCTCGACGGTCTCACCCTTTCCATGTCAGTCACGTTCACCTTCAACACCACACGTCACAATGGTACACTGAGCCTTGTGGGTCTATTTTTTATAGTGAAGACAAGAACTCAGCCGATCGTGGGTGGTACGGGGGACTTTTTTTTTGCTAAGGGACATGCTATCACGAATCTTGTATCCATAACCTCCTCCAATATGACTTTCAATGTGGATCTTGATGTTTTCTGGCCTCCATACTGATCTATATAGCAACACGTTGATGAGAAGAGATGTGAGGCATAAATGATTTAATAAAAATCAAATATCATTCCAACATATTAGAGTGAAGATCTCTCTTTGCGAGCTCTCATTAAGTCACGTCTCACAATCTTATATGTTGATCTTCAAAATATTTACCGTTTAAATTGTGCTTTATTTTATTTCTTTAAATTGAGCTAGAAGCCGAGAACCTCTTGCTATCGTCATGGCTTTCCTTGCACTCTTTACCTCTTGCCTCCATCTCCCTACCTTGTACTTGTGCTTGAACTCAAGGGGGTCACTCATCATATGTAACCCTATCACGTGAGTTCAACAGAAGGATTTTTTTTATTTCTAAAATTTACAGAAATAAATATACATAAGGGACTATTTAAAATAGTTTTGGAAAAAATTTACAGATTTGTATAGGAAAGGGGTACATTTTATTCATGAAATTTTTTACAAATAAGGGACTTTAAATATAGGCCTTGAACGCACGTGATATAGAGGGTTTTATACATAGTGACCCCCCCGAGTGCTTGAATCTATAGATATGTTTGAATTATATAGGTTAATTCTATTGACCATAAGGAGGTGGGCACTCTCAAGTTTGAGACTTGAAGTTGCTATGTTTTGTTTTCAGCTTCTAAAATCACATTATTTTTATATAAAGTCATTGTTCTTCCCAATAAATAGAAGGTGTCAAAACATTGTACTAAGCAATGCAAGGTGGAACACTATTATACAATAAAGTAATTGTAGATCACACATAAAGGAATTGGAAGCAATACTAAACAATGTAAGTTCTATATTTGGGATCTACCACCATAACTAAGCCATATTTGACCTCATAACATAGGACCTTATTTTTTGACCTTATTTAATAAGCCATTTTAAGTATCAAATTTCAAATAAAACTTCTAGATTAAGTCACGTCTCACAATCTTATATGTTGATCTTCAAAATATTTATCGTTTAAATTGTGCTTTATTTTATTTCTTTAAATTGAGCTAGAAGCTGAGAACCTCTTGCTATCGTCATGGCTTTCCTTGCACTCTTTACCTCTTGCCTCCATCTCCCTACCTTGTACTTGTGCTTGAATCTATAGATATGTTTGAATTATATAGGTTAATTCTATTGACCATAAGGAGGTGGGCACTCTCAAGTTTGAGACTTGAAGTTGCTATCTTTTGTTTTCAGCTTCTAAAATCACATTATTTTTATATAAAGTCATTGTGCTTCCCAATAAATAGAAGGTATCAAAACATTGTACTAAGCAATGCAAGGTGGAACACTATTATACAATAAAGTAAATGTAGATCACACATAAAGGAATTGGAAGCAATACTAAACAAAGTAAGTTCTATATTTGGGATCTACCACTATAACTAAACCATATTTGACCTCATAACATAGGACCTTATTTTTTGACCTTATTCAATAAGCCATTTTAAGTATGAAATTTCAAATAAAACTTCTAGATTACTAAATTTATGATTAAAATCTCTCAAGTTGTGAACCTGAAAGTTTTTAGAATTCTAATTTCTATGATGAGTTGTTTTTCCATGCTTACGAGGCTTATACAAATTTGATACACATACTGATATAAAAAACAAGTGCCTCATCATGATGCTCCAAAATCATGAGTTAGGTATGGTTTGCAATGCTGAACGTGAACTTCGATGGTATCTTTGACAATTTCAAGCCAAGAGTGAAGGAATAATTTGGTCTTAAAAATCTTGACTTTCACTATGGATTTATAACCTATGCTTGAAAAAAAATTAAAAATACTATCCCTTTCAAAATCTCAAGTCTTTGCATACCATTTTTTTAATAATGTTTTGAATATCTTTTGGGATAAGAAATCTATTCTTGGCACCAAGTAAAAAGTTGACATCCCCTAGCAACACACTCTCAAAGTACTAATGGTCTCCTGAACTACAGTAGTGTGGGCATGCAATGCAATTTATTATATTTAAAACCTCCATAAATTCCCTTTTCCATTCATAAGCTCACAACCCCACATCAAGAGCCTCTTGACTAAAGAAAATATTCTCTCCTACTAGATTTGTGCACCTTCATAACAACTAGACTTGGGTATCTATTGGGATTTGTGAGGATATTTCATACGATGAAGTGAATAGAGATTTCATGCCTAGCTTATAATTTCTTAGGTGATTGTGTGTGTACACTTGTATATCTTCATGTGTATCCTCGGGGGGTTACTCATCATATGTAACCCTATCATGTGAGTTCAAGATAAGGATATTTTTTATTTCTAAAATTTACATAAATAAATATACATAAGGGACTAAAAAGTTAGAGATTTGTATAGAAAAGGGGTACATTTTATTAGTTAAAAACTCACAGATAAGGGATTTTAAAAATAGGCCTTGAACATAGGTGACATATAGGGTTTATACATAGTGACCCCCCTGAGTGTGTATCTCAATGTGTATTTCTCTATGTGTATCTTCATCCATAAAACTTCACATGTAACTTTGCCCACTCGTGAGTCTTTGTCTTTAAGCCTATGTTTTGGGACTAGTTTGTGTTCCTTTTGTGAGTGTTTTTTGGCATTTGTGTTCCCATGCATATCTGCAACTTTGTGCCTTTGTGTATCTCTATGTTTGTTCTCAGATGTTTGTGTGCACTTTTTGTGCCTCCATCTGTGTCTCCCTCTATGTCCATGTGTGTGAGTGGGGTTTGGGGTATTGCACGAGCATTCATGCATGTGCATTCATACTTGAGAGCACACACAAAAGTATGCGCATGTGATCGTGCATGTACATGTGTGTGTGTGTGCATATGCACGTGTGTGTGTGTGTGTGTGTGTGTGTGTGTGTGTGTGTGCGTGTGTGCCGCCACATGGCTAACAATCATGCAAGCGGAGGATATTTTGCAAGATAGAGTGGAGAAGAAAGAGAGGATGAAGGGAAGACAATAGGAGATACGCCTTGGAGATGTATGGGCCCAATTGCTTTATAGAAATAAGAGAGAGAGTGTGGTAAGAATGAATAGGGTTAACCCTCCCTTCAAAAGGTGGAACATTTTAAAGGCTAAATGGTTGAGTTGGTCTTCCTTGTTGTATGCACAAGTTTGGAATAAGAGCTTTGTCTTTCTCTTCAAGAGTGTTTTGAGTCTTCTCTTGTTTCCTTTATGTTTGCCATTCCATCCCCCTTCATTCCCCTATTCTCTTCCCCCTCCCCTCTCTTCTTCCATCTCCCCTTTCCCTTTTCCCTTATCATGGAAACACATTGTGACAATTTGAGAGTATCAAGAGTGATACTTGAGGATGTTTTGTGCTTGCATTGCTCCCACAAGGAGTAGTAGGAGAAGAGGTTTCTGAGCAACATTCATTCAAGATCCCTATTCAAGATAAGATTTTGCAATGTGAAATCTTTCTCTCACTATCCACCCATTCCTCAATGTTTCTAGCTTAACTACTAACTAGAATTGTGAAGTATAGGTGAAGTGTGAGTGGAAAGTTGAGTGTGGAAAAGAAGAAGCTGTCCTTTTTTGTCTTTCAAGTATTTTGATTGGTTGAAGCTAAAAGTTTGTTTTTTTTTGTATTGATTCATAGGAATAGGTAGTAGAGATGCTAAGTTGTGTATGTCATCAAGTATCACAAAAGCCACTAAGAAAATAAGTCTAAGTAGGTTTTGAAGTGGTTTAAAGTATGTTGACAGTCACACTCTTTGGAAAAAGTTTTAGAAGTTGGTTTTTGTTATTTTTTGCTTTGAGCAAGTAGAACAGGTAGAGTAGCACCCCCTATAGCCTCCAATCCCTACACAAAAACTTAAAATTTGAGGAAATCACCAAAAGTAGTTGGTGAGAGAGCATGTTTATGTGTTGTTGTGCGAGTCCCAAAAGGCACTCCCTATCCCTTGGCCTCCCCTTGGCTACACCCTATAGATGGTACCCAACATGAGTGTGCCTATGCTTAGGCCCTCATTGGTGCAACCAATACAATGAAGCCCACCATGAGTGCTAGTTATAAGACCTAGTGGGAAAGGACCCACTAATGCAATGCCTGCATGACCAACAACCATTTATCGTCCACCTACTTATGGCACCACGAAAGCCTTTCTGGCAACCCCTCCTACACCACAAATAGTACACATAGATGAGGCTATAATGATCCTAGTGCTAGCACTAGGAAGGAGGCCATGTGACCAACCATCATTGGAATGGATACCAGCTCTTCTAGGAGTAGACCAGCCATCACTGTCTCTAAGCTTACTACTAAATTCCTTGGAGAGGGAGATCTAGTGTACGATGTGGAGAGGTTTGAGCCAATTTGGGAGATCTTTGGGGACATAGGTGACTTGGATAAGGTCAATGCATTTGAGCTAAGCCTCACTAGTAAGGCAGTGTAGTGTTATAGAGCTCTAAGCAATAAAGAGAAAATTAACTCTAAAATGTATTCACTAGACACAAGCCATGCATTGACAACAATTACTCAATCACCTATAGAAAAGATTAATGAAGAAGAGCAAGAATTTCTAGAGATGCCCCTAAAAGAGCAAAAACTTGGACATTCTACTAGGGAAAGTAGACCACCAACAAGATTGAAATATGCTCAGAAAGGAAAAGAAATTTGGGTTGAAACCACCAACTATGCTCTTATCACTACCATCATGGCTACAGAAGAGCCAATGTATTTTAAAGATGCATTTGTTGGTAAGCCAGAATGAAAAATTGCTATGTATGAAGAAATGAAATCTTTGCACAAGAACAATACTTGGGAATTATGTGACCTTCCACCAGGAAAGAAGGCCATATCAAACAAATGGTTTTACAAAGTGAAGTACAATCACAATGGAAGCATTGAAAGATACAAAGCCATACTAGTTGCAAAAGGATTTGCACATCAATATGGTCAGGACTATGATGAGAATTATGCTCTAGTAGACAAAGATTGATTTCATACGGTTCTTAATATCACTAGCGGCACTCAAAAAATGGAATGTGTACCAACTAGATGTCAAGAATGCCTTTCTCAATGGTTACCTGGATGAGGAAGTCTACTTGTAGCAACTAGCAGATTATGTTGAACCAGGAAAAGAGAATCAGTTTTGCCATCTTAAGGAAAGTCTCTACGGCTTAAAGCAAGCACCTAGAAGCTGGTAAAGCGGAATCAACAAGTATTTTTATAGTCTAAGATACATGAAGTCCAATGCAGATCATACTCTATACTACAAAGTTCAAAGGGAAGACATTACGATTGCACTTTTGTATGTAGATGATTTGATTGTGATTGGAAGCAATGTTAGCTTCATCAAAAAGTTGAAACAAGACTTATATGCAGAGTTCGGCATGAAAGATCTTGCAGTTATGCACTATTGTCTTGGAATTGAGTTATCGAGAGACTCAGACAACACCTTCATGAGTCAGCTAAAATATGTTGACGGTCTCTTGAAGAAGTTTCATATGGAAAATTGCAAGATTGCAGCCACTCTCATGGAACAGAGTTTGAAACTTACAAAAGATTCAAAAAATTCTATAGTATGACAGATACTATCACAGCAGATCATCAAATCTATAATATATCTGAAATTCACAAAAGTAGATATTTGTTATGTAGCACAGTTTATGGCAAATCCTAAACAATATCACTGCAATGCGGCCAAAAGATTCTTGAGATACATCAAAGGTACAATATATTTTGGAACAGAATACAAAGGAAGTCATCCAAGGTTGCATGGATGCTGTGACAGTAGTGACTATGCAGGAGATCATGAGATCGGGAGATCCACATAGGGATATGCATTTTTTCCTTGGTCAAAGCTGCTATATCCTGGTTGTCAAACAAGCAATGAACTATTTCCTTGTCTTCAACTGAAGAAAAATATCGGGCACCCATACACCTACATGTGAGGCTATATGGCTCAGAAGAATATTGTCAGAAACATATTACTTTGATGAATCAAAGCCAACAACAATATATTGTTATAATCAATCGGCTCAAGCGTTGGCCAAGAATCATGTATATCACTCCTGGACAAAGTGCATTGATGTTAGAGAGCACTTCATTAGAGAAAGAGTGTTACTTGGTGACATCACACTATAGCATTGTGATTATCGCAAAGAGAATGTTGTAGATATCTTACCAAACCACTTAGCAAAGAGATTTTCAAGAAGTATTGACAAGCTCCTTGTTTGATGCAGAGGAAGGACATTCCCATTAAAGGGGTGCGAATGTAATACTCAGTCCTTCTTTGATTCCCATAATCATCATATTGAGGGAAGGTGTTGAGGAACCATCTCAACATTATGTGTTCGATATTTGTGTAGCACTAACCCAATAGAGTGCTATAAAGGAAAGGGTTAGAAACCCCAACCCTAACCCTAAAGGAGTTTGTATATATTCTACATTTTCAACTAAATCTAGTGTATAGTTAGTCATTTGTGGAGTGCTCTCTAGTTGTGCCCTCTCTCCTAATCTCCAGTCTTCTCCTCTCCTCTATCCATATTTGTTCACCACCACCCCCCCCCCCAACTCCACCACCAACCTCTCCACCCCCTCCCCCCACCACCCTCTTCTGCCCCCATCCCCCCCACCCTCCCCCCTTCCACCCACCCTATTGAAGACTCACTCTCCACCTACGTGGCCAATAACTTAGGGTTAGCATAGGTTAGGATAAGTCAGTCCCATGGCACAAGGCAATTACTAAGTATGTAGTGGATACCACTTTCTGTAACTGATAAGTAGTGGGCTAATGCAATAGTATGATGTTTTGTAACAAGGGATGTTACTAAAAGATATAACTAACTGCAGACTTATAACAATCGGAATGGATGTGGACAGCTATAAAAGTCCTGTAACAACCCATTTTGAGGTTGAGTTGTTGTTTATCTCTGCTGAAGCATACTACAATATATCCATTTTGCAAATTCACAAGTTCTCTGCTATTCTTTCATTGTTTAGTTCAGTCTACATGCAATCCGAAACCTGTCAGTCTCTTGTCCAACTCCTTGCACCTATTGCATTTGACTTGACGTGTGTTCTATGTTTTCATTTGTTGAATGCACTCTGAACACACACCCCTTCCCTTCATATCCCATCCCTCCATCCACTCACCTGCCTCCCTCCATCCACTCCCCCATGAGTCACCCATGTGCTTCTCATCCCCACCATGTCTCTCTATTCCTCCCTCCAGCATCGCCCATGGTGTCCACGGCCTCAAACCTCCCTTTACACCCTCCCTCCATCCACTCACAAGCCTCCCTCCTTCCACTCATCCTTTTGTGCCTCCCCTCACTCGTCTCCCTCCATCCCGCTTCACCCCCATACCCTCACCTCCTCCAAGGCCCCCCACTCGGCTGACCACCATGCCATGCTGTCAGTGGTGGCACACCCCCCCATTCAATAATTTTTTAAATCATGGTTAGTTCAAGTTAGGTTAGTTTGCCTATACTTAAGGTTAGACTAACTAGCACTAGGTTACCTTAATGGTAGTTGGGATAGACTAACTAGTATTCAATTACATTATAACCAGTCTTAGGTTAGGTTGACTCTACTTAGGTTAAGCTAGCTAACAGCTACATTAGTTGCAATAATTACCTACTTAACTTAGACTAATTGGGATGTTGGGTTAGTTAGACTAACTAGTGGTTAGAATCATGAAACCTAGTTCAGTTCCCTTAAGAATAGGGACATTTGCATGCATCCTTTAGCCCCAAAGACCCCCCAAAAGGCCATTTTTACCCCTCCTTTAACCAACCATAACTGGATCATTTGGGACCCGAATTTGGACACTAAAAGATAAAATTTTGCAAAGATTTTCCAATTCATTTAACCTAATTTTTGGCATCATTTACAAGGCAAATAATTGCACCTACTGCAAGGCACAATTTAAAGGAAAAATCATCGTAACTTGACTCATTATACATATGAGAATGGTGTGTAGTCTTCACCAACAAGTTTGTCTATTGAAGAGAAACATTTGTACAATAATTTTGAAGGTTTTGGTCAAAATTTTCAAGGTATTTCAAGGATTCTAACAATCCACTCAATTATCCAATCAATGCAACTAAGGGTCAACTCATTGCGAAGTACAATCCTTGTACTTCATTACTCACTGACAAGACATAGCCTCGACAAGTGTAAAATCTTGCAATGGAACCCATATGGGATTCGGTTCCAAAAGGAAGCCCCAAATACATAGACAAGTGTACCAATAACACAATGGACCAGTTGGAGGAAATTCCACAAGAACTTGACACACAACAACATCCACTTGTATACCTACCTATGTTCTCAGGAAGAGGTATTCCCAAAGAATTAATTGAATGAAAAATGGTTAAAGGGAACCTCAAGACAGAAGGAAAATTATTTGAACATATTCCCACAAGCTCTCATAGGAGAACCATTTAAAAGGTACTGCAAAATGGATGTGGAAATACAAAGATCATGGCCCATACTACGATAATATTTTATACAACAATATGCAATCATTCATGGAGCAATGATGGATCTCCATCAAAATGTGTCATTTGCAAATTTTGGTAATCATGAAATATGAGACAAAGCGATTGAGAACTCGACATTGCCAAGGGTAGTTCAAAATAATTAGGATACTGTAGAAGATTATTTCTACAGTCTAAAAAATACTATTGTAGTGAGAAATCTATCCCTAACAGAGCACCAATTATTCAAAAGTTTTGTCAAGGGCTTGCATGAAGAAATCAAAGAGCAATTGGATTACTATAACTGAAAAACTGTAATGGAGTTATATGAAGCTGCAATGGTGATTCAAGAATCAATTGACAAGGATTTGGAAAGGATTGAAGAAATATTAGAAAGACAGGTTTCCAAATTTAATAATGACACAAGTGCAGTCGTCTCTAACTTCGTTGATGCACATAATGCAAAGCTTATAGAATCATCAAACACACTTGACAATAATGAGAAAAATTTGCCAATGGTTTCAAGAGAAACCCTATCACTAGCACGTGCACAATAGAAAGTGAACCCACAAACAAAAGGAAAAAGAAGAAGAAAGGAGATACGAAAGGTAATGCGAATGTGCAATCATCTGATGACCCAAAACCAACCCTCATAATACCAAATTGCACAAAGAGGGAAGAAATCCACTAGATCATTGTTTCCCTATTAAAGAAGAACCTACAGTCTGAAGGGACACCCTGTACTTCTATCATAAGGCTATGTGGATGCTGCCAGGTCTCTAGAAGCAGCTTTTTTTGGTCTTTTTTCTTTGATTAGGAGACATCTTGGCTTTAGATTGTCTATTCGTCTCTTGAGAGGGACTTTTTGTTTTTGAGGACCTTATGTGTACAAATTATATGATGATCTTCATAATATAAACAAACTTTTTTTTCTGCCCAAAAAGGAGAACAATAGGAAATAGAACCATTGCAAAATATGCAGCAATTTAAGGATGGATTCCAAGGGCAAGTACAACTAAGGCATGAATTGTAGAATGCTTGGCAACATCAATTGACACAGCTCATGCAACAAGTACGAGTGGATTAGGATGAAAAGAACAAACTTACTTCATGCTATGCAAAGCAAAACAATGATATACAAGACCTAAAAGAGGATCTCAATAAACTCAAACAAATGCTAACATTTGACAACATACCATATCAAATATGTATAGAATTTGGTAGAATTCAAAAGGGAGATTCAACAATATCAAGATGGAAAGAAGACTCTCAACTAAAGATCTATTCAACCATAAATATCAAAGAGGATTCCAAAGCAAACCACTCAGTCATATGGCTACCCAACATTAAGTCAACATGGAGCCATCAAGAGAGAAGGCACTGGTCCTTCAATAGCAATGAGTATTCAACTCCATAAAATTAGATGCAATCCAAACAATGAAGGGAAAAGTCTATCTGGGTATAATGAAAGATGTGCACTACTATGTACCCAATAGATATCAACACTTGGATAGTAGGTATGGGATGAGCAGTGCCTCCATCAGCTAATTTAACTACCAAGGAGGTATTCTCTCGATCGGTACTTCCCCACTTTTCCCAGTATTGTTTCGTGATGATGCTAACACCTTCTCCTCCATCTAAGATTGCCATAGCTTTATTATCACGGAAGGAGATGGGTATCACTGCATTCGTGTCAAAATATTGGCCCAATTTGTTGACTAGCACCCTTAGAAGGTCTTGAGTGTGATTGAGAGATTCAATATTATCAGAATTTGTGGGTTGGGGTGTCACTATTTGCCCACTCATCCAATCCAAGAGGTCTCTCCATAGAGTAGGATTACCCTATAATAGTGTCGCAATGGGCATCTTGATCTTAGTGGACAAGAATGAGGCTAATCCTGCAATGTCTTGAGGACCAGTCATAGATTCCATGTATATGATTTAGACTCTTCTAATGCATATAAGGACATGTTGTCATCATCCTTTAGTTGTTGCAAGGTGGGGTCTTCTTCAAACATCCATTGCATTAGGGTGGATCCCTCTATTGAAGGGCATGACACACCTTCTTCCTCTACCCTTTCAAGTATTTGCAAGGCCTTTGAGGCTCGACCATTTATCTCATATCTAGGATGAATTGTATAAGCACTCTTTCTTGCTTTGAGACTCTTTTGAAATTCCTCTTGGCACTTGTGTACCAATTTATGTGCCTCGGTGAGACCTTGTTTCCCCACCCATGGGTTGGAATACTCACCATGGCCCTTAGGTGTTGTGGCATGGCCATGGGTTGAAGCCGTTATCGGTGCCTCATGTGCCTTATGCAAGTGGTTGTTGCTATTACCATTTGAGAGAGTATCATCAGAGGAAGATGATGTTGCTAGGGAGGCTATCTCTTCACACTGATATAAGTTTCATCAAAATCAGACTACCAAGCAGAAAGTTATGAGCAAAACACTTATAGGGGTTCAAATTGTCATTCAAATAGCCCTCCACCCATACTAATTTCACCTGAGCAAGATGCTCCCTCAAGACTCCACCTTCATCAATGATCCACCACTCATAGATTTTGCCTAGAAGAGAGTAAGTCACTCCCTTGATGGCTCGAGAAATGGATGGACCATATGTGTGCAATGAGCAGCCAAATAGAAAGAACTTTTAAGGCTTTGAAAGAAAGAAAAGGAAGAGAGACTCAAGAGAGGGAATACGAAGTGATATTCATTGTCAATAGAGTGAGGCTCCACTCCAACGCAACTTAAAATACTACAAACACAAGGGAGAAGAAGTGGTTTCATAAATACAAGAGGGAGCGGAAGCTCCAAGACTACTCATAGAGAGAGAATGAACTAGAGAGAGATGGACTCAAGAGTCTACATAAGAGAATATCTACAAGAGGGAGAGAAGACTCATGGAAGAGGCTTGAGAAGACTAGAACTACAGCAACATGAGGCCTAATGGTGGAAGAGACATTGAACAAGGGAGAGGAGGGCTCCTTTTATAGAGATTTTGTCACCCTCCTTCACCCATTTACAATTGTTGCTTGTAGATTCCTTTCCCCATCAATCACATAAGCCCATATGTCACCATCCATGTTCTTTTTGGCTACTCTTGCCATGTGTCCCATCAAAAGATGCTCAAGACTTAAAATATTGAGAAATTCAAAAGTCTCCCCACATGGAGCCCATAGGGACCCTCTATTTTCCATATGTCCACATCCTCCTTATTCCACATAGGAATTCTAGAAGGATTCCTCTTGACTCCACACTCCTCCACATGCCTTCCACACGCTTGGCATGTGATTGCTCTTATATTATTGGAACATATGGACATGAGCCCACCTCTTCATATGACTCACTCTTCCTATTTTCTAAAAACCCCATAATATCCCATACACAAATAACTCTCACCCCATACCAAGGTATTTATAATTCATACCTATGTATTTACAATGATCCATTCCACTCATCCTCTCAATCCCATACAATATCTTAGAAAATAGAAATAAGTGAGAGCCGCTAGGGTATCACTTGATACTCAAACTCTTATCAAACATAGAAGAAAACAATACCAATGCCAAATAAAAAATATCAATTTTTGGCGTCACATCTTTTCCCCCGTAGTAAATCCTCTTCAATGACAAAGAGGGTCTGCTAACCCTCAAGGTGGTCGAGCATAGAAGAATTTAAGGTGATACTCATTGGTGCATCCGGGTATCACCATGCTGTCAACATATTCAAGCTAATAGGTTCCATTGGTGACATTCATATACATCCTTATGGAGGCATGGCCAAAAGTAACCAATCTCTGCTTCTGTTGTGGAGTTAACCCTCGAGGAAACATGCCTTCTTTCACATATTGTTGAACATCTTACAATTCTAGTCATCCAATGTCTACCAAAGAAACCACCCCCTTGTCTTGTACTACAATGGCTTGAGTAGCTAATTCATCTGCCCTTTGATTTTCTTTTCGGTTTATATGAACAAACTTGCAAAAATCAAATTGACTACATAGTGCCATAGCCTTTTGATTAAGCTCCTTCAAATGAGGACTTCTTGTCTTGTAATGCCCTTGCATTTGCTTTATATAATAAGCTGAGAATCTCGTCTTACTTCCAATTCTTTAACTTAACTTTGAAGACAACCCTCCAAACCAAGAATCAAAGCATTATACTTAGCTGCATTGTTAGTTGTGATACCTGGAAGCTCTTGTCCTCTTGCCCACAGCTCTTGACCTTCAAAATTCATCAACACTATACCCCTGGCTCCTTGTTTGGGTGAAGGACTAAAAGCCCCATCAAAATACAAGACAAAAGCTATTGGTAGTGTCTCCCTTTCATCATTAATGTCCTCCTTATATTTCTTTTCGTCTCTTAGATCCTGCCGTCCTGTGAGCAAATCTGCCATAGTGGACCTAGTGGTATTTTTGTTTTCACCTCTGTAAGCTGTCATCGATTGGCATAATAGATGGTTTGCATTCTACTTGCCTCTCCTTTTTGTAGCAATACAACACCAATTGAATGCAAAGATACACTTGAATTTACATAAAAGTCTTGAGACTAATTAGAGGGCTTCAATATTGGGCCCTTACTCATGGCCTCCTTCAATTGCTGAAAAGACTCTTGTTGCTCCACAGACCATTGGAAAGAAACTCCTTTTCTTGTCAACAAGTTCATGAGATGCACTATATATGTGAAATCATCACAAAAGCGTTGGTAATACTTGCTCTTTCCTAGAATTCTGCGAACACCAGTGACACTCTCAGGACTTGGCAATGCCATGATTGCTTGAACCTTGTCAGGATCCATTTGTAGGCCTTCTTTAGGCACAATATGCCCCAACAAGACTACTTTTGTTTCAGCCAAATGACACTTGCTAGGATTTAGACACCCTTTTGCTTCATCAATCCTAGCTAAGGTCATCTTTAACTTCTCCATGTGATCTATGTGTCGAGAATAAATGCAAAAATCATCCAAAAACACCCTTATGAACTTTCCCAAGTAAGGCTCGAGCACTTGACTCATGAACCTTTGAAATGTAACTGTTGCATTGGTCAACCCAAAAGGCATCACTCTGTAAGCAAAAACTCCCCAAGGTGTGACAAATGACGTTTTCTTTTGATCTTTCTCCTAAATACGAATTTGAAAGTACACAGAATACCCATTGGCATATAGAATACATCTCATGCCCTGCTACTTGGTCTAGTATTTCATCTTGGAATGGCAAATGAAAACGATCCCTCTTAGTGCATGCATTCAAAGGACGAAAGTCCACAGAAATCTGCCACTTATTTCGTTTCTTTGGTGTGACAACTACAGGAGATATCCATTCTGAATCATCAGTAGGAAAGATGAATCCCGCCTCAAGTAGTTGTGTTACCTCTTTCTTTAGTGCCTTAGCTTGGATCACCCCCAATCACCTTAAGTGTTGCACAACTGGCTTGCTTTCTGGCTTCAACTCAATCTTGTGCTCCACAAGAGAGACTGGTCGAACCTGTGAATAGCTTGTTGCAAAGACATGGAAAATCATTTAACATATCCAAGTATTGGAGCTTCTCACTACCTGATAGAGAATCACCAAGAAGCTCTTCATTGCATTGGCAGCATTTAGTGTGCTTCACATCCTCCACATGAAGTGTGTTGACTCTATGCCAACATGGACTTAGGTAGAACAGAATGTGTGTGTAGAGTAACGACAAAGCTCTGCTTGTACTTGCATAAGGCTAGAAATAATCCCTCTTAGAAATCCAACTTGCATGTTCTACATGCAAGTTCTACATGCAACTCCTACATGCGAGTTGTACATGCGAGTTGTACATGCAAGTTCTACATACGACTTCTACATGCAACTCCTACATGCGAGTTGTACATGCGAGTTGTACATGCAAGTTCTACATGCGAGTTGTACATACGACTTCTACATACAACTTGTACATGCAAGTTCTACATACTTCTTATATATGCGCATTCTACATGTGAGTTCTACATGCAAGTTCTACATGTAGAGAGAGAATTTGTTACACTTCCTACATGTAGAGAGAGAATGTGTTACACTTCCTACATGTAGAGAGAGAATGTGTTACAACTTCTATATGTGAGTTCTACATCTAGAGAGAGAATGTGTTACAACTTCTATATGCATGCAAGTTCTACATGTAGAAAGAGAATGTGTTACAACTTCTATATGTGAGTTCTACATGTAGAGAGAGAATGTGTTACAATTCCTACATGTAGAGAGAGAAGCTCTCCAACTTGTATAAATACCCCATAATGGAATGAAGCCCACACTCTTTGGGGCATTGTGTTGAGTTCTACTTTGGTATTCCAAGCAATTGTCTCAAGTGTCCATGCTTCCTTGCACTCCACGTCCAAAAGCATGTCCTAACCTTGCAACTCCTCCTCCCCTCTCCTCCAACCTTGCAACCTATCCTCTCCCTCTAATCCTCCCTCCTCCTCTCCTTCTCCTCCTCCCTTCTCCTCCTCCCTCTTCCTCCTCCTCCTCCCCTCTCCTCCTCCTCCTCTCTCCTCCTCCCTCCTCCTGAGTCCTCCTCCTCCTCTCACCTCCTCCCTCCTCCTCCTCCTCCTCCTCCTCCCTCTCTCTCTTCTTTCCCCCATGCTCTTACACCTTCTTCCTCTCCCACTCCTATGCTCCCCCTAAACCCTAAGTTCCTCAACCCTTAATATCCATGATCTACAAGTAAGACGAGTTCTCCACCGTGTACTCTACCCTAAACCGTGGAACCTCTTCTAAACTCTGGAACTCCTTCTAACCGTGGAACCTCCTTCCAAACCTTGGAACTCCTTCTAACTCTGGAATGTCCTTCTAAACCTTGGAACCTCCTTCTAACCCTGGAACCTCTTCTAAACCTTGGAACCTGCTCCTAACCCTTAAACACCTCCTAAACCCTACAACCCTCGATGAAGGCGAAAGCCTTCATTACCTCAACCATGATGATACATGCTCCTTTTACACATGCATGCACTATGTTTGCTTACCACACTTAAGCCTACTTCTTTCATCAGAACACAACTCGAGGTCCTAAGCTACACGTATACTACAAACGACAACCCCAATATATCTGTAGGTGACAAGAAGCCTCAGAACTCTGCATACTGAGAATACCCTGCTCGTCCTACAAAAGTAGTAGGAAAGAGCCAATATTTGGTGCCACTGCCGGGGAGACTAGTGTCTCAAGTAATGAGTAAACATACGTAGGTATGTGTAAAAAAACAAAATATTTTGAACTTTCATGAGCATAACACTCAAGGGCAAGGAGAGTATAATTTTTTCCATTTCTAGCCAAACATATCTACCCCAAGCATCAACCTTGGGTTACTACCTTAAGAAATTTTCTTTATTTCTTAAATAGAAGCCACTTGATAAACAATTAGGCTACGTAGTGGACACAAATATGTAGAGCTTGCAATTTTGATCATTTCACCTTTTTGCAGAAGAGCAAACCAAGCTATCCATAAAAAGTTACGGCTCGGGAAAAATTTAGGTTTAACCCTAAACCTAAACTCATTTCCTATAAAATCCTACTCCACCCCCTCATTTTTCATCTTTCACATTTTGCCTCCATCCTCTTCTTCATTCCGAGCCCTACACAAGACACTCCTCCCTCTCCATTGACCACCACCTTACTCCCATCCTCACATTGTAAGTGATTTCGAGCCCATCTTGTAGCAATAACCTAGCCATCCACCCACCGTCCATTGTTCCTCAACAATCTCGTTACATCGAGAAAGTCTTGCAGAGCGTTCAGGTGACCACCTCTTCCTCCCTTTGGATTTCCATCCGTCAAGTTTTTTTTCTTCTCTTTTTTCCCCCTCCTGTTTCCACCACCCCCTCCCCCCTTCCCCCTCCCATTTCTAGCACCCCATCCCCCTTTTCCCCCTCCATCTCCACCACCCCCTTCCCCCTCCATCTTCACCACCCCCTCCCCCCCTCCATCTCCCCCCCTTCCCCCCTCCATCTCCACCACCCCCTCCCCCCTCCATCTCCACCACCCCCTCCCCCCTTCCCCCCTTCCCCCTTCCCCCCTCCCCCCTTCCCCCTTCCCCCCTCTCTTTCTCTCTCTATCCATCCCTCTTTCTCTCTCTTTCTACCTCTCTTTCCCTCCCCCTCTCTCTTTCTTTCTCTCTCTTTCTACCTCTCTTTCCCTCCCCCTCTCTCTTTCTTTCTCTCTCTTTCCTCTATTTCCCTCCCCCTCTCTCTTTCTTTCTCTCTCTCTCTCTCTTTCCCTCCCCCTCTCTCTTTCTTTATCTCTCTTTCTTTCTCTCTCTCTCTCTCTCTTTCCCTCCCCCTCTCTCTTTCTTTCTCTCTCTCTCTCTCTCTCTCTCTCTCTCTCTCTCTCATTCTCTCTCTTTCTCTACCCCCCCCTCACCGGCCACTCCCTACACTAACCTAATTAAAAAAAACTAAATTAACTAACCTAAGCAAGGGCCTAGGCCCTTGTTGTTGCAGTGCGCATAGGTGCAGTGGCGGTGTGCGCAAACGTGTCGATGGTGACATGCCAATGGCGCTTGGCCACCCCACGCTGCTGCTACCCCCTACCCCCTCCCCTCTCCACCCTGCCCGCAGTGCCCTGCTCTGCCCACCCTGCTCGCCTGCGCCTGCCCCCTGCCCCCCTTCCCTCTCACTCCCATGCCCTCCCCTTTCCCTCCCACCGCTCGCCCCCGCCACCCCCTTCCCTCTGTTGAGATATCGAGCTCCACTCATGATATGCCAGGGTGACCGTTGTGCATGTATGTCACCGACTTGTTAGATGCAGATGCGGTTGGTACACCGCCCACGAATAATAGCTAGATGATAGCTATCCTTATCTACTCTAGTTTGTGACTCAGTTAGTATGCCACCTTAGTTAGTTGAGTTTGGTTTGAGACCCAAATATAGGGTTCTTCTATTTCTTTGTACTAGAGTTCTTTTGGCTTTTACAACTAAGAAGAGGAAAACTGTTTTCAGCCTCCACCTGTGTGTGTATTCCCCCATTGTGTATGTGAGAAAGCTGCAAGTGAGACTCCTTCCCTCTCTCCCACTATCTTCACATGGTATCAGAGCCTTGTTCGTGGTAAGGAGCTCAAGAAAGCAAACCAAGTTCGTGGTGTCCTAGTAAGAGGGCCAGTGTTGCTTTCCTTTTTCCAGTTTGGGAGCAAATCTCTGTAGGTAGCAGAGCCGGAAGTGCAAGAGTGCACTGTCTGAGATTGAGACGCCCTTTGTGGTGTGGTGAGAGGGTAGTATATGCTGCAGGAGAGGGCGAAGCCCATGGTGACTTTATTTTTCTGATTTGAGGCCATTTTGGGGGCCCGTTTTGAAGGCGGTAGTTCTTCGGAGGCACTCAGAAAAAGGCCCTATTTTTGCTGTGCAACCACTACTCTGCTGGTCGGTGAAAAGTTGCCGCAGAAATTGCATCGTATGCCTGTGTGCAGAGATATTGGGAGTTGTAGAATCATGCTTGTTTCCTGTTGATGCAAAATCGTCACGAGGAAGTGACTGTGTGGTCAAATACCACTTTCGTCAGTGACTAAATATTTTGCAGTGTTCTGTAATGGCGTCTGATTCTCTTTCACAGATTGTCACTGAAAAGCTTGACAAGAACAACTTCCAGGCATGGAAGTTTAGAATGACAAATTTCCTTATAGGAAAAGGCTATTGGGAGTTCATTACAGGAAATGAAGAAGAACCAGTTCTTCCTAATGTTCCCAATCAACAGGAAATGCAGGCACTTAAAGGATGGCATGAGAGAGCCAGAAAAGTTATGCATATTCAGGATGCAAGTATGCCAAAGGAGGCATGGGATACTTTGGCAAAAATGTACAACACAAATACACAAGCCAAGAAAATGCAGCTCAAACAGGAGTTGCATAATGTGCAGAGAGAAAATATGAGCATCAATGACTACCACATGAAGGTGAAGAAAATTGCAGATGCACTTGCTTCCATTGGGTTGCCAGTGGAAGATGATGATCTAGTTTCTGTGACCTTGAATGGTCTAGGAAAGGATTATGCACAGTTCCGGACATCCATTGCCATCTGTGAAAACTTTCTTGATTTTGAAGAGTTGTTTGCTCTTCTAATTTCTGAAGAGCAGAGAAATGGGGGTGCATCTTCTTCAGGAGGAACTTCAAAAGAAACTATCTTCTACTCAAATGCTGGAAGAGGTAGAGGCAGAGGTATAGGAGGCTGATCTGCAAGCCATGGTAGAAATCAGAATATGCAGCAAACTCAAGAAAACCAGTCCTATGGAGGAGGACGTGGTAACTCTAGAGGCAGGGGGAGCCAAAGAGGTCGTGGTGGATGGCAAAGAGGCCAAAATGCAAACAGCAATGTTGAATGCTACTACTGTGGTAAAATGGGTCATATGGCTAAGGACTGCTACAAAAAGCAGAATGACATTATGAATGGAAAATTGCAGCAAGGCAATTATGCATCTTCTAGTAGACAGGGTGATGACAGAAATGAGCATCTATTTATGGTGCAGCACATGACCAATTATGCGACAAGTGCAGAAGAACAAAATGATGTGTGGTATGTTGACTCAGGTGCATCAAACCACATGACAGGTCATGCAGAATGGATGCAAGATGCAAGGAAAATGGAAAAACCAGGATTTGTGGAGACTGGTGATGATACTGCACATCCTATTGTGCAAATTGGTAAAATTCCTTTGTCTATGCAGGATGGGAAAAAGAAATACCTATCTGATGTATTTCATGTCCCGAACATCACCAAGAACCTGGTTTCTGTTGGTCAAATGGTTGAGCAGGGCTTGCAGGTCAGATTTAATCCTCATGGATGCTTTGTTGAGGATATGAAAAATAACGGTCGCTTGATAGCAAAAGGAAAGAAGAAGGACAGGATGTTTACGTTGGATGCGGACATGCCTAAATTGAGTGCAGCAATGTTTGCACATGGGACTGGTGTAGTTGCAGATATTGATATCTGGCATAAACGCATTGGTCATGTTAATATACAGTGACATAAATCAATGCAAGCCCAAAATATTGTTGCAGGATTGCCTAAATTTAAGGTTGCAGAAATGCATAAGTTTTGTGAAGCCTATCAATTTGGAAAACAGGCAAGGAAACCATTTCCTAGGCATGTTCAAGAGAGTAAAAAGCCATTGGAATTAATACACTTTGATGTGTGGACTACTAAAGCTGCATCTATTGGAGGCTATCACTATTTTGTCACTTTTATTGATGATTTCAGTAGAAAAGTTTGGGTGTATTTTATGAAAAAGAAAAGTGAAGTGTTTGGGCACTTCAAAGCTTTTAAAGCTATGGTTGAAAAAGAAACAGGCCTGCAAATAAAATGCCTAAGGTCAGATGGAGGGGGATAGTACCTCTCAAATGAGTTTGGAAGGTTCCTGTAGGAGCATGGCATAGAGCAGCAATATTCATGCAGTCATACCCCACAGCAAAATGGACTTGCAGAAAGGAAAAACAGGCATATTGGAGAGGTATCTTGGGCCATGCTAAACGAAAAGAATCTACCAGATTATTATTGGGCTGAAGCAGTTGCTACAGTAGTTTACATAATGAACAGGACTCCCACTGCAGCAATACATGGCATGACGCCAGAGGAGATGTATACTGGTAGGAAACCAGACATTTCTCATTTGAAAATTTTTGGTTGCATTGCCTATGTTCATGTGCCAGATGAGTTGAGGTCCAAGTTGGATCCAAAAGCTGAGAAGTGCATCTTTATTGGTTATTCTCTACAGTAGAAAGGGTATAGATGCTATAACCCTTCTACTTGTAAGTTTACAGTGAGCAGAGATGTTGTTTTTTATGAGATGAGCAGCTGGTATAAACTAGTAAATGTGATGATTGATGTAGATGCACAAAATGGTAATGCTGCACATAATTCACAGTAGAAATCACAAAATATCAGTGGACCTATAGTGTCCTCTAGTAGTGGTTCACATACTTTGCCATGGACAGGCAGATTGGGATCAGGAGAATCTCCTCAAAGCAATGCAGATAGTGGTACGCAGGTATCACGAAAAGGAAAAGAGAAGGTAGATCAGCCCATGTTTGATGTGAATGCAGGTCACTCTTATGTGGATGGTGAATCCAGTGGCTCAGAACAGAGCATTGATGATGAGTTGCATATTCCTTCTATTGTTACACCTGGAGTAAGGAAGACCAGGGATGTTTTGAGAGCACCTGGAAGTGAGCCTGTTTTGCGTAGGTCTACAAGAGCTAGGTATCCTGTGGATAGGTTGAAATATGATGGATTTACAGCCATTCACTATGCCTATATGGTCAAAGTGATATAGGAACCAGAAACCACTTCTTTTGAGCAAGCCATGGGAAATGAAAAATGGGAGAAAACCATGGATGAAAAAAAGGATGCCTTGGAAGTAAATGCTACATGGGAATTGGTGCCTTTGCCTAAAGACAAGACTACAATTGGCTGTAAGTGGGTTTATAAGATCAAGCACAATGTAGATGGTTCTGTGAATAGATACAAGGCAAGATTAGTTGTCAAGGGGTATCCATAGACATATGGCATTGATTATGAAGAAACATTCAGTCCGGTTGCAAGGATGGCAACTGTAAGAGCAGTCATTGCTATGGCTGCATCAAAGGGATGGTCTTTACATCAGATGGATGTAAAGAATGCCTTCTTGCATGGTGATTTGCAAGAAGAGCTTTATGGAGCAGCCACCAGGTTATGTTCATGCTATTCATCCTGAGTTTGTTTGCAGGTTGAAGAAAGCCTTGTATGGCTTGAAGCAAGCACCTAGAGCATGGTCTGACAAGATAGGACAGTATCTTGTCACTATTGGCTTTCAGATTTCCAAGGCAAATTTCTCACTCTATGTGAGAAAAACAGAGAAAGGTATTATACTGCTTGTCATTTATGTTGATGATTTGATCATCACAGGTGATAGTGATGAAATTATCCTTCATGTGAAAATGCTATTGAAGCAGAAGTTTGAGATGAAGGATTTGGGAGAGCTGCGTTATTTCTTGGGCATTGAGGTGATTAGATCACCAAGTGGGATACAGCTCTTGCACAGGTAGTATGGATTGGACATGCTGTCCAAATATGGGATGACAGGCTGTAAGCCTATTTCAGTTCCTTTGGAGCAGAATGTGAAGATGAGCATAGATGCAGGTGAGCTTTTGGAAGACCCTACTATGTACAGACGCATAGTAGGAAGTTTGATTTATATGCATGGATACACAGATGCTGATTGGGCTGGTAGTATTTCTGATAGACGATCTACCAGTGGATATGTGTTCTCTTTTGGGAGTGCTGTAGTCACTTGGAGCAGCAAGAAACAACCTACAGTTGCCTTGTCGAGCACAGAGGCTGAGTACAGGGGTGCAGCAATGGCTGCATGTGAGGTAGCTTGGTTGCATAAGCTACTTTATGATATGCATCAGTCTACAGATGGGCCAGTTGTCATTTATTGTGACAACATGAGCAGTACACACTTGGCAAATAACCCAGTCTATCATGCTAGAACAAAGCACATTGAGGTGCATTATCACTATGTGCGGGAGAAGGTTTTACTAGGTCTTATTGATCTAGTTTATGTCAGCACAGAGGATCAGGTAGCTGACATATTCACAAAGGCATTGGGTGCAGAGAAGCTGCGCAAGTTCAAAGACCTGGTTGGTGTGCAGGAACTGGGATTGAGCTCGAGGGGGAGTGTTGAGATATCGAGCTCCACTCGCAATATGCTAGGGTGACCGTTGTGCATTTATGTCACTGACTTGTTAGCTGCAGATGTGGTTGGTACACCGCCCACGAATAATAGCTGGATGACAGCTATCCTTATCTACTCTAGTTCGTGGCTCAATTAGTATGCCACCTTAGTTAGTTGAGTTTGATTTTAGACCCACATATAGGGTTCTAATATTTCTTTGTACTAGAGTTCTTTTGGCTTTCACAACTAAGAAGAGGAAAACTATTTTCAGCCTCCACCTGTGTGTGTATTCCCCCATTATATATGTGAGAAAGCCGCGAGTGAGACTCCTTCCCTCTCTCCCACTATCTTCACACCCTCATCCCTCCACCCTCTACCCTCCCCTCCACTGAAACCCCCCCCTCCCTATGCCCTCCCTTCCCTCCCCTCGCCCTCCCTGCCCTTTCCTCTATTCGAAGAACCCCCCCCGCCCGTCGCCGTGAACACCCCCGCCCCTCGCCACCCTCTCACCCCCCCCGCGCTGCCGTCGCGAACCACCCCCCACACAGTGAAAGAAAGAAAGAAAAAAAACCTTAGGTTAACTAACCCAAAGTCAGGTAGTCTAACTAGGCTAGGTTCACCCTAGGTGTTACTAACAGTTAGGTTAGGTTAACTGACCTTCACTTAGTATCTAACTATAGTTAGTGCATTTAATTAAGTTAAGCTCCCAGTTACAATAACTAAGAGGATATAGGTTAGTTAACCTAGCTAGATTAACTTGGTTCCAACCCCTCATTTGGACCTAAAGTCCATTCACACCACCCTTAGGATGCCACATCCCCCCCCAAGCAAAATTTACCCCTACTTTAACCCCTCGTAACTCATCCGTTTGGGACCCAAACTGAACCCTGTTTCAGCCCAGATTTCACACACAAAAACACCACAATATGGGGATTTTTCCAGCCCATTGCATGCCATTTTGGCATCCCTAGCACTCGCTCATTTGTGCCCCTGTGTGGGTCTCGTTTCGTAGAAATTTGCTCATATCTTCACGCCGTGACCTCTGATTAACGATCCGTCTACACCGGCACAATTCCCTACACATGTAGGACAATCTTAGGCACATTATTAACATGACGGTCCCTACACAAACTAACACCACTCTAACCCTCCCAACAAAACTACATCCATGCCCGCACTTGTGGTAGAGACAAACTTGGAAAATCTTGCCCAATCTGCATGCAGCTACATTCCGGCCAATGTCTCCAACTCCAATGCTCACCACATCTGCATACAACTCAACTGCAACCATCGCCCCCACCAATCCTCTACCCCGAATCCCCCCTTGAAATTCATTCACTCCCTTTAACTCCTCCACGCCCCAACATGGCTGGATGCCATCATAATAATGATGGGGATATCGACCTCGATGCAAAGGCTGACAATTTCTTTAATGGAAGAAATGATAACAATCAAGGTCCACGTCCCTTGGGAAAACTGGAACTTCCCAAATATAATGGTAGGGGAGATCCAGCCCACTTCCTCCAGCATTTGATGCCGCATGCCGCGCAGGTGGAGATCAATCCCATGAAACCAAGGTGGCTTGGTTTCCCATGGCCTTAACTGATGAAACGTCTGAATGGTACCTAGACCTTCTAGTGGAAGAGCAAGCCACATGGGACCTACTTCAAATAGAATTCAAAAGACGATTTCAGACAGAGAGGCTACAAGATGATCTTGCTCTCCAACTAAGCAAGATCGAATAAGGCCGGCAAGAAGATGTACACACATACCTGGGTAAGATGAAAAATATTAATTGCCAAATGTGACTCATGCCCAGATGCAAAGTACCTCACGGCATGGTTCATTGCAGGACTAAGAAAGAAAATCCGAAATGATATGAAAAAGATAAGCATCTATCAAACGTTCAATGTTGCTCATGTGGCAGCCATTGACATCGAGGATGGCATGACTGACTTAGACACTAGCAGTGATGACGGCAGATCTAGTACATGCGATAAGAACTCAAAAAAGGGTAAATCAAAGGACACTGCCGAAACATCAAATGAAGATCACCTAGAGGCCATGACCATGAAGCTGAAAGAAGACATGATGCAGGCCATGGAACAAAAACTTCACTTGTCTCAACCACCAACTCATACATATCCATGGCAAGAAAATGTCTGCTGTCCATACTACATGGCCAATCATAAAACAAATGAGTGCCTGGTCCTAAGAGCCAGGATCACTACACAAGCAAATCCACCGCCAAGGTTGTGTTGCCATATCTGCATCATCGGTGGCCATGATGAGAATAGTTGCATCGTCAACATGCGCAACAACCCGCCTCGCCCTCAACAATACCAAGTGGCACCCATGCTAGTATAGAGGCAACCGGCACTTGCACAAGCGCCCCTAGCTCTGAGGCTAAATCATGTTCCCATTCGGACACAAGTCCCGCAACTACTCAGGAAACCGAATCCATGACCATATCCAAGAGCACCAAATCCAACTCCTCAGGTAGTTCCCATACATCAATTACAAGTCGAGGAAGTAGACTCGCCATTTGAGTATGAAGCAGAATACCCAGTGTACTATGTAGAAGGTGCAGAGGGTCTAACACTAGTTTATACAAATCAAGTACGTCCAAACATATATCACACACCAATCAAGTGCTACGGTTGTGGAGAAAATCACTTTATCGTAGAGTGCCCTCATCATGGTAGCCCAGCTACTTTCCAACCCCTCTGTAGAGATTGTGGCATAGGACATGCCTGTATGGATTGTCCCATGAAAAATAAAGGCCTAGAACAAATAGAGGTTAAGCCTGATGTCCCAATTGGCATCATTGGGTTGGACCATCAAAGTTTGGGTCCGGCAAGTGTAATATCACAACCTGTAAATGTAATTACATGCCAACAGAAAGAGGCCACCAAGGACCCTAACATTCCAATCTAACCAAAGCGACTTCTAAAAAAGAAATCACAAGTGTCTCCACCTCCGCCAAGCAATGAGCAGCCGAGCTCATCCACATCAACTCCCGAGCCTCAAATAACAGAAGCTGCATACCCAAATGCAGAGGTGGAGAAGGCTCGTTTTTAGGCACTTCAGCAATGGGTACAAAAGGAACAAGCCCAATTTGAGGCTGAGAAACAAGCTCAATTTGATGCTGAGAAGCAAGCTCAAGACCCAATCCATGACTTGGCCCCACAATGTAATGATACTGTACTCGAGCATCTGTTCCAACAACAGACTCCACAACATAATGTACCACCACATCAACTTAAAGGAGCCGCACTCTCTAGCATCCTGAGTTGCCCTGTGTCAATTCCCATCAGAATCCTCCTACGGAATTGTCCCAATCTCTAGGAGAGTTTCAAAGGATGGATTGAACTCACAAATCCCCCTCCACCTATGAACAACATCGAAGATATCCTTGTGTGGATGGGCGAGAGAGATGACATATGCAACATTACTGTGCCTTTGATCCACAATGCATATAATGAAGTCCAAGCCATAGTGGATAGTGGAGCAGGTGTAAATGTCCTATCAAAGGAGCTCTACAAAGAATGGGGTCTCCCACCAATGTAAAAGGCTAATTTCAACATACGCCTTGCCGATGATTCACTAGCTAAACCCTTGGGAATAGTGAATGGTGTGTCCACAAAGATTGTAGGAGTCCGCTTTTCCCTTTATTCACAATCTTGGATCTCCCCAAAAAATCCTATCAAATCTTACTGGAACGTCCTTGGTTATGGGAAGCATCAGTCCTCCATGACTGGGGAACTGATAGACTGACAATCGAGAATCGAGACACTGTAGTCAGGGTGAATGTGGGGACAGGAGCTATTAAACCAATTGTGCCTAGAGTGTTGGATGACGGATATTCAACAACAGTCTCAAGCAAATCAGCTCCCTTGCAACAGCATGCCATAGCAGGTGACTCACAAAGCAATGTCAATAACTGGATACAAACATTGGCAACCATCGACAAGTGCCATTCATTAGACCCCATCTTCTCACATATAGATGCTAAGGTTCTACAGGTAGATCCTCCACTCCCACATGAAGAACCAATTGATCTAGAGATGCCATTCTTTATGGTTGACCTTGAGTGGGATAATGAACCTGAAGAAGGTACCCATACCAATGATGACTCTGATTTTCCTTGGGACCTTGAAACAGAGGCTAAGAATGCTGAAATTAAAGATGAAGTCTTTGATAATGACTTAGCAATTCTGCATGCCCCAATGGCAATCGAGATCCCAAAAGTTGAACCTCCAAAATTAAATAACAGCAAAAGATCCCGCAAGAAAGCTGAAGGAGGAAATCGCAGAAAAGCCAAGGCCGAGCACTTCAATGAATTCGAACGAGTCCAAACAAGGATCGTCAAATTGTACCTTGCAAATCCAGCTCCCTCAAAATTAGAACCACCACCTCTTGAACGCCTCTTGAATGGTCCCCTGAGGGGCTGGAAGGAGTATGCTTAGCAAATGAACCCTTACTTAGAAACACTTTACCAGTGGAAAAGTTACCCCACAGTTCCCAACGTAAGAACTTTAGAAAGTATAAGCCACATGTGCGTATGAAGATTGATCAAGAGAACTCACTCAACAAAAAAAAAAAGAAAAAAAAAAGAAAGAAAGAAAGAAGAAAAGAAAAGAAAAGGTCTCCAAGAGCCAAACAAATTGGTTATAATACTATGCCACCCATACACATGGCACATGTCAGGCTAGTTCAACACCAACAAACGTTGATCTTCAAGAAGTGCCGGAGTACTTCAAGAATTATTCAAGTGGCAGTGTCCCCATAGCCACACCAAGACCACTAAAAGAATCTGAAGTTCAAGCTGTTTTGCTTGAGACATTGGATGGAGTCTAATTCAAGATGACCATAAACGGGAGCCGATTGAAGCGATACAATATCATCACGCAAGCCATCCCCAATAATAATGAAGTTTTGGGAACCCCAACTCTTCAATAGTTTGCACTAGATTATTACACGTGCACTCACTAGCATATGCACGTTTTTGCACATATAGTTTGCACTAGATTGTTACACGCACACTCATTAGCATATGCACGTTTTTGCACATTTAGGAAGACCTAATCAATTTCATATTAGGGATGATTGAGTCTTAGTTTCCCTATTAAATCCTAAAAATAAGCATATAGTTAGACACATCACATACACTCACACGATTTTGCATAGGCACATAATAGATTTCATCAATAATAGTATCACACAATTTCATTCCATACTCTCAAAGCATGCAATGAATTCACAAGCAAGACAAGAAGCTATGCCAAAACTCAAGATGAATTGACAAAAGAGTCTGTAGCCTTAGCAACGAGACCCCCGCCAAACATCACAGTCATCTCCTAAATGCAAAAATATCAAACTTGGATGCAAACTTTGTGAAGAGAGTGGGAGAGAAGTAAGGAGTTTCACTTGTAGCTTTCTCACATACACAATTGGGGAATACACACAAAGGGTGGAGGCTGAAAACAATTTTTCTTTTATTAGTTGTGAAAGCCAAAAGAATTCTATCTAAGTACAAAAGGAATAGGTGAACCCTATATGTGGGTCTCAAACCAAACTCAGCTAGCTAAGGTGGCATACTAACTAAGCCACTAACTAGAGTACATAAAGATAGCTATCATCTAGCTATTATTCATGGGTGGTGTACCAACTGCATGTGCAGCTAACAAGTCGGTGACATAAATGCACAATGGTCACCTTGGCATATCACGAGTGGATCATCTCGATATCTCAACACTCCCCCTCGAGCTCAATCCCAATTCTTGCACACCAAGCAGGTCTCTGAACTTGCGCAGCTTCTCTGCACCCAAGGCCTTCGTGTATATGTCAACTACCTGATCCTGTGTGCTGACATAAACTAGATCAATAAAACCTAAACCTTCTCCCACACATAATGATAATGCACCTCAATGTGCTTTGTTCTAGCATGATAGATTGGGTTATTTGCTGTGTATATTGCTCATGTTGTCACAATCAATGACAACTGGCCCATTTGTAGACTGATGCATATCATAAAGTAGCTTATGCAACCAAGTTGTCTCACATGGAGCCATTGTTGCACCCCTGTACTCAGCCTCTGTGCTCGACAAGGCAATTGTAGGCTATTTCTTATTGCTCCAAGTGACTACAGCACTCCCAAAAGAGAACACATATCCACTGCTAGATCGTCTATTAGAAATACTACCAGCCCAATCAACATCAGTGTATCCATGCAACTGTATCTGAACCCCAGTCTCATAAAATAGTCCATACTACAATGTGGACTTCACATACCTCAGTATGCATCTACCTGCATCCAAATGTGGTTTCCTTGGAGCCTGCATAAACTGACTTACCAAACCAACAGCATAGCTCAAATCTGGCCTGGTAATAGTCATATAAATCAAACTTCCTACTATGCGTCTGTACATAGTAGGGTCTCCCAGAAGCACACCTGCATTTGTGCTCAGCTTCACATTCTGCTCCAAAGGAACTGAAATAGGCTTACAGCTTGTCATCCCATATTTGGACAACATGTCCAATCCATACTGCCTCTGTAAGAGCCATATCCCACTTGTGGATCTAATCACCTCAATGCCCAAGAAGTAACACAGCTCACCCAAATCCCTCATCTCAAACTTCTGCTTCAATAGGATTTTCACATGAAGGATATCTTCATCACTATCACCTGTGATGATCAAATCATCAACATAAATGACAAGCAGCATAATGTCTTTCTCTATTTTTCTCACATAAAGTGAGAAATCTGCCTTGGAAATCTAAAATCCAATTGTGACAAGATACTATCCTATCTTGTCAAACCATGCTCTAAGTGCTTGCTTCAAGCCATACAAGGCTTTCTTCAACCTACAAACAAACTCAGAATGAACAGTATGAACACAACCTAGTGGCTGCTCCATATAGACCTCTTCTTGCAAATCACCATGCAAGAAAGCATTCTTTACATCCATTTGATGTAAATACCATCCCTTTGATGCAGCCATAGCAATGACTGCTCTTACAGTTTCCATCCTTGCAACCGGACTGAATGTTTCTTTATAATCAATGCCATATGTGTGTGCATACCCTTTGACAACTTCACAGAACCATTTGCATTCTGCTTCACCTTATAAACCCACTTGCAGCCAATTGCATTCTTGTCTTTAGGCAAAGGACCCAATTCCCATGTAGCATTTGCTTCCAAGGCATCCATTTCTTCATCCATGGCTTTCTCCCATTTTTCTTTTAATTTAAGTCACTGTACATTAACATGAACAATGCGTTTATGCTAGATATCAATATCTGCAACTACAACGATCCCATGTGCAAACATTACTACACTCAATTCAGGCATGTCTGCATCCAATGTAAACCCCTTCTTCTTCCCTGTTGCTATCAAGCGACCTTTATTTTTCATATCCTCAACAAAGCATCCATAAGGCTTAAATTTGACCTACAAGCCCTGCTCAACCATTTGACCAATAGAAACTGGGTTCTTGGTGATATTCGAGACATGAAATACATCAAACAGGGATTTCTTTTTTCCATCCTACATAGACAAAGGAATTTTAACAATTTGCACAATAGGATGTGCAGTATCATCATCAGTCTCCACAAATCCTAGTCTTTCCATTTTCCTTACATCCTGCATTTATTCTGCATGACTTGTCACATGGTTTGATGTATCTGAGTCAACATACCACACATCATTGCTTTCTTTTGCACTTGTCATAGAATTGGTCATGTGCTGCACCATAAACAGATGCTCATTTCTGTGATCACCCTGTCTACTAGAGGATGCATAATTGCCTTGGTGCAATTTTCAAGTCATGATGTCATTGTTGGGGTAAAGGGCAGTGTGCCCACCCACTTGTACAGTGCCCATGTATACTCATATATATATGATAGAGGAATAAGCTGGAGTAGCTTTTGCTCCACCACTTTTGGTGTCTCCCTATCCCTTTGTGTGTGCTCTCCTCTCCCACAACTAGTATCAGAGCCCATGGCGTTCGATCTACGAGGAGCTCTCTGAGCTTAGCAATGGAGCTGTCGGGAGGCTGATGGCCATAGAGCACGGGCATGGAAGGAGCTATTTGTTGGGAGTGGTGGCTATGGCGATGGTGGAGCTCGTGGAGCTCGTTCGTCATGGTAGAGAAGCATTGACATTGAAGATGTTATGAAGGCGTTGAAGGTGCACTGTGGGTTGAGCCGGGAGTCTTGCGTTAGGTGCTCGTTGTAGTTCCATCAATGGAGCTACTGTTGCATAGAGGCCAGCTTAGGAATCGTCATGGCGGCCGCTTTCTTGTAGCTCGTTGGAGAAGCTGAAGCCTTGGTTGCTACTCTAGGCATGTTTGCTACTGCAAACTCCTTTGAGATCGACTGAGTCACATGGGTGCTTGTTTAAAGTTTGAGGCGCTGAAGTGTCTCGGTGGCTGGGAGCCTGGCTATTGTGTTGTGACTTAGAGAGGCACTCTTATTGCTTGTTCTGTTTGGATCATGGGACTTCGCTTGGCTTGTGAGCCCATTCGTGGCGATTGTGAGTCACGGTTGCTTTCAGGGTGCCAAAAATGAGATGGCGTTGGACGATGCAAGCTGCATGGAGAGAAGAGTTGACGATGCCGAGGAGCCATTGTAGAGCTGTTTGCTCTATTGAGTCACCATCTTGAACGTGGCTGGGCCGAGAGGGCACTTGGAGCATGTATTCCTATGGAGGCTTCACATTGATGAAGCTGTGCCTCAGTCTTTGGAGATGTTCCAGTCTTGGCATAGTTCTTTGCCATTGTCTCTAGCTCATCTGGGAGCTGTTGGGGAGCCTCTGGATTGCATGATTGATGCAGTTGAATGCTTGGGGGATAGCCGGTGTTGCATTTGAGGTCTTGGAGCTGAGCATTGGCTGATTTTGGTCTCTTTGCGGGACATTTTGCAGAAGTACGCCTTGTGGACATTGTGTGGGATATGTGCTTATGCACTATGCAGCTTCTTTTGGTTGCAGTTGAGCTTTGTTAGCTCGTGTTTTCCCGTGCATTTGGGTCCTTGTACGGACATACTTTGGTGCATCTTAGTCCTTGTGAACATTCCGTTACATTTAGTCAGTGGGTTGCATATCTTTTTTTGCAGATACATCACTTTGGCAGTGGCAGTGACACATGCTTTGACAGTGGTACATGCCTGGTTGAGATGCATTGACAGTTTGTTGGATGCATGGTTATTTGCCTATGTTGGATACATACAGTGGTACGGTGATGTATTGAGATCCTGTCAGATTAGCATCATTTGGAGCACATTTCGGGGCTGTTTTGCCAGTGCTTTTGGGCTATTTAATTGCTGATCTATGAGCATTCTTGGGGCTGATTTGGTTGGGCATTGTACTTGCCATTTTGTTGGTGTTGCAGTTGACATACTGGGTGATCTTCTGGATGTATTTTGACCATTTTTGGGGCTGTTTTTTGCCGGAGCAGATGAGTGCTGTAAAGGGCAGCAAACATTCAAGGAAGCTGCTGTTGCTGTTTTTATGACAAAACAGTCATTTTCAGGACTGAATATCTCTTTCCTGGTGCGGAAGTGCACTTTGTGCCGAACTGGAAAGTTGTAGTTCACAAAAAATACTACAACTTTGCTTTTGGAAGCAAGTTGATCCGGTATAAGCTGCATGAGTTACAGCCTCTGCAAAACCACAAAAAGTTGCAGTCTGCTGTCTATTTGTGACCAATGTGCAGGAAGCTATTTTTCAGGTGAGAATATCTGAGAATCCAGAAGGATTTGGCTACAACTTTTCTGTTTACAGATTTGGCATCAGGTCTTTCAGTGAAAAGATATCGCTGTTCAAAAACAGGGACAGCGTGTTATTTTGCCCAAAGTGGCTGTGAGGTATTGTTGTAGGAATTTCTCTTGCACAACAGTGAATTGGGAACTCACAGTAAATTACAGAAAGTGATTGGAATCTCACTTCAGTCCAAGGGCATTATTGGCATTTTGGCAAGTCACTTTGGCACATTTGGCAAGTGGTGAATGCTTGATTTTGTTGCCAAAGGATTGCGCGCTTGAGGTGATGCATTGGTGATGCAGTAAATGCCATTTCGATGCATTATGGATTTGCATTGGTGGATGCCACACTGATGTTTATGGATAGTTGAGCTGGGCTCCTATTGCCATTGGTTGAGCAGGCATTGCTCATTTGGTTCAGTGCATTTCTTACTTGGATTGCCAGGCATTAGCAAGTTATTACTGGGCTGCATATATTCTTGTTTATGCCTCTTTATGGCTGAGTGCTTTTGAGCAGTGGATCAGCCAATTTATTTGGAGACCTGATTGGTCTGGACAACACTATATTTTTTGGTCATTTGGGTTGCCTATTGCACTATACTGCTCTTTGGTTGTGACCTATTGTGCCACAGATATGGCATCTACAGCTGGTAGTGCCCTCTTTCATATTGAGAGGTTGGATGGATCAAACTTTCAGTATTGGAAAGAGCAGATTTATGATGTGTTAGTGCAGAAGAGGCAGCATAAGCCCATTCAATGCAAAGGTATCAAGCCTAATAGCATTAAACAGAGTGATTGGGATGACATGGATGAGCAAGCATGCTCTATCATTCAATCATCACTCTCGAAGTCAGTCTACTTGCAGGTACAGGATGGTGTACAGGGTGTAGACTACCATGCATATGAGTTCTATACTTGTATATGCCGGATGTATGACCATGATAGTGTTATGTTACAGCATGATGGGCTGAAATACAGCCTTGATATGCACTCCAAAGGTCGATCAATTGGTAGAAACAGGTCATGTTCAAGGGGGAATTCCAGGACCAAGTCTAGCTCTCGGACTTGTGTTAGATGTTTCTATCGTGGAAAGTATGGCCACATGAAAAAGTACTGCTGGAAATGGCTAAGAAAATGCAAGAAGAAGAGCAAGGTTAAGAATGACAGGAAGAAGGAGAAGAAGCATGTTGAGCTTCAAGGCGTGGATGCCAGGGTTTCCACTGACAGTAGCAGTGATGAAGGCATTCTTTTGTCTATGTCTGACACCTCCTTCTTGGCCACTGATGTACCCATTCTCGGTGATTGGATATTAGATCCATGTGCTTCATGTCATATGACCCCTCATAGGTCATGGTTCAGTGCATATCAGGAATGCATTGTGGAGAGTAGTTTGATGGGCATTGATCATTCTATGGATGTCTATGGTTATGGGGATATCCACCTTGTTATGCCTAGTGGCTCTATTCTTGTTCTACAAAGGGTTAGACATATACCAGGACTTGCTACGAGCAAGATCAGTACTGGACAATTGGTTGAGGCAGGTTATCATGTCTCTTTGGGTGATCGTGCATGGAAGATTGCTAGAGGCAATCTGGTTATGGCTAGGGGATCACGGGTTGGATTCTCTTATGCATTGCATGTATCAGGTGTCCAGGATAAGATGCTTATGATTAGTAAGCAGCCATCAGCTAGTTTATGGTATGCCAAACTTGGACATATGTCTACTGCAGGTATGGAAGCCCTTACAACCTTGAGATACATTCCTATTATGGATGTCTCTCAAATTTTATGTCATGATTGTGATGATGGTCAGCAGTCAGGATCCTCCTTTGTGAGGAAGACAATCAGTGAGAGGTATCTTGAGCCATTGCAGTAGTTGGTTCAGAGTGCAGTTTGTGGGCCTATGCCTACCGTTTCACTGGGTGGCGCCTCTTACTTTGTGACATTTATTGATGCTGCTACAAAATACATATGGGTCTATCCGATTCGGCAGAAGCATGATGTATATGATACATTTCAGCGCTTCTTGGGTAATGCTGAAAATCAGTCAGGAAAGAAGCTATTGAGCTTGATGACTGATGGTGATGCAGAGTTTACCTCTTCTAGATTTCAGCATCTATGTGATACACTTGGTATCAGGAGGGTGTTGACCATTCCTCCTCTTTCTGCTCATGACGCCTTGGCAGAAGGCATAAATTGGATTCTATTGGACAGGATTGGTAGCATGCTACGATATGCAGGTCTTACCGAATGCTATTGGGCTGAGGCATGTAAGACAGCTGCATACTTGCTTAACAGGTCACCCAGGAGATCTCTAAATGGTAGAGTGCCATTTGACTTCTTGACAGGCAGGGCACCATGTTATGAGCATTTACGTGTGTTTGGCTACGAGGCTTATGCTCATGGTTCTCGATTGAGGAGGTGTATCTTTCTTGGATACAGTGAGTCCAGTAGGGACTACAGGTTATGGGATTCTTCAACTAGAGAGTTGATACGCAGCCATAATGTCTATTTTAGAGAGGATGCTATGTTTGGACAACCCAGGACTATGGATAGTAGGAGAGTGGTGTTCCAGGAGGGTGTAAGTGCACTGATACCTCCGAATTCTATTCAGGGACAGCCCATATCCCTTGGAGTGGGAGGTTTTTCCCATGGTGAGCAGGTTATAAAGTTGGGACAGCCACGATTACTTCCTGATTTTGGTCAGAGACGGTCAGATGTCTCTAGTATTCCACAGGTTTATAGTCCTATGGAGATTGTTGATGCATCTTCTATGGACAGTTACAGTTTACTCCCAGGATGCGGAGTGCCTCTTGCAGATGAGGATGAGGCTATGCACGGTGAGGAGGATACCTTGGCTAATGATGCCCGGTATGATCCATTTGGCTGGTTATGCCAAGACAGATGTGGTTTCTGCAGTTATTGACTCGGGTCATATTGCGCATGGGCAGGAATCATTGATATGTTTACTTCGTAAGTGCCTCCATGGCCAGAAGCAATCCCCTCGAGCTTGGCTTCATAGGTTTGATACCGTTATGAGAGCTCAGGATGTGATGCGTGGTGAGACAGGTTATGGTCTCAGTATTCAGGAGGTCGCTATCCTTCTGAGGTTACTTGCCATATGGTTCCTTATGGACAGGGATGCTTTGCAGTGGGAGCTGCATGGTCTTGATGATGTTTCTCAGATACTTGGTTGTTTCAGTATGGAGAGGGGGAAGTTACTGAGTACTCCATTGCTTGTATTGGCTCCATACTTGAAACACAGTAGGTTTGACGATCACAGATCAGTTGAGCAGCAAGTTATGGTTGATATGGCAGCCATAGTACTTCATGCATCCATGACTGTGTTGAGACTTGGTTCTCACATGTTTGCCATTGGGGCTACACTTCCGGTTCTTGCTTCTGCTGCAATGGGAGTTGGTAGCATGATTATGGTAGATTTTGGTAGTAGGGAAGCAGTTGTGGACATCAGGTCCTTATGCTTCCAGGAGCAGCATGCAGGTGATGCAGGTTGGGTAGACCAGCAGAGGTCTATTGTAGGGCATGTGCTTATGGTCACAGGTGGTATAGAGACATTTTCTTTACACAGTGATAGTTCAGGTGCTATGGACTTAGCACAGGAGCACGTGGTGGTGAGAGTTCACTCTCCCAGTGAGATCTGGCATGAGATCTTGGTTGACAGGCATCTACAGCTTGTCATTTTCTATCCTGCAAACCTGATGTCTGCTAGCAGCTTATCCTCTATGCACTTTGCACATTGTAAAGTGCCGATGGGCATAGGATGATGGTGTGGTCATCTTGTTTTTCAGCCTATGGCTGATTGTATTATATGTGTACTATACTCCCTTAAAGGCACACTACCTTTAAGTGGGAGGTTGTTGGGGTAAAGGGCAGTGTGCCCACCCACTTGTACAGTGCCCATGTATACTCATATATATATGATAGAGGAATAAGCTGGAGTAGCTTTTGCTCCACCACTTTTGGTGTCTCCCTATCCCTTTGTGTGTGCTCTCCTCTCCCACAGTCATTCTACTTTTTATAGCAGTCTTTAACCATATGACCCATTTTACCACAGTAGTAGCATTCAACATTGTTGTTTGCATTTTGGCCTCTCTGCCATCCACCACGACATCTTTGGCTCCCCCTGCCTCTAAGGTTACCACGACCTCCTCCATAGGACTAGTTTTCTTGAATTTGCTACATATTCTGATTTCTTCCATGGCCTCCAAATCGGCATGCTCTACCTCTACCTCTACCTCTTCCAGCATTTGAGTAGAAGACAGCTTCTTTTAAAGTTCCTCCTGAAGAAGATGCACCACCATTTCTCTGCTCTTCAGAAATTAGAAGAGCAATCAACTCCTCAAAATCAAGAAAATTCTCATGGACGGCAATGGATGTTCGGAATTGTGTATAATCCTTTCCTAGACCATTCAAGGTCACAAAAACTATATCATCATCTTCCATTGTTGACCCAATAGAAGCAAGTGCATCTGCAATCTTCTTCACCTTCATGTGGTAGTCATTGATGCTCATATTTTCTCTCTGCACATTATGCAACTCCTGCTTGATCTGCATTTTCCTAGTTTTTGTATTTGTGCTATACATTTTTGTCAAAGTATCCCATGCCTCCTTCGGCGTGCTTGCATCTTGAATATGCACAATCATAGAATATAAAATACTGATAGACAGCCAGTACCTAACTTTTATGGCTCTCTCATGCCAACCTTTAAATGCTTGCAACTCTTGTTAATTGGAAACATTAGGAATAACTGGTTCTTGTTCAACTCCAGTAATGAACTCCCAATAGCTTTTTCCCTTAAGAAAATTTATCATTCTAAACTTACATGCTTGGAAGTTGTTCTTGTCAAGCTTTTCAATGACAATCTGTGAAAGAGCATCAAATGCCATTACAGAACACTGCAAAATATTTTGTCACTGCAAAAAAAACACAACTTCTGTCTCACAAGGGCAAATCTACAAAATTGACGAGAGTGGTATTTGACCACACAGTCACTTCCTAGTGACGATTATGCATCAACAGGTAATAAGAATGATTTTGTCACTCCTAATATCGCTGTGCATAGGCATACGATGTAATTTCTACGATAACTTTTCACTGACCTACAGAACAATGGTCACACAGCAAAAACAGGGCACTTTCCTGAGTGCCTGTGGAAAACTTCCACCACCAAAATGGGCCCTGAAATGGCCCCGTAGCATATATTACCCTCTCGCCACACCGCAAAGGGTGTCCCAATCTGAGACAGTGCACTCTTGCACTTTTCGGCTATGCTACGTGTGGAGATTTGCTCCCAAACTCGATAAAAAAGGAAAGCAACACTGATCCTCTTACTAGGGCACCACGAACTTGGTTTAATTTGCTTTCTTGAGCTCCTTACCACAAACCAAGCTCTGATACCATGTGAAGAGAGTGGGAGAGAAGGAATGAGTCTCACTTGTAGCTTTCTCACATACACAATGGGGGAATATACACAAAGGTGGAGGCTAAAAATAGTTTTTCTCTTCTTAGTTGTGAAAGCCAAAAGAACTCTTAGTACAAAAGAATAGGTGAACCCTATATGTGGGTCTCAAACAAACTCAGCTAACTAAGGTGGCATACTAACTGAGCCACTAACTAGAGTACATAAAGATAGCTATCATCCAGCTGTTATTCATGGGTGGTGTACCAACCGCATCTGCAGCTAACAAGTCAGTGATATAAATGTGCAACGGTCCCCCTGGCATATCACGAGTGGAGCTCGATATCTCAACAATATTCAAGAGTGCAAACATAAAGGATATGATCATAATGACCATCCGAATAGCTTGAGCATCAACTTCATAATCTTCAAGTTCTCTTAAATGGGCTGTAATCTCTTCTAACGAAGTTCTTCTAGGCATCTTCTTTATCACATCTGAAACACATGCCTATACTGGGCATAACATGCAATCAACTACACCAGAGATGTTTAATAAGGTGGGATGAATTTAATACCAAACGTACCCAATGTCTCCACCAAAAATATGTGATATGAAGTTGGGGGTAATAAACTTCACACACCTCTTCACTTCCTATTGCTTTCGAACTGAGTGACATAGATATTTATCATTTAGAAAGGGACATTAAAAAGAAGCTTTTATGCCAAGATACCGCACCATACTTTCCTCCCTTAGATGAGAATGAAGATGGTAACATCCCAAGTGATGTTGTACTCAAGCATAGGGAGAAGGAAAGGATCACCAGAGGCCATAATCTCAACAAGCCGGTCTATGCCAAAGAGAAGAGCAATACAATGTTGAAAGAAGATCTTGTAGCTCAACATGACATGAACTGATATATATCAAGGAGTTTGAAGAGGGTGATTGGGTCTGATGGGTAGGTTCTGAGGAAACATTGCACCTCCTTCATAGATACCTTAACACTTAGCTCAAAACACTCTGCAAAGTGTCATTAGACATAGAGACCTACAACTTTCAGTAGAGACATGATACTAAAGATTCAAACACATATAGAGATGCATCTTGAGATGGCTTCGCATTCGTATACATTTCGTAAGAAACAAAGAAGCAGCCATAAAGTTATGGGCAATTTACTAGATGTCGTAAAAACTATCATGAAAATAGACTGTCAGACATAGAGACTCATAACTTTTTACAATAGTATCTGATTCAAGGTTTAATCACATAGAAACATGCGGCTTGAAGAGAGCTTCGTGCTGATATAATTTCATCAAAATTGGACTATTGAGTAGAAAGTTATGAGCAAAACACTAACAGGGGGTCAAACTATCATAAAAACTGCCCTCCACCCATGCTAATTTCCCCTGAGCAAGATGCTCCCTCAAGACTCCACCTTCATCAACGATCCACCACTCATAGATATTGCCTAGAAGAGAGTAAGTAACTCACTTGGTGGCTTGAGAAATGGATGGAACATGTGTGTGCAATGAGCAGCCGAATAGAAAGAACTTTTAAGGCTTTGAAAGAAAGAAAAGGGAAGAGACACTCAAGAGAGGGAATACGAAGTGGTCTTCATTGTCAATAGAGTGAGGCTCCAATCTAATGTAATACTATAAACACAAGGGAGAAGAAGAGGTTTCATATGTACAAAAGGGAGTGGAAGCTCCAAGACTACTCATAAAGAGAGAATGAACTAGAGAGAGATCCCCATTGTGTATGGGAGAAAGCTGCAAGTGAGACTCTTACTTCTCTCCCACTCTCTTCACAAAGTATGGTCAAGGGCTTGCTCTAAGGTGCATGTGTGCATCTAGGGGAGTCACATGTTTGTGTGTGTGTGTGTGTGTGTTGTAAAGGCACATCTAGTGCTATGATGTGTCTAGTGTGTGACCTAAGTGATGATGTAAGCCAGAGGCCCTCACATGGAAGGTTCCTTTGATTTAGGCCAGTCCCACTAATGTAGGGGCTGATTGCCGATGATGTAGGGAAGGTGCCTTGATCTAGGCGACCTTCTCCCCATTTCTATAAGAGAGAGTCACCTCTCTCACAATCAATAGAGAACAACATTTTTGGTTACATCTTATGCTCTCACTCCTCTTCCAAGATGCATCTATTCTATCCCATGAGTTTCTACAAGGTCTAGGTGATGGTTCTGGATAGAGCTGGAGCTGGTGAGGTTGGAGCTGGAGCTGCAGTGGGTGATGGATCTGGTGAGGTTGGAGTTGGAGTTGTAGTGGGTCTCTGTGAAGGAGGTGGTGAGCTGGTGAGGTTGGAGGCAACTAAAACTAGAGATAGAGATGAAAAGAGAAGGGTAACTCTACTTAGTGGAAGTTCAAAATCTATGCAAGTAATGATTAGCAAATAAATGCACATGTACCTAGAGGATCGTTTTTCGCATGTGTGGCTAACAAGACTGATGTGACATGCATTGATAGCTGTGCCATCTCCTCTTATCTACACTTTTCTCCATCCCTCCAACAGTTTTGATCTTCTTTTCTTTTCTCTAACACCACATCCTTATCTGCATCTAGAAAACATCATCAATGCCATCATCCCCCCTCTTATTGCACCTATGCAAGAGCCATAGAAAGTCACCATGGCTAGCCATGGACATAAAAAGTCCAGGTATTCATATATCCCACTTTCGAATCTGCTATATTTGTGGCCAGTAGTGTTTTTTTGATCTGTGATTGTCTAGACCTCACTTTTCCTTAGATCCTAGTTCTTTCTCCATAGAGGACAGGAGTCTTTGCCAGAAAATGCAATTTGAGGCCCTCTTTGCATAAAAACACCCCATATCACCTCTATGGACAAAACATACTATGTGTGCTATAATTTGGGCAACACACAATTTGGAGCAATTTTCTTAAAAAAACTGGAAAATCGCATTTTTGAGCAAATGGGTGTGCATGAGTCTATAGAATGCATAGATAAATACTAGTTTACAAAAATCACTAACCTCATTAGTATGTAGATAACCTGAGCTTGATGGGTGACAACTTGATGGGTTGAGCTAGAGCTATAGTGGGTCTGGGTGATGGAGCTTGAGCTGTAGTGGGTCAGTGTGATAGAGCTGGTGAGGTTGAGGGTGATAATTTGATGGGTATTGTTAGCTTGATGGGTTGTGATCTAGAGCTCTAGTGGGTATGGGTGATGGAGCTTGAGCTATAGTGGGTCAGTGTGATAGAGCTATTGAGGTTTTGGGTGATAGTTTGATGGGTTGAGAGCTAGAGCTATAGTGGGTATGGGTGATGGATATGGAATTGTATTGGGTCAATGTGATAGAGCTAGTGAGGTTGCATAGCACAAGCTTGTAGGGAGGAAGATGAAACTTAAGATGGAGATGACAAGGGGGATGATTAAGTCTGGCAGCTTGGTCTAAAAATAGGTGCAAACAATAACTAGATACTTTACTCACTAGTACCTTAAAGACCATTTTTGGCAGGTGTGGCTGACAAGTGTGACTTGCATAGATATCTGTGTCATCTCCTCTTATCTTGACTTTTCTCCATCCATTCAATAGTTTTGATCTTCATCTTCTTCTACACTGTAGCCTCATCTTCATCTGGACAACACTTTAGACCTTGGCTTGTCTCCCACCATCATCCTCGCCTAGCTACACTTGTGCAAAAGCCATGGAGAGAGAGGATACAGGTACTTTAATACACCACAGTCTTGATCTACCTTTCCAAGTGCTTTCTTGATCTATGCAACTCCATTGCATCAGATCTTAGGCATTTGCTTTATCTTTTGCATGATCTAAGACCATTTTCTTTAAGATTTACCTAAATTTGTCTGGACTTTATGTTTTTCATGGAACCTAGAGATTAATACTTTGTGGCCAAGGGGTTTCCTTGAAAATGCAATTTGATCCTTATATAGCTTAGGAACACCCCATATCGCGTTTATGGGAAAATCTTGTTTCTATTGCTAGAAGAGTATTTGCATAAGCAGAAGTATTTACTAGAAAATGTGATTTTAGTGTATTTATCTAGAAAGACCCTCATATCTCATTTATGTGCAAACTTTTAAAGAGGAGGAGCTAACCATTCAGGTGATGTAGCAAGACCCAGTCAGAAAGACAATTGACCTCTCAACTTATGCTGTAAGGGAGGAGGAGTCTCTTGGTGATAATTTCTTTTTGAGTGCTTCTGTTTCATTTAGCTACATGTGCAGGACTCAAATTTAATTTTGTATGATGTAGTCAAGAGAAGAAAGCTCAATGAGAAGGGTTCAGACCAAAGGTGGACAGACAATTGCTAAGGAAAAGTATCGAAGGAGGAAAAGAAGTCATCCCGATAGTAGCTCTTTGAATTTCTATAAAAGTCTAAATGTCAAATGCAATATCACGAATACCATGAGATGTTCAATAAGGAGATGGATTTGCAGTCTCTTTTGACACATCACAAGTATTTTCTTAGAGAGGTGTATGAGTCCTTCAACAAGCTGACATTTGAAGGATCTAAAGTTGTCAACAGTAAGACTTTTGTACATATCAAGGACATTGCCAAAAATGACAGTTACATCAAGTATCAAATGCATAAGCTCTTTGATAGTTTTGAAGACTACCATAAGGAAATCTGCACTGTACATAAGGGCAATTGCAAGATACTTGAAGAGTCACTTGCATTTATTGAACCATAGAGAGGAAGTAGAGGCAAATCACATGATGGAGGTAGTAGACACAAAGTAGATTCTTCATTCATGAGTTGAAGGCCAATATATAGGCACCAAGATACACCAATGAACATTATAGATGATGTCATAGTACAAACCAACAAGATCCAATAATCATGTCACCATCTCAATCACACCAACATAGGTGACACTCAGATTTGTTGATAAGTCACCTGACACACCTACCATGGTGCTCACTAGCACTCACACCATGTCCTACACAAGCACTAGCACACTGGCACACACACACACCACATGACCATGCCCATAAGTGTGTTCCTCTAACATCCATTTATCTAATAGCATTTGCCATGTATGTACACTATGCTGATGGATCAGTTGATGACACAAAGGATAATAATGAGGAAGAGGAAGCAAAAGATAAGTCAGATCTACCAGAGGCAGTGGAAGAGAAGATCAACCCGAAAGAGGAGGAGCTTGCAGTTGCAGCATTGGATCTAGTGGCCTTTAAAAAATGAGATGCTAAGATATGCTATCCTAGTGGATGACATTGAGGTTGAAAGCTTCGACCTCACTGTGCCCAATCTTTCCTCTTTCAATATTGAGGAAAAAGAGTATGTCCTATTGTATGACATACAGTTCCTTTGTAATTTGAGAGAGGATTATGCAATTTCCCTTATTGCATAATCTTGTAGGGTTGACAAGGAAGTAAGGATTGATGACAACACTTTGTTAGAGCTGGAGGAAAAAATCAATCCTTCAGAAGAATTGTCTATCTGTTTTGAGCAAGCCAAAATGTATGAAGAGGTGGATGATACAATCTTTTAGGAAACGCAAGCACGAATGGACCCCACAGCAAGTTTGGATATCAGTCAAAGCTCCGAGGAGAAGGAGGAGATGGGTATCTCGTTGTTTAATGATGATATACTTGAGAAAGATGAGAATATTGACGTAAGGCACCTGGCTTTTTTAAATTTGGAGTTTAGATATGCAATTTAATGGTCTATTTTAAATCTAAGCGTGTTTCACGTATGGCAGTTGTTCGTTGAAGATGACACATTCCTCCTGAGGGCAGCTGGAGATAGAATTCTTGGGCTTGGTAAACTATCAAGCCTTTCTCATTATATTACAGACCTATCTGCTACAAAGATATCAATTTTTAGCAAATTTCTTAGCAATGATGGAGTTTCTATTACTTATGTTTTCAAGTGTTTGTCAAATTCTTTGGGTCGTCATCCTATATTGTGGCAAACATATAATATCATTCTGATAAAGAAATGGTTTTGGACTGCTCGAATCTCTTCCACTCTGCTGCTGAAATATCACACCCCCAAAACGGTGCCGTATACATGGCGGTAGGCCTCACTAGAGTGTCAAAAAGCCAACACTTCATCAGTGGATCCTGGAAGTGCACCTAGAATCATTGTCGCTCTAGTCGGCGGGCCAAGGCACCATGCCCTCATGTGAGTCATGCTCTAGCTGCGTGGGTCATTGTGAAAACTGGACCTATGAAAGCTGCACCCAAGTATTTGTAGGGTTGCACAATCTCCTCTTGCTGACTCTCGTATGTAAAGCTATGTTGGTGAAGCATTGTGTAGGAGGTGTTGAAGATCATGACCTTGGTCTTCCCAAGGTTAGCTATCAAGTCTCTATCTCTTCTGAACACCTCTAGGGCATCTAGATGTCTCTATAGTCCCTCTGCCAAAGATGATAGGAGGACTATGTCATCTGCATATAGCAGAATCTGTATCATCAAGTCCACTAGTGGTGCTCCCTCACCTACTAGGTGGTCTATGAAAGATGTAATCTCATAAATGTAGAGCCCTTAGAGAGTCAGTGAGAGAGGGCACCCCTGCTTTACTCCGATAGTGCTCTCAATCCAGTTGGATAGGCCTCCTGGGGCACAAACTCTCCCTCTAACGGACTTGTATAGGCTTACCACTCCCCATATCAGAACCTTTGGAATCTGCATATCCTGTAGTCTCTTGATCATGTGGGATCGCGGGACAATGTCGAAGGCCTTTCAAAAGTCTACAAAACAAGAGTAGACTTTATGGCATCTCGACCTCGCCTCCTCAATGATAGCCCTCAAGGTGAAGATGTGGTCTAGAGTGGAGTGTTGTCTCTGGCTACCCTAGAGTGCATTGCCCATATGCCTCTGTATGACTGCTCATCTCCCTCTCTAGTATCGATCCATAGATCTTGGCTAGCGTGTGGCCAATCATGAGAGTGTGATAGTTTCCAGTATCCATGGGGTCTCCTGCCTTGTGTATCGGTACTATGGTGGTGGTACTATATGAGGGTGGGAAGCCGTGACATAAGGCGTGGCTGAACATCTGTGCTAGTACCAGAGCCAAGACCTCCTGACCATTACCAAAGTGCTCAGCCTGTAGTCCCTCATGGTCTTGTTCTTTCCAGTTATGAAGTTGGCTGAGTGCAGCTCGCACATTCTGTGCAGTGAAAAAGTGGTAAGTGGTGGGCTGGGGCATAGTGGACATATCAGGTGGTGCCTGCATCAGGACATGATAAAGAGAGAATGCATAAGTGTACCAAACACCTGGGTCTGTGATGGGTATAGGTGTCTTCCCCTCCGATAGAAGCCCCCATCCATGGTGGGATCTCCCCCTCAAAATAAACTGATCACCTCATCCATTCTATGGATTAGGAGGAAGGCCCGCTGCTGCTTATGACGTGTTAGTTGCCGTGAAATCCTTGGGTGATGTCAAGTGGCCAAGGGCTTGCTCGCGTGTAAGGTGAGCTCTCATCTCTCTGCACTCATCATCATACCATGGATTCTGTGGCATCTTCCCTAGTGAGGCACGTGTAGATCGAGTTGTGGGGAAAGACCTGATGGCTGCATCGACTACTATGGGGAAAGGGTGTTTGAGGCATGGGCAAGGTCTACAGCATCTCCAAGTAGTAGGGCTAGAATCCCCTTCACCAAGTTGCTCACATAGATGGGGTCCAAGGTGCGATCAAAGTGAACCTGTACATGAGTGGGTGCAGGGGGGACCCTCTATGTGGTTGGCATAGTGGTAGAGATACAAAAGGCTAGGTACGAGTGATCAGCCCCGAGTGGGGGAGGGGGCACAATGAAGTCATATATCTGTGAGGTAAAGGCCAAGAGACCCAAGAGGTAGTCCACTATGCTTGTCCCTTCGCCATTCGGGAAACAAGTGAGACCATGGGATCTCTGTAGACCATTATAAATGATCAAATCATGAACAACCCCTAGCTCAAGTAGATGCCGTCCATACACTTTCACCTGTGGTGCATCTAAAGAATGTCTCACTATCCCAAGCTCAGCTACATCTAGTTTTGGTACTATAAGGGAATCCGATGCAAAGTCCAGTAGGCCCACTTGCCTATTCCCTGTGTGTGCATTGAAGTCACCAAGAAGAAGGACGTCCCTCTTCCTGGAGAATTCAGATATATCATCCTGAATTGACTCATATGGACTATGCCCTTCTGTGGTGACCTCATGTGCATAGGATGAGGTATCTGGAGGGAAATAGCAAACTGCTATAAGAATCGTTGGTGCATCTGGTAGTTAGACTCGTATCCACATGTGTCGTGCATGCTTCTCTCTCCGTGCCACTGATATGAGAGGTCTCACGTGTGGTCTAAAGAGGATAGCCACTGCCCCCCGAACCTTGCACACCAGCGTCTCTCCTCATCTCCTTCCTATGAGATGACTCCCATGTATATCTTGTCACAGTGGCCAATCCTCTCTCGAGGCTCTCATGTGTCTTAGTGTAGAAGACCATATCTCTGTCAGTGTATGTCTCCAAGAAACCACCTAAATCAGACCAAAGTGTGCCATTACAATTCCACACTGCAATTCTCAATCCACTTTGTGTCCCTCTGGTCCGGCACCATCATAATTCACCCTCCTCTTTCTCTTCCTTTTCTTCCTTCTCTCCCTGGTCCTGATCTCCTCTCTCTCAGATGATCACTGTACCATCTCTGTATGTAGCCCATTTCCTTGCTTCTATTACTACTATGATGTGTACCATACCTCCCCTCTGATGTTCCTGTTGTAGGAGGGTGAGGTCATCATCCAGGTAGATCCAGGTTCCTTTCAAGGTCAACCTTGTGCTCATGAGGGTATTCCTATCCATGGTTGTTTGTAGCTTCATCACAAGTGGCCTTGTGGGTGCATCGGGCTTACACACTCTCCAAGTTGTCTCACCTGTTAGGTTCACACCCATTTTGGTGAAGAAATCATTTGCATCTGCCATAGGGGTATCTCCTATTGTGACGCCTCAGACTAAGACATTTAGGGCTTTCCTGTTTCTCCTTTTATCCTCCTCTAGAGCATCTGAAATGAACTCTTTCTTGGGAACAGGAGTGCCTTTCTCGACCACATCGCTCCATTCTAAAATTGCAGCCTCTCCTTTCTTGATTTTCTAGGTGAATTCAGCATGTTTACCCTTCATAGTGTCTTGCAAGAATGCCAAGTCTTTTCTGAGTTTTTCACTCTCAGATTTTAGTTCATTTATGATCCTGCATCCTTCTTCTGACGTCCCCTTTGCCCCTTGGATCTGCTTCATATGTTCCTTAATGAAGCAATATGGGGTTTTGTTGGTTGGGGTAGAAGAAAACAGTTCCGTTTTTGGAAACTCCATGATGGCCTTTCCAAATATGTGGGCCCCCTTGCTAAAGCTAACCCCCCAGGCTGAGCTAGAGACCTCTATGTACAGAGAAGAAGAGAGGACTTGTGTTGCACGAAGGTGAGCCCAATCTATATGATGATATGGTGAATTGATGACTAGCTGTAAGGTGGGTGCACGGACTGGTACAATGGGTATGGATGTAGTACACAAACTAATATGGAGGCTGTGCAAGGATCGGTACGATGACTATACGACAAATAAGGAAGCAGAGAGAGAGAAAGAGAGAGAGAGAGAGAGAGAGAGAGAGAGAGAGAGAGAGAGAGAGTAATGTCTTTGGGAGGTGATGCAAAGGGATCACCTACGACCTTTGCTGCTAAGAACTATGCTAAGCTAAAAATCTAAAAAGCTCAAACTCAAAAGTCAAAGCTAGTACTCAAAATACAAAACCACATGCTATGGTGGCTCTCCGATGAGCTACAAAAATATCTCCTTGTATCTATGTCTATCGAGTCGGCTCTCGCTATGGCAGTGTCCGTGGTCTCCGTGATCTCTATATCTGATGAGCCATATCAAGAGTGACAGCTCGGCTTTGGCGGTCCTCTTTGAGAAGTGCTCAGATAGCTTGTGAAACAACCCCTAACTAGGTCTTGTAAACTCCAAACACTAGTAAGGTACAACTTTGAACCATTGTCCAATCAAACCACGAGATGCACCCACATGCAATCCATAAGGGTTGGAGCTGGTAGATCACCTCCGAACCGTAGGCTCAATACGTCAAGCGACCATGGTAAGGTACAACTTCAAAATAGAGTCCCCAATCAAACCATTGGATGCACCTGCATGCAATCCATAAGGGTTGGAGCTAGCAACTTACCTCCCAACCATAGGCTTAGTACGCCAAGCCACCCCTGATCTAGAGGTCTAGAACAATGAGAGAGCTAGCCTATGTCGAAGTCCAAACATGCCGCCCATACCACATGCCTTTTCCTTTAGTTGTTGCTCTCAATCCAATAGGTTTTTGTCCAGAGGTGTGCGCTCCTCAGACCCCTGATAATGAGCCCTTGACCTATACATATAGACCAAGTCCCAACTATCTTTAGCTATGAGCCTATACTTTAGCATGCAAGCATAAAGAAATTTACTTTGTGCACCCTTTTCCAAAAATAGCTCAACCATGCCTTGCCTTTAGCGGGCTAGCTTTATCCATAGGATCTAGACCTCATGTTTGCTAGCTCTGCTAGTCCCTAGATTATTACTAACTCCATGTTAGTTCACACTCTAACCTTATATCTAATCCTAGATCCTAGGTTAGTCAAGCCTAGGCTTTGATAAGCCTATACCCTAGTTCTTCTAGTCATGGATGTAACATTTATGATGACATAAATCGGGGTAGGAGAATTGAATTAGACTATACTTCTCAATGCTTCATTTGCGGCCTGCTGGTATTGCGATAATTCTTTCTGTCTTAAATGGTGCGTTGCCCTATTAGCTAGATTTAGATTCTCATTGGAGAGAGACTAAAATGAAATCGTTTAGACTTCACAAGCAGTTGTAGCTTGAATGAAGAGATTTTGGACTATTTTTTGATTAGCCTTCTCCTTTAGTGCTAGCCTTCATCGTGGATGAGTATGCCCTTCACCTCTAGAGTGCTGACAGAAACTCAGTACAAAGACTTTGTATAAATGGACGCTCAAGTATGTGTGGGTCTGTGGATTTGTATGTGTGAGAGCATATTTTTATACTATGGTCTACACCCACTGTTGGGCGCTGACGATGTTAGTGGGGATGCTAGAGTAGCTAGTCCCTGCTATACATGATGGAGTTTATGGTTTTCAATCTTATGATTGACTATCATGAGATTGAAACTGCACTATGTTGTGTTTTTAGAGGATGAGTTTGGGAATGTTCCTAGATTCATCCAGGTATATGCTTCTCAATGATTCATTTGATTCCAAACGGTAGTATCTGTAAGGTATCCCTTTGAAGGAAACTTGGAATCAAAAAGTTTACCACACATGTTAAATGGAGAAGTATCAGGTCGAGAATCTTTAGAAATTGATTTTGAATCTACTACTCAACTCTCACTGAGATTTGAGTATACTGCATTCAACATTTAATTGTGAATGTATAGATTCTGATTTATTTTAGAATCAGTATAGTACTATAATTTGTAGAAGAGTACTCAACTTTGAAAAGTAGTGAGTAAATTACATTCAATACTCCATTGAATGATCAGATTTTAAATTTTCCCAGAATCAGAATTAGTGTTGAAATCATACATTGTCATGCACAAATATGCCGATTCTTCATTCAGATTTTGGATTGTATATGGTATCCACTAAGGTACTATCTAAACTATTATCATCCAGTCTCCCTCTGAATACATGCAGGAACCTTAGAAGAATGTAGTGCACTTGGCAAATGATGAAATCAGTTTACAACACTATATAACCAAAAAAAATTTAGCAAGTTACTAGCCACATTACCAAATCTCTCTTTGGGTATCAACAGCCCACTATTTATGTTGATGCAAGATACTGCAAAGTATCAAGCAACCAAAGTTCTAAGTTAGAACTTCTTTAGCTTTTAGGAAAGTGATCAGCTTTACAAGTGCCAGCCACATTTAGAACCTGGTAAAGATTTTGAATTCCTTGCCACATAGGAATTCTGATGCATCCACAATTGTATTTGTAGTGTCCCCTACCACCATAAACCATCATTCAAGATCATCAACTGTAGACCTTTGTTGGATCCAAGTTTTTATAAAGTCTACTAAAATTTCTTTTTGAGTCTATTACTAGATTCTAGAAAATCATTTCAGATATTCTCTTCTCTTCCTCCGTTATTATGAAAATAAGGGATCCCAGAACTGTATCACAATACCATAGCCATGAGGGAGGGAATTTGAGTCACATATGCAACACAACTCCTTTCATGTTCTTCAGACATGAGTAATTCTGTCCATAAGGTTTACACTTTCTAGAGTGCATGTTGCTACCAAGAGGGAATCTTAGCCAAGCAATCCTCTTCTTAATTTGCCTCTACCATTGGAAAGCATAACCATAATATTTCATTAGACGAGATGCTTAATCCTTTGAGTAGGAGGGCTCTATGTATACTTTCTGTCGTACCCAAGAAAAGGATACATGAATTCATACTCCGCTCTCATCTGTGCTTAATCTAAAGCATTGGATATACTGAGCTTAAGAAGTTTCCTATCAATACAACTGTCATCCGAGACTCGAGTGAATCATCACTTTGATAGGATAGCCTAGCTAATTGAATGGTAACATTTGAGCGATGTAGCCATGTCATCAAAAAGGTGACTAATCTTCTCAGTACTCAACTGAATGATATCCCTTGGTTTTCATGGACAGTGGGTTACACAACCACATACTGTTCTTGTCACTATTGCTAAGGCAATATGACAAGCAATTAACATGGTTGATTAGTCCAAGTATGACTAATCACTCACACTCTTGTCCTAATTCTCGTGTCCTATACCACGGGAATCCCCCTGTATGGGTAATAGGGCAAGATGTGAAAAACACAAGGATATACAAGCAATTGGATGTGATACTGGACATTAACAAAATAAAATAACATCATCTAAATTTTTTAAAATCATTAAAGAACAATGAGTACTTTTTAAGCCTTTCCAGACACAAGTTTTAAATCTATAACATTTTAAACTTTGTTTTAGAAAGAAAGTTAATTATGAAACATGAATTCAACAAAGGACATCACATGGTAGTAATTATTCAAAAAAGGATAGCCTACAGTAATTTTTATATATGTGGCAAAATTTTATAAGTACAAGACATCATCTTATAATTTCCCATCCAATAAACAAAATGGTCGTTTTGCTAAATATGATCTCATATTTTAGGTTTCTTATTTTCATTTTTTGATTCATCTTTTCCAACTTCAAAACTTCTTGATCCCGAGATGTCACAATTAAAATCCTCTTCTTCACTCCCAATCAGTTATTGGGATATGAAACTAGATCCGCGGTAGGCAGATAGTGAGGACTAGTTCTAGTTTTTTTTAATTTTTCCATGTAATGTAACAGTGGTTATTAATTTGTTTTGGTGATTCCAGTTATAATTTCTATACCCTAGTATATTTCCACAATAGACCAAATAATGAAAGATTTCTCTAAAATTAAAGAAAGTGCATAGAAATGAATTATGGACTTTAGTTATACAATTTAATTACAATAAGGTTTCAAGAAAGTGAAGATAAATATTGATCATTTGTACGATCATTTGATTGACCAATAGACCAAAAACATGAGATTTTCTTTTTTAAGAAGAACTGCATAGCAATGAATTATGGAAGTTTAATGTAGGTCAATTAAACTAGAAAATGTGAAAAGTAGCCGAAATTGTTGATATCGAGTCAATGTATTTGTAAAAAATATCTGAAACAGTGTAACAAAAATGTAGGATCGCTTCGAGCCCTCTCAAAAATGCAATTATATAATTTTTTTCTGCTTCAAGTAGTAATACTTCCTAAGGCATGCTGGGTTTCCTTTTATGTTATTATATTCGCTAGAGATTGATGTTGTTCCTGGGCATAGAATGTGTTGGCACTCCAAGACATTTGACTTCTTTTTGCTTGCCATCGACGCTATTATGTGTTAGATATCAATGCTCCACTCTTGTGTAACTACGCGTGTGTAACTACGCAGGAACCAGCTAACTCTACTTGTACGCCCCCCATATGAGGAGAAGGCATTTGAGTAGCGCAGTTATCCGGTAGGTCCTGGTTTGGACACTAGATGGGGGCCATGTGTGGCTTGATGGCTGAACAGCTTCAGATAGAGTTGGCACACTTCCAACTAGGCTACATGCAAGTGCGAGAAGGCATCCCATGTATGACCGCATTGAGGGTAGACGGAGCATTTCTCGAGGCATCTCGGGTTGCGGGGCCTTTTTGGAGCCCCAGATGATCTCGAATGGCTCTCGGCCATTGTTCTAACCTATGGTCGGTGGCCTATTTCGGGACCGACCTCTAGTCGACCATTTTGGGCCAATTGGTTCGGTCTCCCAATTGGGTCTAACCGACTATGACTAGTGGCTATGTAAGAGCAAGCTCGTGAAGTCTTAAAATTGCACCGCGCACATTGCGAGCAGGCATGATTAGGAGGCAAAGTCTAGAGGATAGTGAGACTGATGCTCTTTGGGCTTCGAGTGGTCGTGCACCTCGCGGTGATCGATTGTTGGATGATTCCACTAGGTCCTTCATACAACAGTTTTGGAAGGAGCATTGCAGAGCATCCCCGGTGTTCAAGAAGGCATTGCAGAAGAGGGTGTCATGCGGTGTGTACATTGAGCATGGTGCATGTTTTTTGGAGTGTACCCAGACTGAGTTGTACACTCAGTTTGTAGAGGCGTACCCGGAGTTTAGGATTGGGCAGAGGTCATTTGAGCGATGCAGGCCATGGTTTGTGCGATGCTCTCAGGAGCATGACACATGCTGTTGTCGCTACAATGTGGATTTTGGATTGATGTATGATGTATTCTGTTTCCTTGATGGTCATAGGGGAGTGGTTCCTACTAGCCCTCATGACTTCATTCATTCCATATTGTGTACACGAGATGGTGATGCTTTATTCCACTCCCTTGATTGTGTGGAAGGCAGATGTACTTTGTGTGGTGACTTTGCTAGAGTGCCACGAGTTGCACTAGATACTTGTGATGTGTAGATGGTTCGTTGGTAGTAGTATGAGTACAGTACCTTGACATTAGATGGTGGTGCACAGTCGAGGAGGTCGCAGCTTGTGGGGAAGGAGACACCACGTGTTATATTCATTGACAATTTTCGAGGGAAGCTGTACCGCTACATACGCCACTCGCACACTACGAAATGGGAGGATCGTTAGTTCCGTGCATGTTTGAGGACATTTCCTACAGGGGTGGTTGTCTCAGTGGTGGACTTTGTGGAGAATTACACCTTTGCACCACAGCATGAGATCCAATCGGAGTATTATTTCTCTAAACAGGTGACGTGTGATTGAGTATTGATTTTTTCCCCGCCTCATTATATTGAATTATTTCAATAGTCATATTTTTTTTCAATGCCATATTGTAGGTTGCTATATTTGTGCACATTAGCTATCGTCATGCACAGGCTCATGTGGATGGCATTGATAGCACCATGGACTCACGTGTCATTGTGCGAGAGTATCACTTCTACATTAGTGATGATCGATCACATGATGCCCATTTTGTGCAGCATTGCTTCACTTTGCATGATAGTTTCTTGAGGGATCCTGGTGTCACATGGCAGCAGTGCTCGATCTGGTCAGATGGCTGTGGTGGTCAGTTCAAATCCGCTAGACAATTTTATTGGTTCTGCAGATGGCATCGTGAGACAGGCATTCCGATCACATGGAGCTACTTCGAGACAGGGCACGGTAACGGAGAGCACGATGGTGTAGGTGCTTGCGTGAAGCATGCTTTGCGTCGATACCAGTTGCGTCACAGTGCCAATCGCTTCAAGGATGCACATGATGTGGTGTGGTGGTGTAGCCACCAGCACTTATCCACTAGTGCTATCTCCTTGTTTCAGTTGCATGATGATAGGGTGGTGAGCCGGTATTTTTGGTGCGTGGACATTGGGAGTCTTGATCGGTCTAGGTCTTTTGATTGTCGTTCAGTGTCTGGCACTCTTGATTTCCATTCCATCAGGAGCATAGGTGAGTCTCACCCCGCGATCTTTTCTCGACGGTTTGCATGTTTTTGCTCTACATGCATTGATGATGATTGGGGAGGGTGCTCCATGATACCATGGGTCGATCCATGGGTACGGCGAGTGCTTTCTCCCTTCTAGCCTTGGGAGGAGGTACATGATGATCAGGATGCGGTTCAGTTCCTCTAGAGATTATGACCATCTTACAGATATTTTGCGTATTGGTGATATCTTCGCGGTTATTGCTTCAGAGGGCAATGAGGAGGGTGTGGATTATTACTTGTTGCGATGCTCTATGCTGAAGAGTGTGCTGAATGAGGATACAGTGGATGGGCATGGGATGCACTTCATTGCTCATAGCATGATCGTAGGTGGCTACTATTTTCAGCAGATACAGAGGCGTGGTCGCTATATTGAGTTCCAGGAGTACATGGCGGATCAGGAGGCATACATGTATTCTCATCTTATTGTTGCAATCAAGATTACTTTGAGTCGTGTTCGCACTCACAAGGCGACATCCACTCCACGATGGTGCCTTGCAGTGGTGAATCACGAGAGCATACTTGCAACTATTGGCATGAGAGCTGATCCTGAGGAGTAGCACATTACATATCATATTTTTTGGGATCATCAGTTGATCAGATTGATTTTTATTGGGTATCACTAGTTGATTACACATTTTTGTATTCGATATGTATAGGCTCACTGTGTGACCGTACCATTGTAATTTTCATGGACTCATATTTTGTATTTCACTCTGATGGTTGTATACACATTCATACACATCATTGTATTATATTCTATTTTATACATGATGTCCGATGTCTTCTCAATGGGATTTGTTGTGTTTGTAAAACAAAAAATTGTTTATTAGTAGTAATGTTGTAATTGTGTTTTATGCTTTAAGACATTTTAAAAATGTGACTAAGAAAATTCACGCACGTACTAACAAAATACGCATGTGGACTTATCTATTGGTCCCTAATAGCATGACTACGTATGAAAAATGGTGCACGTACTAACGAAATACGCATGTGGACATTTCTGTTGGGGATGAAACTTTGCATGACTCTTAGGTCACCCTAGACATACATCCACACAAGATTTGGTCTCCAACTGATTTGGTATGTGCCACGTGGAAGGTATAATGCGTACATTTTTACATTCCCTACTAGCACAACTGCGGCAAAGCTATGGCACACGTACTAATGAAATACGTGTGTGGACTTATCTGTTGGGGATGAAACTTCGCACGACTCTTAGGCCACCCTAGACATACATCCACGCAAGATTTGGTCTCGAACTGATTAGGTATGCACCACGTGGAAGGTATAATGCGTACATTTTTACAATCCCTACTAGCACGACTACGTATGAAAAATGGCGCATGTACTAACGAAATACGCATGTGGACTTATCTGTTGGGAATTAAACTTTGCACGGCTCTTAGGCTACCCTAGACGTACATCCACACAAGATTTGGTGTCCAATTGATTTGGTATGCGCCACGTGGAAGGTATAATGCGTACATTTTTAGAATCCCTACTAGCACGACTACGTATAAAAAATGGCGCACGTACTAATGAAATACACACGTGGACTTATCTGTTGGGGATGAAACTTCACATGGCTCTTAGGCTACCCTAGGCGTACATCCACGCAAGATTTGGTCTCCGACTGATTTGGTATGCACCACGTGGAAGGTATAATGCGTACATTTTTACAATCCCTACTAACACGACTAAACCCTAAACCCTGTTGGGGATGAAACTTCACACGGCTCTTAGGCTACCCTCAATGTACATCCATGCAAGATTTGGTCTCCAACTGATTTGGTATGTGCCACGTGGAAGGTATAATGCGTACATTTTTACAATCCCTACTAGCACGACTACGTATGAAAAATGGCACACGTACTAATGAAATACGCATGTGGACTTATCTGTTGGAAACTTTGCACGGCTCTTAGGCTACCCTAGACGTACATCCATGGAAGATTTGGTCTCCAACTGACTTGGTATGCACCATGTGGAAGGTATAATGCGTATATTTTTACAATCCCTACTAGCACGACTACGTATGAAAAATGGCGCACGTACTAACGAAATACGCATGTGGACATTTCGGTTGGGGATGAAACTTTGCACGACTCTTAGGTCACCCTAGAAATACCCATGCAAGATTTGGTCTCCAACTGATTTGGTATGCGCCACATGAAAGGTATAATGCGTACATTTTTACAATCCCTACTAGCATGATTGTGGAAAAGCTATGGGTGCACGTACTAATGAAATACGCGTGACTTATCTATTCAAGATGAAACTTTGCATGACTCTTAGGCCACCCTATACATACATCCACGCAAGATTTGGTCTCAAACTGATTTGGTATGCGCCACATGGAAGGTATAATGCGAACATTTTTACAATCCCTAGTAGCACGACTACGTATGAAAAATGGCGCACATACTAACAAAATACGCATGTGGACTTATCTGTTGGATATTAAACTTTGCACGGCTCTTAGGCTATCCTAGACATACATCCATGCAAGATTTGGTGTCCAACAGATTTGGTATGCGCCACGTAGAAGGTATAATGCATACATTTTTACAATCCCTACTAGCAGAACTACGTATGAAAAATGGTGCACGTACTAATGAAATACGCATGTGGACTTATCGATTGGGGATGAAACTTCACACGGCTCTTAGGCTACCCTAGACGTACATCCACACAAGATTTGGCCTCCAACTGTTTGGTATGCGCCACGTGGAAGGTATAATGCGTACATTTTTACAATCCCTACTAGCACGACTAAACCCTAAACCTGGTTGGGGATGAAACTCCACATGGCTCTTACGCTACCCTAGACGTACATCCACGCAAGATTTGGTCTCCAACTGATTTGGTATGCGCCATGTGGAAGGTATAATGCTACATTTTTACAATCCCTACTAGCACGACTAAACCCTAAACCCTAAACCCTATTAGGGATGAAACTTCACACGGCTCTTAGTCTACCCTAGATGTACATCCATGCAAGATTTGGTCTCCAACTGATTTGGTATGCGCCACGTGGAAGGTATAATGCGTACATTTTTATAATCCCTACTAGCACGACTAAACCCTAAACCCTAAACTCTAAACCCTGTTGGGGATGAAACTTCACATGGCTCTTAGGCTACCCTAGATGTACATCCATGCAAGATTTGGTCTCCAACTGATTTGGTATGCGCCACATGGAAGGTATAATGCGTACATTTTTACAATCCCTACTAGCATGACTAAACCCTAAACCCTGTTGGAGATGAAACTTCACACGGCTCTTAGGCTACCCTAGATGTACATCTATGCAAGATTTGGTCTCCAACTGATTTGGTATGCGCCACGTGGAAGGTATAATGCGTACATTTTTATAATCCCTACTAGCACGACTAAATCCTAAACCCTGTTGGGGATGAAACTTCACACAGCTCTTAGGCTACCCTAGATGTACATCCTTGCAAGATTTGGTCTCCAACTGATTTGGTATGTGCCACGTGGAAGGTAGAATGCGTACATTTTTACAATCCCTACTAGCACGACTAAACCCTAAACCCTAAACCCTAACTCCTAAACCCTGTTGGGGATGAAACTTCACATGGCTCTTAGGCTACCCTAGACGTACATCCATGCAAGATTTGGTCTGCAACTGATTTGGTATGCGCCACGTGAAAGGTATAATGCGTACATTTTTGCAAGCACTCCCAACTAGTGATTGCGTATGAAAAATGGCGCACGTACTAACCAAATACGCATGTGGACTTATCTGTTGGGGATTAAACTTTGCACGGCTCTTAGGCTACCGTAGACGTACATCCATGCAAGATTTGGTCTCCAACTGATTTGGTATGCGCCACGTGGAAGGTATAATGCATACATCCACACAAGATTTGGTCTCCAATTGATTTCGTATGTGCCACGTGGAATGTATAACCCCTACTAGTGACTACATATGAAAAATGGCAAGCATTGATATATACGAAATTCAATATGATATTCAAAATGATAAAGTTCATAGCACGAGAGAGCTCTAGAAAGAGAGAGAGAGAGAGACCTTATACTTGAACACCTTTTCAATGCTTAATGTTTACAATTACAACACACGGCATTATTTTTAAAATACCCTATATATTAGATGTGTGAATTGAGATATCTGAAATTCAAAATCATACTCTTAATTTTAAATACGCACATGGGGATGAAACTTCGCATGGCTCTTAGGTTTAGTGTAATAATTGCAAGCATTGATATATACGAAATTCAATATGATATTCAAAATGATAAAGTTCATAGCACGACAAAGAGAGAGAGAGAGAGAGAGAGAGGGACCTTATACTTGAACACTTTTTCAATGCTTAATGTTTACAATTACTTCACATGGCATTCTTTTTAAAATACCTTATGTATTAGATGTGTGAATTGAGATATTTGAAATTCAAAATCATACTCCTAATTTTAAATGTTTATGTTAGATTTGAACAAACTATAAACTGAGATAAACAAAGTAAGAAGAACATCATGAAAGTACGAAAGTGCTCATACATCATAAAAGTAAGAACAATATCATGAAAGTACCAAAATGAATATGTACATCATCATCATCATCGTGCAGAAGTGCATCCCTAAACAAGAAATGTGTGAAGCCTAAACAATCATCCTGAATCAGAATCTGATAACTCCACATATGATCCTCTAGTCATCCTCTGACGTGGCTCCTGTATGACCCACTGCCCAACCGTCCGCTGTGTGCCCTCAGGCAAAGCCGGATTAGATGGGCCAGCCTCATCTCCTGCATGAGATGGGCCAGCCTCATCCTGATGAAGAGGAGGGCATGCTGCACGAGCCACCACCGCCATCTCTGCCTCCCTTGCCTCCTCTATGTATGCGTGTCTCAACTTCCTCGTGCCTCAAATCCAGCGTGAGTAATCATCTCTACATGTAGAAGACACTGGTGTTGGCCCCGCCCAAGCTGCTGCTCCACCCACTGCTGCAATGATGTCTGAAGCTTTGCCTCTAGCTCAATATGGCATGCCTCCTTTGCTCGTGCCTCGTCACCTGGCATGAAATCACCATATGAGAAGCGTCGCGGAACACACGCTGCAACCACTGATGTATCAGCACCCTCCTGCTACAGCAAAGCTCTCTGTGCCTCCTCCCTGTAGTGCTCTGTCAAGACCACACGGGCGAATGGAGCAATGGCCTGACAATGAGCAGGATACAGATCATCTATGCCTAGTCCTCTGTATGTGGCCACATCAATGTTAGCAAAGCATACAGGGCACACTGATCATGCCACCATGTGGCGGGTCATGCAATGGAGATGTGCGATGTGGCTGCACCCTAGTCCAAACCACCCTACGGTGTCAAACTCCTTGTGGCAAAGGACACAAGTGGTGGTAGGAAGCCTGGCTATGACTGCTACGTCTATGGATGTCCTAGTCGGCACATCTACAGGAGGAGCGGGGTATAGGGCCACGCTGGGGTCGATCCTATGGTGAGATGGATCACGACTAATATGTCTCAACTGCAAAATATAGTGCTCCGCACGATGGTACGCTATGCATGTCTGAATCCTTTGCTCCTCCAAAGCTGCCTCCAACAATCATACACGAGACTCCATATCCTGTCGCAATAGATGTGCCTGCAATGCAAACATGTCACGTACATGGTGAGAATTAACCAAAAAACTTTAGTTCAAAACACGCTACAAAAAAATAAACTAAAATAATCAAAATAACTAACCTCGTCCCTAGACTCGGCCAACAATGCCTCCAACTCTACAATCTGTGCGTCTCGAGTCTCCAACTCGTGCTGAGGCGGTGTAGATGTGGGAGGTGGTGTAGATGTGGGAGGCTCCATCGATGTGGGAGGTGGAATCGAAAGTGATCTCGATAGGGCAGAGACCATGTCGTGCAAGGATAATGCCACTGAATGAATATCCCCCCTAATCCGTCCTCCAACAGCTCGCAATGCCGGTGCAGGGATAGTGTGCAACTCTTGTGCCTCGCATCGACGCCGAACACCTGCAGTCTGACGCTCCTGATGCCCCATCCTACCATGTCCCGCTCCTGATCCTAGACGGGTACTAAGGTAGTCTACCCGATGACCAAGCACAAACTCAACGTATAGCTGCATGGCAAATGACCTGGCTATCTGATGGTTGTGAGGCAATCGACCACCATTTGCAGCGAGATATCTCGGATAAATGTGTGCTGCTATGACAGGGTTCCTACAACGTAAAATATGCAAGGGCAGCCTTGATTGTGGTCGCATCGCCTCAGTGTGACCATCCCAAAACATATCCTCTAAGGCCTGCCTGTGAGGTGACTCACGCTCAAACAACTGTCGAATCCAAGCCATGACCAATGATCTCTGCCTCAGCCTGTGCCTGAAAGCTATCCACAACGTCCTCAACTGTGTCCAATCGACCCAGAGCCTCAATGACTAAATCTAGACTCGCAACCAAGTGAGGGGGTGCCCTAGCATCCTGCAGTGTCCTCATCTCAGCTCTCAGAATCTCTATCTGCATACAAATAGTGGTGCCAGAACCTGTGCGCTGTGGCTAGCGCATGCACAAAAAAAACACATGGAAATTAATATTCTATTTGGGTAATGAAAATAATATTCTATTCAATATGACTTATAATCTATTTACGTAATGAAAACTATTTGTACGTACTCCTTGATGAGGTAGGATGTCGTTGGGATCATCCTATGCACCTACCAGTAGATGGGCCAAATGTGTGGCTATGCCTACAACAGTGCTATGTTGCAAATTCAATTCATATAAACAATTATTTACAAATTCAATTTGTATTTATAATTATTTAGAAAGACTGTAGGTTTAAGAGATGGTATTGAGGAGAATCTCTATATTTTATTCCCCAAGATAATACACATGGTTGGGGCAAGTATTATTATACTTGATTAACTTATTTTCCAAAATAAGAAGAGTTGTATTTTTTTAAATTGATTTCTCGCTCTTTGGAAACTTTTCCACATGTGGTGTAAGGACCACATTGTCCACTTATGGCCCCTATACTAAGGACAGATAGTGGAGAGGTTTGGTTAATAAGACCTTCTTTGAATGCTTTACTGCCTTGGGTTTGCACTAGATATGAAGGAGATAGAAGGATATCTAATACATTACTTTGAACGATACACAAGCAAGGCGCATCTAGTATTTCTCGGACTACACATTAAAAAAGAGAGCGGGTTGACACTACAGACCTTCAAAAGCGAGAACTTTGAGAAAATAATTAGGCCTTTTCAATATTATCTATTTTGGTTGGGCAATCCACCTCAACTAGTGGCCATTCCTATAGATCATCACTTGGTTCCCATGCCTGGGGAGAGAGGAGACCTTTGGACAATCATTTACGTATGTGTTTTCCATGCGCTGATGCATTTAGAAGATCCAATTAGCCATACGCTTATGCAGCTAACCACTCTAGTATTGGGGTCTTTGCCATATGGCCAAGCAAAACAATAGATGTTCTACATGGGTAGCACAATAATGTCTTAGTAGGGTGGTGTTGCATGTGGGCAATCGTCCTCGGATGATGCATCATTGGATAGACTTCATTCATCCCATGCTCAATTGAGGCTGGAAAGTAGAAAACGCTTTTCCAATTTCATTTGACCCCCAAGTGAATGGTGTGAATGAAGCCAAGTTACTACGCTTTGGGCCATGCTATACTAAGGTTAGAAATAGAAGATACTTTTTCGTCATTACGTGAGCCTCAAGTGAGAGGATGTAGGTGGGCGCTAGGTGGGAAGGAACGAGTTACTTTGCTGAAGACATGAAAGAAAAAATCATTTTGCTAATATAAGGGAGAAACTCACATACCACATGACATTGAATATTGCTTGCTCTTTTATCCCAAGGATGATGAGGACATGATTAGCTATGTTGGGATACATTTTTAGGATAATGCCCATGTGGTGTGGTGTTTTAGGGATAATGCCCATGTGGTGTTTTATACAGCCTACTTACTCTACCTAAATTATGAAACAACTCTTAACCAACTATATAATCTAAAATATTCCACATAAAGATAGATAAACGCACACCGCAATAATTTCTTTTTTTTAATAGATGATATCTAAAAACAAAATTTAAATGTTATATTTAATTCAAAACTTCACTAATTTAAAAAATAACATGCAAACTATTTTAATCTCTTTTTTTTTTAATAGATGATTTCAAAAAATAAAATATATACTTTCTGACATTTAAATAAAAACTTCACTAACTTAAATAACATAAAAGCTACCTTAAACTCTTATTTTCTTTTTTATTTTTTTAAAGATCATTTTTAAAAATAAAATTTAAACGTTTTTTATTTAAATAAAAATAACACTAATTTAAAAAATATCTTTAATCTCTTTTTTTTAAAAGATGATTTTAAAAAACAAAATATATACATTTTCACATTTTAAATAAAAAATTACGTAATTCTAAAAATAATTTAAAAAAACTTTAAAATGCATTTTAAATTTAGAAAAATTTTATAATTATTCCTATAAACTAAAATTTAAACGTTATATTTAATTCAAAACTTCACTAATTTAAAAAATAACATGCAAACTACTTTAATCTCTTTTTTTTTTTTTTGATGATTTTAAAAAACAAAATATATACTTTCTGACATTTAAATAAAAACTTCACTAACTTAAATAACATAAAAGCTACCTTAAACTCTTATTTTCTTTTTTTTTTAATAATGATTTTTAAAACTAAAATTCAAATGTTTTTTTATTTAAATAAAAATAGCACCAATTTGAAAAATAACATAAAACCTACTTTAATCTCTCTTTTTTTAAATAGATGAATTTAAAAAACAAAATATATACATTTTCACATTTTAAATAAAAAATTACGTAATTAAAAAAAATTATTAAAAAAATTTTTTTAATGCATTTGAAATTTTGAAATAATTTATAATTACATTACATTTTCCTTTAAACTAAAATAATATAAAAGCTACTTTATACTCTTATTTTATTTTTTTTAATAGATGATTTCTAAAAACAAAATTTAAACGTTATATTTAATTCAAAACTTCAGTAATTTATAAACTTCAGTTATATTTTTTTCTTTATAGATGATTTTAATAAACAAATTATATACTTTTTCACATTTAAATAAAAACTTCACTAACTTAAATAACTTACATAACATAAAAGTTACCTTAAACTCTTATTTTCTTTTTTTTTCAAAGATCATTTTTAAAAATAAAATTTAAACGTTTTTTTATTTAAATAAAAATAGCACTAATTTAAAAAATAACTTTAATCTCTTTTTTTTAAAGATGATTTAAAAAAACAAAATATTTACATTTTCACATTTTAAATAAAAAATTATGTAATTCCAAAAAAAAAACTTTAAAATGCATTTGAAATTTAGAAATATTTTATAATTATTCATGTAAACTAAAATTTAAATAAATTTTCGTTAAAAAAAAAAGCTACATAAAAAAAACCTTACCTGGACTCTCCCGCTCCGTCCATCTTCGTCGTTGTCCGTTGGTCGCTCTCCGTCGCTGCCGCAATTCCATTGAGCTCCTGCAAATCCAAAATCGGTCGATGAGGAGGAGCTCGATCGAGGTATGAAGAATGAGGGGGGGTCCCTCTCTTTATATACGAAAATTTAGGGTTTCCCTACCTCGATCGAGGTATTTCACATGCAACATACATATCGATCCATCATACCTCGATCGAGGTATAGACATGCCACGATACCTCGATCGAGGTATTTTACATGCCACATATACATCGCTCCGTCGTACCTCTATACCTCGATCGAGGTATTTGACATGCCCCATACACATCGGTCCATCTACCTCGATCGAGGTATGGACCCGCCATGATACCTCGATCGAGGTATGTCAGCAGCCAGCCGGATGCCACATACCTCGATTGATGTATTCGACATGCGGCTAAGTCATCGGTCCAGCATGCATACCTCGATCGAGGTATGTCAACTGCCCTGTCGGATGGCACATACCTCGATCGAGGTATATGACACGATCGAGATCAAGGTATGTGAACATGCCACAATACCTCGATCGAGGTATAGCTGGATTGCCACGATACCTCGAACGAGGTATAGGTGGCATGCCAGGAGACCTCGATCGAGGTATAGGCTCGGTTCGGTGAAAAAAGTCCAGGACCTCGATCGAGGTATCGGCTTGGCTCGGTTGTCCTCGTGTGTGATTTTCATTGGAGATAATACCTCGATCGAGGTATTGTAGACCGAAGCAAAACCTTTGTATTTTCACTCGAGTGGGTGTCACACTCACCTGAAAGTGGTCCGGAAGTGGACACCCTTAGCTTGCTACCACCCTTCAAAGAGATGGCAATGGAGATGGAGAAAAAGAAGGAAGAAGAAAGCTTCAAAAAGAGGGCGATGGAGATGCGGAAGAAGAGAGAAATGTGGCTATGGCGGAAGCTCTCTCCCTTCTGATTTTGCAAGAAAAAAAACGATGGAAGTTACGAAATGTGGAAAAAAAGAGAGTATTAAAGTTTAAATTTGACTTTAAAACCATTTAACACGTGGCTGAGTGAAAGGCCAGATTTTCATTTCATTCCACAATGCTACCTGCCTAAAGATACATTGAAAATGGATTGTATATGTAAAGAACAATGTCATTCTTACTGCTTTTAGCAAATATTGAATTAGCACATTCAAAATTTTCAATATCGACAATAGTTTTGCTCAATATAGACAATATAGACAGTAGTTTTGCTGAATATCTGTAATGCTTGGCTCGTCGTTGATGACACGCAAGCGTATATATTTTCCCCTCAATTACATACAAGGAAAGTCAAAATATCCTTCGCCATATAGATGAAGGACATCAAGGGACTTTATTACCGTAGTTCTGCTTATTGGGTTGACTCTCAAACTTCGTTTTCTTCTTTCATCAGAGCTTGCAGATTCTTTTTTTCAATTGCCTCCATTTTCTTCTTGCTTGAGGCCTTGAGCTTTGGTTTATTGCTAGACTCTTGCGTGCTAGTTGATGAAGTCATTATTGAATGCTTGGTTCTTAACGAGCTTACTATCTTGAGAATCCATGCGAACTGCTGCCATTGCGAATGTCCGGTTGATTGAATCACGAACCTAGAACAACAACGAGAAATTACCTCAGAAATTTTATCTACGTTAAAAAGCAAATCATTTGTTATGCTAGAAAATTGTTAATGGAACAAGTAAAGAAATTACACATGTATATCTAATAAAAGAACGCCCAAAAAATAACACATGCATGTCTAATAAAGTAATGATTCGAAGCTTTGTTTTTATTTGAAAGACCATCATAAATTCAAAGAATGGCTTGAGCCTTATATTATATGAGAAGCATAAGCACAACTAAACAGTCGTGGAGCTGCAAGGGAAGCATGACTCCCGAATTGCTTGAGCAAATGCTGCAAGGCCCTTAGGGCCTTAGCACATAGATGGGGCTAGCATGGGTTTAGAATGGGAATCTTTTTGTCATCATTACTCCCATCCTACACCAAGTGGTCTAGGATGGATTTAGAATGGGAGTAGCCACTTTTTCTCCCATTGTGGACCATGGCCTCTAGACCCTGGCAGCCAAAATGGGTTCCCCTTTTTTAGGGATTCAAAAACATGGAAGGATGACATGTGTCCTTGTCCCCACAAGGTCCCCACCTCTTAAACACATGAAATGATGCCATGTGTCCTCTTCCTCCTAAACCCATCCCTAGTTCTTTTTTTGTTAGCACATGGTGGGATGGGAATAGGAAGGAAATATGCATGGGACCACTTGGGACCACCTTTCCCCATTCCCATCCTATTTCTTCCCATGTGCTAAGCCCCTTACTCTTCCACTCCTGATCGCGCTGAATTCGACACTGCACAATGTTCCCGATCGGTGTGATGCCTTCGCAGAGCTAGTCTTTTAAGCATTCTTCGGTTGGCAGCATTCGTTCTCCTATTGTTCTTTAAGATATGCCATCAAAAGTAGTGACTTTTTTCCTTATCTTTGTCTCTACGTAGTCTAGTCTAGTATCATTATAAGTAGCCACTTACTTAGGTATTCAATCCCTTTCCACAAAGCCTTGTACTTAGATTGTTCTTGAATTGCACCCATTTGCACCCATTACGAGAAGATAACTGAAATGTGTAAGGCAACTTAACTACCATTGGTTGTTTTCTTGTTGATCTTAGCTCCTAGTGGTTGGGTAAAGTTGACAAAAAATTTCCAATCTTGGAAAGGGATTCCATGAATGAAGAAAGGGATTGCATGAATGATGGAAAGGGAAAGGGATTGCATGAATGAAGAAAAGGTTATCAAATGAGGGTCTATGGCATGAAAAATTGCCCCTGGGATTTTGAAGCGGGGTCAGGAAGTCATTTACCATGTCTATCCTTTCCGAAGCCTCAACCTTGCAAGCCGAATCTGGTAAATGCGCAGGCAACCAAGAGAACTGTGGAAGCTCGCTGCTCCGTCCTCCATGGCCTAGCAAATCCTGGTGATCACCGTCCACGACGAGGTGAGGTAGCGCATCGGTTCCGCAAAGCAGACCTGATTTACCAATGGTGGCATTGATAGCGAGAGCCGGGGCGAGTGTACTTGTCCAAATGCTTGGCGAGCTTCTTGATCTCTTTCTCTTCACGTTTGGCGAAGGCCTTGGAGTCCTTGCAGGGGGTGAGGCCAGCGACGTCGGCGAGGGCCTGATTTGGGCAGGTGAGGGGGGCTGAGGTGATGATGGCAGCGAGAGCGAGGGCAGTGGCAAGCTTGCGAGCAGGAAGATGAGGTGAAGAAGTGGCCTCTGAATCTTAAGCTACGGAACAAGTAAAACGAGATTTTGACAATGGGAGAGAATTGGTACGAGAGCAGAGGGAAGATGGCTTCTTACGAAAGAGCTCCTTGGGAACTTGAAGAGGAGAGACGAGGCCTGATGGGGTGAAGGCGAGGTTCTCTCTCTCAGAGCTCTCTGGGCGACTACTTTCGATCCTTTCTCTTAATAAAGGAAATCTCCGATTTCTCAGCCGACTTAGATACGAGCTACGATCGGGCAGCTTCCATAGATTCGGCAGAGGAGACCCCAAGAGCCTCCAAACTTGTGAGGACCCCACGGCACGGCATCTTTCGGGCAGAGTCGCGGGTGTTTCCACAGAATTATTTGATCTATGCAATTATTGGGCAGAAGAGATGAAGGGTGTATATGCGTCAACACGAATATCAAAAAAGCAAGGAAGAAGACAACGAGAAAGAGGACGAGGTGGAGGAAGAGAATAATCAAGGGTCGGGGTCTGATTGCTGCTTTGTTCAGGATGATTCATGATGCAAAAACATTACAATATTTCTCTTAAAGGTCCCCTACCTCATGTAGAAGACCCAGTCATCTTTGTGCATTTGTACTTTTCAATACAAAGTGAAATCTTACCAATCTGAATTGAAGTTGTGCTAGGAATCGGTTCTTCCACATTTTTGTCATGGGTATCTCCCGACTTTTGTCTACTTGACTCTGCTTTTATTAAAGTACCTCTAGAAACTAGGTCTCAATGGTCCCTTTAACAGGGAGTTCAGAGAACTGTCTTGAGGATCTTGCTGTACCTCTTTGTTATATGAGACTCTGTCGGGCATGCCGTGAAGGTCTGCTGTTTTGGTTCTACCACTTTTGATCAGAGAGAGAGAGAGAGAGAGAGAGAGAATGAAATGTTTTGTCAATGTACTCTGGAGACACAGTATGATCTATGGGATGAACAGGTACAGCTATACCATATGATACTCTTGCTACAGCTCTAAATAGCCTCTCTCTCTCTCTCTCTCTCTCTCTATCTGTCTATCTCTCTCATTATTCATCTATTAAATCTTACAAAACTCTAATTTGCAACATTGGATATTCTGTAGTCTTATGAAGGTAAACTTGATTAGCTCCAAGATTTCCAATGAATACTTTCTATGCTTCCAGATGTTTGCAATTTGGCTAATTCAAAAAGGCGTTGAGGGTAAGAGTCTGCAAGTTATGGATGTCAAAACTTTAGTCTAATGTGCTCAATCCATACTTGCTGCTATAGGCCAGTATGCTAGCTTCATCCTCCACCATCGTTCAAGCATTGCTTGCAAGTTCTCTCTTCACAGTTGGCCTTCTTCCATCATAGTTTCCACCTCTACGTCATGAGATTTACTCTTACCCTGGGCTTTTGCGCATGTTGATCTTTTTTTAAAACAAGCATGGGGTTGAACTCCTGTGTGATGTGGCAACTGAGTTGTCTTGGCTGCTGTCAATGCTCACACAGCAGCCACAGCTGACGATGTGGCTGCTGCACCTTTTTTATCTCTGTACAGGCGCTGCCTTGCTGTCTTTTGCAGTTGCCTGTCAAATGGCTGCGTCCATGGCTGCTGCTTCTGTTTTATCTTTTGATAGCCCTTTGTGGCTGTCCTAGCTATCCTGCCTTTGGATGCCGATTGGATGGATGGGGCATCGATGCTTTGTGACACTGGCTCCTTGATTGACATAGTTCTTCTGGGATGTCATCTATATCCACTCCGAACTTCTTCAACCATTTTGTCCCCTTCTTGATGCTGGAACTAAACCTCTTAGCCATCCCTTCCCCCTTGTTGCGGTTACCATCAAGTGCCTCCGCCGTTTCTTTCCCTTCTGTGACTCAAAAAAAGGAAAGCCATGCTCACATGGGTGCATGGACTAACACTCCCATGTATCCATGTGTACATATTTGTGCCTTCTTGCATGGGCAGACATCCACTGCATAGACACGTATGTTCTCGCATGGGCTAACAACACATGCGCAGAGAGAGAGAGAGAGAGAATTTTCACAATAGCCCATGTGGAACAGGATACTGCTGAAGCTGTAAATACAAGTGGCACCTATGATATCAAGGGTGAGGATAAGGAGACACTTAATGTGAACGGAAAACGTGTCAAGTGGGCAGATAGGGCTGTGGATGATGTTGCTGGAGATGTACAACAAACCAAGGTAAACACAGATCAGGTGGTTGCTAATAGTGAGGAAGGCATCAGCAAGGACGACACAGATGATGATGATGAACTTTTGATGAAAACGTAGTTATCATGGAAGATGATTCATGGAAGATGATCAGCTTCCAAGTTATCGATTGCCTTACGGTGAGGAATATGGAGATGATTAGTATGATGAATATTGAACTTGGGTGATTCTCTTGGCAAGGAGATTGTGTTATTATCTTGTGCATATTCAGTGTAAATTTATTCATATTAATTGTGAGAGAGGAATAAGCCCACGCTTGCAATGTAAAGTATGAGAGAGGGAGAGTGTTATTTACAGCGCAGCTCCATATATTTAGTATTAAAAAAAGCTTGTTTTCGTGGAGGGCATTTAGATTATCGTTTTATGCATGTGTTGGATGATCTACCAAATTAAAGCCATGAGTGCAATGCTTGATAGAGGTGTCGCACCTTATTGTAATTCAACAAAATTTCTACAAAGCTGCAGGGAATCCCAATATTCATTTGAAGTTCAAGCTATCAATCCAAGGTCCAGCCTCGGGCCTCATGTATGACATAACAACATATATGACCAAGCTATGTTTCAATGTCACAATGTCACCCTTGTGGTGATGCATGTTCCACACACTCTCAAAGAATTAGAAGATATCTTGGGAAGGCCATAGATGAGATGATCTCACTTATTTCACAACCAGGTCACCAATAGTTTGATAGGGAGCATACAATAAAGGACAGCCTAGATTCATAGAGGACAAAGCCATCCAAGGCTACATGCACTTATGCTTTTCGACCTTAGCTCAAGTGTCTAAAGGAATCTTTTATCAAGATAAGCTATATCAAATCTCCCTCAACCCCTCAAAATGATAATGTATGGTAACTCATGCTATGACATTTTGACATATTGTGTCCCAATATGGGATATCTATTGATGGATGAAAATCAAGGTGATCTCATAACTACTACCTGTGAAGAACTATAAAGGAGTACAGATGTTTATGAGACATTTGGGCTAGTACTAACTCTCATCTTGAAAATTTTCACCTTTGGCAAAGCCCATGTAGTGCATGTATTTAAATGGAGTAAGGAGTATGAGAATTCTTTAAAAGCTAAAAGGAGGCTCATCATAGTGCCCAGCCTTAAGCCTCATGACTAGGAAAAAAAATTCATGTGCATAGTGATGCATCACGTACTAACCTATCCAAGTGAATTTCAACTTGATTAGTTTGTCGATATATAGATAGCTAATGATGATGAGAGAAACACCACCACCACCATTGAAAAAGGGTGTATCCATAGTCCATGGAATTAAGAAATATAGGCACACTATTTGTTAGCAAACAATTTTGGCTTCTATGTACATCATCAAGCGTTGTTTTGCCTTTGAGGAACAAGCCATGCAACAATTTGGGGTTTGTTTCGACTACAAGTGAATAGCCTACAAGGGATGAACATGACATTGTTGATGCATCTCTCTTTAAATTGGACATCTCCTCAATGTGGTGTAGGATGTATCAACTTCTTGACTATATGATGGTCCTAGCATAAAATTACCAAATTAGAGGTGTGAAATTATATATATATATTGCCACTCTCTAGAAAATCATTGTAAGAGTCATTTATATCCAAGATAGGGATCATGAAATGAGGGTATGTGTCAAGGAGTTTGAGATAGAATCATCTTGCAAAGAAGCCCATCCTGGCATGGCATATGGACATTTTGTAGTAGATGTCACTACCTATAATGTGCTCCAAGCAAGACTATGGTGACCTCATTTGTTTAGGGATTCTATTGAAATTGCTAAGAAATGTGATGTGCCAAGGAGCATCATCTCCTCTTGGACACGACTACATGCCTCAATCCATTCATTGCTAAGTTCATAAATTAAAATAGCATTGTCAGATTCAATAGTTGTGACAATAAGGGACCGAGATCCTCACTTTGTGAATGAAGTTATTTTCCATCGACTCATGACGACCCACCACAAATCCAAATCTCACTATACCCAAGGAGATGGTCAAGCTGAAGCCACCAACTAAACTCTCAAGGGTAATCACCAAAAAAAAAGAAGTGAAAAAGACTGATTGGGAACACAAATTTCAAGCTACCCTATGGGCATATATAACTACATTCAACACAAGCAAAACTCATACTCCATGTAGCTTGATGTATGGATTGGAAGTAGCTATACCAATAGAATTCACTCTCCCAAGCTTAAGGATAGTGGTTTCGAAGAGATTGGAAGGAACTGCTATTGTAGCTAGAGAAGTTGGAAGAAACCCTCTATTGTTGACAATCCTAATTCTGATGGAATAATTATAAAGTTCTGCTTCTACCAAATCAATTGAATGAGAATCAAGAGTAATAATTGTGATGATGAGAGATGGTGCTAAAATTATCAAGCCATCTATATTGGTCACATGTTGTGTTTGTAAGAAAACAATACAACGTCTATGCTCAATAGATAACAGGATCTCGTATGCAAGGAAGAAAAGCAGATAGTATGGAGAATCAAAAATTTGATTACTGTAAAACTGATACAATAGATGGCGCTGCCTCCCAGCCGTGTGCTCCTGTGTGAGAAGCTTCGATGGCGTGCTGGAAACAGTAGAGGACGAAGGCTGGATGCTAAGGAATCAGGGTTGCTGTAGCCAGTGATGATAACGGGCTTCACGGGCTTGCTCTTATATAGCCACCAGTTGTAGTCGGTTAGACTCAATTGGGAGACCGACCTAGTCCGCCCAAACCGATCGACTGGAAGTCGGTCTCGAAATAGGCCACCGACCACACGATAGAACCGTGGCGCAGAATAGAGCAACTGACCTACGGATACCATTTAGCCCACAGCCATCCAGAATCATCTGGGGCTCCAAACGGGCCCCGCAACTCGAGAGTGGGCTGCCCCGGCAAATGCTCCATCTACCCTCAGTGCGGTCAGTCATGGGATGTCTTCCTGCACTTGCATGTAGCCTAGTTAGCAGTGTGCCAACTGTATTTGAAGCTGTCCAGCCATCAGGCCACACATGGCCCCCATTTGGTGTCCAAACCAGGACCTACCGGATAACCGAGCTACTCAAATGCCTTCTGCTCATATGGGGGGCTTACAAGTAGAGTTAGCTGGTTCCCCCATAGTTACACGAGAGTGGAGCATTGATATCTAACACCCCCCCTCAATGTCCACCCGCAAGTGAACTTACTTTTTCGGCCCAATGCCAAGTCGATGAAGATGCCTGAGTTCACATCAAGTGAATTCGAAAGTTACTGCAAAAGTTACGGGATCAAGAGGCAGAAACCACCGCCACATATACCATAGCAAAATGGAGTAGCAGAGCGCAAGATGCGCGTCATCTGTGAAATGGGCAGGAGTATGATGAAAGGGAAAGATTTGCCAAAGACTTTCTGGGTTGAAGCATGTAACACGGCAGTTTACATTCTAAATCGTAGATACACGAAGGCTGTGAATGGGATGACTCCACTGCATGCCTTTTCTGGTAAGAAACCTTCAGCTGCACGTTTTAGAGTTTTTGGATGTGATTGTTTTGTGCATGTCCCTGATGCTAACAAGACCAAATGGGAACCGGAGAGCCGGAAGTGTATTTTCTTGGGCTACAGTGAAGAGGCGAAGGGTTATCGTCTCTATAATCCTATTACCAAGAAGGTAATAGTAAGTCGCGATGTGGTCTTCTCAGAAGAGCTGCATCAATTAGAGGAGGATGCTTCCTTCCCAGACAACCAGGACCAGGATATCCATCTAGTACAACCACCAACAGTAGATTGAACTCCCCCAACGGTGCTTGGGAGGATTCAAGATAAAGAAGAGGAAGAAGAGCTTGCAGAACCACAATGGCAACGACCATTCTCGAAGTGGGTAAAGCAACTTTTGGACAGTAGAGAACCTCTAGCCATTGAGGAGGAACCATTCGAACACCATCGGTCCAAGAGATTAGAGGAGCAAAGAAGGGCGCAGGAACACGGTCAATTACGCTTTGATGACAGAGGTGATCCGTGCTGAAGAACCCAAGTGTCTTGAAGAGGCACAGGGTAATGATAGGTGGATGGAGGCTATGCAGTTGGAGTATGGCTCCATAATGAAGAACAACACTTGGGACCTTGTGGATCGACCACCAAAACGCAAGGTAATTGGCACCAAGTGGGTGTACAAGACCAAGTACAAGTCCGACGGCACGTTGGATAAGTACAAGGCTCGGCTCATGGCAAAAGGATTCGCACAGGTACATGGTTTTGATTATCAGGATACTTTTGCTCCCATAGCTCGACTAACCACAATTCACAGTGTTTTGGCTTTAGCAGTACTAGAAAGTTGGCTTGTGTTTCAGATGGATGTAAAATCTACCTTTTTGAATGGAGATCTCAAGGAGGAGGTATACATGGAACAACCACCAAGTTTTGTGATCCCCGTAAAGTTTGTAAACTAAAGAAGGCACTTTACGGGCTGAAACAGGCCCCACAAGCGTGGTACCAGTGGATTGATGCCTACCTTTTGCGAAACAGGTTCAGGAGGAGCCCATCTGATGCAAATTTATATATCTACAGAGAAGGAGGTAGGTGTATGATCGTGGTCCTTTATTTGGACAACCTTGTCATAATAGGGAACCATGAAGAGAAGATCTCGTAGACAAACCATTTGCTAGGAAGAGAGTTTGAAATGACAGACCTCGGACTGATGCATTTCTGTTTGGGGATTGAAGTTTGGTAAGAGCCAAAACATATCTTCATCTCACAGCTGAAGTATGCTGGAGAGATATTGAAGGCAATTGGTATGTCTGAGTGCAAGACAGTTGGCACCCCTATGGAGATTGACGTGAAGCTCTCAAATGAGGATTCATCAACACTGGTGGACGAAGCGAAGTACATAAGGCTTGTGGGCAGTTTGATTTACTTATGTAACACGCGGCCGGACATCACCTTTGCGACTGGTACTAAGCAAGTTTTCCAATAAGCCCTAGGAGAACCATTGGAGGGCAAGGATGCAGGTGCTGAAATACATCAAAGGCACACTTGATTATGGCATCACCTATACCAAGGGCAACATCTTGACCGGATTCTGTGACTCGGATTGGGCAGGAGACATGGACAATAGGAGATCAGTGACATGTTACTATTTCTCACTTGGATCTGGAGCTGTGTCATGGGTCAGCAAGAAGCAACCCACAGTTGCTCTTTCTTCTACCGAGGCTGAGTACAAATCAGCATGTTTTGCTTCTTGTGAGGCAGTGTGGTTGAGGAGGATTTTAGGGGACATGGGTGTAGTGCAGAACAAGCCTGCAGAACAAGCCTACGCAGTTATCATGTGACAATCAGAGTTGCATGGTGATTGCCCACCTCTGTATGATCTTAACTTCTTCGCCTTCCTCCTCGTTTCTTTCTCGACCATTACATGCCATTCTTTGAACTTACTAAAAGCCTCATCTTTAGTCTTCAGGAAGTATATCCATATCCTTCTACTGATTAGCATCATGAAGTAGTAGGAACCACCCAAAGCTTCCATCTCCATCTTTCCGTAGAGGTCCGTGTGAACGAGCTCTAGAGGAGCCTTTGCCCTGCTGTTGTGCCATGTACCTTTACCAATGACCTTCCCTTGAAGATGCAAAATTTGTGCGCCATTCTTATTGAAGTGAACTTTGAGGTCCTGATCCGTGATTGCAGAAATGGACAACAAGTTCCTCTTGATATCTGGCACATAAAGAACATCGGACAATTGTTTTACAACTCCATCTGACTTGAGAGCAATCGTACCTTTTCCTTTTGCTGGACATTTTGCATCATTGCCGACTGCTACCAGGATGTCATTCCCTACCGGATGTAGAGAGGTATACCAATCCTTCCGACTGGTCATGTGGCACGATGCACCACTGTCAATGATCCAAGGTTCATCTGCAGGTACATGAACTGCCTCTATGCAAATCTCCTCAATTGCTACGAACAGCTCTACTGGTACTGCGTGCACGCTGTTGCTGGACTCTTTCTTTACTCCATCTGCAATCTTCTTCCGGCACTCATTCTGCTTGTGCCCTACCTTGTTGCAATAGAAGCACTTGATCTACTTCTTTCTCTTTTTATCATCAGAAGAAGATGGGTTACCAGAGTCCTTACCCTTACCTTTCTTTGATCTAGCATAGAAAGTCGAATCTTCTCCAGTCCTCGTCTTTTGATGCATCTCCTCCTCTAGAAGCATTGCACTGAAATCCTCAAAGTTGAGGGGCAGATTTTTGTTCTGTGTATTCAGCGTCGTAACAAGGCCGTCGTACTTTGGTGGTAGAATCCGTATGCACCTTCGTGGTAGATTCTCACTGGTGATGGTGATGCCAATCGCAGTCATTTGATTGCGCAGATTCTTCACCCTGGTGATGCACTTCTGTTCCGTTTCAGACTCAGACAGTTTCTCGTTCGCGAGTTGAGTCTCCAGATTCTGAATCCATGTTTGATTCGTGGTCTCGTACTGATTTTTCAAGACCGCCGTCCATGCCTCCTATCCATGCCTCCTCCGCTGTGGTGACATGTTAAATTAACACCATGATAGAATCACTTACACTGCAGACAATAGAACACAGCCCATCTGCATTTCTTCTTGTCCACGCGAGATGGTAGTTGGTACTATCTATTGTGCTGCATTGGCTGGGTTCGATCTCGCAACCGGCTTCATGTCCACCCCAGTAGCAGTATCCCAAAGCTCGTATGCGCTTAGGATGGTCCTCGGATGGTCTTCGTCTTGAACTTCCAGAGTGGATAGTTAGTGCCGTCCAACTTTCCGCTTTCGCCGAACGGTGGGATTCGCAGTCTTGCGAGCTGGGCCATCTCTCACAATTTGCGCGCAAGCAGAAACACACTAACAAATCTTCTTGCTAGAGCCCAAGCTCTGATACCATGTTAGAAAACAATACAACGTCTGTGCTCAATAGATAATAGGATCTCGTATGCAAGAGAGAAAAGCAGATAGTATGGAGAATCAAAATTTTGATTACTGTAAAACTGATACAATAGATGGCACTGCGTCCCAGTCGTGTGCTCCTGTGTGAGAAGCTTCGATGGCATGCTGGAAACAGCAGAGGACGAAGGCTGGATGCTAAGGAATCAGGGTTGCTATAGCCAGTGATGATAATGGGCTTCATGGGCTTGCTCTTATATAGCCACCAGTCGTAGTCAGTTAGACTCAATTGGGAGACCGACCCAGTCAACCCAAACTGACCGATTGGAGGTCCATCCTAGGCCACCGACCACATGATAGAACTGGGGCGCAGAATAGAGCAACTGACCTATGGATACCGTTTGGCCCACAGCCATCCAAGATCATCTGGGGCTCCAAATGGGCCCCGCAACCCGAGAGTGGGCTGCCTCGGGAAATGCTCCTTCTACCCTCAGTGCGGTCAGTCATGGGATGTCTTCCTGCACTTGCATGTAGCCTAGTTGGCAGTGTGCCAAGTGTATCTGAAGCCGGCTAGCCATCAGGCCACACATGCTCGGGGGGGTCACTCATAATATGTAACCCTATCACGTGAGTTCAACAAAAGGATATTTTCTATTTCTAAAATTTACAGAAAGAAATATACATAAGGGACTATTTAAAATAGTTTTGGAAAAAATTTACAAATTTGTATAGAAAAGGGGTACATTTTAGTAATGAAAAATTTACAGATAAGGGATTTTAGAAATAGGCCTTGAACGCACGTGATATAGAGGGTTTATACATATGACCCCCCCGAGCACACATGGCCCCCATCTGGTGTCCAAACTAGGACCTACTGGATAACCAAGATACTCAAATGCCTTCTCCTCATATGGGGGGCTTATAAGTAGAGTTAGCTGGTTCCCACGTAGTTACACGAGAGTGGAGCATTGATATCTAACAGTGTCTCCATAGGGGTGGGCATTTACATGATAGTAGTGTAGAGTCTATACTTCACTTGCATATGAGACTTATTTCAAAAAGCTTAATTGATATTGTAGTCTAGCTTTGATATCATCATATTAGGGCCATCATGATACTACAAAAACAAAGGCGAGACTACTAGGCAAAGTCACCAGAAAAGAGAGTTGAGGGTGGAGGTGAACAAAAAAGGAGATGTTGGAGTGAAGAAAATTGAGTCATCACAATGTTGAATGCCAAATATGAATATCCAACCTATCATGATGAAACGGTTTCAATCTCCAATGTCCTTCAAGCCCATGTAGTATAACCGATCCCCTAATAAGATGTGCCTCCACCAAGGGCACTATACAACTTCCACTTGCAATATATGGCCACTCACTAATTGAGCCATTACATAAGCTCTCTCTCTCTCTCTCTCTCTCTCTCTCTCTCTCTCTCTCTCTCTCTCTCTCTCTCTCTCTCTCTCTCTCTCCCCCAAGGACTTTTGGCAGAGATTTCTAGAGAGACGGTCCCCTTCACCTCTCACAAATACTAGAGTCTGGCATGACTATCTTGATCGCCCCAACTCCTAACATGTCACACATACCTTGCCCTACCTCCTGTACACTCTTCACTAAGTGGGGGGTGTTAAGGACATGGTGATGAAGCTTCATAATGGCTGAGCAAAAGATCATGAGGGTGTATGCCCTGAATTCATTGCATATGGGATTAATATCTGTGCCCCGATCCTAGCAAAGCATCCTAGCAAAGCTGTAATGAAGCCGTTTGTCTTGGATTCCCACACACTTGGACTCTTAACACTATCTCACCTATCCACAAGGTAGGGGATCCCATGAACCCGAGGAACTACAACACCATTATGATTGGGAATGTCATGTCCAAGATCTATGCATCCATGCTTGATTCTGAGGTCAGTCGATTTGCAGAGATGCGGGGACTCATAGCATATGGACCCGACATGATCATGGGACCAAGGTCCAGATTCTCTCACTCAGATGTATCATTGAGGAGGTGAGAGCACGGAGACACAATGTTTATTTTTGCTTTGTGGAGTTCCGCAAAGCCTTTGACACTATTCCTAGGGCCCATCTCATTAGGCACTTGTAGCACTTGGGTTATGATCAGGAGGTCATCTGGGCAATTATGGCACTTTATGAGAGAGTCTCAAGTAGGGTTTAGGACAAGGGCTAGATGGACAGATGAGATTCCTAGTACGATTGGGGTCAAACAATAATGCGCTTTATCACCCACCTTGTCTGGCCTTTACAAATCAATGAGCTTGAGATAGTCATGTAGACTTTAGGGGGGATGGGATGCTCTCTTGTTGGCACTCTAATTCAGATATTGCTATATGCATATGATGTGGTACTTCTATCATCCTCAGCAGAGGGGCTACTGAGACATATTGATGCACTACAGTATTTATGTGAGTCTCATGATTTGAAGGTCAAAACCAAGGTTATGATCTTCAATACATCTCGGGTCAAGATGCATTAGAGAGTTTTACCTTTGATCGATCATCCGTAGAGATTATTTCAAATTATACATACTTAGGGGTTATCTTTTCCAGACCCATTTTCACCATGAGACCGGCGATGCAGGCTTGGCTGAGCAAAGGGTATCCCTTATTAGCCAGGTTCGAGAGGCAATTCTTCCGTTCACATTTCCAGGACGCTTGAACCAAATGCCTTCTATTTGACTCCTTGGTTCCATCCAGAAAGGATGTATGGCATCCCGTGTTGGGAGCTAGACCTTTCAGTTATTACAAAATGGTCCCGTGTGGAGCGGCTATAGGTTCTTATGCTATCACGGATGCTTCAGAGTAAGCCATTAGTACCTCACCAGATCATTCAAGCTGAGTTTGGGTCTTCACCATTGCAACTTCATGTAGCTTTCCAGGTCATTACCTACTTATATTGAGTCAAGGCGCACAGAAATTATACCTCCAATCGTAGCAGACTACCGTGGTTAGCACTGTCCTCCTTCATGGCATTATTAGTTGGCACATGATCAAAGATGCTGGTATGTGCACACAGTGAGATGGTTTGAGAGACTGGGGTTACATATGGATAGACTTCCTTCTTTCCCAGCATTGATGTGCCATTCTCCCCACTGCAGTATCATGAGGTCAACCAGGTTATACGTGAGGATCTTCTACAGCTACACACATTCTGGACCTGGTTGGAACCAACTGAGCTCCATGTTAAGCTTAGCTTCTATAGAGATCAGTGACTACATATCTCGAATGAGGGGTTTATTGACCTAGTGAGGTATACACGGGTTCACCTACCCCATTCATTAAGGATCTCCATTGGGTAGTTTCGGGTCTCTTCATATAGGCTCCACACTGAGAGTGGCAGAGCAAAGAGGGTAGCCTACAGGAGGTTGAGTTGGAGGAACATTTCATCTTCAGATGCCCCATTTACTATGAGATCACGAAGAAATTCTATTGTCTATTTAGAGATGGCTTCGGGGTGTTAGCCAAATTCCTCTCTTATCTACTCTGATTTTAGAGACATGAGGAGCAAACCTGGTTGGACTCATCTCAGAGGATGATCATTGAGTTCTTTTAGCCAGATTGCATGGATACAAGTCTCAGAAATGATCGTGACCCAAAGCTAGTGACATGATAGCTCAAACGGAGGGTTCATGCACAAATTACACTTGGGGACATTCCCTCCATGTGTAGACTGGGAGCCAAACCAATAGGTGTGATGGTCACCCTTGTCAGATGCAGAGCTGTGACCAAAAGATAGCATAGGATGACACCCATTGGGACTCATCTGATTTCATGCTATCACTCCCTCACTCTTGACGAGGGGAGGGGCCACATTGTCCTATAGCACACTTCATTTTGTCTTATGATGGTAGTGGAGGATGGTTTTGTTGTAGATGATTACTCTTATTGTTTGATGTGACTATGTATGATACACTTTTATGTTTCTACATGGGTGTGGATGCTCGGTTAGTAGCTCCAGTGTCTAAGCATGGTTAGGTGACATGCTTTTTGTGCTTTATGAAAGCACATAGCACATTACTTATAGCACAAATTATGTACCTTAATATATGATTTTTTTAAAATATCAATGTTCTTTAATGAACTTACAACATTGTAAGAGTCAAAAAGCACACTTTATCATTGCAATAATTTTTTAAGGTTTGAAATAGGTTTCCTATACCACTAAAAGTAGTAAATGTCATGGACAGTGCTTTTTGTGTCACCTTCCCATGCTAAGACCCTCTACCCCTCTAGTTGTATTTGTATCAGGTCTTTCACAATCTCATAAACCCATCGGTTTTCCAAAGACTTTAATAAACTCTCTCTCTCTCTCTCTCTCTCTCTCTCTCTCTCTCTCTCTCTCTCAAGTGGATCAACATAAACATGAGGATATATGCGCATAGCTTAACATGTAAACTTGACAACAACAAAAGGTTCCGTCTATTCATACATGCAAAAATCAAGGCTCAATCATTACTACTACACTAATAAAGAGCTTGCATAATTTATTATACAAGCATGAAGTCTCTCTGTCACCCACATGATAAGACTAAGCACCTACAGGGTTAGTGCAACTCTATAGTAAGCTTTTATGGTGAACACTCTTAATTCAAAACTTGTTGAGTGGTTCTCTCAATCAATCTTGTTGTATCTTCACATCGAAGTCACATTTTTGTTACATCCAATCATGCCACAAAGGTCGAAGGCTGGGGACCAAAAGATAGAGTTGGGGGCAATTATAGTTAGCATTATTTCTCATGTTTGATCGTCAATATTTATTGCAGCAATGTGTACTATATACCACGAAAGACCTCAGCATTCATTTGAAGAATTCAAGAGGCATTTTCATTTTTTGGCTGGTGTTGGCTATCAATTTTCGCTTCAAAAGGGACAATTGAATGATACATGTGGAAGCATCCATCAAGACCTCTAAGTAGTTGCTCGCTGCTTGCAAGTTCAACAAGTGAAAATTGCAAGTATGTATGATGCATATCCAAACATTAATCAAAACATCTACCAATTCATAGATGCTTTCAAGTTCAAATGATGCTCCATAACATCCTTCAGTGAATGGAAAATTTGCTCATATTTTCCACTAATTGCACATTTTATGATTTTACAATAGTTGAAATAATGTGATCAAATGCCAAGAAAATATGACATCCATTCGTACGATCCTACATCCCAATACGTAGACTTGACATATTAACCAAAATTTTCTCCCTTTTTTTGCCTCATTCTTCGCTTTCATCTTCATTCTCTATTTTCATCCGTTAAAAGTATCATTGCATAGCATAACTGGAAGACACATTGAACTCATTTCCTTGATCATAGTCAAGCTTCTCTTTCAGATAATCAGATGCTTAGGTTGGCATTTGCTTCAACTTGATTCACTCTCTTTTAGACGATTGTCGGTAGTTCTCAGGCTCCCAAGATCATTGTAAACCTTTTTTGTGCGCTTCAAGTAAGGCTTTATTTTTACTTTGGACGTTACTCCAACTTCCTAACATTGAACTCGGGTTTGGTACCTTGTAGGTATGTTTGTTGATGCAAAGGCTACTTTGACCTTGATCATCAACCCATGTGTTACAATTTCACCATCGATCATGATCATTCATATAGTTACAATGAGCTTTCATATGTTACATTGCTTTGTGCAACCAATGTGTGTGCACACATGCTTATGCATGTGCAGGTGCGTGTGCACAGACATGTGTTTGCACATGTGGGTGTGTGCTACTAAAATTCTCTTCTCTAATACCCAAGCCCCCAAAACAAAATCACACTCTGCTTTGGTATCTTGTAGGTATGCTTGTTTGACAAAACATGTGTGCCTCAGGATCTATGGAGCGCTCTAAGGTGGATGGAACCTATGTGGAAACATGATGAAGAGAGTGCTCATGACACGTATCTCAAGTCAATTAGGTTCCAAGATAGATTAGCTTGGACTCATAAAGAGAATCTTGAGATAGTGCAAAGTGCTTGGTTTATTTCCTTCAAATGAACCTCCCTTTTATAGGTGAGGGTACTTACATCCATTTTGCTTGCTCACATGTGGGATATCTCCTCCATGCCATGTGGCATCTTACCCTTTGCTCATACCTTTGCTCTACATGTGCTTATGGCACCACAACTCTCAACACCTCCCCTTGGTGCCATAATCCTTTGGCTACTGCAAGGTGGTCAGATGTGAGTTACAAATCCATCACCTCCCCTTAGTGCATGCATTGCTACTTAAGGTGGTCAAGTGTGGCTTTTACATGTCAATACCTCCCCTGGGTGCTTTCATAGATACTCTCAGGTGGTCAGGTTTGATTTACAAAACATGTGGGCTGAAGGTGGCAAGGATTTTGCTTTCAATGCTTCATGTCGATGGCGTTTGCTTCTTCGCTTGACGTAGCTGGATGCATGATGCTTTGTTCTTCCATGTGCCTTAATGCTTTGTGTGTGGATGCCATGCTTTGTGCTATGGTCATCTCATGCACTTGTGCTTTTGGCATGCTTTTTGCATTCATGCGTCACTTTTCCATTTGTTGCAAAGGTCTTACCAATTGATTTCTTTCAATATTGGCAGTGTCTAATTGCATACAATGATTCTCACTTGACAGGCGCATAGAGCTCAAAAAGACGATCACTTTTCCTTTTTGGAGTGGGTGCAGATTCCTCCTGGATTGCAAGTTATGGCTTGTCAAGATTCTGTGAAGAAGAGAGCCTTTGATGATGTGGCAGAGGCTGTTCCCATGCTACACTCACACTATGCTTAACAAGGGGCTCTGTGCTTAGGAGGCACTTAACTAATCCTACCCCTAACCATGGGCCTTAACCATGGTTTAATTTAACCACACCAACCTTATCGGCCACGTGGCATAGACTAGAGCACTGACCAAACCAATCTAACCCAGGGTTGCTTTGAGCTAACCCAAGTCAAAGACCTATCTACCACGTGTCAAATTATCGTGATCCTTAAGGGAAATTTGTAGAAAACACTCCGTGATGGCGTTTAAGTGGCGACGCGGTGGAGATCATCCCTGCTACACGAGGCAATTGCAAGCATCTTCAGAGTTGTAGACTCGTTGGTGCACTCGGTGAGGCTTTGAGACATTGGCAGTGCATTGCACGAGCACTGTTTCGCTGGAGCGATGTAGATGTAGTCACCTGCAACCTTTGTTTCCTGTTTGTTGGAGCGCAGCCTGAGACAACTTCTCCTTTCCCACAGCCTCATGCATTCTCTGTGAATTCTCTCAGTCCATAATTGGTCTACAGGCATGTGCACTGCTCTGGGTCAACTTCTTCTTCAGAAGACATACTATCTCTTCATTCTCCACACCTCCTTTGCTATAGGCCATGGGCTCCTTCCTTGTACAGGCCGAAGAGCCGTCAGGAGTCTGGTTGAGACTGCGGAGATGCAGGTGCGCCTTGCAGGAGAAGGCCTTCAACAGCCGCTGGAGATAGACAGCGGTGGTGGGAGCCTTAAGCTCAGTAGAGTTCGGAGTTGTAGCAGCCTGTTTGGGAGCCGATCGCTTAGTTGATGGAGAGTTGTCCCATATGCAAGCCGTTCTTGCTATGCTAGGATGTAGGAGCCGCTGTTTTGTGCGCTTTGAGTTGTTGATGGAGAGTCATGAGGGGCTGCTAGTAGGAGTCAGAGTCTTGGCTCTTTTCATTGGCTGGCACAAGGGGGGCACCGAGACCTCAAGAGCTGCACATCTATGAGCTTTGCAAATGGAGTCGCTCTTTCAGGGTCATGGGAGCCCATATGTTGTCGAAGAGGCTATTGAATGAGAGAGTTGGAGTCTGCATGGACTGTCGACTATCAAGGCTTGGAGCGGCTATTGAAGAGAAGCCTTAGTTGGAGATGCGCCTTTGTTGAGTGCTTGTTGATGAAGCAGAAGGTTGGCTATTGGAGAGAATGTTTGATCTCTAAGGTTCTCTCAAAGAGGGAATTTCCTCTTTGAAATCTCTCCCTATATTTCTCCCAAAATGAACACACTCTCTCTCACAAAGGATTCTCACAAAATCTCAAAGCTCTCAATGAACACTCAAGCTCACAATGAATCTCTCATGAAATGGATGGACGGAAAATTTCTCTCTCAAGAAATGGAAATTTGTTCTCAATCTAAAACTAAAACTAACCTATGACAAAACACGTGCTCCTAAGGCAACCTACAACTAATCTAGGAGACTAGACCTAAGCTCTGATACCATGACAAAACATGTGTGCCTCAGGATCTATGGAGCGCTCTAAGGTGGATGGAACCTATGTGGAAACATGATGAAGAGAGTGCTCATGACATGTATCTCAAGTCAATTAGGTTCCAAGATAGATTAGCTTGGACTCATAAAGAGAATCTTGAGATAGTGCAAAGTGCTTGGTTTATTTCCTTCAAATGAACCTCCCTTTTATAGGTGAGGGTACTTACATCCATTTTGCTTGCTCACATGTGGGATATCTCCTCCATGCCATGTGGCAACTTACCCTTTGCTCATACCTTTGCTCTACATGTGCTTATGGCACCACAACTCTCAACATTGTTGATATTAAGGCTACTTTGACACCGTTGCTTCAACTTCCTAACATTACACTTTGGTTTGATAGCTTGTAGTTATGTTTCTTGATGCTAAGCTATTCTGACCTTGTCGGTCGTCGACCCTTGTTCGATGGTAACCATGGATCAAGAGTGAGCCTTCATACATTAGGTTGCTTTTGCTCTTTCAAAAAGACTTGTGTAGCTGGTGGGCTTACGTGCCTGTGTGCATGTTCCTTTTTCTAAAAATGACTCTCTCTCTCTCTCTCTCTCTCTCTCTCTCTCGGGTTGGGGGGGGAGATTGAATATAGTTGTAATGTCTGTGCATTACCTCTCTCTCTCTCTCCTCTTGCTCTTTCCTATCTTTTCTCTTTCCTCTCTCTCTTTCTCTCTTTCTTTTTCTCTCTTCCTTGCTCTTTCTGTCCTTCTCTCTTTCTTATCTCTTTCTCTCTTTTCCTCTCTTTCTCTCTTTGCCTTTCTCTCTTTTTCTCTTTATCTTTCTCTCTTTCTCTTTTTCTCTTCCTTTTTCTCTATTTCTCTGTCACTCTCTTTTCCTATCTTTCTTTCTTTCTCTTTATTGCTCTCTTTCTCTCTTCTTCTCTTTCTTACTTTTTTTCTTGCAGTGCTCCCTTTCTCTCTTTGTCTCTTTCTATTTCTTTCTACATTCTTTCTACATTTTTTGCATCCTTATCTGTGTTTCCACACTCTTTCCACATTTTGGCACTCTCAATGGACATGTGAGAGATTATTAAGGATAATAAAGGGAAAAAGTCATCACTTATATGAGGTGATTTACGACATCATATCTTCACAGGGGTGTAATTGTAGACTGATGCATGCAAGATGAGACAACAAAGAATGTTGTCACAACAGTGCTCAAGGAGAGATTTCCAAACACTTGGGATTATAAAAAGCGTTTAAGGATGATTACATGAAAACCTTCATGAGCATCGTACCCATCTTAGGTCAGAGATAAGAGATAGGTTGAAGGCTGGACAGAGTAGACATTCATGGGTACACAAAAAATATTGAAAGCTTAACAAGAAAGAGCTTAGAGATTTGCTAGACAAGGTTGACAATCAAAGGAGGGAGGTAAGGAGACATCTTGACAATGTAGGTGCTTTGCACCTTGGGAGTGGTGCAAGGTCAAGCTATGAGGCATGGGTGGTAAGTCTATTTCTCTTATAATTTATTGTTCTTGTTGGAGTAGCAAGAAAGATTCAGCAAGTGAAGCAAAAGAGAGTGTTTATTCAATAGAGTTAGGCCCAATATATAGGCTCTAGTTACATTGAGTAGTGACATTATTTGTGATCTTAGTAGAGCATCTAGATCCACAAATCTCTCAATCAATTCCATGATTCTCTCAATCACACACCACACACCTAGATTCACTCAATCACACCTATTGACACCTATCTAGGCACACCATGTGTTCACACACTCACAACCTTAGACCTTAGGACTCTAGAACCCATTACATCAGTTTGTCCTTCAGTTCTATCTATTTAATAACCCATATATGGCACTTCATCTAACTTTCTTAATTTGGGTCCATAGGAATCTATGATTCACTTGTTGGGATATCTCAAGGTGTATGCCTCACGCACACCTTATGTTTCTATGTGTGAGTGCTAGAGGCACAGTTAGGTGCCCACAAGCACAGTTAGGTGGTGGAGAGCCACATAGGATGATTGAGAGAATCTAGGAGCAGATTGAGGAGATGATTGTGGAGCTCTGAAGTCATCAGTGATGTCAGTGAGCATGTATGAGGTGCCTACTTAAGGACCTCACTCTTCGTCATTCTACAAGCAAGTAATGCAAGTACTCTGAGTTTGTGTCCACTCTTTGCTTTCCTTTCAGCTATCCAACATGGTATCAGAGCCCTTTGATCCCCCTTGAGCCCATTTCTGCCACATCATCTTCTTCTTCTTCATCTTCTTCTTCTCCATTTTCCTCTTTCTTCCAAAATCTTTGAGAGCTTGGTTCTTTACCTATAGACGACCATTGCCCAAACCCTCTGAGCTGGAAACTCCTCTAGTATGGGCAAACTTCCACCTGCAAGCAATTGAGAAAAAAACGTCTCTGTTGGCTGCCATTCTCCAAACAGCGAATTTCTTCTATTGCTCAATACTCCCTGCCTGCTCTGCCATTGCCTGAGCCCTTTTAGGAGTAGATGGGCGACCTCAATATGAAGATTTTGAGCCATTTTTTAGGTCATTTGGTTCAGTAACGAGGGAGAAATCGTGAAAACTCAGGTTCAGGCTGTAGCAACTCTCCTGGGCAAAAGTGCGCACCATTTCATCCAACCTCTATGCTGGACCCTATCTGGTATATGAGCTTTCTTTTGCTTTAGAAAGCCCTCTTTTCCTTGCTTTGAAGAGTGAGTTACAAGCCCTCCAAGTTCAGCCTTTTGGTTTTGACAGTTTTGGACAAGTTTTTGAAGATGATGCTACATAAAATGCTACTCTAGCATTTCTGGTTTTTTGAAACTTTCAATAACTTCAGTACAAGTGTGGCTTTAGTTTTGTTTTGAATTGCTAGACCTGGTTTTGATTGGAAAGTATTTATTTTAGCCACTTCTATGAAGCATGTAAGCAGAAGCATCATTGATTGAATATTAGTCACTAGTCTTTGCTACATCAAGTGCTCATATTTTGGAAGTCTTTCAGTTATTTTTTTGCCTTGTAAGAGAGATAGACACTGCCCAATATCTGGGTTAGACCCTCTCATGGCTACCCTATTGAATCTAGAAAAGTTCAATGGAAAGGGCTTCCATACATGGCAGATGAAGGTGAAATTTGCATTGATGAGGGAGAACTTATGGGGACTTGTCAAACCTACTCCTACCGCTTCTTCTATAGCCTCCAATGCTGGAGAATCCTCAACACCGACACGACCGGCAAGGGATCTAGCTAGAGAAGAAAAAGCATATGGTATCATTGCTCTTGCTCTAGGAGATGATTATATTCACCATATCTCTGACTTGGAGTCTCCTTCGGAAGCTTGGCAAAAGCTTGACATGATTTTTGGTGCTAGCTCTCACATCTCTAAACTATCACTTAAAATCTCTTTCTTTGAATTGAAGATGACTAGTGGTACTACTTTAGCAACTCATGTCAACTATATGCGGAGTCTTATGACTCAATTAGCTTCTATCAACTCTCCTATTTCTCCAGATGATGTTATGGCAGTGTTACTTAAGAGCATGCCTGAAGATTATGATCACATAGTTACTACTTTGAAAAATCTTCCTAATCCTAATCTTGAAGGTATTATCTCTGCTCTCCAAGAAGAAGAAAGGCATATGGAGCTCAGGAAAAGCAATGACACTGCTTATGCTATAAAAGTCTAGAAGGGGAAGTATACCCCTTGCAATCACTGTGGAAAGACAAATCACCTTTCAAAGGACTGCTTCAAAATTAATCCATGCAAGCACTATGGCAAGAACAACCATAATGAGAAGTTTTGCAGAGCCAAAGCAAAGAAAGAAAATGCAAATCTACTTTCAGTTGAGCCTCCACAAGATGAGGCATCCCATGAAGATTATGCATTTTAAATCATCTCTATGTATGCTCCAGATCTCTCTTTTTATGTCAAGGTACTCAGCCTGGATAGTCCTCCAAAATGAATGAAATAAACTATTGTGTTTTTGTGTGTTTTGTAAACACCTCTGGTCACCTTATGATGTAGGCTCTATCCAATCTAGCTTCTCTTTTTAGATTAACTATCTGTCTATTACACCAAGTGTAAATGCTAGGTGAGCCTATGTCAATCACTTATAGGTTTTCCTTGAGGTCTTCCCAAAGTTGAAGTTTAGGACCTCTAAGTACATAACCTTTTTTTAGCCATTGTCCTTTGAGCTCTCAACCATATTAAAATCCCCTAGAATAACATAGTCATCATTGCCCAAGTTCATCATTGATTCCCATGTGGCTCTTCTATCCATTGATCCAGTTGGGGCATATATCGAAACTACAATTTAAAAAGAAATTCTTTTCACCTGTTATTCTAGATCCAGCCATCTATGGTTTAAATCCTAATGGCAGTTAAGGATATAGTCTTTATAGTGGGATAGTATTCCAATTACGGTGCCTCCTCTTCCTTCATCATGATTTGTAAAGAAACATACCCTTGTGTTATCAATATAATTGAGTCTGTTTTTGAAGATATCATTGATGACTTTAACTTCTTGAAATACAAGAAAAGTTGGAAAAAGAGAGTTTCCTCTTAGGCAATTGGCTAACTCTTGACCTCTCCATGGGTCAACAAACCCGCAAACACTAAGTGTGAGGAATGAGTAAGGGCTATTTACCATTCTTACTTTTCCCATTTTTTTCCTTGGGGGCAGGGCTTTTGGGGGGGGAACTCTGGCCTTTGACCTGGGAGATTGTTCTCTTTAACTGAACAATGGCTTGAGGTGTGATAGGGGCTTCATAAGACTTTTCCTATTTTTGAGCTAGAGGAAGTTCTTCCTCCTCGATTCCCCTACCTCAGAGTCACTCATGCTAGCATCCTTTGATTGGCATCCTCTTCAAACTTCTTAGACTAGCCAGGTTTAATCTCAGCCTTTTCCATCTTGGCATCCTGGATCCATTGCTCAATTTCCGGATCTATTAGTGCCTCAAATGCATTGTTTGTGGCCAAGGGAAATATGAATCTATCCTTCACCTAGTGAACCTCAAGAATATTTTGTTCCTTTCCCTCCTTGTCTAAGCCATTACCTGTCATTGTATCTGCACTCTTCTCTTGAGTTTGACTTTTTTGTTTGTCTTTAATAGTCGACTTGGGCTTGGGGGGTTGGCTGGCGTGTTGTTGAGTTAGTTCATGAGGTTACTTAGGCCTGTTCCTCTTCAGAGGACAACTTTTCACTGTGTGGGTTGACAACCCACACAAAAAACAAGAATTAGGGAGGCTGTTCCATGAACACACACCCATTCCTATTAACAATTACTAGGGTGTTTGGGAGCTCTTCAGCAACATCTAGCCTGACACAAACTTGAGTGTGTCCTCTAGGATTAATAAATTGCTCCTTATTTACATCAATGACCTGACCTAAGCTTTTGTAGAGGTTAGGAGCTTGGTTTACTAGAGAAAAGGGAAGGTCAAGGAGTTCAACCCACATAGGTACAAAAGTAGATCTAGGCTTGTCTGGATTGAAATCCTGAGACCATAACTCTAAGTATAGAGGTTGATGTTTTATAGTTTAGAGGGCATGGTGCAGGGCCTTCCAAGCCATATCTTCAGTCTGAAATAAAAATAAAAGTAAACCTCTTCTCAAGAATCTCACACTAGTGACCACTAAGCCTTTTCTAATCCAATTATTCCTCAACCATCCCTCAAGAAAAGTAGCTGGAGGTCTAGGTCTTGGGAGATACCCAATTAAAGCATGAGATTCTAGCGAATCAATGGATTGCTCTAATTTATCTTCGTTAAGGAAAGCAGCCACTTTACCTTTAGTAGATTGTTTCTCCTCATCTTTAGATTGGTGATTCTCTTGCATGTGTCCTCTGGTGCATTTCCTTAAATTCGTTCTCTGTTGTCTATTGGCTTCGTACCTCCATTTGCACCATCACTGGTGTTACCGATGGGGGAGGTTGTTCTTCTCTCTGGGTGGGTGGCTGATCTGCACCCATCTGTTGTGTGTGTGTTGGTGCTGTTGGAGGGCATCTGAATGTTCTTTTTTTCTTGGCTCAAAATCCTCCCCTCCCTCGAAGCGCTTGTGTCAGTGGTGTGCTACTTGACTTTCGACCATTGGCTGTGGTCCCTCTGAGTTCTCGTATTGTACCCAGTCCTCTCCATTAGAGGGTCATTGATTGGAGAAATTGAGTCTCTTGACTACATCTTCTTGTCCACCGTTGCTGGAAGTGCCAAGAGAACAACGTGTGAATGGGGGGGTGAAGAGGCATCCTCTAAATTCCTAAGCAACGCCCACTTAAGAGGGCCTTGTTGTCGGCTTGGGAGATCGACTGCCAGAATTTGGCAAGACTCGGATAGAGAATCTCTAACTCCTCATGGTTCATATTCTTTCAAGGGAGAGTCATTCACATTACTCAGCGGTGGGAAGTGGGTGTAAGTGACTCGAGCTATATCAATGTTAGCATTTAGATTCTAGAATCATTATCATGATGGTTGTCAGTAGAGAATCCATGCATGAAGGAGGAAGTCACGTCGTGTGTACGAAAAGTGGAAGTTGGGGATAGATTTGGAGGAGGATCCTTTCCTCCAGTATCAGTCCCCATCCTCTCCCTCAAACTTCTTCTTCGGCACCCATGTTTGATATTTATCACAATGGATGATTTGCACATTCTTTTCATACAGAATTGTTGCACTTGAAGAGCCCTAGTGACCAAGGCTACACTTTGTGTTTGCATCATGCAAGAGATATTTGTTACAATGTTCTAGATACTAGTTAGTCTATCCCAACTAAGGTTAAGGTAATCTAGTGCTAGTTTGTCTAACTTGAAGTATAGGCAAACTAACCTAACTTAAACTAACCATGGTTAAAAAATTTACTGAATGGGGGGGTGTGGCAGCTAGCGCTGATGGCGTGGGATGGTGGTCAATTGAGTGGGGGGCCTTGGAGGAGGTGAGGGTATGGGGGTAAAGGGTGGTGGAGAGAGGTGAGTGAGGGGGTGAGGGGAGGCATGAGGGGGTGAGTGGAAGGAGGGAGGCGGCGGGTGAGTGGAGGGTGTGAAGGGAGGTTTGAGGCAGTGGCCACCATGGGCAGCACTAGAGGGAGGAGTAGAGAGCCATGGTGGGAATGAGAAGCACGTGGGTGACTTGTGGGGGAATGGATAGAGGGAGGCAAGTGAGTGGATGGAGGGATGGTGTGAAGGGAAGGGGGGGTGGAAGGGGGGGGTGGGGGCAAAAAAGGGGGGTGGGGGGAGGGGGTGGTGATGGAGGGGGTGAGGGGGGGAGAGGGTGGTGGTGGTAAACAAATATGGATAGAGGAGATGAGAAGAGTGGAGATTAGGAGAGAGGGCACAGCTAGAGAGCACTCCACAAACAACTAATTGTACACTAGATTTAGTTGAAAATGTATATATACAAACCCATTTAGGGTTAGGGTTGGGGTTTCTAACCCTTTCCTCTATAGCACTCTATTGGATTAGTGCTACACACATATCGACCACATAATGTTGAGATGGTTCCTCAACACCTTCCCTGAAGATGATGATTCTAGGAATCGAAGAAGGACTGAGCATTACATTCCATCACACCCCTTTAATGGGAATGTCCTTCCTCTGCATCAAACAAGGAGCTTGTCTTGCGATGCTTCTTGAAAATATCTTTGCCAAGTGGTTCAGTAAGATATCTACAACATTCTCTATGCTATCACAATGCTACAGTGTGATGTCACCAAGTAACACTCTTTCTCTGATGAAGTGCTCTCTAACATCAATGCACTTTGTCCTGGAGTGATATATAGGATTCTGGGCCAATGCTTGAGCCGATTGATTATAACAATATATTGTTGTTGGCTTTGATTCATCAAAGTAATATGTTTTTGACAATAGTCTTCTAAGCCATATAGCCTCACATGTAGCTGTTGTGGGTGCCCAATATTTTTCTTCAGTTGAAGACAAAGAAACACTTGGTTGCTTGTTTAACAACCATGATATAGAACCTTGACTTCAAGAAAAAATGCATATCTCTATGTGTATCTCCTGGTCTCATGATCTCCTACATAGTCACAGTCATAGTATCCACGCAACCTTGGATGACTTCCTTTGTATTCTATTCCAAACTGTCTTGTACCTCTTATGTATCTCAAGAGTCTTTTGGTTGCATTGCAGTGAGATTGTTTAGGATTTGCCATAAACTGTGCTGCTGCATAACAAATATCTAGTTTTGTGATAGTCAGATCTATTAGAGATTCGATGAGCTACTGATAGTATCTGTCATACTATAGGATTTTTTGAATATTTTGTAAGTTTCAAACTCTGATCCATGGGAGTGGTTGCAATCTTGCAATCTGCCATATAAAACTTCTTCAGAAGACTGTTAACATATTTTAGTTGACTAATGAAGGTGTTGTTTGAGTCTCTCCATAACTCAATTCCAAGACAATAGTGCATAAGTGCAAGATCTTTCATGTTGAACTCTGCATATAAGTCTTGTTTCAACTTCTTGATGAAGCTATCATTGTTTCCGGTCACAATAAGATCATCTACATACAAAAGTGCAATTGTAATGTCTTCCCCTTGAACTTTATAGTATAGAGTATGATATGCATTGGACTTCATCTATCCCAGACTAGAAAAATACTTGTCAATTCTTTTGTACCAACTTCTAGGTGCTTGCTTTAAGCCATAGAGACTTTTTTTAAAATGGCAAACTTGATTCTCATTTCTTGGTTCAACATAATATGCTAGTTGCTGCATGTAGTTTTCCTTGTCTAGGTAACCATTGAGAAACACATTCTTGACATCTAGTTGGTACACATTCCATTTGTTGAGTGTCGCTAGTGATATTAAGAACCGTATGGAATCCATCTGTGCTACTAGAGCATAATTCTCATCATAGTCTTGACCATATTGCTATGCAAATCCTTTTGCAACTAGTTTGGCTTTGTATCTTTCAATGCTTCCATCTCGATTGTACTTCATTTTGTAAAACCATTTGTTTGCTATGGCGTTCTTCCCTGGTTAAAGGTCACACAATTCCCAAGTATTGTTCTTGTACAAAGCTTCCATTTCTTCATACATAGTAGTTTGCAATTTGGCTTGTCAACAACTGCATCCTCAAAATAAATTGGTTCTTGTGCAGCCATAATGGTAGTCATAAGAGCATAATTGGTGGTTTCAACATAAATTGCTTTTCCTTTCTGAGCATATGTCAATTGATCTTGTTGGTGGTCTACTTTCCCTAGCAGACTGTCTGGGTTTTTGCTCTATTCGGGGTGCCTCAGAAATTATAGCTCTTCTTCATCAATATTTTCTATAGGTGATTGAGTAATTTTTGTCAATATGTGGCTTGTGTCTAGTGAATGCGTTTTGGAGTTAATTTTCTCTTTACTTCTTAGAGCCCTATACCATTGCCCTGCCTTAGCAGTGAGGCTTGGCTCAAATGCCTTGACCTTATCCAAACTACCTATGTCCCCAAAGATCTCCAAAATTCACTCAAACCTCTCCATATGGTACACCGGATCTCTCTCTCTAAGGAACTAAGGAGTAAACTTAAAGATGGTGGTGGCTTTTCTACTCCTAGAAGAGCTAGTATCCATTCCAACAATGGTTGGTGGCATGGCCCCCTTCCTAGTGCTGACATTAGGATTGTTATAGCCTCATCTATGTGTATTGTTTGTGGTGTAGGAGGGGTTGCTGGAAAGGCCAGCATAGTGCCATAATTAGGTGGCACTAGGGAAAGGACGATAAAAGGTGGAGACCCCACAAGATTCACCATTGAACATAAGACCCCACAAGATTCACCATTGAGGTGGAGAATGGATACTCTGCACAACTCCTGATGCAGATGTTGGGTCCTCCACCAACCCTAACCTGGTAAATTCCTTTTCAAGGCAAACTAGAGCTCCTAAGGAGCCGCAAGGCCCTCCACCAACATCTGCATCAAGAGTTGTGCAGAGTATCCATTCTCCCCCTCAATGGTGAATCTTGTGAGGTCTCATGTTTAGTTCTATGATAGAGAGCCATCCTTCATTCGAACCTATGATCCCAGGATACCCAGCTTCTAGACCTCTAGTCTTGAGATACAAGGAAATGAATAGATGAAATTTGGGGGAAACATGCTCTCATGAACAATGGCTTCTCATCCCCTTTATACCCAACTTGGGTGTGAGTCCCAAAAGGGACTCCCTATTCCTCAGCTGCACCCTATAAATGGTACCCAACATAAGTGTGCCTATGCGTAGGCCCTCATTGGTGCAACCAATATAACCAAGCCGATGCAATGACTGAGACTAGTGGGCAAGGACCTAGTGAGCAAGAACTGAATATGAGACCCCGCAAGATTCACCATTGAGGTGGAGAATAGATACTCTACAAAACTCCTAATGCAAATGTTGGTGGAGGGCCCTGCGGCTCCTCAGGAGCTCTAGTTTTCCTTGAAAAGTAATTTACCAGGTTAGGGTTGGACAAACCCAACCTCCCTATAAAGTCACAGAGTGATTCCCTAAGCCATGATATTGTGGTTGATGGTGTAGAAAAGTTGTATGCCTAACAAATACAAGGGACATAGAAAGTGTATTTTTATGAGCTACATGAGATATCATTTTATAGCCTCTATATTGTGAAGATGATTTGTGGTCAATCCATTTTTAACCTTAGGTTGGTGTTAAACCAAACCATTATCCACATTACCCTACATTAAACCATCAAGTCAAGGGCTTCTATCCCTAAACCCTACTAGGGCTTCATTAGCCCCTTTGGGACCCCCTAGCTAGGGCAATCTCTCAAACCTTGATTATCAAGCCACGAATCACAGTCTCCATCTAGTGTCTAAAATTAGACTAACCAAGCATGCATTCTACTCAATGCCTAGTACTTGCATAGTTACATGAAACTAGGGATTTCAAACACCTTTCCTTAATTTCCACCCAAAGTTTAACTACTTCTTTATATGATGCCAAATAGACAAGGATGTCACTCCAACAAATCTCTCCCAAGAGACTTTGTAAAAATATCGGCACCATTCTCATGGTTGGAAAATAGACCAAGACAACCTCTCCATTCATGATAATCTCACACACATAGCGATACTAAATCTCAATGTGTTTGAGGCGAGCATGGTTGGACAATAGAACAAGTCTACCTCTCCATCACTAATTATTTCACACACAAAGTGAATATATTCACACCATTCTTCATGCTTAAACTCTACCTCTCCATCCATGATGATCTCACTGCACAAAGTGATACTATATCTCAATGTGTTTGGAGCGAGCATGGAGCACAAGATTGTTTACAAAGGGATACTAAATCTCAATGTGTTTTGAGCAAGCATGGAACATAGGATTCCTTACAATTGTCATGCAACTTTGGTTGTCATAATGTAACTTTGTCGACCTAGACCTCTACCATATCTTTCAAAATCCCTCCCAAATCCTCCTCAACTAGGCTACCTCACAAGAAGTAGGTAAACGTGTTTTGTGTTCAACCTTCCTAAAAAAAGAAATATTAGGCTATTTCTTACTGATCCATGAGAATAACTGTAGATCTAAGAAAAAGACACTATGTTTTCATTGATATCATGCTATCCATATCTCCTTCCCAAGTAGACTACCCCACAAGAAGTAGGTAAAAGTGCTTTGTATTCAAGCTTCCTTAAAAAAGAAATATTAGGCTATTTCTTACTGATCTATGAGAATAACTCTAGATCTAAGAAAAAGACATTATGTTTTCACTGATATCATGCTATCCATATCTCCTTCCCAACCCAAGTCATGAAATATGGTCAAGGTCTTGCCTATACCACTATAGCACTCTTGTAAGGAGACAATTTTAATAAACAAAACATCTCCTCATAGGCTACACTCCAAGAAACTAGCTATCACTCATTACAACACTCCTACTAGCTTTGTCAGTTCCTTCAAACATAGATTCCACCATTCAAATCCTTGTACATACTCATGGATCCCTCATAGCCTACCAATGGCATCTCTAGTCTACCTTCTCATAAAATACTTGTAGAAGTGGAAGAAAAGAGAGAGCAAACGTGATTCGAGACTCTTCTTTTGTAGGCCCCTTCTCCATAGTACCTCTCTTTTGACCTACAATTACTCCTCGTGGGATTGATTTTTTGGGCATAAACCATGAGCCTTGAATTAGTTTCTTTCTAGAACAATAAAAATCAGGGCATCCACATTAAAAGAGGGAGCATGTTGTAAAATCAGCCATCCAAAATAGAAAAAGTAAATGCTTGAATTTGCACTTTAATCTCTTTTATAGAAAGATTGAACTCAAGGTTTTGCATCTAAATGTTGTGCGCTCCCCTAGCCTTCATTACCTCCCTGCTCCATTATACAAACATCTTTGAGTTTCTCCTTACAAATATTTTCTCCATGGATTGCCCTCTAGGCCACAAACGTGAGGAGTAAAATAACATCAACAAAGATGCATATCAACAATCCCAATGGTAGGGCCATTGTTGGTTTAAAGAGATGCCTTTCTAATTTCATTTTTGTGACCAATGTATGCTTGGCCAACTTGTTGTAATGGATCTTTTTCATGAAAATTCCATTCCTATTCATTGAATATTTGTTTCCACCATTGGATTAGATAAATGCCTAATATTTAGGAGAACCAAACCACCCATTTGGCTACTTATATGTACTTCGCACAAAAAATGGCAGCGCATTAATGCACCACCATCATTTTTGGTCTGGAGTGCTTCAAAAAAGTCCCTTGTTGTACTAAGCTTCCCAAATCATTTCGTCTTCACTTCACACAAAAAATGACAACGCATTAACACACTGCCCTTTTTGGTGTGAAGTGAAGAAAAATTGGCCTCTTCTTGCACTTAGCACAAAACTTTCCCTTGACAACATTTCTAGACTCATAAATGTCCTTTGATGTCCTTTTCTTGGATGGACGAATAAGTTCATTTAGTGTTCCTTTGAAGTCCATCAATAAACTCCAAGCATAGATGAAGTGCAAATGAAGAAGATTCCATGTTCATTTGAATTGCATCTGAGTGATGGAAGGGGCTATTAATTTGGTGGCTTTTGGAAGCAAAATGACAATGTCCAACCCACTGCCATTTTACTTCCAAACTCCTGCAAAGTCACACCTCTTTCATTGTTCTAGTTGGGGCATTTAGGATGCAAGGGGATGTGATATTAAGATTTTTTGGAATAAAAATAGTAGCGCATCACCATTTTGCTTCAAAACTGCTCCAAAATCACACCTCTTTGATTGTTCTAGTTGGGGCAATTTAGGATGCAAGGGGATGTGATAGTGAGGGGTTTTGGAAGTAAAATGGTAGCATGTCAACGCGCTACCATTTTGCTTCCAAACCCCTCCAAAATCGCACCTCTTTGATTGTTCTATTTGGTGCATTTTATGGTCCAAGCGATGTGATATTGAAGGGTTTTGGAAGCAAAATGGTAGCACATTAATGTGCTACCATTTTGCTTCCAAGACCCCTGAATATCACACCACCCTTAGTTTGAAGTTATAACCTCACAATCCACAACCCTATACTATTTTGGTTCCCTCTAATCAACAAATGAATATACTTAAAAGTACAAACATGTATATATATATGTACCTTATGCAGGTTTAAAGATATATATATATATATATACACACACATACATACCTATATATGTTTGTCTATTTACAATATTGTATAGCGGTCACATAGATAAAAACATACACAAATGTGTGCGCGCATATATATATATATATATTGACACACACACACACACAGACACACACATACACTTATTTCTTTACACACGAACACACGCATAGCACACACACAAATGTGTACTTCCCTAACTATGAATTATTATTTTATGTACCCCATGAAATCTTCCCTTTACACTTTCTTTTTAACCACCCCACAAACCAAGCCCACCAATCGTCTCATACCTCCTCTAATCCCTTCTTAACCCATGCACTCATTTGCTCCTTACTCCACTTGTGACTTAAACTTCACTTGTGGCTAAATTATTATTATTTAATTATCTAAGAATCCATATGTTGTCTATATTTCTAGGTAAAGCGATAACAAGCCGAGGAAAACATGCATTACCTGTCCACCCAAACATAACTATGATGTTCTAACACCTAGTTTGTTTGGATGGTGGTAGGTAAGTGGACCCCGACCTCGGAACTTGGACTTCCTGAGGATTCAACATCTTTTTTCAATATTATGTTTTTCAAACTCAATATTATTAAAAATTCTTAATTTGATCAAATTTTTTGGAAACTCTAGTTGCATTTTTCAACTTAGATGTCTCAAACATTTTTTCCTTATATGTTTTCTTTTTTTAACTTTTTATCCAATTGTTGGAATTAATTGTATGGCTCAATTATTGATGGGACTTTTTAATCTAAAACACACACACACACACATGAACATCCATATGTGTGTGTGTGTGTGTGTGTGTGTACAGATAGATGTTTTCACATGTAGATACATGGATAAATATATATGGACATATTTACATAGCTATGTTAACACATATATTCACTTACATATATAGATCTATACATTTGTATATACATAGATGTGTTTACATGGATGGGTATTCATGTGAATACAACATTTGTTATACATATGCATATATACATACAATTTTGTATGGAGAGTTAAACATATATATATATATATATATGTACATAGAGATGTTTCTATATGTAGATACATGGATAAACATATATGGACATCTATACATAGATGTGTACACATACATAGATGGATAGTGATGGAAATACATAAATTGTTATACATCTACATACATAAATACATATATATCTCTAGATAGAAATGTGTTTTTATATTTGTACATAGGTGTGTAAATATATAGAAATGCACATATATGAATACATTGATATATACATATATGTTACACATGTAAATACACATATAGATATGTGTTTAGTTTGACCCTCAATGCTTGTGTTAAACCCTTTTTCTCATAGACATGGTTGGAGTAGAAAATCTTAGAAAATATAAATGTTCTATAATTTGCTATGTCATATTTGCATTTGTGTTCCAATCCTATTTCATGTTTGCCAACTGCAGGGATGTTTTTATTGAAGCTATGCTTATATATTAATATAAAATATTGGAGAAATTTTATCAAGATGCTTTTTTAGTTTCACAATATTTGTATAACCGATTACACTTTTAGATATTTTTAAAGAAAAAGTTGTAAATTCTAAAGAAAAAGTGCTATGATGCGGGGTAGTACTTGTCTAGTATAGCCAAAATAAGAGAGCGAGCCATGTATTTTGCATCTTGTAACATAATACCCTCATGTTGAGTCTTAAATTTATTGAAATAGGCCTGGTCTACAAGGCAACATGGGCATATTTGGCAAGAAACATCATATACAAAAGTCAACATATTATAAGAGAGGTAGACCTAGCTTTGATACCATGTTGGAAGAAGAGGGAGAGAGGAATGAGACACAAGGTTTCTCCCAAAAGTAGCGAGTTTCTTCATGTATCATAGAGATATATATAGTTGAGGGCTAGGTTGAGTTAGGGCGAGTTATATATAGCTTTAACATGAGTGAGATTCTATGTTGGGTAAAGTTAGGTCAAAGCTTTATCCCCCTTCAAGCCTTGGTATTGACAAAAAAATACACCTCTATATGATTAGAAGAGCACCTCTAGTTTTGTGAGGAATCCGATGAGAAATACTCATTGATATAGAGCGTATTCGGTTCCTCGCTCCTCCCCACATTGATTTTGCAAATTGCCTAACCCTCAACAATCCATTCCTTGCTACTGACCCAATTGATTGTTGCAAGAGTCATTATGCCACTTCTAGGATTATTAATGACCCTTTGTGAGAGAAGCTAAATAAGTTTTGTGGTTTCAATAGGGATGACATGTAAAGCAGGTTCGGATATATGAAGAGGACAAAATAGATAGAGTGGCTACTATGAGGCACAAATCTAAGATTTGAGTTGATATCCAAAAGTTATCAAAGATTAATCGCAAATCAACGTTGATCATGATTGACGAAAATGGCCCACGATGTCTTGTTTAAAGTGTATGTGCTGGTTATTTTGACTGGCTAGATCACTATATTTTGATTTCAAGACATGAGGATGGAAAAGGCTCTATGTCTCAATTGGGCTACATGATGCTGGCTCTAGGTCTCGGTGCTTATAAACCTTCATTGTTGATACTTTTATAGAATCAACAACATTTGAAGCAAAAGCAAAAGCAAAAGCAATGACAAATTAGACTTAATGATAAGAATCTTCATGCTATGGCATCACCCCCTCGCTTTCAGTCTCCACCAGTTGATCACATCATCTTGCAGTCAGTATTTGCATTCCATTGGATTTAACACACTCACATATCATGCGTTCATGTTCCCACATGGAGAAATAAGAGGCTCAATCACATAAAGCAAACTTCTTTAGTTACATGACTTCACAAAAATTTAGATGAAGAGGAGACTCGCCGGTCATATCCATAAAAATCAAGAGCGCAGGATCGTTGTTGCAAGCCTAATCAATCTTTAGGGATGAAGATCTTATCTAATCGATGTCAAGAAAAGTGTCAATCTTGTTGTTAAGAGTAAGGCAACCCAATCTACATGCTTTTGCAGTGATATTTATATATGTTCAATAGACTAGAAAGTTGATTGGGAAAATCATTTGTACAAAAGGTTATCTACCATATGAAAGCAATTTTTTCTTTCCATTAGGTCATCAGTGAAAACAAGAGTTTAGTGCTTTAGACTTGTGGTTTCATGCTGCTTTTGCAAAAGTAAAAGCCAATGATGCTTCCCATCTATTAAGCTAGTTTTTCTTTAGTGCATCCTTTATTGACTAGCTTCTTATTTAATGCATCGCTTGCTGAGTCTTTATGTATGTGCTTTGCTACTCAGCATTCATAGAATTTCCTTCAACCAAAGAGCTTTGTCAATATCTATACTCTGGTACCTCACAAAACTTGATTGCTTTTTTAGCAAGATGACGATGGGTTAATTACAAGATCACCAACCACTATGACATACATCTATCTATTGGAGCTTTTGTTTGTCTGTTGGTATAGCAATAAACCAACTTCCTTTATTGTTGTACATGATTTGGAACCATCATGATATCATCATAGTTCAATACAATGCTTTGTCCCTAATATTCCACTTGAAAGATTATGTTATTTGCATTTTACTACATTCATATGCTTGATGTTTTATTCGCAATGATAATAGATGTATTATTATGTTCTACTAACAAGTTTAGTTGCAGATTCAACTTTCCATGAATCTTGGTTAAAGAGACTTGCCAAATATTCTATATCAAGCTTTACTTTCAGCATGAGATGATTGATTCAAAGGAGCTTCCAAAATGTTTTGTATTGTTTTGAAGGCTAGATTTTCTTCGATTATCTTATCATTTACTTTTAATTTCCTAAATGTTTTGTGTTATTTTGAAGGTGAGATTTACTTTCAATTATCTTATGATTTTGAAAGTAGGCTATCTTTCATCTTTTGTCAGTCAAGCATGCCTATAGATTATCTATTATATTTGATCTGAAGTAGGATAAAGATTTGATATTGAGTTTTTCATTCATTACTGCTTGAGGTTCCTCATCCTAAATACTTTCTTGTCATTCTAGGCTGACTTGCTAATCATGGAGGTGTGCTTGATATGCAAAAGAAAATGTGGATCTAATGTTTCTTTCTCTCTTATAATATTACATCTTGCTTGACTTGCTCGTCATGTATTCAACACTAGCTTCACTTTCACAAGCTGGTCCTGTTGAGAGTTCACGTTCAACATCATGTGATCATGTGTGCATAGCACCATCACGTGATCATATTGTGCATAGCACTAACCTTATAGAGTGCTATAAAGGAAAGGGTTAGATCCCCTAACCCTAACCCTAAATGGGTTTGTATATATTCTATTTTTTCGACTAAATCTAGTGTACAGTTACTCATTTGTGGTGTGCTCTCTAGCTGTGCCCTCTCTCCTCATCTCCACTCTTCTCCTCTCCCCTCTTCATATTTTGTCATGGTATGAGAGCTCCCTTGCCTTCCGCTGAGGCATTGCGATCTATATGAGAGAGTGTGATTGATTGAGAGATCGAGAGATCAAGTGTTCTCTTTCATTGAGAGAACTTATGCTTTATTGTGAGAAAGTTCCGTTCACTTGATAGAAAATTCCGTCCATTTGAAGAAGATTTCAATCCATGCATTTTCATTCTTTGTGAGAGAACTTCATCTATTCATTCATTTCCTCTTGAGAGAATTTCTATTATGAGAGAGAGATTCATTGAGTGTTGAGATCTATTATATGTGAGGAAGAAATTTTCATTTGTGAGAGATTTGTTTGCGAGAGAAAGCTAAGAGAGAGAGAGAGAACTTTCTTGTGTTGAGATATCGAGCTCCACTCGTGATATGCCAGGGTGACCATTGTGCATTTATGTCACCGACTTGTTAGCTGCAGATGTGGTTGGTACACCACCCATGAATAATAGCTAGATGACAGCTATCCTTATGTACTCTAGTTCATGGCTCAGTTAGTATGCCACCTTAGTTAGCTAAGTTTGGTTTGAGACCCACATATAGGGTTCTTCTATTTCTTTGTACTAGAGTTCTTTTGGCTTTCACAACTAAGAAGAGGAAAACTATTTTCAGCCTCCATCTTTGTGTGTATTCCCCCATTGTGTATGTGAGAAAGCCGCAAGTGAGACTCCTTCCTTCTCTCCCACTATCTTCACATGGTGTCAGAGCCTGGTTCGTGGTAAGGAGCTCAAGAAAGCAAACCAAGTTCATGGTGTCCTAGTAAGAGGACCAGTGTTGCTTTCCTTTTTCAAGTTTGGGAGCAAATCTCTACAGGTAGCACAGCCGGAAAGAGCAAGAGTGCATTATCTCAAATTGAGACGCCCTTTGCGGTGTGGCGAGAGGGCAATATATGCTTCGGGCATGGGCAAAGCCCTTGGTGACTTTATTTTTCTGATTCGAGGCCATGAGAACTTCGACGATTTTCTTGCAATGGCGACGAGCAGCGCGTTTTATTCTTCAATTCCTTCCAGCCCGAAACTCGCCCCAACAAGAGGGATCTCCAGCAGAAAGGGCGTGGGAAATGGGTGAGAATCAGAGGAGAACAAGCTTAAGCAAGTTTTTGGAAGAAGAGGGAGAGATGGTGAAGAAGAAGAAGAAGAAGAAGATGATGATGTGGCAAAAATGGGCTCAAGGGGGATCAAATGGCTCTGATACCATGTTGGAACACTGAAAGGAAAGAGTAGAGTGGACACAAAATCAGAATACTTGCTTTTGGAATGAAGAAGAGTGAGGTCCTTAAGTAGGCACCTCATACAAGCTCACTGACATCACTGATGACTTCAGAGCTCCACAATCATCTCCTCAATCTACTCCTAGATTCTCTCAATCATCCTATGTGGCTTTTCCACCACCTAACTGTGCTTGTGGGCACCTAACTGTGCCTCTAGCACTCACACATAGAAACATAAGGTGTGCTTGCGGCATACACCTTGAGATATCCCAACAAACCCTTCTACTCATAATTTTACAGTGAGCAGAGATGTTGTTTTTGATGAGATGAGCAACTGGTATAAACCAGTAAATGTGATTGATGATGCAGGCTCCAAGGAAACTGCATTTGGATGTAGCTAGATGCATACTCAGGTATGTGAAGTCCACATCACAGTATGGACTATTTTATGAGGCTGGGGTTCAGATATAGTTGCATGGATACATTGATGCTGATTGGGCTGGTAGTATTTCTGATAGACGATCTACCAGTGGATATGTGTTCTCTTTTGGGAGTGCTACAGTCACTTGGAGCAGCAAGAAACAGCCTACAGTTGCCTTGTCGAGCATAGACACTGAGTACAGGGATGCAACAATGGCTACATGTGAGGTAGCTTAGTTGCATAAGCTACTTTATGATATGGATCAGTCTACAGATGGGCCAGTTGTCATTTATTGTGACAACATGAGCAGTATACACTTGGCAAATAACCCAATCTATCATGATAGAACAAAGCACATTGAGGTGCATTATCACTATGTGCGGGAGAAGGTTTTACTAGGTCTTATTGATTTAGTTTATGTCAGCACAGAGGATCAGGTAGCTGACATATTCATGAAGGCATTGGGTGCAAAGAAGCTGCGCAAGTTCAAAGACCTACTTGGTGTGTAAGAATTGGGATTGAGCTCGAGGGGGAGTGTTGAGATATCGAGCTCCACTCGTGATATGCCAGGGTGACCGTTGTGCATTTATGTCACCGACTTGTTAGCTGCAGATGTGGTTGGTACACCGCCAATGAATAATAGCTGGATGACAGCTATCCTTATGTACTCTAGTTCGTGGCTCAGTTAGTATGCCACCTTAGTTAGCTGAGTTTGGTTTGAGACCCACATATAGGGTTCTTCTATTTCTTTGTACTAGAGTTCTTTTCGCTTTCACAACTAAGAAGAGGAAAACTGTTTTAAACCTCCACCTTTGTGTGTATTCCCCCATTGTGTATGTGAGAAAGCAAGTGAGACTCCTTCCTTCTTTCCCACTACCTTCACATCTTGTTCCTCCAAGAGAGAAAGAAAGGTTTTAGTCTCATTCTGAGAGGAAGATAGGAGTGATTGTGTGAGAGATTCTCATCATTGTTCCTTTTGTTCTTGGGAAAGTGATTTCTCTTGAGAGAGTTCTGAGATTTCCATCGTGAGAGGTTTTCATTAAGAAGGTCAAGTTTCAGAAAAGAGAGTGAGAGAGTTCAATCTTACAAAAGAAGGCTAGCCGCCTACTACACCTCAATCGTGGCCTACAAGCTCTTCATCAACGACCGATGCTCAGCAAGGACCTATGGGCGATGAACAACTCCTACGAGTCTGCGCCATCAACTCGTGCATCTGATCTCTCCCACGAGCTCAATGATGATGGGCCAGCATAGTAACATTGGCCTACATACGAGACTGCTCACCCATAGCCAGTAGCGCTCTCAGCTGCAATGACACTCAACACAGCATATGCTGTTGCAAACACTACTATCAAGCCGCCTTCTCCACGCTAGATGCCCAATTAAACCAAGCGCAACTCTAAGGGCTCCCGCAACAATCAGCAACCATCTCCAGGCACTGGAGTTTTCTTGTCTAGCTGCGACCCAAGTTCCAAACTCTCAAAGTAGCACCTCGATCCTCACGAGCTTTAGCCTCCTCAACGAGCTTCTGCCTCCAGCTCGCTCAACCTGGCGAGCCCCCTCTGCAACAAACCTGTAATGCTCATAGCTATCAACGATGCTGTAGAACCTGGAGATCTCGTAGCTCACCTTCTACGGGTTCCTCTAAGACCTCTACAACAATAGCTACTGTATGCACTAGCAAATGCTCCAGGTCAACCCGCATAGCCTTCGGCTCACCATTCTCCATGATCATGACCGTCCCGTCAGTGCGACGTCTCTTGGTCGTCACCATTGCTCTGCACAAGAGCTCTCTATATTTCTCTCTCCTGCCATCCATTTGACATGTGGCAGGTAAGCTCCAACCTAGGTCAGGGTAAGTTAATCCCGGTTAGATTGATCATAGGTATTGATCATAGGTCAGAGAGCTTGGTCAACATTGTGACACGTGGCAATCAATTGCCACATCATCTTATCCACTAGACAAGTCATCACCTTATCATCCTATCTACCACATTAGCAATCTACCACATCAGCAGTATCCAGCACATGCCACATGGCAACCTTATCTTTGAAGCTGCCATGTCATCATCTTATCCATAGTGCCACATCAGTAGTCCACGTCAGCACAGACACATCATCTACCACATCACCACTACCACATCATCTGGCCACATCATCAATGCCATGTCATCACAGCCACGTTAGCATTTCCATGTCATCTATTGACATCATCATCTGTGCCACCTCAATAGTGCCACCTTAGCTGTCCAGTCAACACTAACCTCTGCAGGCACACACAGTGCTTCACAGTCACTTCATGTGACCACTCCTACCACCTCAGCATAGGGCTTCACTTGCATACCTCTTGCTAGGCACAGTGCCACATCATCACTGCATGTGACTCACAGTGACACATCATCATTGAGCACCATTTGTACTCCTTTTGCCCCTCCACCTAGATCAAGTCATATCTCTTGATCCAGGAAGAATTTGAGGGTTCTCCAAAAAGGAAAGTCGCTCATTTTTCGTGTTCTACATGCTCGTCACATCACGTGCATATTTTGGCACAAGTTACACTCACATTTGAGCCTTGCCAGCAAAACCACTTCCTTCATGCACATTTGCCTCTACATCGATGCATTTGACCTAGCACTTAAAAAGAACAAAAGAAAAGGAATTATTTGCTGTTCTTTCATCGATCGACGGTTGGTATAGATCTAGATCAGACTAGACTAGATCACCATAGAGGGGATGCTTTGAATTTCCCCAAGTTGCCAATCTAAGCCATGCCCAAAATTCTCGACTAGTACCTACTCGGAGTCAGTCCATATGCTCACATACAGTTTCACATCATTACATTACCTGAAACCTTACGTTCATCAGTTCAATGAGCAGACTTCAGAGTTCAAAGGCATTGCAGATTGTTTCAGTGGGCAGATAGCATTTAATTTCACACACACATGCCACCATTGTAAAGCCTATTCGGCTATTTTATGGCATCGTGCACATCATTTCAGCCTTGTAAAGCCTCTTGGCTATTCCTGGCATCATTGCCACAAGCCTTCTAATATAGATAAGATTTTATATGTTGCAGTTCTATCTTCACCGATGGTTTAGAGATTTCACTTGGCATAGATAGTGTATTTGCAGTTGATTCATATGGAGATTTTCATGACACTTTTGAGTACATTTCTTGCACCATGTCGACTAGAAACCTCAATCTGGAGGCATCTGCTAAGTTAGACAACTCCAATTACAATACATGGAAATACCGAACTTGTACTTCATGACAAATGGGAGTATGTCGATGGGTCTACACCTAGACCATTGGACGATCCAGCCATAAGTAGCTCTACTCCATCTGTTGTCACAGCACTAGCAACGGGATCTACATCTACACAAACAGTTTTCGCACCAGTAGCAGATCCTGCCATTGCCCGAGCTCAAGCAGAATGGGATAAGAAAGACAAGTATGCCTATCACCTGATCAAGCAGAATGTGCAAGACGTCATGCTAGGACAACTCAATAAAGGAAAGACATCAAAAGAAGCATGGGATATGTTTGCAGCTCTCTACGAGTCCAAGAACACATCCAGGATTCTCACCTTGAGAAACTAGATCAACCAGAGTTTCCACAACATTAGTGAAACTAGTCATGCTTATGTACTCTGCATAAAAGGCTACAACAATCAACTTACAGCAACAGGAGAGACTATGAACCCCGCAAAAATGGTTCAAGTAATCCTGAATGGACTAGGAGAGGGATACGAGAATCTAGTCCAAAGTATTGCCATCCAACGATAAATTTTGACACTGGAATACCTTCAGTTAGTTCTACTTGGTGAAGAACTCAGGACTCAGGCCATTCAAGCACGTAAAGGTCATTCTAATGATCAAGTATTCACGGCTTTAGACAGAAGCAGAAGCAAAGGCAGAGGCAGAGGTAGATCATACCAGAAAAGTGGTCATCATCAACAAAATCAAAGTCAGAATCAACATCAGCATCAGCATCATCCTCAGCAGACTCAAAATCAGCAAAGAGGAAATCATTCCAACCGAGGAAGATTCCAAGGACGAGGGAATGCATCCACCAATGTGTCAAACATTCAGTGCAACTACTGTCACAAGTTTGGACACTATGAAAGAGATTGCCGCAAGAAGCAGTATGACCAAGGAGGTCAATCCACGAGGGAATTCCCGAGGAAGAGGAAATCATCATGGTGGACATTCTAGTCACAGTTATTTTGCAAATGAACATGAAAATATGTTTCTTACAAGTGAGGAATTGCATCAAACTGATATAGTGTACCTAGACACTGATTTCAATCCCAAAGAGGATTTCAGCTATCAAGTCGACCAAGTGGAACAGGATCCTTGGTACATCAATAGCGGTGCACCAGCCGACAACTTATAGAGGTGGAAACAAGGTATGAAGAAATGGAGCAACAAGCCCTCTCTTTGGTGTTTTCAATCAAAAAGTTTCGCTCCTATTTGTTACCTCAGCCATTTTTCTTCCTTACCTCTTAGTTTGTATTAGCAGATCTAGATCGCAAGCCTAATCCTGGGGGGAGATTTGCAAAATGGTTGTCAGAGCTTTAAGAGTTATCTTTCTCTTTTGTCACTGAAAATACCACTAGGTCCACTATGGTAGATTTGCTCATAAGATGGTAGGATCTAAGAGAAGAAAAGAAATATAAGGATGACATTAATTATGAAAGGGAGACACCACCAATAGCTTTTGTCTTGTATTTTGATGGGTAGGGGAATTAGAGGAAGAGGGTATAAGGGAAGGCAAGAGGGTAAGGCATATGCTTGTTGCAAATACATCATGCATATGAAAGGGCATATGCATATGCTTATGCATAATAGGAATTTGCATATGCAGATGCTTAGGGAAGGACAAGCTTATAAGTGATAGGATAGGGTAATTAGGGAAGATTGCATAAGGAAAGGAAAGAGGGCAAGTCATATGCATCTCGCAAATGCATCATGCAAATGCAAGGGCATATGCATCTTGCAAATGCATCATGAAAATGCAAGGGCATATGCATAATAAGAATTTGCATATAAATATGCTTAGGCAAGGGTGAGCTTATAAGTGATATGAGAGGGGAATTAGGGAACAGGGAAAATAGGGCAGAAGGCATATGCTTAGGAGTGATAGGATAGAGGAAGAGGGCTTATGCTTATATGTATATGCATGAGCATATGAGCATTTGCTCATGCATAAGCATAAACATTTGCATACGCAAATGCATATGCATATGCTTATGAGTGTGAGAGGGTAGGGGAATTAGGGAAGAGGGCATAAGCAATGAAAAGAGGGCAAATGCTTAGGAGTGATAGGATAGGGGAAGAGAGCAACCTGAAAGCATATGCTTAGGCAAGGGCAAGCTTATGAGCAATAGGATAGGGGAAGAGGGCACGGCAAGGCAAAGGAATCATGCATATGCATAAGCTTATGAATGTGATAAGGCATGGGAATTAGAGGGCAACATGAGTGAAATAGGGGAAGAGGGAAAATGCTTAAGAGTGATTGGATGGTACTTGCAACCCCAAATGTCTCGCCGAGAATCTAGTGCAAAGACTAAATGAGAAAATACAAATGAAAGGGGTGAGATGACTTACTTGAAAATTTACAATTGAGGGTTGGCCGGTTTCCTTTTAATCCTGCAAAACCAAGGGTAGACCGCAATAACCATTCCGTGAGAGCAAAGGAGAGACAAGGAGAGCAAAGGAGAAGCACAGGAGATGTAAAACAACACACAAAGGAAGCAAAGCAAGGGAAAGCAAGAGAAATACAAAAAAAAGAAGACATGAGCCTTCTTTCCTTCACCAAATCTCGTTTTTTGTTCTTTAACTTTGAAAATACAGCATGAAAATGAGCACATGGGCTTAGCAATGCAAGGAGAAACATGCTTCAACACTCACAAAATGAATTGGGGGAAGAACAAATCCTACATTCTTTAAATAGACACACCTTCTTGGAAAATGACCTTTCATGCAAGTAGAGGGAGTGTGAAGATTGTGGGAGAGAGGGAAGGAGTCTCACTTGAGGCTTTCTCACATGCACAATGGGGGAATACACACGAAGGTGGAGGCTGAAAAACAGTTTTCCTCTTCTTAGTTGTGTAAGCCAAAAGAACTCAAGTACAAAGAAATAGAAGAACCCTATATGTGGGTCTCAAACCAAACTCAACTAACTAAGGTGGCATACTAACTGAGCCACGAACTAGTGTAGATAAGGATAGCTGTCATCCAGCTATTATTCGTGGGCGGTGTACCAACTGCATCTCTAGCTAACAAGTCGGTGACATAAGTACACAACAGTCACCCTGGCATATCTCGAGTGTGGAGCTCGATATCTCAACACTCCCCCTCGAGCTTAATCCCAAATCCTGCACACCAAGCAGGTCTCTGAACTTGCGCAGCTTCTCTGCGCCCAATGCTTTCGTGAATATGTCAGCTACCTGATCCTCTGTGCTGACATAAACTAGATCAATAAGACCTAGTAAAACCTTCTCCCGCACATAGTGATAATGCACCTCAATGTGCTTTGTTCTGGCATGAAAGACTGGGTTCTTTGCCAAGTGTATACTGCTCATGTTGTCACAATAAATGACAACCGGCCCATCTGTAGACTGATGCATATCATAGAGTAGCTTATGCAACCAAGCTACCTCACATGCAGCCATTGCTGCACCCCTGTACTCAGCCTCTGTGCTCGACAAGGCAACTGTAGGCTGTTTCTTGCTGCTCCAAGTGACTGCAGCACTCCCAAAAGAGAACACATATCCACTGGTAGATCGTCTATCAGAAATGCTACCAGCCCAATCAGCGTCAGTGTATCCATGCAACTGTATCTGAACCCCAGCCTCATAAAATAGTCCATACTGCAATGTGGACTTCACATACCTGAGTATGCGTCTAGCCGCATCCAAATGCGGTTTCCTTGGAGCCTGCATAAACTGACTTACCAACCCAACAGCATAGCTCAAATCTGGCCTGGTAATAGTCATGTAAATCAAACTTCCTACTATGCATCTGTACATAGTAGGGTCTTCTAGAAGCTCACCTGCATCTGTGCTCAGCTTCACATTCTGCTCCAAAGGAACTGAAATAGGCTTACAGCCTGTCATCCCACATTTGGACAGCATGTCCAATCCATACTGCCTCTGCAAGAGCTGTATCCCACTTGGTGATCCAATCACCTCAATGCCCAAGAAATAACGCAGCTCTCCCAAATCCTTCATCTCAAACTTCTGCCTCAATAGCATTTTCACATGAAGGATATCTTCATCACTATCACGTGTGATGATCAAATCATCAACATAAATGACCAGCAGCATAATCCCTTTCTTTGTTTTTCTCACATAGAGTGAGAAATCTGCCTTGGAAATCTGAAAGCCAATAGTGACAAGATACTGTCCTATCTTGTCAGACCATGCTCTAGGTGCTTGCTTCAAGCCATACAAGGCTTTCTTCAACCTGCAAACAAACTCAGGATGAGTAGCATGAACATAACCTGGTGGCTGCTCCATAAAGACCTCTTCTTGCAAATCACCATGCAAGAAGGCATTCTTTACATCCATCTGATGTAAAGACCATCCCTTTGATGCAGCCATAGCAATGGCTGCTCTTACGGTTGCCATCCTTGCAACGGGGCTGAAATTTTCTTCATAATCAATGCCATATGTCTGTGCATACCCCTTGACAACTAATCTTGCCTTGTATCTATTCACAGAACCATCTGCATTGTGCTTGATCTTATAAACCCACTTACAACCAATTGCATTCTTGCCTTTAGGCAAAAGCACCAATTCCCATGTAGCATTAGCATCCAAGGCATCCATTTCTTCATCCATGGCTTTCTCCCATTTTTCATTTCCCATGGCTTGCTCAAAAGAAGTGGGTTCTAGTTCCTGTATCACTTTGACCATATAGGCATAGTGAATGGCTGTAAATCCATCATATTTCAGCCTATCCACAGGATACCTAACCTTGGTAGACCTGCGCAAAATAGGCTCACTTCCAGGTGCTCTCAAAACATCCCTGGTCTTCCTTACTCCAGGTGTAACAACAGAAGGAATACCCAACTCATCATCAATGCTCTGTTCTGAGCCACTGGATTCACCATCCACATAAGAGTGAGCTGCATTCACATCAAACATGGGCTGATCTACCTTCTCTTTTCCTTTTCGTGATACCTATGTACCACTATCTGCATTGCTTTGAGGAGATTCTCCTGATCTCAATCTACCTGTCCATGGTGAAGTATGTGAACCACTGGTAGAGGACACTGCAGGTCCACTGATATTTTGTGATTGCTGCTGTGAATTCTGTGCAGCAATACCATTTTGTGCATCTACATCAATCATCACATTTACTGGTTTATACCAGCTGCTCATCTCATAAAAAACATCTCTGCTCACTGTGAACTTACGTGTAGAAGGGTTATAGCATCTATACCCTTTGTGCTGCAGAGAATAACCAATAAAGACGCACTTCTCAGCTTTTGGATCCAACTTGGACCTCAACTCATCTGGCACATGGACATAGGCAATGCAACCAAAAATCTTCAAATGAGAAATATCTGGTTTCGTACTAGTATACATCTCCTCTGGCGTCATGCCATGTATTGCTACAGTGGGAGTCCTGTTCATTATATAGACTGCTGTAGCAACTGCTTCAGCCCAATAATAATCTGGTAGATCTTTTTCATTTAGCATAGCCCGAGATACCTCTCCAATATGCCTGTTTTTTCTTTCTGCAATTCCATTTTGCTGTGGGGTATGACTGCATGAATATTGCTGCTTTATACCATGCTCCTGCAAGAACCTTGCAAACTCATTTGAGAGGTACTCTCCCCCTCCATCTGACCTTAGGCATTTTATTTGCAGGCTTGTTTCTTTTTCAACCATAGCTTTGAAAGCTTTGAAGTGCCCAAACACTTCACTTTTCTATTTCATAAAATACACCCACAGTTTTCTGCTGAAGTCATCAATAAATGTGACAAAATAGTGAGAGCCTCCAATAGATGCAGCTTTTGTAGTCCACACATTAGAGTGGATTAATTCCAATGGCTTTTTACTCTCTTGAACATGCCTAGGAAAAGGTTTCCTTGCTTGTTTCCCAAATTGACAGGCTTCACAAACCTTGTGCATTTCTGCAACCTTGAATTTAGGCAATCCTGCAACAATATTTTGATTTTAGTCACTGTATATTAACATGACCAATGCGTTTGTGCCAGATATCAATATCTGCAACTACACCGGTCCCATGTGCAAACATTGCTGCACTCAATTCAGGCATGTCTGCATCCAACGTAAACATCCTGCCCTTCTTCTTTCCTTTTGCTATCAAGCGACCGTTATTTTTCATATCCTCAACAAAGCATCCATGAGGATTAAATCTAACCTGCAAGCCCTGCTCAACCATTTGACCAACAGAAACCAGGTTCTTGGTGATGTTCGGGACATGAAATACATCAGACAAGTATTTCTTTTTACCATCCTGCATAGACAAAGGAATTTTGCCAATCTGCACAATAGGATGTGCAGTATCATCACCAGTCTCCACAAATCTTGGTTTTTCCATTTTTCTTGCATCCTGCATCCATTCAGCGTGACCTGTCATGTGGTTTGACGCACCCGAGTCAACATACCACATATCATTGCTTTCTTCTGCACTTGTTACAGAATTTGTCATATGCTGCACCATAAACAAATGCTCATTTTTGTCATCGCCCTGTCTACTAGAGGATGCATAATTGCCTTGCTGCAATTTTCCACTCATAATGTCATTCTGCTTTTTGTAGCAGTCTTTAGCCATATGACCCATTTTGCCACAATAGTAGCATTCAACATTGCTGTTTGCATTTTGGCTTCTCTGCCATCCACCACGGCCTCTTTGGCTCCCCCTGCCTCTAGAGTTACCATGTCCTCCTGCATAGGACTGGTTTTCTTGCGTTTGCTGCATATTCTGATTTCTACCATGGCCTACAGATTGGCCTCCTCTACCTCTGCCTCTACCTCTGCCGGCATTTGAGTAGAAGACAGTTTCTTTTGAAGTTCCTGCTGAAGAAGATGCACCCCCATTTCTCTGCTCTTCAGAAATTAGAAGAGCAATCAACTCCTCAAAATCAGGAAAGTTTTCACGGACGGCAATGGATGTCCGGAACTGTGCATAATCCTTTCCTAGACCATTCAAGGTCACAGAAACCAAATCATCATCATCCATTGGCGACCCAATGGAAGCAAGTGCATCTGCAATTTTCTTCACTTTCATGTGGTAGTCATTTATGCTCAAATTTTCTCTCTGCACATTGTGCAACTCCTGTTTGAGTTGCATTTTCCTGGCTTGCGTATTTGTGCTATACATTTTTGCCAAAGTATCCCATGCCTCCTTTGGCGTATTTGCATCCTGAATATGCACAATCATGGAGTCCGAAATACTGATAGACAGCCAGTACATAACTTTCCTGGCTCTCTCATGCCATCCTTTGAATGCCTGCATTTCCTGTTGACTGGGAACATTAGGAAGAACAGGTTCTTCTTCATTTCCTGTAATGAATTCCCAATAGCCTTTTCCCATCAAGAAATTCGTCATTCTAAACTTCCATGCCTGGAAGTTGTTCTTTTCAAGCTTTTCAGTGACAATCTGTGAAAGAGAATCAGATGCCATTACAGAACACTGCAAAATATTCTGTCACTGCAAAAAACACAGCTTTTGCCTCACACGGGCAGATCTGCAAAACCGACGAGAGTGGTATTTCACCACACAGTCACTTCCTAGTGACGATTTTGCATCAACAGGCAATAGGCATGAATCTGCAACTCCCAATATCTCTGCACACAGGCATACGATGCAATTTCTGCGGCACCTTTCCACCGACTAGCCGCGCACAGTGGTCGCACAGCAAAAAATAGGGCCTTTTTCTGAGTGCCTGCGAAGAACTTCCGCCCTCAAAATGGGCCCCGCAGCATATACTGCGCTCTCGCCACACCGCGAAGGGCGTCTCAATCTGAAACAGTGCACTCCTGCACTTCTGGCTGTGCTACCTGCAGAGATTTGCTCCCAAACTCGAAATAGGAAAGCAACACTGGTCCTCTTACCAAGACACCACGAACTTGGCTTGCTTTCTTGAGCTCCTTACCACGAACAAGGCTCTGATACCATGTGAAGATTGTGGGAGAGAGGGAAGGAGTCTCACTTGAGGCTTTCTCACATGAGGCTGAAAAACAGTTTTCCTCTTCTTAGTTGTGTAAGCCAAAAGAACTCAAGTACAAAGAAATAGAAGAACCCTATATGTGGGTCTCAAACCAAACTCAACTAACTAAGGTGGCATACTAACTGAGCCACAAACTAGTGTAGATAAGGATAGCTATCATCCAGCTATTATTCGTGGGCGGTGTACCAACCGCATCTCCAGCTAACAAGTCGGTGACATAAGTACACAACGGTCACCCTGGCATATCTCGAGTGGAGCTCGATATCTCAACAGGGAGAAGGGTGGAGAGGGAGCACAAGTGTTGGGAGAGGGGTTGGGTAGGGGTGAGGAGTGTGGAGAAGAGGTTGGAGTAAGGTGAGGTCACTGAAGGTGAGGAAGGAGAAGAGGCTTTGGCTTTTTCTGGTGATGGATTTGTGAGGGGCGGCGATGTGGGATTTGGCATTTAGCGCTACAGCATCAGTATATACTGACACCATATTGTTTCCAAATAGTCGATATATATCGCCTCTATGTATCCCTAAAATTCAGTATATACCGATGATGAACAGAGCATAAAAACTAACAATAAGCTATTTTTTAGATTGTAATCATTTTATGTTGTGATTTTGGAGGTGTATATATGGAAGGGAAGAGTGGAAGCTTGTCAGATGATGTGCCAACTCCCGAGAGCGTGGAGTGGCTTGCCAAGAGGTTGTATTGTCTTTGCACTCATTGCAAGCGAGAAGTACAACATCAATGCCATATTGTCACACACCACTTATGGATGTATGGGGAGGAGCTCACACTAGTACCGACCGTTGGTGGTCATCGACGGTAAGTTAATGCTATTTGAGTCTGTGATTCATGTTGCATGCATACTTTACACAAAACCTTGAGACAGGATCTTGTATTTACACAAAACCTTGAGACAAGATGAGGAGGGTAGCGAGGGGACACGTATACCTTCACACTTTGAGTAGGAGGGTAGTCTCTTAAATGTGCCAAATGATAACAAGTCAAAGCTTTTAAAGCTGTGGTTGAAAAAGAAACAGGCCTGCAAATAAAATGCCTAAGGTCAGATGGAGGGGGAGAGTACCTCTCAAATGAGTTTGCAAGGTTCCTGTAGGAGCATGGCATAAAGCAGCAATATTCATGCAGTCATACCCCACAACAAAATGGACTTGCAGAAAGGAAAAACAGGCATATTGGAGAGGTATCTCGGGCCATGCTAAATAAAAAAGACCTACCAGATTATTATTGGGCTCAAGCAGTTGCTACAACAATTTACATAATGAACAGGACTCCCACTACAGCAATACATGGCATGATGCTAGAGGAGATGTATACTGGTAGGAAACCAGATATTTCTCATTTGAAAATTTTTGGTTGCATTGCCTATGTTCATGTGCCAGATGAGTTGAGGTCCAAGTTGGATCCAAAAGCTGAGAAGTGCATCTTTATTGGTTATTCTCTGCAGCAGAAAGGGTATAGATGCTATAACCCTTCTACTCGTAAGTTTATAGTGAGCAGAGATGTTTTCTATGAGATGAGCAACTGGTATAAACCAGTAAATGTGATTGATGGCATAGATGCACAAAATGGTAATGCTGCACAGAATTCACAGTAGCAATCACAAAATATTAGTGGACATGTAGTGTCCTCTAGCAGTGGTTCACATACTTCACCATGGACAGGCAGATTGAGATCAGGAGAATCTCCTCAAAGTAATGCAGATAGTGTTATGCAGGTATCATGAAAAATCAGCCCATGTTTGATGTGAATGCAGGTCACTTTTATGTGGATGGTGAATCCAGTGGCTCAGAACAGAGCATTGATGATGAGTTGGGTATTCCTTCTATTACTACACGTGGAGTAAGGAAAACCAGGGATGTTTTGAGAGCACCTGGAAGTGAGCCTATTTTGCGTAGGTCTACCAGAGCTAGGTATCCTATGAATAGGATGAAATATGATGGATTTACAGCCATTCACTATGCCTATATGGTCAAAATGATACAGGAACCAGAACCAACTTCTTTTAAGCAAGCAATGGGAAAAGAAAAATGGGAGAAAGCCATGGATGAAGAAATGGATGCCTTGGAAGCAAATGCTACATGGGAATTGGTGCCTTTTCCTAAAGACAAGAATGCAATTGGCTGTAAGTGGGTTTATAAGGTGAAGCACAATGCAGATGGTTCTGTGAACAAATACAAGGCAAGATTAGTTGTCAAAGGGTATGCACAGACATCTGGCATTGATTATGAAGAAACATTCAGTCCGGTTGCAAGGATGGCAACTATAAGAGTAGTCATTGCTATGGCTGCATCAAAGGGATGGTCTTTACATTAGATGGATGGTGATTTGCAAGAAGAGGTCTTTATGGAGTAGCCACTAGGTTATGTTCATGATGTTCATCTTGAGTTTGTTTGCAGGTTGAAGAAAGCCTTGTATGGCTTGAAGCAAGCACCTACAGCATGGTCTGACAAGATAGGACAGTATCTTGTCACTATTGGCTTTCAGATTTCCAAGGCAGATTTCTCACTTTATGTGAGAAAAATAAAGAAAGGTATTATGCTGCTTGTCATTTATGTTGATGATTTGATCATCACAGGTGATAGTGATGAAGATACTATTTCAGTTCCTTTGGAGCAGAATGTGAAGTTGAGTGCAGATGCAGGTGAGCTTCTGGAAGACCCTACTATGTACAGATGCATAGTAGGAAGTTTGATTTATATGACAATTACCAGGCAAGATTTGAGCTATGCTGTTGGATTGGTAAGTCAGTTTATGCAGGCTCCAAGGAAACTACATTTGGATGCAGCTAGACGCATACTCAGGTATGTGAAGTCCACATTGTAGTATGGACTATTTTATGAGACTGGGGTTCAGATACAGTTACATGGATACACTGATGCTGATTGGGCTAATAGTATTTCTGATAGACGATCTACCAGTGGATATGTGTTCTCTTTTGGGAGTGCTGCAGTCACTTGGAGCAGCAAGAAACAGCCTACAGTTGCCTTGTCAAGCACAGAGGCTGAGTACAGAGGTGCAGCAATGGCTGCATGTGAGGTAGCTTGGTTGCATAAGCTACTTTATGATATGCATCAGTCTACAGATGGGCTAGTTGTCATTTATTGTGACAACATGAGCAATATATACTTGGCAAATAACCCAGTCTATCATGCTAGAACAAAGCACATTGAGGTGCATTATCACTATGTGCAGGAGAAGGTTTTACTAGGTGTTATTGATCTAGTTTATATCAGCACAGAGGATCAGGTAGCTGACATATTCACGAAGGCATTGGGTGTAGAGAAGCTGCGCAAGTTCAGAGACCTGCTTGGTGTGTAGGAATTGGGATTGAGCTCGAGGGGGAGTGTTGAGATATCGAGCTCCACTCGTGATATGCCAAGGTGACCGTTGTGCATTTATGTCACCAACTTGTTAGCTGCAGATGCGGTTGGTACACCGCCCATGAATAATAGCTAGATGACAGCTATCCTTATGTACTCTAGTTCGTGGCTCAGTTAGTATGCCACCTTAGTTAGCTGAGTTTGGTTTGAGACCCACATATAGGGTTCTTCTATTTCTTTGTACTAGAGTTCTTTTGGCTTTCACAACTAAGAAGAGGAAAACTGTTTTCAGCCTCCACCTTTGTGTGTATTCTCCCATTGTGTATGTGAGAAAGCCGCAAGTGAGACTCCTTCCTTGTCTCCCACTATCTTCACATATATCACATGTACATTGATGTCCAAGGCTGAGGCTGTGGTGTGAGAGTTCCAATCAACACGGTTGTATCAAGGTTCTGGGATGTCAAAACTACGGGCTCGTCTATCAATCTTGAATCTACAAGCAAAGTATGGGTGGTCCGATACAAGTGTCTTTGCCTTAATGAGGTTAGCGCATAATTTATCTCAATTTGGATCTTGATTGTTTTCAGAATCATCATAGTTTCTCATTATTGGAAGCATATATATGTTTGAATTGCAATAGGTTGCTCTAGAAGATGCTACTTGCACCAAATGCCATGTCCTCATCAAGAGATGAAGCGAATACGATGCTAACAATGGTAGGTATGGATTATGATACCATCCAGACTTGTCGTAATGATTGTATTCTCTTTCATTGTGAGCATAGAGATTTGGTTAGTTGTTTGAAGTGTGGGGAACAATGATATAGAGATGACTTGCAGGGTGAGCTTATCCCAGTAAAGGTCTTGAGACACTTTCCCATCATTGCTAGAATACAACACATGTTCTGATGCAAATCCATAGTGGAGTTGATTACTTGGCATGCTACACATCGGTCCACTGATGACGTTGACGTATTGAGGATTCCTGCAAATTGTCTTGCTTGGAAGCACATAAATAATCAGTGGCCAGACTTTGTGATGGAACCACACAACTTACATCTTGCACTCACCATGGATGATGTGAACCCTTTCAGGTTACGCTCAACATCTTGGTCGACATGGCCTATGGTCTTGGTGGATTACAATATCCCACCATGGCTAACAATAAAGAAGGGACACCTCATACTTGCACTACTTGTGTCAGGCAAGTATAAGGCAAAAAATATGGACGTGTACATGGCACCTTTGATAGAGGAGTTACAGATCTTATAGAGAGGCATACGGGTCTTTGATATTTCCAGAGCTCTTAGACACACCACTGACATCTTGGTTAGGGGAATCTTGATGTGGACCATGCATGACTACCTAGGATATGGAGGGTGTGCTGGTACATGGTTGTGTCTTTACATCTATAATGATACTTTTATGACTCTCTTTCTAGTGCATGTCTTATACTAACACATTCATGCATGCATGCATGACTTGCAATAAGTGGATACCATGCTTGTCCTATTTGTGGAAAGGGTTGGAGTGCGCTTGCAAGACACTCCAAACATATGAGGAAAATAGTTTATGAAGGTCTCATGCTTGATATCTTCTGTTGGACCATATTGTTCGTGAAGGCTAGCTTGATCAACCACCACGATCTTTGAAGGCAAGTGATGGCTTGGAGGGAAAATGGAGAGGAGCCTCCTCCTAGTATGAAGAGGACATTGCCTCTTTTCAAACACTAACAAGGTATACGCATTTCTTGAAAGGAGCATTTTCAAAGGACAGTAAGTTTAGTGGGCTCAAGTCCCATGATTGGCACAAGGTCTTACAAGTATCCTAAACCATAGGATTAGTGTACCGATAATTGTGATGCGTTATATTATTGACATGACTTCTTTGTTGCTTGGATAGTTCATCATCCCAATTATAGTGAAAGGGTTCTTACAATAGGATGTTAGTAATGCTATAGTCAAGATCAGTGGTATTGCTTATTATCAACTCACATTGATTACGTTTTCTTCAATTTAAGTTGAATAATCTATACAAAGATTATGAATCTTACATGGTCACATGAAATAGGTGGATATCTCAAAAAGACATCTCCATATCAAGCATCGAGAAGGCTAGGGTGGACTCTATCAAAGCTATCTGCTTACTTGAGAAGCACTTTACCTCAAGCATTTTCAAAGGACAATAAGCTTGGTGTCTCAAGTCCCATGATTGGCACAAGTTATTATAAGTATTCTAAGCTGTAGGATTAGTGCACCAATACTTGTGATGTGTTACATTAGTGTAATTATGATTATGCTATATTATTGACATGACTTCTTTGTTTCTTGGATAGTTCATCCTCCCAATTACAGTGAAAGGGTTCTTACAAGAAGATGTTAGAAATGCTATATTCAAGATCAGTAGTATTGCTTACTATCTACTCACATTGATTACATTTTCTTCAATTTAAGTTGAATAATTTATAGAAAGATTATGAATCTTACATGGTCACATGAAATAGGTGGATATCTCAAAAAGACATCTACATATTGAGAATCGAGAAGGATAGGGTGGACTCCATCAAAGCCATGTGCTTTCTTGAGAAGCACTTTCCCTTGAGCATTATGACAACTCAAGCTCTCTTACTTGTGCACATAGTTGATGAGGTGGCCTTTGCAGGTACCGTTCATAGTCAGTGGATGTTTTTTCTCGAATGGTTTATAAAAACTTTGAAGGGACTTGTACGATAGAGAGAAAGACCGGAAGCAAGCATGGCAAAGGGATGGCTTGTGCAAGAATCATTAGTATACATCATGGAGCTTCTTGCATCCATGGATCATGATCTTGATATGCGGCAGGCTTGGCATAACAAGGATGATGATTGCATCATTGGAAATACTCTCCAAGGAAAAGGGATTGAAAGAAATATGAGCAAAGAGAAAATGGAGAAATTCAATAAGTTTTGTATCCTCAATAGCAAGGATATGCAGAAGTGGATTGAGAGATATGAAGTAGCCAAAGAAGAAATAATAAATGCAAGGATGAGATTCGGAGTCATGCACATGTGAGCACAACCATATCCATGAGATCTTGCCCTTCTCCCCAAATACATGTCACTTGATTAGCTACAATTGGCTCTACATAAAGCCAAACACGATGGAGAGACAATAAACGAGCACAAGCCAAAGTTTTCATTTTGATGTATGATGCATGTAAGTTTCTTACCTCTTGACGTAATTAAGTCATTTGTGGCAATATACGCTATAAAATATATGCATCCTAACTGTTTTGATGATGCTCTTTTGCAGTATAAAAAGTAAAGTGCATTATAGTCATATGGATGACATTTTTGCATGGAATGCATCGATTAAAAGAGAGCACATATGATTGTGGAGTCATGGCCAACTTCACACAAGATAGCCGAGCAAATGCTTCGGATACCAATCTTCTCTCCTCGTAGTTGGATTATTGTGGGACCATACGCGAAATCTATGAAATTGATTTTAGACAATTTAGTATTTTCATTCTTGATGTAAAATGGCTTAGAACTATTTACAATGGTCCCCATGCTACAGTAACACTGCAAGGCACAAGCCCTTTTCCCATGGAAATACCGACCTTTTTTACACTAAAAATGTTTTTTTTGACAGGTTCAAAGGTCAGTATTTACGTTGCTATTAGCATCAAAAAAGAACGGTCGATATAAAAGTGTCGCTATATAGCGACACTCGTAAACGTCACTATATAGTGACACTGGTAAACATCACTATATAGCGATAATTAATAGAAGCTTTAAAAAAACATTAGTGGGGCTAAACAGGGCCACAGCAAGCCCTGTTCTGCCCCACTAATGTTTTTGTTAAGTAATTACAAAAGAATGGTTTGTTACAAAATTTCTCTTATGAAAAGGGTGATACAAAATCACTCAAACGAGCCGAGCGATAGAAGCATATACATGTTGAAGATATACAATAGTGTTTGTTACAAAATTACCCTTTCGAAAAGGGTGATACAAAATCGCTCAAATGAGCCGACATACAAAAGCATATACATGGCAAAGTATATGCAAACTACTACTACTACTACTACTCCATTTGAATCATCGTCCTCGTCCTCATCCTCATCCTCGTCGCAGCTGGCCTGATCGCAAGCCCTCATGAGCTGTGCCTGATCCCTAGCCCTCGTGAGCTGCGCTTGATTCCTGTCCCTCATCAAAACCGTTGTGTGAAGATTTTTGAAAACCCCAAACTCAACTTGTACATGTGTACATGAGTGATGTTCCATATTGTGATAAAGTCATGGGAGCACTCATTAACTCAGTGTGTTCTTCATGGTTGTGTGATAGTCTACGGAGAACTGAGCATTAAATGTTGGTAAGGAGGTTATGTGCATTGGTATGCATAAGGTTGGAATATAGGCACTAACAGCCTTGGTATAGTTTGAAGGAAAATATTGGAGAGTGGTAAAAGGCAAAGTTGATGTGGCACTTATCAAAAAGGCATCCAAAGGTGGCTACATGAGGACAAGGCGAGGAGGTTCTAGATGGCGAGTGGCAAGATTGCACGGAGAGAGAGGACACCACAGAGCTTCGTGAGCTCTAGAAGAAGGGAGAAGCTACAGTGATACGAGGGAGGAGAACTAGAAGCGACAAGGATGCAACTCGTAGAAAGGGAGGACTCTTCTTGATAGAGCAAGAAAACTCATCATGCAGGAGACGAGCGATAATAGAGGCCAAAGCTCTCTGAACTAGAAAGAGTGCAGGCAGAGATGGGCAGCTAGGGGTGGACTAGAGCTGATGGGAGGGATCTTGTAGTAGAGGGGAGGAGAACTGTGAGCTACGTGGAGATGGTGAAGGAAACTGAGTAGGAACCACAGGAAGAAAGGCTCGCAGTGGATGGAAGGTCTGGGGAGCTAGGTGGTTCAGGGAGCTCACAAAGGAGCGACAGGGCAGTGGGCAAGAAAACTCAGACGATGGAGGGATCGTCATGGTGAGAAGCTTCTGAAGGGTGCGCAACAGGGGGGGATCCCTTAGAGGAGCTTGACGAGGATGACGGGGCTGTTGTTTTGGGTAACTGGAGGATTATGAGCATCACTACGTCGCAGGAGAGCTCCTTGGCTACTAGTAGATGAGATCACGAGACTGTGAACTGATGGAGGAGCCAACTATCAATGGCAAGCAAATGGCGCATGCAAAGTATATAGGCAAGGAGCTACTTAGCCAGTGTGCCTATTGCATACCATGAAGTTTTTAGACGGAGGAGGTCGTGAGTACTATGAGCTCTAGGATGTTGTAAGAGCAACCGAGAAAAATGACTAGACAGGGTGATTGCTATGGTTGTAAGTTTTGGGTTGGAGAAGCTACTGTTACTAGGGATCATCATGCTAATGAAGGAGGGAGCTACGCATGAGTCCATTGGGTTTCTAAGAAACAAAAGGACCAGTTAGAGCGAGAGAGGCTATGATGGTATTTCGATCATCCACCGTGTTACCACCTTTTCTATTGATGAAGACTTAGGAGATTTGGTCGGGAATGCTTGCTAGGGGGACGTGGGCTTGCATGAGATCAAAGAGGCTGAAGTCTTTACTTGAGGTGTCTTTTGTGTGACCTTGTACGTGGTTGATTATGAGCTATTGCTTAGTAAAAGCTTGAGGAATAGCTATGGTATGATTTTCTGTTGGATGGACTATTGGCAACATGAAGTCATGAGCTTGGAGTATTCTATGAGCAAGAGAAGGAAATAAATAGTGAAGTGGTTCTGTAAGAGCAGAGATGGCAGGCTGCATCATTTCTAGTACTTGATGTTGATCTTGGGAAGACATGAGAAGATTTTGATCATGGCCACTCTATGGGTGGTTGTCTAGTGAGTTGTGGGATTGGATGCATTAAGAATTCGAATGCTTTGTGAGCTTGAGCTCATGATCTTGAGCTCAGTTGGTAGGAGCTTGTGTTGGGCTGTGTGGTCCACTGGGTTTTTTTGAGGTTGTCTAGCTTCCGGGAAAATGTAGCCAGTGTATGAATTGAATGTAAAGAGATGAGGATGTTGAATGAATGCCTTTTACCTTGTGATTGTGTTGTTCGGGTGTTTTAAATGTGGATGAGGGTGGCTGTGAAGGCGGATTGGGCTCTACTACTTTCGTCCATCTACCATGTAAGCCTAATCCCTCATCATCACCACTCACCTATGCTATTGGGACATTCGAGCTTTGATTCTAAGAGTGAAACCATATTAATTGGAAATTAGATTGGAACTTAAAGAATAAAACAGTTTAAAAAGTGAGATTACAACAAGTAGGAGTAGACTTATACCATGTGAGCAGCCACCTCAGCACAATCGACTGTCGCTTCCAACGCCTCCTACTCAATAAACCATGGCTTTGTTTCTATGCAAAACGCGCATCTCATCTCTGTGTCTGTAGGAAGGCGACCCATCGCAGCTTGCTGTGGGCCCAATTTATGAGATTTAGATAAAGTGCATGCAATATGTAGTAAAACAAATAAAACAATACATTAAATGAGAAGAAGTAGACTTACCACAATTGCCTCGAACGCCAACCGTCTGCCTGCACCAAATTGCGAAGTACCTATAGAGTCTAGCCATGTCCTTGTAGCCCTCCTTTTACCCTTGAACAGTTCGGGATGGTCCCTGTACTGCTTTTTGAAAAACTTCCAGTTAGCTTTGTCTGCCCAAGCCTTCCCCTTTGCGATGGAACTACGCAAGGTTGACCTACGATGCTTCAAGAGGACTCCCATGCACTCTTTCATGTAATCCAAATTAAACTAGGAATTTGGAGGGTTAGGATATTGTCTTTTCAATTGATCGATGACTGCCTGCTTCTTTCCCTCATCTTGGTACTGCTAGTCAGTAGTAGCTATGCAGCTTGTGAAGTGGTGGCTCATCAACCACCTCATGGTGGCCATCATTGATGAGCCCTTTTTATTGTCTATTATCTCTCCAGCAACCGTGATTTCATAGGATAGGTCCTCGATTGGGTAAGGAGGACTCATGGTAGTGTGGGGGGAGAATCAGAGCAAGTGGTGTTACTCTGCGAGCGCTTACGAAGCGAGGAGTAGTAGTGGGAGTAGGAGAGGGCAAGACCAAGTGGAGACTTGTAGGGATGTGAGTGTGCTGACTCGTCACCTACATCTCCCGAGTCAGCACAACATAAGTGAACCTTCCTACTCTTCCTTCCCTTATGATGGGCATGCCGAGATGATGACCCCTCAGTCGAAGGGGCTAGAGGGAACAGCTGGACAGTAGGTCCAGCCATCGGTGTAGGAGAGGGATTTGCTAAGGTCCTCTAGGATAGCAGAGAGAAGAATCTCGCTGCCTCCGCATTGGTCATCTGTGCGACAAACTCATCGAGACTCCCGACAAAGCCATGGGCTGCTAGCAAAGGAGTTCCCCAAGGGGTAGTCACAATGCTACGTTCGAGAGGAGTCGAGCCAGGGGTAGTCGCAGGGGTAGGCCCCTGAGGTGTCACCTGAGTGGAATCAAAGTCCTCTAAAGAGTAGAGATCATGATTTCTCCTCCTACAAGGATTTCCATACTTGTCGGACATGCGACATGATCCGATGTCTAATTTGGGGGGATTGACAAACTTAGACACAAAAACGAAAACAAGAAACAAGAGCGGGTAAGAAGCGAAAAGATAATTAATTACTTGAGACAATTATGAAATTCAAACTCAAGAAATTACAGGCAAGAAATTAATCACTTTGTGAAAATCATGAAATGACATCATTAGCTAGTAGTAGCTACGAAGCTATGTCTATAATCCCTATGACATGGGGAATTGGGTTGGGTTTTGGGGAGGACACCCGTGGATGAGGGTGTGGTTGTTCCATTTAGAGTCTGTTTGAAAAAAAAAAAAAAAAAAAAATACGGCTATGAGGGAAAGCATATGCATAAGAGAAGGAGAAGCATAAGAGAAGCATAAGAGAAGGAGAGGGCGAAAGAAGAGGAAAAAGAGGGGAAAAGATATTGAAAGAGGGGAAAAAAACCAAATATGCATAAGAGAAAAAAGAGAGAAAGCATATGCATAAGAGAAAAAGAGAGAAAGCATATGCTTATGCTTATGCGTAAGCATATGAGCATATGCTTATGCATAAGCATAAGCATAGGCATAGGCATGTGCTTATGAAAAGAAGAGAAAAAGAGAGGGAAACAGAAGAGAAGGAAAGGAGAAGGAGAAGGAGAAGGAGAAGGATACATATGCTCATGCATAAGCATAAGCATAAGAGAAGAAAAAACATATGCATAAGAGATTGAAAATGGAAAAAAAGAAGAGGGGAAAAGAGCATAAGCATAAGAGCAGGAGAAACATATACATAAGACATAAGCATAAGAGAAGGAAGATGGAAAAAGCGCATTAGCATAAGAGAAAAAGAAAGAAAGCATATTATGCTTATACTTATGCATGAGCATATGAGCATAAGAGAAAAAGAGACAAAGCATAAGCTTGTACTTATGCATGAGCATATGAGGATATGCTCATGCATAAGCATAAGCATAGGCAAATACATATGCTTATGAAAAGAGGAGAAAAAGAGAGGAAAAAAGAGAGTGGAAAATAAGAGAAGGAAGAGGGAAAAAGAGATTGAAAGAGGGGAAAAGAGCATAAGCATAAGAGAAGGAAAAGCATATGCATAAGAGCAAGCATATGCTTATGCTTATGCATGAGAATATGAGGGAAAGAGGAGGTTAAAGAGGGAGGAAAAGAGGAAAAGAGGGGAAGAAGAGGGAAGAAGAGAAGAGAGGAGAAGAGAGGGGAAGAGAGGGTTCCTACGCCCATCACTACAGCTAGCGCTTAAGGCATTAAGTGTAGGCCAATGCAAATAACGAAAATAACAAAAGCGACAAAGAGGAAGCACTTTCTTACTTGGAAAAGTCCCGAACCGTGTTTCGTGGACTGGCCCTACAAAAAAGAGGAAACATAACATTTTTTTAGATAACTAGTTAGAGGAAGGAGGAGTTTGGAGAAGCAACTTTTCAAAGGGATTGGATGAGTTTGGAGAAGCCTACAAACAAGGAGAAAGCATAAGCCTACAAACAAGGAGAAGGAGGAGGAAGAGAAATACCAAAAAGAGAAGAGATCAGTCTTCTTTCTTTCACCAAATCTCGTTTTTTGTCCTTAACCTTTGAAAATCAAGCATGAAAATTAGCACATAGCCTTATCAATACAAGGAGAAACATGCTTCAACACTCACAAAATGAAATCTTACAAAAAATGAACCTACATTGCTTAAAGAGACACATCTTCTTGAAAAGCATCCTTTCACAGAAGCCGAGAGGGAGAAGGGTCGAGAGGGAGCACAAGTCTTGGGGGAGGGGCTGGGTAGGGGTAAGGAGTGGGGAATAGAGAGGAGGAAAGCGAGGTTGTCGAATATAAGGTGGGAGGATAGATTTTTGCTTTTCCCACAATAGAGATGTGAAAGACGGCATCGCGAAGGATTTTGGGTTGTAGCCCCTAGCGTCGCTATATAGTGACGCTGGTCAGTTTCTATATAGTGATGTTAATTATATCCTAAAAGCATCACCATATAGCAATGAAACAGGACAAAGCGTCGCTATATAGCGATGGTTTAGGACACTTTCTATTAGAAGAGAGGAAAGGAGCTCATGGGTGGCTATTTTTTGGATCTTAATAGATTTCTTTGCAACTCATGTTGTGATTTTGGAAGTGTGCAGATTGAAGGGACAAGTGGAAGCGACTGGTAACTCCAAATCAAAAATCTCTCTAAGAAACAACATGCAATTGTAGGCAACTCTCCACCCACAGCTGTGTCCATCTTTTTGCTCCACTGGCAGACGTCTTTTGAATTCTACTTGATCTTGTTGCTCCGTGGTTGTTCTGACAGCAGATACTAGTCGATATGCAGCACTGTCCATCATGACATATTAAATATATTAATATGTCATGATCATAAGATACAAAATAAGAAAGTATCAAAAATATTAAGAGAATAATTACCTTGGGGAGTTGGCATGATAGCCTTCCATTGAATTCACAAACCACAAATGGTTGAGTTCAAGGTCCCAGAAGATCAGACTCCAATGTGAGCTACACGACCAGAATAAAAATGATTATTGTTTTACACAAACTTGCCAAAGAAATAGTAAAAATAAGGTTAGAGTTGATACTTACGCCTCATGATAAGGCATTAAGATGACTCGCACCCCATCTAAATTCAAAGGGCTTAACCAGGTACAAACATCTTCTATAGTCTTTTGAGGAGAGCTAAGAATAGAAGAAAGGAGAGCATCGAGCATGTAGACACGATGCTGCACTGCACTAGGAAGCTAAGAAATAACTACACTGCACCAAGAAATAAACAAACTTTAGCTCATAGAATTGATTTGCATTTTGCACTAGGAAACTGATATATAACTACACTGTGAATAAATAAACAAATGTTAGCTCATTGAAGTAGCAACAAATAAACAAACGTTACCTGAGAATGGCCAAGATAACATTGTCATTAACCTCTTTTAAAGGATTGGAGAGGATTGAAACCTCCTCTCTACCAAAGCTCAAATACTGAGGTTCTCATTTCAAAACAATCCTAACTTCAAATGAGCTCTCCATTTTATCCAATGCAGCTAAATTTGATTCTTCAATCAAATTTAGAGGTGGTTGCATTGTTGAAGTAGAAGGGAGTGCCTCTGTATTGACTTCATCCATTTCTTCTCCCTCTATTGCCTGTAAACAAATATGAGAGATTAGATTAATTATCTTTAAATTTAAATCTTATTTAAAAATTTGTGTTTAGTTGAGAAATAGAGAGTTCATACCGCTAAGTATTGTCGTAGTGGCCTTTTTTCATAACCTTGTGAGCCATAATTATCAAAGAAGGCATCATCATGTTTGTCTTCATCCACCAACCTCTCTCTGAACGGGTCATGTAAGTCCATCTTTTCATCATCATCAAATGGGACATTATGATCTTCAAGGTAATCATCCATGTCATCGGTGTCCTTGTGGTCTATCTCTTTTTCATAGCCTGTGGTTAGATCTGCTTGAAGCTGAAAATAAGCCATGAAATGCTTATTTTTAATAATATTTGTGGAGTTGCCTTTTCTGAGGAGATCCTCAAATAAATATCCCATCCTGCACAAGGTGACCTCCCAACCTGCCGGTAGCAAATTCTCCATCATGGTAAGCAAGAGACTCCCACTTTTTGCAGGACTTCCATAGTTGTTTTTTTGATAATGTATGGACCTAGGAATATCTTGCTCTTCTAGCATCAATCTCAAATTATTTGAATTCCCTCTTATGTTCTTTTGTAAGGAGTGATCAGGGTTGGGACTCCGCATACACAAAAAGAATGATTCAAGAGATTGAATCGCTATGCCACATTCTCTCTTGCCTCTCTTTGCTACATAAACACCACTATAGATCTTCAAATCTGATGAATATGCTCGCTCTAGAGTAACCTGCATGGCTTCTTTGTCTTTTTTATCAACAAAAATGGCAATGTTGCAAATTGCCACTTTGCTAATGGTGGTATATACTATTCTATCAATGAAGTTATGGATATCATCGCTAGAAACTTCATTGATAAAGAATAGTTGTGGCTTATCCCATGCTGACTCATTCTTGAAGAAGTCATCTTCTGAGACTCCCCTGCTGAAGCTCACAAGCTTTCCAAACTCTTCCGTAACCTCTACATTGAATTGAAAGCTTTGGTGCATATCTGTTGGCATCCTTATCTCGCTGATTAATCTTTCTGCATATGCAACCACCTGTTGTGGGATTTCTTTTCTCATATAAGAGGTTACTATTTCTGACCCATCTTCATCCTTTTTAATCCACTTGTTTGCCCATAGCTTTACCTTGGGTGTTGACAAAGAAGCTATATGCTTCACCACATTATAGTCAATGTTACAATGAGTAAGTGGAATTTGTTTCTCTGATAGCAAATACTTAATGGCACTATGTACTGCATCACGCCTCACCTGTACATTGATGCATTCTTCCATGCAGTGGTCTTTGTCTTTTTTTCCAAAAAACCATTTTTTCTTTAAACCCTCCCCCCTTCACCCCCCGCCCCCCTTCCCCCCCTCTAGGGGAGACTGTCCCAGTCCCCCCCTTCCCCCCCCGCCCCCCCTTCCCTCCTCCTTTCCCCCCTCTACTCCACCCCTGCCTCTCCCCCCCTTCCTCCTCCCTTCCCTCCAGCCCCTCCATCCTCTTCTTCTCCTCCCCTCAACCTTTCTCTCTCTAGTTCCTCTCTCTTCAAATCTAAAAAAAAAAATCTAGATAAAGAATTAATCAAAAAAATTTGTAACTACCTGGAAAAAGTTTGTAAGTTTGCTCTTTCTTGCTTTCTTGCTCTTCCTTCCTTGCTCTCTTGGTCGTCCTTGCTTTCTTGCTTCAATGAATGAAATGAGGGGAGAATGAATGAAGAAGGAAGACTATATATAAGAAAAATTAGTTTTCCTCCTCCTCTCCTATTGGCTTTCCATTCCTCCCCTCTCTCCTATTGGCTTTTCATTTATCCCCTCTCCCATTGGCTCCCATTACTTCCCCTCTCTCATTGGACCCCCATCCCTCATCCCAATCTTCCATTAGCCCTCCCCCCATCCATCCATTTCTTCTTCCTCCCCATTGCCACCACTCCCATCCCACATTTCCACCACGTCCCATACTCCTCCCATTTCCCAAAATCCCATATTTCCCCATCTCACCCTCCTCTTTTTCATCCCCTATTAACTCCCTCACTCATTTCACTCCCTTATTATCCTACTCCCCTATTACCTTCCCCTCTCCCATTCCATTCTTCCCTTCCCACTCTCACTTCCACTTCCCATTACTCACTTGCCATTTGAAAACTATTAATATATTATTATACTATTTTTTATACTTATTATCATACACGCCTATTACTTCCCTCTCCCATTCCACTCCTCTCTCCTCACTCCCACTTCCACTTCCCATTACTCACTTGCTATACACATTTGCAAACTATTAATATATTATTATATGATTTTTTATACTATTTGCAAACTTACATGTGGGCAAAATCACAGGTGTCAAAGCGATCCTATTGTGGTCATACAACAACTGTGCTTTTATTCAAGGGCGTATTTATCCTCATCAACAAGCTTATTTACTCAAGGTATGAAGTGCATAATTTGTGTACTAGGTGTTTACTTTGTTGTATCAAAATTGTTTGCCACACACACACACACATACACATACACATACTGAGAATTTTCTAATATTATCGCATCTACATTTCTCCGATGGGAACAAAACTTTGTACATGCCTCAACCTAGGTATTACTGACTTGCATAAAAAGTGGTGCACCCATCCCATAAGTACTCAAGTTCGGATAACACACCTCCAAACGTATTTTATGATGATTGTGCATAACACTAGGAACAAAATGGTGTATCATGTGAGATCGACTATGCAAAGCATATCCAATGGACACAAGACTTTGCACGTTCCTCAACCTAGGCAGTATTGACTTGTGTGCAAAGTGGCATCCCCATCCGATAAGTACTTTTTGAAAAATACACCTACGATCGTGTTTTTTGACCGTTGTACATGACACCAAGGGGAAAAATGGTATTTAATACTCAATCTACCATGTAAAGCATATCCGATGGGCACAATACTTTGCACGTGCCTCAAAAGCGGTGGTATGGTATTCCATGCAAAGTGGAACGCCCATTCAATAAGTACTTTTTAGAATATCACACCTAGGACCATGTTTTTTATTGGTTGTTGTCCATGACACTAAGGCAAAAACGTTGATTTATGCTTAATGCAACGCATATGCGATCATCACACTACTTTGCACACATATCAACCTAGGTATTATTGACTTACATGCAAAGTGGCGTGCCCACCCCATAAGTACTTAGTCGAATAACACATCTAGGACCGCATTTTTTGACGATTGTGCATGACACTAAGGCTAAAACAATGTTTAATGCTTGTTCGACAATGCAAAGCATATCTAATGGGCACAATACTTTGCACACACCTTCAACTAGGTGGAATTGACTTACATGCAAAGTGGCACGCCCATCCCATAAGTGCTTGATCGGATAACATACCTAGCAGCATGTTTTTTTACAGATGTGCATGACACGAGAGCAAAAATAGTATTTAATGCTCGATCGACCATGCAAAGGATATCCGATGGACACAACACTCTTCATACGCCTCAACCTAGGTGGTATTGAAATGTTCTCAAAGAGGCACACCCACCCGATAAGTACTTGGTCAGATAACACACACTTAAGGGCGTGTTTTTTTGCGGATGTCCATATCACTAGGGAAAAAATGGTATACAATGCATGATCGACCATGCAAAGCATATCCGATGGTGACAATACTTTGTGTGCACCTCAATGTAGTTGAAATAGACTTTCGTGCAAAGTGGAGCCCCCATCCGATAAGTACTTGTTTAATTAACACACTTAGGACCGTGTTTTTTCATGGTTGTGCATGACACTATGGCAAAAACGGTGTTTTATGCTTGATCGACAATGCAAAGCATATCCGATAGGCACAATACTTTGCACACACCTTCAACTAGGTGGAATTGACTTACATGTAAAGTGGCACTCCCATCCCATAAGTGCTTGATCAGATAACATACCTAGCAGCGTGTTTTTTTACAGATGTGCATGACACTAGAGCAAAAATAGTATTTATTGCTCGATCGATCATGCAAAGGATATCCGATGGGCACACTCGGGGGGGTCACTCATCATATGTAACCCTATCACGTGAGTTCAACAGAAGGATATTTTTTATTACTAAAATTTACATAAATAAATATACATAAGGGACTATTTAAAATAGTTTTGAGAAAAATTTACAGATTTGTATAGAAAAAGGGTACATTTTATTAATGAAAAATGTACAGATAAGGGATTTTAGAAATAGGCCTTGAACGCACGTGGTATAGAGGGTTTATACATAGTGACCCCCCCGAGTGGGCACAACACTTTTCGTACACCTCAACCTAGGTGGTATTGGAATGTTCTCAAAGAGGCACACCCATCCGATAAGTACTTGGTCAGATAACACACCTAAGGGCATGTTTTGTTGCGGATGTGCATAGCACTCAGGGAAAAATGGTGTATAATGCGTGATCGACCATGCAAATCATATCCGATGGTGACAATACTTTGCACGCACCTCAACGTAGTTGAAACGGACTTGCGTGCAAAGTGGAGCCCCTATCCAATAAGTAGTTGTTTGAATGTTAACACACCTAGGACCGTGTTTTTTCATGGTTGTGCATGACAATAAGGCAAAAACGGTGTTTTATGCTTGATCGACAATGCAAAGGATATCCGATGGGCACAATACTTTGCAGACACCTTCAACTAGATGGAATCGACTTACATGCAAAGTGGCACGCCCATCCCATAAGTGCTTGATCGGATAACATACCTAGCAGCGTGTTTTTTTACAGATGTGCATGACACGAGCAAAAATAGTATTTAATGCTCGATCGACCATGCAAAGGATATCCGATGGGCACAACACTTTTCTTACACCTCAACCTAGGTGGTATTGAAATGTTCTCAATGAGGCACACCCATCCGATAAGTACTCAAGTGGTCAGATAACACACCTAATGGTGTGTTTTTTTGTGGATGTCCATATCACTAGGGAAAAAATGGTGTATAATGCGTGATCGACCATGCAAAGCATATCGGATGGTGACAATACTTTGCACACACTTTAATGTAGTTGAAACGGACTTGCCTGCAAAGTGGAGCCCCCATCCGATAAGTTCTTATTTGAATAACACGCCTATGGCCGTGTTTTTTGACGGTTGTACATGACACCAAGGCCAAAAACGGTGTATAATGCGTGATCGACCATGCAAATCATATCCGATGGTGACAATACTTTGCACTATTAGCCAGAAAAGAAATCGAGACTAGAGGCTAGAGGCTAAGCATGGCGACGCTCAAGGGCCATAGAGAAAAGGAGATCATGAGTGCGAACGGTTGTCATAGGAGGGAAAAAGGAATTAGAAGTGGAGGGAAGGAAGAGGGAGATTATGACACAAGGGGAAAAGGAGAGGGGGAAGAGAAGCATGTACATGATAGGAGGAGGAATGTAGAGATGGAGACATCAAAGAAAGAGAACCATACTTTATTTGAAAGAAGGGATGAGAGGGAAATATCAAAATACTAGCTAGGTGGCTTTACAAGAATGAGCCCCTTCCTTTTATAGCCAAAAGAGGGGGTCTCTCCCCATTAATGTATCCTCCCACATGCATGGTGTGTGTGGAAAAGTCTCCCATGTGGGCTAGGCGGTTACGCACTCTCAATTGTGTGCGACAACCCTTTGCCTCAATTTTCCACATAAATCAAGCCCCATATCTCAAGTCTATGATACTCCCTTGGTCTCTTTCCAATTTTATAATATGTTCAAACCTCTAGGAGGACAAGTGGAGGGTTGGCACAAGGAATCTTGCCACCTCATCCTACTTTCCCCATTATTTAACTTGCTCTCTTCGACCTTCTATACCTCCCCCACATGGGCCTATCCCATATGGAGGGAATAACTCAATATAATGTCCATCTCCACCTATTTTATAGTGCTTATCCTATGGACTTTGAGCCATATCTCACTAAATGCAGCCTAGGTGGAGGGGTGGCACATGGAGGAGCCATGCCACCTTACATTTTATAATATTATTATCATGGATTATGTACAACACACCTTATGGGTCCTCTTACATGGAAGGGTGGCACATGGTCATGCCCTGCCACCTCAACCTTGGGCCCTATGCACACCATAGTTTATTATACTATTGCCACATATACAAACACACATACATATTAATGCCTTTTTCCTTAGATAATTTTGTCCATAACAATTCCCCCCCCTAGGCAGGGAATGCACAGCATTTCCATGCCTGGGTCCATCACGCACAAAGAAAGGCTTGAGGTAACGCTTGTTGATCACCTTCTTGCCATATGGTTCATGCAGCTCCTGAATCTGTACAGACCCATTGCTACGTTCCTTGATGACTTTGTATGGACCAATCCACAGTGGTAGAAACATCTTATCCATTTGGTGGTCCAATCTGTTATCAAAGCATAGCACAACATCCCCCTCAGCAAAGTGTCTTTCCCATCCCTTGAGAATCTTAGCATCCAATCGGGCCTTTTGTCGATTCTTTTGGATCTCTGTGTGGTGTAGTGCAAGGCGTCGGGTTTCATCTAACTTCTCAAGTTGTACCAATCTGGCCTCTACCTGTTCATCTTCTGTCATCCTCTATTCCTGTGCCAATCTCAAGGCCGGAATCTCTATCTCTAGTGGTAAAACTGCCTCAGTACCATACACCAACTCAAAAGGAGTGTGACCTGTAGATGTTTTGTGAGTGATGTTGTAAGCCCACACTGCTTCAGTGACTTTCTGATCCCATTGGCTCCTGTTCCCTGCGGCCATCTTTCCCATGGTTTTACAAAGGAGGCCATTGGTCCGCTCTGTTTGACCCATGGATGCTAGATAATAGATGCTAGAAGTGTGATGATCAATACCCATGCGATCCATGAGTAACTCCACTGCTTCATTTAAGAATGGACTCCCATGGTCAGATACTATCTCCATGGGTGTCCCAAACCTTGTGCAGATATGTTCAAATATGAAATTTGAAATATGTTCAAATATGAAATATGTTCAGCCCACTTAGTGACATACTGAGTGGCTACCAAAAGATACTTCTTTTTGCAGGCAGTCATGGGCAAGGGCCCGACAAAATCTATTCCCCACTTCTAAAATGGATGGATGGACATCACTGGGTGATGTTGCCCGGGACACAAATCCTTCCTACCAAAGAATTGACATGGTTCACAGGCTTTGCAATACAAAGTGACATCCTTGAACAAGGTCGGCCAATAGTATCCAGCATGTAAAATCTTCTTAGCTCTATAGTCACTGGCATAGTGGCCTCCACAAAATCCATCATGATAATGCTTCAATACCTTAGGCACTTCATCTGCATCAATGGCCCGTCTTAGTACCCCATCCATGCCTTGACGGTACAACACCCCATCAAGGAGGGTGTAGCGCCTACTATCTCTGCGGATCTTCTTTCTCTCATAGCTAGTACTGTCTGAAGGAAAGGAGAAAGCGGTCAAAAACTTGTAGATACCACCATACCAAGGATCCCAACTTCTATGGCTGCTACCAGGGTTACATCAAGGCACTCCTATAAATTAATCAAAGCATTATTCAAGTTGGAACAACCCCCTTTTACAATTTTGAAAGAAAAATCATATTCTTGTAGAAATGCCAACCATTTGGCCAACCGGCCCATGGGATTTGGTGATTGAAGAACCTGCTTTGCAAGACCAGTGCTAGTGAGTATAAAGAAGGACTTTCCAGCCACATAATGCTTAAATTTCTCAATGCAAAACACCAAAGACAAGGCATGCTTGTCGGCCTCTGAATAGCGTCGCTCAGTGTCGAGCAATTGTCGAGAAGCAAATCGAACAGGATACATGAACTGATCCTCCCCTTGCTGGAGAAGAATACCTGCCAGAGTGTACTCACCAAACCCAGGATTGATATAGAAGGTGTTTGACCAGTCTGGATTGCGTAGAATGGGTTCTGCAGCCAGAGCATTCTTGATTTGTGCAAACCCATGATCACAATCCTCATCCCAAGAGAAATCAACCCCATCTTTCAATAGCATAGTCATGGGCCGTGTCAAAGCAACATATTGATCAATGAAGCGGCGATAGTATCTTGCTAGATTGACAAATGAGTGTACTTGACGTTTGGTTGTAGGCAGGGAGAGCTTGAGGATGGCTTCTACCTTCTCAGGGTCAGGCTTGATGCCCTCGGATGAGCCAACATGTCCCAATAACCTCCCTTGAGTGGCTCCAATGGTGCATTTCTCAGGGTTGAGACTGCCATTTGCATCATTGACCCTTTGGAAGGCCAATCTAACCTTCATAATGTGCTCCTTACGTGACGAGAATATACAGAAATCATCTAAAAACACTTCCAAGAAATCCCCCAAATAAGGAGCAAACACCATCTGCATAAATCTTTGAAAGGTAGCAGGAGCATTGGTGAGGCCAAATGGCATTACTTTGAATGCAAATGTCCCCCAAGGTGTGGCAAATGTGGTTTTAAGCACATCTTCCTCGGCAATTCTGATTTGATAAAACCCAGAGTAACCATCACAGAAAGTATACATCTCATGACCACTTACCTTCTCAAGAATGAGGTCTTGAAAGGGCAGAGGATGATGATCCCTCTTGGTGGCAGCATTGAGCTTCTTATAGTCATTGCAGACCCGCCACTTGTTGTTTTTCTTTGGGATGACTACCACTAGTGAAACCCATTCAGTATTGTGAACCCGAACAATAAACCCAACCTCTACAAGCTTCTGCAACTCTGAGCACAAAGCATCGGTTTGCAGGGGCCCTAATCTCCGATACTTCTGAGCCACAGGCTTTGCATCAGGCTTCAGCTCTATCTTATGCTCTATGGCAGTCACATGGCGAAGGTGGTGGTAGCTAGTTGCAAAGAGGTCAAGGAAATCTTTGAACATTTCGAGAAACTCATCTTTCTCACTTGGAGTGAGATCTAGAGAAAGCATTGATTCGAGCTGTTGAGGACTAGCTGTTATCTTTTCTACAGGTGGCAGGGTTGGAGACACCCCCATCATGTAAACTTCCTCCTCTGAGAATTCCTCCCCCCCGTCTGATTCTTCCATGGACTCAGACACTGAGGATGAGAGAGAATCACTGTCATGCTCCTCTTCTTCTTCCGGTTCCATGGCACCAGGTTGCACTGGGATCTTCTCCTTTGAAGCACCAAAAGACATGTGTCCTGTCTTCCAATAGCTGATTGCATCACTCTTTCTCAACCATGATCTCCCCAGTATGGCTGGGTAACTTCTGCCTTTATCTTCAATGTCTACTACATAGAAATTGACAGTGGTGGTCAACCCATTGACAGTGATGGGCAAATCCTCAATGACTCCCATGGTGGCGAGTCGTCGACCATCTGCTACCTTGATTCGAGTGGAGGAATGTCTTGTACATTTCAAATTCAATTTCTTAATGATTCGGGGCACCATGATATTACATGCAGCTCCCCCATCAACACACACATTTTTGACATGGCAATTATCTATGATGACATCTACTGTATGTGGGTGCCGATCAATTTCTTCAGAGATAGAAGATACCTCTCGTACCTTTCCCTTTTTCTTGCTCTTCCTTGTTGAGAGACCTTGCTGCAGCTCACGTCTCACCTTAGGGCTTAATGCTATTAGTTGAGGGAGTGTGATGCTCAAAGACCGATGAGCAAGGTCCTGAACAACCGAATAGTCCTCTTGCCTTGAGCCGATGGGAAAATCTGAGGGTGACCACTTACTCCTACGAGATCTTTTATTCTTCTCTATTGGTGGGTCTGCCATCTCAGCATCTGAGGGCTCTGAGAAGGACACCTTTTTCTTGGGGTGGCCCGATCCATGGTTTGGAGAGGGGTCCAAGGTGGCACGACTTCTTTTCCCGAGGTCAAGGATCTCTACATCAGAATCCTCAGTGCCTGACTCACTTAGAAGATTCACCCTTGGAATATTGGGGCATTCTATACGATAATTACCCTTCTGGTGGCACTTGTAGCATACAACATTAGCACGGTCTCTTGGAGGGCGGTTGGCTTGATTTCTGATGCCCACCATCTCAAGCCTCATTCAGGGCCTTGGCTAGGTCATTGACCCCAGGTTCTGTTGCAGGGGGGGCCTCTTTAGTTGGAGGGGCCACGGGGGTAGAGAGGATGGGGGCTCGTGGGCGAGGCTAGGGAAATCTTCGAGGCGGAGGGTGAGGATATCCACCTTGTTGAGGGTAAGCATCTAAGGGAGGACCATACATTTGAGGTGGAGGCGGTGGATACATCCCTGATGAGGGGTGGGGGTATGCCCCTGAGTTAGACCCCCCAGGTTGTTGTTGCAGGAATTGAGGGGGTTGCGGAGGGACAATCGTCTTCTTTGAAGTGGGGTCAGACTGAACTTTATCAAACTTTTGAGCAATCTCATGTGCTAGCACCATAGTTTCTAGATTCTCCCATTTAAGTTTGAGGCAGAATTCATCACTTGCTCCTACTACAAGGTAGCCCAGCACATGCTGAGTCATTCCAGCTCGAAATCCGGCATTGTCCTCTTGTGTGGCAATCAAACGGTCTAGGAGCACGGCCGCTCGATCCACATATCGACGTGCCATCTCACCTTCTGACTGCTTCAAGTTTGCCACCTGTAGGTACACATTCTCCGGCTCCTCTTCTTTGCCGAAATACTCAATCATTGCTGCTGTCAACCTTGGCCAGCTTTGGCGAATGTCTTCAGCTTGCTTCTCATACCACACTTGAGCCAAACCCTCTAGAAATGTGGGAAGAACCAATAGCCATCTGTCTTCAGTAAGAAAGTTGAGAGAAACACAACGGTGCTTGAAGGCCACAAGATACTCATTTGGATTTTCTTCCACCCGTCCACAAAACATGGGAATGTCAGCCATGCTTGGAAGATGGAAAAGATAGGCTTATCTATGGACGAATAATAGTAAGAGGAAGCTTGAACTGAAAATCGGGTGAAGATACATCCAGAAAGCACACATAGCCAGGGTAGGGTGTGACTGGTGTAGTGTGAAATACTACACGAGAAGAATCTTCAGCATAGAATAGCACATAGAAAATCTTAAAAGGACCAACCCTCATGATATCACATCGATCTTTACAAGCGAGGGTTAGAGGCGCGGTGTTGCATGAGGTTGTTCATTAAGGCAAACAAGAATGCCATGACAAATGTCAACAGTTGGAGAGCTTGCACATCACCTTCAGCTTCTTCCAGTTCTTGTAGTCGCCATGCTATTTCTTCAAGGGGTGTGCGGTCTGGCATCCTTCTTTTGAGCAATGTCCTTGAGAACCCTCCTGACGATCTTCCGAAGTCGGTGAACTCGTATCAAGTATGCCCAACACTTAGTTTCATGATGACCACAACCTTTGCATTCCTTACAAATGATCACCCTCCTTCGTGGCTTGCGGCTTTGTTGGGGTGGCGGTTCCACTCGCGTCATGCGTGATTGAAGTACAAGCTTCACGTGCCAAGAAATCAGCAACAAGATTTCGAGCTCAAGGGATATGCTGAATTTTTACCTCTTCAAATTGGTTGCAAAGTTCCAATGCTTGTTGATGTCGTGGAACCAAGCCTTTGCTCCGCACCTTCCACCTTCCACTAACTTGTTCACACACTAGTTGAGAATCTCCTTGCACCTCCAATTGCTTGGCTTGATGTTCTTGTGCCTTTTGTAGCCCAAAAATGAGCGCCGAATACTCAGCTTGATTGCAAGTACTTGCAGGTGAAGACTTGTTGTAACAATACTCCTCACCACCCGGTGAAGTGAGCTTCACACCCATGCTAGCCGCCTTGGTCGAAGGTTTGTAAGCTCCATCAAATTGAAGAATCCAAGATGTCATCACACCAAGACTAAAATTCGGACATTCCAAGTTTCTCGGTAGTCCAAGATAGGTAGGAGGAGAGGGTGGGGAGAATTCAACACTTGAGCCAAACGTTCAGCACCAAATAAACTTGCAATCCTTTGTTGATAGTTTATCTTAAGACCAAAAAGAATTACAACTTGAAGCTCGAAATGAGGCACAAAAGGTTGATTAGGTACAAATGGATTCCTTGGTCGAAACATTACCAACCATAGCCGAGGCCTAGAAACCTTTGTAGTGAGATTGTGAATAAACCATTCAGGACGAGCTTATCCACAGGAATCAACAAGCAGATGCACCAAATCTCCCCCCAAGCTTGGGGAGCATCCCACCCTTCAATGAAGGACACCGTTTTAATTACCTCTGAAGCAGCAAGTAGTTCGATCACCGCACAATGAGTAGAAGTAAAATCAAAATCCTCCCAAAATATCAGTAGTTCTTCACCATGAATCATCCACGATGTATCATTCCACCCGTCATCTCCTTCAATAATGCACTAGACAATCAGCCATTGAAGGTCGACATGAAGATCAAGGAAGACATCTCGTGCATTGGTAGCCGTAAGGTGTGGAGGAACAGGCACTGATTTCTTAAACGCGTCGAGAAGTGACATAAATGTCCACCCTTCTCGTGTGGCGTGCATCTGTGAAGTGAGCTTCGAGAAGTTCTGAATAGGCGATCTAGCAAGAGATGTGAATAGAGCACATAAAATGAAGTATTTTTTCTTTTTATAGCAAGAGCAAACTCCCTATGGTTAGAGAGTTATAGTTCTCGCGATTTCAATATATGAACAAAAATCATTACTTTTTTACCACTTCCAACTTGTTGGCCCAATGATAAGTCTTTCTTTTGTGAAGGGGGAGGTCTTGGGTTCAAATCCTACTCTTTAATAAAAAGAGAGGAGAGGAGAGGAGAAGGAGAAGAGAAAGAGAAGAGAGAGGGGGGCATGGGATCTGCTGTTACAGTTTTGCGGGGGCTCAGAAAACTGTCCGCGACTAGAAGCCGTAGCAGCCTGTTGGAACTGTCGAGCTCAGAAAACTGTCCGCGACCAGGAGCCACAGTATTCTATTGGAATTGTCGCGCAGGTGAATGCAAAAAACTGTCCGCGACCAGAAGTTGCAGCAGCCCAGAGAACTGTCGCGCAGGTGAGCGCAGAAAACTGTCTGCAACCAGAAGTTGCAGCAGCCCAGAGAACTGTCGCACAGGTGAACGCAGAAAATTGTCCGCACCCAGAAGCCGCAGCAGTCCAGAAAAACTGTCGCATAGGAGACACGCGAATCGAATGCACGCGCAGTAGCTTAGAAAGAGCACAGATGGTATAGTTTTGTAGATGTGACCTGTACGAGTAGAAGATTCACCACTATCCGTGGAGATTCGTATCCCAGCAGCCACACCAAATCTATTAGCCGGAAAAGAAATCGAGACCAAAGGCTGGAGGCTAAGCATGGCGATGCTCAAGGGCCATAGAGAAAAGGAGATCATGAGGGCGAACGGTTGTCATAGGAGGGAAAAAGGAATTAGAAGTGGAGGGAAGGAAGAGGGAGATTATGACACAAGGGGAAAAGGAGAGGGGGAAGAGAAGCATGTACATGATAGGAGGAGGAATGTAGAAATGGAGACATCAAGGGAAGAGAACCATACTTTATTTGAAAGAAGGGATGAAAGGGAAGTATCAAAATACTAGCTAGGTGGCTTTACAAGAATGAGCGTGTCTCATCAAGGAATAGCCCCTTCCTTTTATAGCCAAAAGAGGGAGTCTCTCCCCATTAATGTATCCTCCAACATGCATGGTGTGTGTGGAAAAGTCTCCCATGTGGGCTAGGCGGTTACGCACTCTCAATTGTGTGCGACAACCCTTCGCCTCAATTTTCCACATAAATCAAGCCCCATATCTCAAGTCTATGATACTCCCTTGGTCTCTTTCCAATGTTATAATATGTTCAAACCTCTAGGAGGACAAGTGGAGGGTTGGCACAAGGAATCTTGCCACCTCATCCTACTTTCCCCATTATTTAACTTGCTCTCTTGGACCTTCTATACCTCCCCCACATGGGCCTATCCCATATGAAGGGAATAACTCAATATAATATCCATCTCCACCTATTTTATATTGCTTCTCCCATGGACTTTGAGCCATATCTCACTAAATGCAGCCTAGGTGGAGGGGTGGCCCATGGAGGAGCCATGCCAACATTTTATAATATTATTATCATGGATTATGTACAACACACCTTATGGGTCCTCTTACATGGAAGGGTGGCACATGGTCATGCCTTGCCACCTCAACCTTAGGCCCTATGCACACCATAGTTTATTATACTATTGCCACATATACAAACACACATACATATTAATGCCTTTTTCTTTAGACAATTTTATCCATAACAGCACTCACCTCAACGTAGTTGAAACGGACTTGTTTGAATAACACACTTAGGACCATGTTTTTTCATGGTTGTGCATGACACTAAGGCAAAAACGAAGTTTTAGGCTTGATCGACAATGCAAAGCATATCTGATGGGCACAATACTTTGCACAAACCTTCAACTAGGTGGAATTGACTTACATGCAAAGTGGCACTCCCATCCCATAAGTGCTTGATCGGATAACATACCTAGTAGCATGTGTTTTTACGGATGTGCATGACACTAGAGCAATAATAGTATTTAATGCTCGATCGATCATGCAAAGGATATCCGATGGGCACAACACTTTTCGTACACCTCAACCTAGGTGGTATTGAAATGTTCTCAATGAGGCACACACATCTGATAAGTACTTGGTTAGATAACACACCTAATGGCGTGTTTTTTTGCAGATGTGCATATCACTAGGGAAAAAATGGTGTATAATGCGTGATCGACCATGCAAAGCATATCCGATGGTGACAATACTTTGCACGCATCTCAACCTAGTTGAAACAAACTTGCGTGCAAATTGGAGCCCCCATCCGATAAGTACTTGTTTGAATAACACACCTAGGACCGTGTTTTTTCCTCGGGGGGGTCACTCATCATATGTAACCCTATCACGTCAGTTCAACAGAAGAATATTTTTTATTACTAGAATTTACATAAATAAATATACATAAGGGACTATTTAAAATAGTTTTGAGAAAAATTTACAGATTTGTATAGAAAAAGGGTACATTTTATCAATGAAAAATTTACAGATAAGGGATTTTAGAAATAGGCCTTGAACGCACATGGTATAGAGGGTTTATACATAGTGACCCCCCCGAGGTTTTTTCATGGTTGTGCATGACAATAAGGCAAAAACAGTGTTTTATGCTTGATCGACAATGCAAAGCATGTCCGATCGGCACAATACTTTGCACATACCTTCAACTAGGTGGAATTGACTTTCATCAAAGTGGCATGCCCATCCCATAAGTGCTTGATCGGATAACATATCTAGCAGCGTGTTTTTTTATGGATGTGCATGACACTAGAGCAAAAATAGTATTTAATGCTCGATCATGCAAAGGATATCCAATGGGCACAACACCTTTTGTACACCTCAACCTAGGTGGTATTGAAATGTTCTCAAAGAGGCACACCCATCCAATAAGTACTTGGTCAGATAACACACCTAAGGGCGTGTTTTTTTGCAGATGTGCATATCACTAGGGAAAAAATGGTGTATAATGTGTGATCAACCATGCAAAGCATATCCGATGGTGACAATACTTTTCATGCACCTCAACGTTGTTGAAACAAACTTGCGTGCAAATTGGAGCCCCCATCCGATAAGTACTAGTTTGAATAACACACCTAGGACCGTGTTTTTATATGGTTGTGCATGACACAAAGGCAAAAATGTTGTTTTATGCTTGATCGACAATGCAAAGCATATTCGATGGGCACAATACTTTGCACACACCTTCAACTAGGTGGAATTGACTTACATGCAAAGTGACATTCCCATCGCATAAGTACTTGATCAGATAACACACCTAGCAGCGTGTTTTTTTATGGATGTGCATGACACTAAGGCAAAAATGGTATTTAATGCTCGATCGACCATGCAAAGCATATCCGATGGGCACAATACTTTTCCTACACCTTAACTTAGGTGGTATTGAAATGTTCTCGAAGAGGCACACCCATTCGATAAGTACTTGGTCAGATAACATACCTAAGGGCATGTTTTTTTGCGGATGTGCATACCACTATGGGAAAAACGTTGTATAATGCGTAATCGACCATGCAGAGCATATCCGATGGTGACAATACTTTGCACGCATCTCAACCTAGTTGAAACGGACTTGCATGCAAACTGGAGCCCCCATCCCATAAGTACTTGTTTGATTAACACACTTAGGACCGTGTTTTTTCATGGTTGTGCATGAAACTAAGGCAAAAATAGTGTTTTATGCTTGAACGACAATGAAAAACATATCCGATGGGCACAATACTTTGCACACACCTTCAACTAGGTGGAATTGACTTACATGCAAAGTGGCATGCCCATCCCATAAGTGCTTGATCGGATAACATACCTAGCAGCGTGTTTTTTTACGGATGTGCATGACACTAGAGCAAAAATAGTATTTAATGCTCGATCGACCATGCAAAGGATATCCGATAGGCACAACACTTTTCATATGACTCAACCTAGGTGGTATTGAAATGTTCTCAAAGAGGCACACCCATCCGATAAAACGATATTTTATGCTTGATCGATAATGCAAAGCATATCTGATGGGCACAATACTTTGCACACACCTTCAACTAGGTGGAATTTACTTACATGCAAAGTGGCACGCCCATCTCATAAGTTCTTGATCAGATAACACACCTAGCAGCGTGTTTTTTTACGGATGTGCATGACACTAGAGCAAAAATAGTATTTAATGCTCGATCGACCATGCAAAGCATATCTGATGGGCACAATACTTTTCGTACACCTCAACCTAGGTGGTATTGAAATTTTCTCAAAGAGGCACACCCATCCGATAAGTACTTGGTTAGATAACATACCTAAGGGCGTGTTTTTTTGTGGATGTGCATACCACTAGGGAAAAAACGGTGTGTAATGCGTGATCGACCATGCAAATCATATCCGATGGTGACAATACTTTGCACACACCTCAACGTAGTTGAAACGGACATGCGTACAAAGTGGAGCCCCCATCCGATAAGTACTTGTTTGAATAACACACCTAGGACCGTTTTTTTTCATGGTTGTGTAGACACTAAGGCAAAAACGGTGTTTTATGCTTGATCGACAATGCAAAGCATATTTGATGGGCACAATACTTTGCACACACCTTTAGCTAGGTGGAATTGACTTACATGCAAAGTGGCACGCCCATCCCATAAGTGCTTGATCGGATCTAGCAGCGTGTTTTTTAACGGATGTGCATGACAGTAGAGCAAAAATAGTTTATAATGCTCGATCGACCATGCAAAGGATATCCGATCGGCACAACACTTTTTGTACACCTCAAACTAGGTGGTATTGAAATGTTCTCAATGAGTCACACCCATCTGATAAGTACTTGGTCAGATAACACACCTAATGGCGTGTTTTTTTGCGGATGTCCATATCACTAGGGAAAAAATGGTGTATAATGCATGATCGACCATGTAAATCATATACGATGGTGACAATACTTTGCACGCACCTCAATGTAGTTGAAACGGACCTGCGTGCAAAGTGGAGCCCCCATCTGATAAGTACTTATTTGAATAACACACTTACGGCCATGTTTTTATATGGTTGTGCATGACACAAAGGCAAAAACGGTGTTTTATGCGTGATCGACAATGCAAAGCATATCCGATGGGAAAAATACTTTGCACAAACCAACTAGGTGGAATTGACTTACATGCAAAGTTGCATTCCCATCGCATAAGTACTTGATCGGATAGCACACCTAGCAGCGTGTTTTTTATAGCGACTATTACAAAAGTCGCTATATAGCGACTTATCAATGTCGCTATATAGCAACATTGAGATACTATTTTATAGCGACGTTTTCTAGAGAGGTTTTTTACTCATATAGGCCTTAAAAGTTAGTTTTTTCCAATGATAAAATTTTTTAAATTTTCATACATGTTTGGTCTCATAGAGAATAAAAATATGAGAGCATGTACATCAAGCCTTTGAAGTACATATATTCATGTCTAAGTTTGAGATGAAAAAAATCAATTAAGAGCATTTACATCAACTGTTTCATCTTGAGCCAAGTCTAAGGCACCAAACAAGTCTATCACCAACTCTATACTGAGTTGATCTCCTATATCATCATCGTACCATCATCGTACTCTAGAATCGTATGTTCACCTAAAAGTACTTGATCATCTTCTTCAATAAAGTGTGGTGATTCTTGATGATCGTTGTCTTCTTCCTCAATATCATGATCTCCATCTTCCTCCCATGCGATGTCATTATGCGCATCTTTCTCTTAGCTTATATTGTGATGTTCATCTTCTTTGTTAGATTCATCGGTATCAATTGGATCCAGCATTGGTAGTGGCATCTCCATATCCACATCTCTATCTTCAAAAATTTGCTTACTTCGTGATGCAACTTGGATCACATACCACCATCTTGGATCAGAATGATCCGGATGAAAAACCACCTATATTGAAGATGGGTGCCAAATGTTGTCAATTATAAATATGAAATTATGCTCAAGTACATGTATCAATGGATCTTTAAAAATGAAAGCTTCGATTAATTAAATCATTAGTATGCACCTGCTCACAGTCCTCGAGAAGAATAAAAGTATCACTTTCATCGATCCAATGTTTGGTGGAGTCTATTCCTATTTCATGCATTTAGGCCTCAAAAGTAGGACCCCATTGTATTGGCCTGAAATAGGTAGCGCATTAATGCGCTGCCTATTTCAGGCATTCAGGCCCTAAAAGTAGGACCTCGTATCTTTGGACTTACAAATCCAAATGGGGTCATGTCATATATCAAATCAAACGGCAAGAGCCAATTTATATGATTTTCATGTCCATTTTCTCCACACATCAAAATTTTATGCATCAATATATACATCAATATATACATATATGCATCAACATATACATACATACATATATATATATATATATATATATGCAGCGCGTTAATGCGCTGCCTATTTCAGGCATTCAGGCCATAAAAGTAGCACCCCATATCTTTAGACTTGCATATCCAAATGGGGTCATGTCATATATCAAATCGAATGGCAAGATCCAATTTAGATGGTTTTCATGTCCATTTTCTCCATCAACTAAAACTATATTCATCAAATAATGTTTATCAATTTTTAGCATACCCCCCCCAAAATCAAGACCCCCATTGCAAAGAAAGGTAAGGAACACAAGTGCTTGTTCTTATGCTCATGAGACAACAAAATGCATGAAATAGGCAACCAATGGGGTCCTAATTTTGTTGTATGTATGTAAGTATGTATATATGTATGTATATACATACATATATATCTATATGTGTATATATATATGTGTGTGTGTGTGTGTGTGTGCTTGGGGGGGTCACTATGTATAAACCCTCTATATCACGTGCGTTCAAGGCCTATATTTAAAATCGCTTATCTGTAAATTTTTTCATTAATAAAATGTACCCCTTTTCTATAAAAATCTGTAAATTTTTTCCAAAACTATTTTAAATAGTCCCTTATGTATATTTATTTTTGTAAATTTTAGAAATAGAAAATAACCTTCTGTTGAACTCACGTGATAGAGTTACATATGACGAGTGACCCCCCTGAGTGTGTGTGTGTGTTGTATGTATGTATGTATGTATGTATGTATATATATATATATATGTATGTACAAAATTGCTTAAACGACCGGATAAACAAAATGACATACATGGCGAAGAAAATGCAAACTGCCACTACTATCACTACTACTACTACTCATCTGAATCGTCCTCGTCCTCGTCTTGTTGGCCTGATCCTTGATCCTCGTGAGCTGCGCCTTCTTCCTGATCCTCGTCATGTGCATCTGATCCCTGGCCCTGGTGATCGCTCGCCTCCGATGATGGGACGCTTGAGCTTTGACCCTAAGAGTGAACCATATAAATTGAAAATTAGATTGGAACTTAAGAATAAAACAATTTAAAAAGTGAGATTACAAGTAGGAGTAGACTGATACCGTGTGAGCAGCCACCTCAGCCCAATCGACTGTCGCTCCCATTGCCTCTTGCTCAATAAACCATGGCTTTGTTCCTATGCGAAATGCACATCGCGTCTTTGCATCTATAGGAAGACAACCCATCGTAGCTTGCTATGGATCCAATTTATGAGAGTTCGAGTTAGCTAAAGTGCATGTAATATGTAGTAAAACAAATAGAACAATACATTAAATGAGAAGAAGTAGACTTACCATGGTTGCCTCGAATGCCAACCGTCCGCCTGCACCAAAGTGCGAAGTACCTACGATGTCCAGCCGTCTCTTCGCAGCCCTCCCCTAACCCTCAAACATTTCGGGATTGTCCCTATTCTGCTTCTTGAAGAACTTCCAATCATCATCTACCCAGTTGGGTTTAGCCAACCCCTTTGTGATGGAAGTACGCAAGGTTGATCTACGATGCTTCAAGACCAAATCCATGTGCTCTTGCATATAATCCTCATTAAACTCCAAATTTGGCAGGTTAGGGTATCTTTGTTTTAATTCATTGATGACCGCCTGCTTCTTTTGGTCATCTTGATACTGTCAATCGGTAGCAATGCCGCTCTTGAAGTGATGGCTCATCAACCGCCTCATGGTGGCCATCACTTGCCCTTTCTATCTTCTATTATCTCTCCGAAAATCGTGATTTGATAGGAGAGATTCCTTGTGAAGATAGGAGTGGAATCTGTGCCAGTGGAAGCTATGCGAGTGCTTCCAGAGCGAGGAGTAGCAGTGGGAGTAGGAGAGGGCAAGGGACCTGACTAATACTATGTCTTTGGACCAAGTGAAGACTTGTAGGAATGTGAGTGTGCTGACTCGTCTACATCTCTTGAGTCAACACAACATAAGCTGCCCTTCCTACTCTTCCTTCCCTTACAAGAGGCACGCGCAAGTGATGACCCCTCGGTCGAAGGGGCAGGAGGGGATGGCTGGGCAATACATCCAGCCATTGGTGTAGGGGAGGGAATTGCTGATGGCACTACAAAAGAAATTGGAAAGGAAGGACACAAGTATGACAGGCTTGATGGAGTACGTAGAGTACTTCCCATTTGGTTTGGAGTTTGAGGTGTTGAGCCCAGTGATGAATTGCTTTAGAGCACCAAGCCAATATGTGTATAGGACATTGACCCTCAGCTATGTCAGTGACTTGGTCAAGAGTTTTGCAATGAATGCATGACCTCCTGCAACATGTGCATATCTTATGCCTTACCACACAGGCACAAATACTCCAATGTGCAAGGAAGAGATAAAGGTGGAAAAGTTAGAGTATAATTATTGGATTCTCGCAGGGCAACATTCGATTTATGCTGCAAGGATGTTTATAACTAAAGCACATGGAGAAGCCTTCAATCAACGAAAAGGTTTCTATACATGGAGGAAGGCGAGAATTGTTGTCAATGCACCAGTTGAAGCAAGTTGTAAGATATCATCAATGGCCAACATGGAGGCACAGACCGTTTTGAAAAATCAACCATATATCGATATCTTACAACACCTAAGGGCACAGTGGATTGCATTCAGACGACCAAAGAAACTAGCCCAAGGCCTTGTCAAAGGGCATAAAGATCGACAAAGTTGGGATGTGAGTAATAAACTTTGTTTTGTATGCATTTTTTATTTCAAGAATGTTTATGGCTTTGTAAAAGAAATGATAGTAGTGTCAATTCCCTGATGTGAGAATGGCACTAGTGCCATTCTTCTAGTTACCAAGTCATGCTTTTGACATGGTAATGGGAGAATCGCACTAGTGTCATTATTGTCTCTATTACATGATTTGGATTAGAAGAATTTCTAAGATGATTTTGATTTTTTTATATAGAATTTTGTAGGAGTTGCAAGCGTATCGATGGGTGCAAACTTTGCTACCAAGGACACACATATGGTCACATACGATGATGACATCTACAAACAATGGATTAGGATTTTGACATTGGTGAAGCAGGGTGATCTTGAGGGTTGAAATCCCACAATAACATATATGAGGTGTCTGCTAGGATTGGAAGACGAAGATGTACGTGCACTTCAAGTAGAGATTGAGTCTAAAGAAATAGTCTTGTTCAAGTCAAGCAAAGACAAGGACTCGATTGAAATGTCTCAACGGGCAATGGAGATTAAGCATGATAGAGCCCTGAAAGAAGCGCTCATCAAGGAGTTCAACTCACGTCACCCTTCGCCCCAACATCAAACATGGGATGCCCTTGCAACTTACTTCAAAATTGATTCAATTGTTTATTAGAGCTTCAAGGGTTCATGTGAGTCATGGGTCAAAGAGAAGCTGCAAGTTGGCAAGTCCACACCTGATTTCCCAAAAGCCGCATCAATCTATGTTGATTGGATAATTAGTTCAATAGAGGGTAACAAGTCTACATCGCAGTCTTGTTTTCCTTGGGCTATTATTCAAGTGAACATGGAGATGGAGGGGGAGAGCTTTCTAACACGTCACTCCAAGGGACAACTTCCAATCAGCTTGTGTGTGCTTGACACCTCAGAGGGATCTGCCAAAGGCATGTGTTGGGATAAGGATGCCTTCAAGAAGTTGCTCTGTGGCTTGATGGAGACCATTGCCACTCCGTCACAGTATGTATTGCTATCATTTATGACAATGATAGAGATGGTAAATCTCAAGGAAGTAATGGTAGAGGCTCGATTTTGGCATAGAAGGTTTGTGGGTGTTATCCATGAATCGGATAGTGCACAAAAGGGTTTATCTGAGACCTTCTGTTTTTTGTCATTTGTCAGCTCACATGATGGGTTTGATGGATTTGAGCACATGTTAGAAAACACAAGGCCATACACAATAATTGAGGACAATATTCTTTATTTTGATGAGGACGATGAGTATGAAAAAGAGGCGGTTGTGAAGCATGGCATCATCAAGAAATGCATCGGGTGCTATTATAGTAGGGAACATGAAGTTGTTATTGACGTCTTTACTAATGGATGTGTGGCATTACAAGCATTGTCAAGCAAAAGAAAAGTGATCTCACTAGTGAAGACATCCCAACAGGCGACAAAGGTCAAGGCTATGTGTGTGGCACATGCATCAAATAATCCCCATATTAAGATTTGGTCTAGCATTGAGAGGCCTCTTGAGACACATAGAGCTGATTCACCTATCGATGAAGGAATTAAAGAGGGTGAGCATCACATTGAAGACTTGCAACCTTTAACTGAAGCAGATCTTGAAGCTATCCCAAAGATTACATTGGAAGATTTGGAACAAGGTCTTTAGCTACTCATTTATGCCTTGTGTATTTAGTTTCAAAATAATATGACTTTTATGGATTTTCTCGATTGCACATACTCTCATTATATTAAAGAGATTAAACATTAGGTATGCTAAAATTGTGTGACATAATGACATGGGGAATGGTACTAGTGTCATTTTCCCTATGTTGGGTTATACGTAAGAGGTACTATTAACATTTTATGTGACCTCATATGGAGAATGGCACTAGTGCCATTCTCTCTTTGTGGTTATGTAGAAATGGTAATACTGTTATGTTCCTTTCTTGAATCTATGTTAGTTGAAAGCATTACAGAGACTAAAAATTTTATAGTATTAACTATGCTACCAAATTTTGGATTTGGGTGCTTTCTACAAATCTATTGGACCAAAGTAATACAGTATCTATGCTTTCAGATCATGCATTGTACATTTCTTTTGGGACATGGGGGGAGGCACTAGTAGTATTCTCTCCTCCCAATGAGGATATAGAGAAAGGCACTAGTGGCATTCTCCATAACCTTATATGTAAAATGGCACTAGCACCACCCCAAGATAAGAATGGCACTATTGCCATTCTCTCTATGAGTTCAGAGAGAAAGGTTGCACTATTTGCATTCTCAATTGACCTTTAGAGAGATTGGCACTAGTGCCATTCCCCAAAAAGACAATGGAATCAGTGAACAACGATGGATAATGTTCGTACTTTATTTTTATTTATTAGTTTCATATGCTTTTGTGCTTCGACATTGTTGAATACACTCTAAAGAATCAAAATATTTCTATATTCCTCAACTTCCACAGGGACCAATGATGCATGGAAGGATATGGAGACATCAAATGTAGAGGACAACATACCACCCAAAATGGGGACTATCAATTACACGATGGATACAGGAGGTATAGAAGAAAACATAACCCCAAAAATGGAGAAAATTGCAAGGAATATCACGAATCCTATACTTTTAGAAGAGAACATGGATGAACGTACTGTCTCAACATTGGGGACAAGACTAGATAATCTTATTGTTGTTGTAAACATGTATGAAATCATAGCACCTGACAATTTGGATGAGTCAGAAGCCAGCAACTTCAAGGAGAATTTGGATATATATCCACATAAAATTTCTTTGGATATGCCACAATTAACAATCATATTAGACTTGAATGGCCTGTTATTAAGTCGCTGCCTATTCAAGTCTCCAATACATCTATCTATTATGCATGGCAAAAATAGTTATATGGTTGTTCATCATAGGTGCATAAAATTTCTTAAAATCTTGCTACAAATATTTAATGTAGGTATCTGGTCAACTGCGATGTAGTATAACGTACTTGATATGGTAGGAAAGCTGCAAAATTATGCAAATGAGAGCCTCTGGTCTCATCAAGGATGCTACACTTATAGTAAGACGAGGATAAATAGGCTTGACAAGGTTGGTGTTGAGGCAATGTTCAAACCCTTAGCAAAAATCTCAAAGGCATTTGGATGTGATGCTAGAAGGACAATCCTTGTTGATGACTCCCCATACAAGGCTTGCATTAGCCCTCCATCAAATTGCATATTTCCTTCAACATTTGATGTACAAGACAAGGATGATAATACTCTCCTGAGAGAGTTGATGCCGTACTTACTACAACTTGATGAAACTAAAGATGTGCGCATCATGATTGAGACAAATCGATATGGACAATTACCTGTGATGGAGGGGCATAAGGATTTCAACCTTATCCAGAAAGTAATTGATGAATGGATGGAGGAAAATCATGCATGGTCAAGAATGGAATATAAAACAAGAAATCTTCCTCTTGCAGATCAACTAAGAGAGAGGGATATAGGTGGTAATACAGAACCAAAGGGTGTACACCCTAGGGCAACCCATGGTGGTGATGGCCAGGTGCCTAAACTGAATGCATCCCAAATAAGACTTTTAAGGAATGCTCCGCAACTCTCTAGCATGAATGCTATGCAAGTTTCTCAATTGGCTATAGACCTAGGGTACAAAGGTTGCTATATCAAGAAATACATTGCTAAGGGCTACATAAACCGACTACAGAATGCGTATTTTTCATGAAGGTACATATGTCAAAGTGTTTTTTGATTTTATCTCAAGTCTATATAACTGTTATTGAAGCTAATTGAATTTGTCTTTTGTGATGTAGATAGATATAAATCAAGCTTGAGTAGGTACATACCAGAACGAGATCCATTTGGACCACCAAAGTTACCTTTCCCTATCAACGAAGTGTTTTGGATAAAAAATGTGCCTTTTGAGGTGCATGAGTCAACCATTATAGGTGCTGGCTTGGGCTTGTTTGTGCATGGCTCCATCAAGAGAGGGACTACTATTCTCCATTATGGAGGTGACAAGTACTCCTACAGAGACTAGAAGGAATTATGTAGAGTTCATCCAAGGCTAAAGAAGTACTCTATCCAAGAGGACCCTACTGTCCCTATGAAGGATATGGTGCATATTGTTGGTGATGTTCAATATGGCAATGTGGCAGGATTTATTAACAGCAATAGAAATACCAATGTAAAGCCAAATGTTTGTTATGTATTTTCCCCTAATGTACCTTGGTATGACCCCATGTTGAACATAGATATTGCAGAATATGGTCACATTTGTATTGAATCCATAGATGATATACATGCAGGAGAGGAGCTAATTGTAGACTATGAGTTTTGAATAACAACATTGTATTTCTTTATATAATCATTACTTATGGGAATTACTACTTTCTTGCCAACTATGTAAATTGGTGCGTAATTGTTGTGTGTGAATAATATGCAAACATGTTCATAACTACATTCATAATGTATTTTGAAGGAGTGTCTCTTGTGCCATTCTCTTTGGGGCTAGAAATTGAGAGTTTCTTTGGAATCATGATTCATTTCAGGGATTTCAATGGTGCATCAACAAGTTGTTATGTTTTCATCCTAAAGGGTACTTTTTTACTTTGAAATGAGCAATCAACATGACATGTAAAGTTATCCTTTTACAATAATGCTAGTCAGTCTAAACATTGAAAGTGCACAATGCCACCTAAATTACATCAAATGCTTGTCATTGCCCATTGATTTTCCATCAACTACATATCTTGCATTCATTCTCCTCAACTATATATCTTGATTTTCCATCAACTACATATCTTACTAAGTTAAAGAGCCTGTGCGTTTTCATTGCAATACTCATGGTTATTAATTACACTCTACATTTTTTAAATGGTGTTTTGGAGATTTTCAAATGAGAATGCTCACAACAAAAGCGAGTCTCAATATCAATGGAAATTCCAGAGACTCGCTATTATGAAGGTGTTTTTGAACATCACTATGGCTCACGAGATGAATCTAACTCAAATGGGGTTCAAAGTTTATTATTTTGTTGATGATAATGTAGTTTAGACACTGATATTCTATTTATTATTTGAGAATGTAGTTGATATTTCACACTTCATGAATGGCTATCTAGTCTATTTTCACATATTTTTCCTGTTTTTTCATTGAGGAGCTACAATTTCTTCCAAAACTGCCATTCTGGGAATTGTGTTTTTCCCAAATTATCTAATACGGTCTTATCCTCTTTCATTCTTCCCTTCCCCTCTTGGGCCTCTCCCTCTAGTCTCCCATCTCCCCTTCTCCCTCTCTTCTCCCTTCTCCCCCTTCCCTCTTTCTCTCATTGAAACACATTGCAACAATCTGGGAGCCGCTTGAGTGACACTTGCAGATGGCTCATGATTCGCATTGCTATCACAAGGAGTAGCTTGGAGTGCAAGCTCCATTGCAATTCCTTCAAGATCCCCATGAAACGTGAGTCACCATTGAGACTACACACAATATGATGTATCCGCCATTACCCAAAGTGGATAGTGTGGAGTGCTTGAAGTAGTACAATATGCACACCCTCAGTTGAAGGAAAAAAAAATCAACAAAAAACTTGTCAATGAGGAGATATAGACAATGACCCTCACAGTACCATATGTAAAATTGAAAGTTATCTTTTAGAGATGTGACAAGGTGAGAAGTGCACGTTATGCAATGGGCACATCATAGATCACATCCACATCTAATGGCCCGAGTGAATGCACCCTATGCACTAGTATTGCTTTGCAGTATTTGTGAAGGCAACATCAATATGTGAATTGTGTGACTATATTTTGCCTAACACGTGGATATGTTAACTAGGCCTGCCTTATGAAAATATTAGGGATGAGAGAGTGGAAGATTTTTGTGCATTTTATGGAGAGATTTCTTATGAACCTCCATCACCCAACAAGGAGGTGGAGAAAAGTTGTGGATCTTCTCCCAAAGCTAAATCTAAGTAACTGGACCTAATAGTAAATCTCCTCCCAATAATAAGTAAAGCTTACTGTCAAGAGCTCTTTCCTTAACATGTGACTTCGGACTTTCATTTAAAGTACCATCTTGATGCTTGTTTTACGTGTGATGGTCGATGTACGATGATTGATTATTGTGAATTTTTCACTTTGATCTTTTGCATTAATTTGGGTGGCCTTGTAGCCTAGCATTCTTATTATTTGGACCTTTAAATTTGAATGCTGAGATGTGACTTGAACTTCATTATCAGAAACATGTCAACTAAAAGGATGGCTTCTAAATTGATACATTTAACAATTGGCTAGCTGAGCATCATCGATGCTTTTGATACACCCCATGATGTGATCGTGAGTGTCTATATCAATTTTGAAGAGTTATCCCCCTCTTCTAGTGCATCAATGAGGTCATTGATTTTCATCCTCAAATTAAAGTTCACTATCGATCTCTTTGACACATTCATCATATATAGGATAAATTTGGGATAGTTCCATTGTTTCACAGTTGCAATGGCCTCAAACTCATTATAAAATCCCATGATGCATGCACTGCAAAAGTAGGGAAGCTATCATGATTTAGAAAAAAGTGGTTTTCTAAAAAGCCCCATATGATGTGCAAGTCTCTTGTCCCTAGATGGTGTTATAGTAAGAACTCTTTCTTCTCTCTACTTCACCCACCTTCACCTCATGGAACACTCTGTGTAGTAAGCTATTGTTGAGGCTTTGCTTACTATATGTTGGCTCTGTCCCTATGGATAATTTAGATTCAAGCCATGTTATTGCATCGTGGGCATATTGGAACTTATCTTGACAGCATGTTAACTGGTGTTGTGATAAAAGGATCCCTTAATATCAGCACCACATCCCTCATATTCCCCCTTGCCATGGCAAAATCCAAATAAATTACATAGCTTGTTTAGACCACTGAGGGATCTAAACCTTGCAACAAAGCAGAATCCATGGGTTGTTTCAAATTGAAAGAATTCACCATCAGATGACACCAATGTTTTTATTGTTTCCTTTACCTAGAAAAATTCTTTGGTAAACCAATCATAGTGCAATAGAAAACATGCTGGGCAAACAATCTTTCATATTCCCTATCATCTGAAATGTAGAAATGGTATCTGCACTACAGTTCCTGAAATCCTTAGAGTCTAGTGGAAGACCAGTATTAGTCATAGAATTCAGCTAATGTTCTTAATTTTTTCTTTTCTTTGTGCAAAAAAAAGTGTATATTATTTACATGTCATCTTTTTACATCTTTGAAATCTTAAAAGATTCACGATAATAGTCCTTCACAACTGAAGTAAGGACTTACAAAAAAAGATCTAAAACAAAAAACTTTCAGCATCTATCCTTCAGTCATCTTCATATTTAACTTTTTGGGAAGTTGTGGCCTATTTCTTATCAATGTTAGAACCAGGTGTACTTGCTCTTTCTTTTGGGGTGAAATCATACAAGGTAGAATGGAAAGGGGCTTTGGAGATATCAATGTTGTGTCAAATAGTGTTATCCTTCACATCATCACGTTGAGCATCATTGGGGTCCATGAAGCCAAGTTCCTTAGCAGTGAGTGTGGGGGATCTTGTTGGCGGTCTTAGTGGTGAGGGAGATCTGAAAATAGGAGAAATAGAGGAGGGAGTCCTTATAGCGTGGTATGAGGCATCTGGGTCAACATTAGACTTTGAGGGTATCTCTTTGAATATGATGTGCTGGTCATCTTCAATAGGTACATTGACCACAACAGTGTGGAAATCTTCCAGGCACCTAAGAGCATGTAACTCAATCTCCATATTCAACTGGGTGTGTTCTTCATTGTACAACTCAATTGCCTTGTGGAGATGCTTTTGTTCCTATCCCACCATTCACCAAACAAAATGTTAGCTAACAACACAGTATCATTAATCTAAAAAACGTTTTTGGAAATCCAAAGATACCCAATGTCCTATGCTCTAGTTTGAAACCATGTATCCTTTATGACTTTGGTAGTCTCCCATAAAAGTATGGCCTTTTAACTCAAAGGTTCACCCGTACTAAGCATGTGGACCGATTTTTGAGCATGAGGACATGCCACAAAAAGGTGGACTATGTCCTCTAACAACTAGGCATCTTTTACATTGACCATCCTAGATATGTCGCCCCTTGAAATGAAGTCCCCCCATAGTCATCCACTGCAAGAGATTGGATGAGAATTTGGGACGGTTCCATGATCCTCTACCACTTGGCATGAGCCGGTAAGGGTTTGTAACTATTATGTGCTATATTGAATGGAAATAAATATTGCACGCTAACACCAACTTAAGTTTAGATACTCCATCTTTTATCAATTAAGGCTGCGCGAAAGAGAAGAGAAGGCATGCATATCGAGGCTGCACGGAAAAGAAGAGAAGGCATGCATATCGAGGCACTATGAAAGTGACAATAGCACACACGAATCGAGGCAGCGCAAAGAAGAAGATCAGATCGAGATATTTTGAGAGTGAGAGTGTGATTTTTATTTGATCGTTTGATCATCTGATTTGAACATATTCATGCGAGTGAGAGTGAGAGTGAGAGTGAGAGTGATGTAGCTCGGGGGTGGACGGGTGGTATCGAGCTCCTTCATGGAGTGATTCTTCTCCAAAGTTATTGTAAAGACTCATCAGTTTGATTCATACTGCAATCTCTCTTCTTGTTATTTGTGATTATTATCTTGCTACAATTTTGATCGTGATTGTGAAATAATGGTGCTTGACAGCATCGAAGGATGTGAAGGATTGTATTTATAAGATAGGCGAGCTTGTGAGGTACTTTATAGGATACAAAATATGAAGTGTATCAATGCTCCATGCAAGGTTTTCATATTGCTAATATGGTGTACTTTTTCCTTTCTAGGTATGTGAGCTCAAAGGAAATAGATCCCACCATGCTTGAGAATGCTCAAGTTATGTTAGTGGAGGTGGTTTGTTTAGTGGAGACATTTCCATGTTCTATTCTCACAAGCCAACTACATCTCATAGTGCATTTGGTGGATGAGAGCTATATGCGAAACTATACATGCACGATGGTTGTTCTTCCTCGAGCGCTTCATGAAGACCTTGAATGGTTTCGTGAGACAAAATGCAAGGCCAGAAGGTAGCATGGCTGAGGGTTGGTTGGTACAAGAGTCACTTGTATATATTTCTGATTTTCTTATTGATGTGGATAGCTCTCTCCCACGACTATGGAGAGATGATGAAGACCTAAGGATGACCTCTATTCTGCCTCAAGGGAAAGGACGGAGCAAATTAATAGACACAGATTTGCTTAATAATATCAACCTCTATTGCATGCTTAATAGTGATGTGATGAAAGATGGGTGATAAGATATGAGGATGCAAAGGCAAGAAGACAAGGAGAAAGGGCCCTCTTTCGTACACACCATGGATCTCGTGTGCCATACCCTCAGCATCTAAGAGCACTTCCAAAGGATATTCATGTGGATTGGCTACTTGACGAAATGGAGAGAGCACAGAGAGATGAGGGGATGCATATCACAATGGAAGAATGGGAGTATGCTAGGGGATGCATGAGCAAGGTCGGTATATAGAATGTTATGCATAAGTTAGGAGCTTTCAACAATTTAGATTGCTTATTTAATTGATTTTGTCTTGGTGTAGTGTACTATGTTCAATGCTATATGCTGTGAGGGCAAGATTTTTCAAACACAACGGATTGATGATAAGAGAAACACACAAGATTGCGGCATCATTGCTAGCTTTGAGAGAGCCAATGGAGCCATGGATGATTATTCTGGCATAATACAATATATTATTAAGCTTGACTTTCGATGCTTCTTTGTGTATGTTTTGGATGTAAAGTGGTTTAAGGATGTGGTGGAAAGAGGCCCTAATGCAACAATCAAATGCCATGCAAGTGGCTTTGTAACTATTGCCTCCAAAAAGTTTTGGCAAAGTAAGACTTGGACACACTAGTACTACTGCAACAATGTGAACAAGTATTGTATAGACATATAAAAATACTCACTTTTAAATATTTGATACCTTCGATGCAAGGAAAATAACATGATTGTATTTGTGTTTGAATTAGGTTGTCTATCAACAACCAATGGTGATAATAATAGGTGGTGGCATGTCATACCTATTACGCCACGTTCCAAAGTAATGTATAGTACATTTACTAATATGGAGTGTATGGAGGATGATCATGGCCATAGAGGTGATGATGACCATGACACGAGAGAGGAGGATGATCATGAGATGGGATATGCAGATATTGAGGCCATTACCCGTGAGGATGAGCCTACCATTAGTGATCCTGATTTCGATGAGCACATGAGTAGCACAAGTAGTAGTGGGCTAAATGTATTTGTAGATCTCAATATGGTTTGGATTTTGAAGTAGATAGTTTGGCAAGGGTTGATCTCATTGAGGATGAGATTGGAACCATAGCCCATCATTGATATTGGCAAAACTATTTTACATATTGTCTCATTCTCCTCACCTCACTTAATTTTTGTATATCTGGGTTTGCAAAAAAGCATTGATATTTTTATTAAAATTATGTGCTTTGGTAATCATGGACAATGTTTGGAAAGCAGTGATGTACATTTATCAGCCCGCACCAAAATCTCACTTTCTGTATTCTCTGTTTTGCATTTATAAAGGTGTCTAAATCGGCATCTAATTCATAGTGTAGATGCACAAATAGATGCGCTATTACGAGCGCCCATATTTTCACTATTCTAGTAGCTCCTATAGATATGCCCACAATTTTGCATGTCTATCAAGTGCATCTATAGTTGCTTTATCTTGTAGTAGAAGAACTTTCAGAGTGCATGCTGTGGGTACTCTCATTGCCTCCTAATATAATGGTAAGGGCACTACCTCCTAATATAGTGGTACAACAAGTGGCTTTGGATGTAAAAGAGAAAGCAAAGGGTTGTTTATAGGAAGTTTGGCTATCAAAAGGAAATTATTGTAGGATGATATTATTAAAAGGCAATTATTGTAGGATGATATCCATAAATGGCAGTTGGACTTAATTCATTTTATAATAAAATTACATCTAATTCACAAAAAAGTTTAGGCAATGCTAAAAAGTTAATTGAGTTCATTTATGCTGGTCATCTTAGAAGTATTTTTCCTTTAAGGCTTTTTGTAAATGAAGGCCTTTTAAAAATTGTTTGCTTTCTCTTTTTCCTTGAAAAGCTCTCATTTCAATATCACAATAGGAGAGAGTGCCCACGCATACTTGTGCGCTCTTTTAGCATTGGGTCTTTCAAAAAGGTGTTATAGTATAGAGTGGGATTCCCCTTTTGTGAATTTCCACTTCTTGGTTAGGTGAAAGTTTGTAAAGCTAAATTAAACTACAAGGCCTAAATAAGACTCGGAGGTGCTCTATATCCCTCATGTGTGTAGGCTTACTAGGTAGTCTTGTGCGATTGTGAAAACCTATTTTTAAGAGTGGTTTGTCATCAAGAAAGAGTACTGCATTAATGGTTTCCTTGGGACTATGATAACATGCAATGTTCATGTCATCAAAGAGAGAATTTAGGAGCTCATGGGGTCTATGCTCTATTCATTTATTTGCTAGGTTTTAATTCTAAGAAAAGTATTAATCTTTGTTTATCACAAACTCAAAAATAAAATTAGTACCCCTCAGATTTGCAAGGAGGATTGGATCTTGATAGATCTTTCATCTCATCTCATTCATGATTCGATTCATATATTTATTCCTTTGTAAGAAACAAGGACCAAAACATAAAACTAAAACATATAAAAAATCCTACATAGTAGAATCTCTAGCTCAATCTTTAGCTTAAAACATAGTAGACTAATACAAATCTAGCAACAAGTGTAGCGATAGAGCTAGGTGCACGAAGCCTACACCAATCTACATATCAAGGGTTGAAAAAAAGCACACAAGCTCCCATGCATTGCACTTTATGGAGGAGCACAAAACTCCCACACATTGCACTTTATGAATGAAGGATATAAGCTTTGAATAATGACTCCAAACTCCATGCTTTCATAGTTGCAAGGAAAGGATCAATGCTCTACCTTTTTTCTTGACAATCGAACCTCTTAGAGACAAGAGTGCACAACTGCACATGGATACTACCTTCTAGAATATTGGGAAGCCTATGTACCTTAGGTATATAGTCTTGCAAATTCACAAACAGAGAATCCAAATCTCCAACTCTCTACTATAGCACTCCCTGCAAGGAGGCAGTGTTAAAAAAGGTAAGAAAAAGAATTTAGGACCCACCAAGGTCCCTTTGTTGGTAGTGAAAGGCTTGGGGGAGAAAATTCTCAAAAAAAGAACAAGATGAGTGGGGAGAGCTACAAGCCCTTCTTTTTTTTTGGATTGTCATCTACCAGCCTTTTTACAAACGTTGATGAGCCCTCAACCAATGACTCATGAGGTTCAACCATGTTATCACTCTAGACATCTTTTTGCTTCAACAATGATTGGAGGTTGAGGACGACTTGCACTCTTGTAGATGTGATGTTTTGGAGAACAAGATCGGAACGTCGGATGGTTGAGATTTTCCTCCATCTGATTGGGAATTTATTGGAAGCACCGAAGCGGTGTGACATTCCAATTTCCAAGGACCTGAAATCTCTAGGGTTGATAGAAGGTGCATTTGAGCCATCCAATCTGAAGTTTTGTGTAATCATAAAACCTTAGAGCAGGTCTCCATGAAAGGCCAACATTGCATATAAAACTTTCTTCTTGCCCATCCCCTCTTACATCAATTCGTACTAATGCCTTCTTCCTAAAAATTTACCCCTTAGATTTTTCTTTTTCTTTTTCTTATTCCTTCTTTGAATGGTCACAAGTACTCAACTCAACTCACTCAAACCCTAAGGTGCTAGCTCCAAAAGAATCACTCATCCATAATTCCACCAATCATTCCATAACAAGGAGGCATTACATCCCTCTGCTATAATGGACCAAAAGAAGATTCAAAACCGTGCACAAGAAACACCACTTTGCATCATCTTCATTGACAATGCTCCAAAAGCCTTGAATGTTGCATGATCTAGATGGCTTGATTGACATTAGGAAGGGGGGCATGTTAATCGATTGGTTAACAATATGCCACCATTGGTTAGTGATGTGATTTGATGGATAGTGGCAAGTTCGTAGAGCCCGGGTTGTGTCTTGGAGCTAGATGGGCCAAAGAGGATGGTAAAAAAATGAGAAGTGAGTGGTATAAAGAGATTAGGGTTGGCCCTCCCTTCAAAAGGTGACATGTGTAAAAGGCCAAGTGGTTGAGTTCGTTCTTTAGTGTTGTATGCACAAGTTTGGAATACAAGCTCCCTCTTTACTTCAAAGAGTGTCTTTGGGTGTTCTCTTGTTTCCTTCATAGTGCCTTTGTGTTTGCCACTCCATCCTCTTTCATTCTTCCCTTCCCCTCTTGGGCCTATCCCTCTAGTCTCCCATCTCCCCTTCTCCCTCTCTTCTCCCTTCTCCCCCTTTCCTCTTTCTCTCGTGGAAACACATTGCAACAATATGGGAGCCGCTTGAGTGACAATTGCAGACGGCTCATGATTTGCATTGCTATCACAAGGAGTAGCTTGGAGTGTGGGCTCCATCGGAATTCCTTTAAGATCCCCATGAAACGTGAGTCACATTGAGACTACACACAATATGATGTATCCGCCGTTACCCAAAGTGGATAGTGTGGAGTGCTTGAAGTAGTACAATATGCACACCCTCAGTTGAAGGAAAAAAAAATCAACAAAAAACTTGTCAATGAGGAGATATAGACAATGACCCTCACGGAACCATATGTAAAATTGAAAGTTATCTTTTAGAGATGTGACAAGGTGAGAAGTGCACGTTATGCAATGGGCACATCATAGATCACTGCCACATTTAATGGCCCGAGTGAATGCACCCTATGCTCTAGTATTGCTTTGCAGTATTTGTGAAGGAAACATCAATATGTGAATTGTGTGACTTATGTGAATTATGTCAATATTTTGCCTAACACACGGATATGTTAACTAGGCCTGCCTTATGAAAATATTAGAGAGGAGAGAGTGGAAGATTTTTGTGCATTTTATGGAGAGATTTCTTATGAACCTCCATCACCCAACAAGGAGGTGGAGATAAGTTGTGGATCTTCTCCCAAAACTAAGGCTAAGCAACTGGACCCAGTAGTAAATCTCCTCCCAATAATAAGTAAAGCTTACTGTCAATAGCTCTTTCCTTGACATGTGACTTTGGACTTTCATTTAAAGTACCATCTTGATGCTTGTTTTACCTGTGATGGTCGATGTACGATGATTGATTATTGTGAATTTTTCACTTTGGTCTTTTGCATTCATTTGGGTGGCCTTGTAGCCTAGCATTCTTATTATTTGGATCTTTAAATTTGAATGCTAAGATGTGACTTGAACTTCATTATCAAAAACAGGTCAACTAAAAGCATGACTTCTAAATTGATACATTTAACAACTGGCTAGCTGAGCATCATCGATGCTTTTGATACACCCCATGATGTGATCGTGAGTGTCTATATCAATTTTGAAGAGTTATCCCCTTCTTCTAGTGCATCAATGATGTCATTGATTTTCCTCCCCAAATTAAAGCTCACTATCTATCTCTTTGACACATTCATCATATATAGGATAAATCTGGCATAGTTCCATTGTTTCACAGTTGCAATGGCCTCAAACTCATTATAAAATCCCATGATGCATGCACTACAAAAGTAGGGAAGCTATCATGATTTGAAAAAAAAGTGGTGTTCTAAAGAGCCCCATATGATCTGCAAGTCTCTTGTCCCTAGATGGTGTTATAGTAAGAACTCTTTCTCCTCTCTACTTCACCCACTTTCACCTCATGGAACACTCTGTGTAGTAAGCTATTGTTGAGATTTTGTTTACTTTATGTTGACTCTATCACTACGGATAGTTTAGATTCAAGCCATGTTATTGCATTGTGGGCATATTGGAACTTATCTTGATGGCATGTTAACTAGTGTTGTGATAAAAAGATCCCTTAATATCAGCACCACATCCATCATGTTCCCCCTTGCCATGGCTAAATCCAAATAAATTACATAGCTTGTTTAGACCATTGAGGGATCTAAACCTTGCAACAAAGTAGAATCCATGGGTTGTTTTCAAATTGTTAGAATTCACCATCAGACAACACCAATGTTTTTATTGTTTCCTTTACCTAGAAAAATTCTTTGGTAAACCAATCCGAGTGCAATAGAAAACATGCTGGAAAAACAATCTTTCATATTCCCTATCATCTGAAATGTAGAAATAGTATGTGCACTACATTTCCTAAAATCCTTAGAGTCTATTGGAAGACTAGTATCAGTCATAGAATTTAGGTAATGTTTTTAATTTTTTCTTTTCTTTGCGCAGAAAAAAGTATATATTATTTACATGTCATCTTTTTACATATTCGGAATCTTAAAAGTTTCACCATAATAGTCCTTCACAACTGGAGTAAGCACTTACAAAAAAAGATTTAAAACAAAAAACCTTCAGCATCTATCCTTCAGTCATCTTCATATTTGACTTTTTGGGAAGTTGCAGCCTATTTCTTATCAATGTTAGAAGCAGGTGTACCTGCTCTTTCTTTTGGGGTGAAATCATAAAAGGTAGAATGGAAAGGGGCTTTGGAGATATCAATGTTGTGTCAAATAGTTTTATCCTTCACAGCATCATGTTGAGCATCATTGGGGTCCATGAAGTCAAGTTCCTTAGCAGTGAGTGTGGGGGATCTTGCTTGGGGTCTTAGTGGTGAGGGAGATCTGAAAGTAGGAGAAATAGAGGAGAGAGTCCTTATAGCATGGTATGAGGCATCTAGGTCAACATTAGACTTTGAGGATATCTCCTTGGATGTGATGTGCTAGTTAGCTTTAATAGGTACATTGACCACAACATTGTGAAAATCTTCTAGGCACCTAATACTACTACACACGGATCCTATTGCGACGTTTACGTACCGGCATTTAGCGCCCGCTTAGCATTAATCATCGGTATGAAAAGCAGGTTTCGTAAATCGTCGCTATATAGCGACTGTTGCTAAAAGTCGCTATATAGCGACACTAATACAAAATACTATAGTGACGTTTTTACAGAGAGGTTTTTTTTTTTTATAGGCCTTAAAAGTTAGTTTTTTCCAATGACAAATTTTTTTAAATTTTCATACATGTTTGAGCTCATAAAGAATAAAAAAATGAGAGCATGTACATCAAGCCTTTGAAGCTCATATATTCATGTCCAAGTTTGAGATGAGAAAAATCAAATAAGAGCATTTACATCAACTGTTTCATCTTGAGCCAAGTCTAAGGTGCCAAGCAAGTCTATCTCCAACTCTATATCGAGTTGATCTCCTATATCATCATCGTACTCTAGCATCGTACGTTCACCTAAAAGTATTTGATCATCTTCTTCAATAAAGCTTAAGTGTGGTGATTGATCTTGATGATTGTTGTCTTCTTTGTCAATATCGTGATCTCCATCCTCCTCCCGTGCGATGTCATTATGCGCATCTTCCTCTTGGCTCATATGGTGATCTACATCTTCTTCGCTAGATTCATCAATTGGATCCGGCATTGGTAGTGGCATCTCCATATTCACATCTCGATCTTCAAAAATTTGCTTACTTCGTGGTGCAACTTGGATCACGTACCACCATCTTGGATCAGAACGATCCGGATGAAAAACCACTTATATTGAAGATGGGTGCCAAATGTCGTCAATTATATATATATCAATGGACTTTAAAAACGAAAGCTTCGACTAATTAAATCATTAGTATGCACCTGCTCACAGTGCTCGGGAAGAACAAAAGTATCACTTTCATCAATCCAATGTTTGGTGGAGTCTATTGCAAAGAGACCGCTACTATTTTTTCTCACTGTCGCATGGGGACCGTTGTAAGTAGTTCTAAACCATTTTACATCAAGAATGAAAATAGTAAATCGTCTAAAATCAATTCCATAGATGTCGCGTATGGTTCCACAATAATCCAACTGTGAGGAGAGAAGATTGGTATCGGAAGCACTTGCTCGGCTATCTTGTGTGAAGTTAGCCATGACTCCACAATCATACATGACTCTCTTTGAATCGATGCGTTCCACGCGAAAATGTCGTCCATATGACCATAATGCACTGTACTTTTTGTACTGTAAAAGAGCATCATTAAAACAATGAAGATGCACCTATTTTATAGCATATATTTCCACAAATAATTACTTAATTACGTCAAGAGATAAGAAACTTACATGCACCATACATCCAGATGATAACTCTCGCTTGCACTCGTTTATTGTCTCTCCATCACGTTCGGCTTTACATAGAGCCAGTTGTAGCCAATCAAGTGACATGTGAGTAGGGAGAAGAGCCAGATCTCGTGGATATGGTTGTGATCGCCTGTAAATTACTCTGAATCTCGTCCTTGCATTTATTCTTTCTGCTTTGGCCACTTCATATCTCTCAATCCACTTCTGCATCTCAGGGCTATTGAGGATACAAAACTTATTGAATTTCTCCATTTGCTCTTCGCTCATCTTTCTTTCAATCCCTTTTCCTTGGGGAACCTCGCCAATGATGCGATCATCATCCTTGTTGTGCCAAGCTTGCGGCATATAAGGATCCGTGGATGCAAGAAACTCTGTGATATATACTAATGACTCTTGCACAAGCCATCCCTCTGCCATGCTTGCTTCCGGTCTTTCTCTTTGTCTTACAAACCCCTTTAAAGTTTTCATAAACCGCTCGAGAAAAAACATCCATCGATTATGAACGGTACCTGCTATAGCCACCTCATCAACTATGTGCACAAGCAAGTGGACTTGAGTTGTCATAATGCTTCAGGGAAAGTGCTTATCAAGCAAGCATACGGCTTCGATGGATTCCACCCTAGCCTTCTCGATGCTCGATATAGAGATATCTTTTTGAGATATCCACCTATTTCACATGTCCATGCATATGTAAGATATTTGAGATATCCACCTATTTCACATGTCCATTAAGAAAATACATAATGCGATTTGATAGTAAGCATACCTCACAATACCACAGATCTTGAATATAGTATTTCTAACATCTTCTTGTAAGCACCCTTTTATTGTAATTGGGAGGATGAACTATCAAAGCAACAATGAAGTCATGTCAACAATATAACATAATAATAATTATGCTAACGCATCACTATTATCGGTACACTAATTCTACTTAGAATACCTGTAAGACCTTGTGCCAATCATGGGACTTGAGGCCACTAAGCTTATTGTCCTTTGAAAATGCTCCTTTCAAGCAACGCATGTACCCTGTCGGTGTTTTAAAAGAGGCAATGTCTGCCTTGACCACTGCCTCCTCCCTCGTAGAGAGGATCCACGTTGCTTTCGGGAGGACAACTTTTCCCGAAGCATGCACTTGGGGCCACAAACGAGACATCCTATTCATAGCACGCAAGTCTTCTCACACGCCTCTCGAGTCCTTGGAACCAACCAAGTGTGCCCAAATAGTAGCCCCCACATTCTTGAAGATATGCATGGGATCCAAGAGATGATTGATTTGTAACTGACCCCAATAAGGAAGCTCGTGAAAGATCGATAGCCTCCTCATACCAGGAGGAGGTTCCTCTCCATTCGCCCTCCAAGCTTGAATCCAATCACTTGCCTTCAAATATGATGGTGGTGGATCAAGCTGACCTCCACGTGCAAGATGGTCAAGTGGAAGGTATCGAGCATGACCTTCATAAACATTTTTCCTCATATGTTTAGAGTAGCGTGCAAGCGATTTCAGAGCCGGTCCACAAACAGGACAAGCATGGTACCCACTTGTAACAAGTCCTGCACACGTGCATGAATGTGTTAGTACAAGACATGCGTGCAAAAGAGAGTAAAAAAAGCATAATCCCTCATTGTACATGTAAAGACACAACCACGTACCTGCGCACTCTCCATATCCTGCGTAGTCATGCATGGTCCACATCAAGATACCCCTGACCAAAATATCATTGGTATGTCTAGGAGCTCTGGAAATATCAAAGACCTGCACTCCTCTCCATAATATTTGTAACTCCTCTATCAAAGGTGCCATGTACACGTCCATGTTTTTTGCCTTGTACTTTCCTGGCACAAGTAGTGCAAGCATGAGGTGTCCCTTTTTTATTGTTAGCCATGGTGGGATATTGTAATTCACCACGACTATGGGCCATGTCGTCCAAGATGTCGAGCGTAACCCGAAAGGATTCGCGCCGTCCATGGCTAGCCCAAGATGTAAGTTGTGTGGCTCCCTCGTAAAGTCCAGCCACTGATTATCTATGTGCTTCCAAGCTGCACAATCTGCGGGAACCCTCAATGTGTGATCAGTGGACCAATGAGATGCATGCCATGTCATCAACTCCGCTATGGATTTGCATCGAAACATGTGTTGTATTCTTGCAATGATGGGAAAGTGTCTTAAGACCTTTACCGGTATCCGCTCACCCTACAAGTCATCTCTATATCATTGTTCCCCACACTTTGGACAACTAGCCAAATCTCCATGCTCACGACGAAAGAGAATACAATCATTACGGCAAGCATGGATGGTATCATAATCCATAATCACCGTTGTTAGCATCTTGTTCACTTCATCTCTTGATGCGGGCATGGTATTTGGTGGAGGCAACATCTTCTGGAGCAACCTATGACAAAGACACTATCCAAATAATGATTCTGAAAACAAATAATATCCAAATAATGAGTCAAATTAATGCAAGGGCTAACCTCATTAAGGCCGAGACACTTGTATCCGACCACCCATACTGTACTTGTAGATTCAAGATTAAGAGACAAGCACGTAGTTTAGACATCCTAGCACCCTCGTACAATTGTGTTGATTGCAACTCTCGCATTTTGACCTCAGACTCTGACATCACGTGTACATGGGATGTAGTGTCCCTGAAAATGGAATCCATCATGTCGACCATACCCTCGTCGTCATCTAAGAGACTATAGTCTTGTTGAAAGTGAGAAGGTATATGTGTACCCTCGTCACCCTCCTCATCCTGTTTTGAGATTTCGTGTAAATATAAGATCTTCTATTTCTTGGTATACAATAAGATTGCGAACTTAAATAGCTTTGACTTACCGATGATCCATCAACATGTGCAACAACAACGGGGGGTACTGGTTCCGGCTCCTCCCCATACATCCACAAGTGGCACATGATAATACGACGTTGATGTCATACTTCTCGCTTGCAATGAGTGCAATGACAGTATAACCTCTCCGTAAGCCACTTCGTGCTCCCGGGCATTGGCGCATCATCGGACGAGCTTCCACTCATCCCTTCCGTCTACACTTATAAAATCACAACATAAGCATGAAGAGGAGATATTGACAATTATAAAATAGCATGTTTGAGCTTCTCTTGAGGCCACATCAAAAAAGTGATAGTAAGCGTCGCTACATAGCAACAACTTAACACACGTTAACTCTACCCTACTTCACGTAGTGCAGTCTTTAAACTGACTACATCATACGTCTCTGCACTACTTCATGCAAAGCGTCGCTATATAGTGACGCTGTGGGTTAAAACCCGAAACGCTAAACGCGCGGTGTTTTCTTCATACTATTCCCTAATCTCTCAAGTAAGCAACCCAAAATCTCCTCCCACCTATTTTCGATGACCTTCCACCTATTCCAAGCAACCTCCCACTCTATTTTCCACTCCTCACCCTTCTCCTACCTCTTGTACTCCCTCTCTATCCTTTTCCCGCTTTGGTTTCTTGAAACAAAGTTCTTCAAGAGGTGAGTTTGTTTTAACAATGTAGGTTGTTTGTTTGTTAGCTTTAGTTTTGTGAGTGTTTCTTCTTGTATTGCTAAACCTGTAAACTAGTTTTCATGCTTGTTTTGAAAGGATTGAAACAGAAATGAGATTTCAAGAAAGAAAGAAAACTCACCTCTTTTTTCTGTATTTCTCTTCCTTCTCCTTGTCTCCTCAATCTCCTCCTTTCCTTATCTCCTCAATCTCCTCCCTTCAAGAAGTTTCTTTTGTAATCTCCTCCTTCCACTAACATCTTATTTGAAAAAATGGGTTGTTTTCTCGTCCACTACATCGAGTGGGACATACTATTTCAGGTAAGTGCTTCCTCTTTTTTCCATTTATTATTTTTGTTATTTGCATTAGCCTGCAGCTAGTGCCTTAAGCGCTAGCTGCAGTGATGGGCGTAGGAACCCTCTCTTCCCCTCCCACTCTTTCCTTCTTCCCCCTTCTCTTATTCTCCTTTTTCCCCCTTCTCTTTTTTCCCTCTCTCTTTCCCCCTTCTCTCTTTCCCCCTCATCTCTTTTCCCTTCTCTCTTTCCTTTCCCTCTTATTCTCTATTTCCTTTCCCTGTTATTCTCTTATGCTTTAGAGAAGCATAAGCTCATTCTCTATTTCTGCATAAGTTCATTCTCTATATCCGCATAAGCTCCTTCTCTTTTTCCGCATGAGCATGAGCTTATGCTTAAGTTTCCGCATAAGCTCATGCTTATGCGTGTGCTTATGCGGAAATAGAGAATGAGAGAAGCTTATGTAGAAACTCATTCTCTATTTCTGCATAAGCTCCTTCTCTTTTTTGCCATGAGCATAAGCATGAGCTTATGCTTATGCATAAGCATAAGCATAAGCTCATGCTTATGCTCATGCATGAGCATGAGCTTATGCATAAGTTTCCCCCTTCTCTCATTCCCCCTTCTCTATTTCCGCATAAGCTCCTTCTCTTTTTCCGCATGAGCTTATGCTTATGCTCATGCATGAGCATGAGCTTATGCTTCTATTTCCGCATAAGCTTATGCTTATGCATGAGCTTATAGGGAAATAGAGAATGAGAGAAGCATAAGCTCATGCTTATGCTTCTCTCATTCTCTATTTCCGCATAAGCTCCTTCTCTTTTTCCGCATGAGCATAAGCATGAGCTTATGTTTATGCTTATGCTTATAAGCATAAGCATAAGCTCATGCTTATGCTCATGCATGAGCATGAGCTTATGCTTAAGTTTCCGCATAAACTCTCTTTCCCCCTTCTCTATTTCCCCCTTCTCTCATTCCCCCTTCTCTCATTCTCCCTTCTCTATTTCTGCATAAGCTCCTTCTCTTTTTCTGCATGAGCATTAGCTTATGCTTCTATTTCCGCATAAGCTTATGCTTATGCATGAGCTTATGCGGAAATAGAGAATGAGAGAAGCATAAGCATGCTTATGCATGAGCTTATGCGGAAATAGAGAATGAGAGAAGCATAAGCACATGCTTATGCTTCTCTCATTCTCTATTTCCGCATAAGCTCATGCATAAGCATAAGCTTATGCTCATGCAGAAAAAGAGAAGGAGCTTATGCAGAAGCTCCTTCTCTTTTTCCGCATGAGCATAAGCTCATGCTTATGCTCATGCATGAGCATGAGCTTATGCTTAAGTTTCCGCATAAGCTCCTTCTCTATTTCCGCATGAGCATAAGCATGAGCTTATGCATAAGTTTCCCCCTTCTCTCTTTCCCCCTTCTCTATTTCCCCCTTCTCTCATTCCCCCTTCTCTCATTCCCCCTTCTCTATTTCCCCCTTCTCTCATTCGCATAAGCTCATGCTTATGCTCATGCATGAGCATGAGCTTATGCTTAAGTTTCCCCCTTCTTTATGCTTCTATTTCCGCATAAGCTTATGCTTATGCATGAGCTAATGCGGAAATAGAGAATGAGAGAAGCATAAGCTCATGCTTATGCTTCTCTCATTCTCTATTTCCGCATAAGCTCCTTCTCTATTTCCGCATGAGCATAAGCATGAGCTTATGCTCATGCTTATGCTTATGCGGAAATAGAGAAGGAGAGAAGCATAATAGAGAATGAGAGAAGCATAAGCATATGCTTATGCTTCTCTCCTTCTCTATCTCTGCATAAGCTCATTCTCTATTTCTGCATAAGCTTATGCTTATGCTTCTCTCATTCCCCCTCATCTCTTTCCCCTTCTCTATTTCCCCCTTCTCTCACTCTCTATTTCCTCATTCTCATTCTTTTCTTTCCATCTTCTTTCCCTCTTTCCTTTCCCTCTTCTTTCCTTTCCCTCTTCTTTCTTCTTGCCTATGCCTATGCATATGCCTATGCTTATGTTTGTTTTTTTGTTTTCTGTTTTCGTGTTTGTGTCTATGTTAGACATGGGATCACGTCGCTCATCCAACGAGTACGGACAGCCTCGCAGGAGGAGAGCTCACGATCTATATGCTCCAGAGGACTTTGATTCCTCTCAGGTGACTACCCTGAGGACTATCCCTGGTCCGACTCCTCTCGGACCTAGCACTACGACTACCCCTGGTCTGACTCCTCTTCCACGTAGCACTGCGACTACCCCTCAGGGAACTCCTTTGCTAGCCGCGCATGGCTTTGTCGGGAGTCCCGATGAGTTTGTAGCACAGATGAGCGATGAGGAGGTAGCGAGATTCTTCTCTTTGCTCTCTCAGAGGACCTCAGCAATTCCTTCCCCTACACTGACGGGTGGACGTACTACCCAGCCATCCCCTCGTGCCCCTTCGACCGCGGGATCATCACCTGCGCATGCCTCTCGCAGGGGAAGGAAGAGTAGGATGGGCGGCTCATGTTGTGCTGACTTGGGAGATGTAGACGAGTCAACACACTCACGCTCCTTTAGGTCTCCACTTGGTCCAGAGACATAGTATCAGTCCGGTCCCTTTCCCTCTCCTACTCCCACTGCTACTCCTCGCTCCGGAAGCGCTCGCGCAGCTTCCACTCCTTCAGACTCTGCTACCGTCAGTCCCCCTTACTCATCAGGGGATCTCTCCTATCAAATCACATCTGCCGGAGAGATAATAGAAGATAAAAAGGGCAAAGCAGTGATGGCCGCCATGAGGAGGTTGATGAGTCATCACTTCAAGAGTGGCATAAATACCAATTGGCGGTATCAAGATGAGTTCTGAGCAGCTTGTCTTCCTACTAATCAAAATGTACAGAACTGCAAAATCAGACCAGCTGTGTGTAACATAGGTTGAAGTCCAAAAAATACATATGCCAGGAGCTGACTTCCAGATCCACTGTTCCAACGTCTACTGGATGTTCTACTTTGTGAAGTGTTGGAATGCCTTCCCAGCTTACAATATTGTGCTTATACTCGTGTGTGTAACATCAACGATAAAAAGATTGAATTCTAGGTTTTTCTTTTACCGTTTGGTGCTGCCATTACAATCTAGCACTTCATTAAAGATGTTGAGGCTTTCAGAAGGATCTAAACTTTTGTAGTAACAAGATTTTGCAGAATCTTTATCTAAGTAACAAAGTGAGTTCAATATGAGATTTGAAGGAAAAAAAAAGCATTTTGTTTGTATTTTAGTATATGGAAGTTATGAGTTATGTCTTTCAATGCATCTTCTTGATTGTAGGGAAAAAGTTGAGCGATTTTGCAATACTAATGCTATTGTAATGGAGATGTAATCTAGGTTACAGAATGTTACAATTTGTAGTGACACTGATGTTCATGTCATCAAAGAGAGAACTTAGGAGCTCATGGGGTCTATGATCTATTCATTTATTTGCTATGTTTTAATTCTAAGAAAAGCATTAATCTTTGGTCATCACAAATTCAAAAATAAATTAGTACCCCTCTCATTTGCAAGGAGGATCGAATCTTGATGGATCTTTCGTCTCATCTCATTTATGATTCGATTCATACATTTTCTTCCTTTGCAAAAAAGAAGGACCAAAACATAGAACTAAAACATATAAAAAATGCTACATGGTAGAATCTTTAGCTCAATAAATAGTAGAATCTTTAGCTCAAAACATACTAGACTGCGAACGGAATGCAAATCTAGCAACAAGTGTAGCAATAGAGCTAGGTGCACAAAGCCTACTCCAATGTACATATCAAGGGTTGAAAAAAGCACACAAGCTCCCACACATTGCAGTCAGCACTCCAGACATCTTCTTGCTTCAACAATGATTGGAGGTTGAGGAAGACGTGCCATCTTGTAGATGCGATGTCTTGGAGAACAAGATTTAAAAGTCGGATGGTTGAGATTTTCTTCCATCCGATTGGGAACGGAAGGCAGCACTCCATATACGCTATGTTCGTAGGCAGATGCTAGCAAAGGAAGGCAAATGTTCCCATGGAAGGCAACTATGCACGGTCGCGTAAACATTCTGGAGAATGGCTTTGCTCGGTTGGAGAGCAAGTTTCTCTGATTCTAACAAGGTGAGTTTCTTCAATGGGCCTGCCCTTTTGAAGATATGTAAGGATCTCTCTCGAATTAAATTGATGTGCGTGGACTCTAACTCGGTGTTGACGAATATGGACTGTAAGTTAACTACCCCACGCAGTGCAATTCACAACAGCACTTCACATGCACACTTGGCCCAAATTTCCACGAATAACCAATGGTCTGATGGCACGCAATAAAATGGTAATTAAATAAAACAAGGAGTGGATTCCCCTACGAGGGCAGGCCAACGAATTCTAAAACTGTCAGCGTATTTGTCGTGAATTTTGCAGCCAGAACCTGCTCTTATGTCGACAATGAGTTCCAATAATCACCTACTTTAGTGGATAGTTTACTTCAGCTGGTGATATACACGTGGCACGTACTGAACCGCCTATAACCAGACGTGGCGCAAACAGCGCTCAACAACAGCCTTTGATGCCAAAAAATCGGCCACCAGAAGAACCAACAGCGCGCCTTTGATGGCAAAAAATCGGCCACTGTGGTCACCGCTGACTGTGAGAAATCGGCAACGTCGTCGGTCATGACTCATCAGGCAGCCTAGGGGGCCGGCTCTGATTTCCGACGCTCTCGACGTCATAAATTCACAAGAAATTAAAACTCAATTTCCCAATTGGGTTGACACAGCTAGTGTGCAACGTGAACTTTTTTCACGTCACGATCAAGAATAGACGAACCAGTCAATCGAGCTGTGTGCGTTTGGGAAGAGAATCTGAATGCAACAGTGCAAACGTTACGCTTATTCGCAATAACACACAGCTGATCAATTGCTCAAGTGGACGAGGATTTATATTACGGTGTCACTAGTATTTCATACAAGAGAGGTCTGAGCCTCTCTCGAATCATATAGATACGCCTGAAAAACTCCACCAAGTTGGAAATCGTTGAAATCAAGAGATTTCGCCGGTACTGGCAGCAGGAAAAACGGGAAATAATTTAATGTACTTGTGTCGAGGGAAGAGCGAAATGAAGTCCTTAGTGGTGGGTTCTCCGGTGGATACAGCTACAAGAAGTGAATCGTATGGCTATATGTGACGTAAGGTAGACTGATCGCCGCCAGTTGTATAATCACGTAACCTCTCGCCCCTCTGAAGCTTCCGGTGCCCCCGATCAAAGCCAGTTCGGGAGACTGCACAGTACTGATGCCTTGATAGTGAATGGTTCCGTTGTAATATCCGTCATTGTAAGTAACGATTTCCAACTCGAAGCCCACATATGCTGAAGTATAACTGGCATCGATCACGATACCCCTAGCAAACCCCAATTCAGAAGAATTGCGTTCTACCTCCTGGGTGACGTTTAGTGCGAAGAGCACAGTATTTCCGAAGGAATTAGTGACGTTGGGATCCGGGGCATGGATAATATAGTCGAGGTCAGGGACGCCCTGATAGACCTGGGCATAGTACATGAGGGTGGGTTTCTTGTAATGGGGAGGGGCAGGAGGGCCACAATTTGCGAAAGCAGCAAGGACGAGAGTAAGGAGCACAAGGAGGGAGGGATGGAAAGTGTTGAAGACTGCCATGGTGGTTTTGAATGTTGGAAGTTCAGACGTAGCGCCTCGCCTTATAAGAGGCCTACGTACCTACTACTGGTCAATGCCCGATCCTATGTACCGGATGCTACATCTATCAATTTGAATTTTGAATAGAGATCCGCCGTCTCTTACGGCTTACGTATTTTCTATTGTTTACTTAAATTTTCCCCCCCCCAAGTCTATAACTAATTCTATCTTGCACTATATCAGCCATTTTATACGACGTAACTCACGTAATTTTGTTGCTTCCTCCAAAAGTCAATGGCTCGTCCTATATCCTGCACTACAATTCTATCGATAAGCCAAGAGCATTTGGATACATGCACACGATTCTGTTAATACAAAAAACTCCCAATTTGCCGGCAAGCGACCGGCTCTTCCTCTCTGGTGTGTTATGGATAGATTTGTGTGTGGCAATAGTATAATAAAATATGGTGTACATAGGGCCCAGCGTTGAGGTGGCAGGGCATGACCATGTGCCACCCTTCCACGTAAGAGGATCCATAAGGTGTGATATACATAATCCATGGTAGTAATATTATAAAATGTAAGGTGGCAGGGCTCCTCCATGTGCCACCCCTCCACCTAGGCTGCATTTAGTGAGATATGGCTCAAAGTCCATGGGAGAAGTAATATAAAATAGGTGGACATGGATATTATATTGGGTTTTTCCCTCCATATAGGATAGGCTCATGTGGGGGAGGTATAGAAGGTCCAAGAGAGCAAGTTAAATAATGGGGAAAGTAGGATGAGGTGGCAAGATTCCTTGTGCCAACCCTCCACTTATCCTCCTAGAGGTTTGAACATATTATAAAATTGGGGAGAGACCAAGGGAGTATCATAGACTTGAGATATGGGGCTTGATTTATGTGGAAAAATGAGGCAAAGGGTTGTCGCACACAATTGAGAGTGCGTAACCGCCTAGCCCACATGGGAGACTTTTCCACACACACCATACATGTGGGAGGATGCATTTATTGGGAGAGAGCCCCTCTCTTGGCTATAAAGGGAGGGGGCTATTCCTTGATGAGACACGCTCATTCTTGTAAAGCCACCTAGCTAGTACTTTGATTTCTCCCTTCCCTTCCTTTCACTTCTGCATTTCAGTCTGCCTGCTTTCTGCTCACGGTTCCATGTATTCTGGTCAGTAAATCTTCTACTCGTACCGGTAGCATCTGCAGAACTGTAACATCTGTGCTCCTTCTGAGTTCCTACGCACGCATTCGATTCGTGCATCTACTGTGTTCACCCGTGCGATAGTTTTTTAGGCTCCTGCGTCTTCTGGTCGTGGACAGTTTTCTCGCTTCGCGCGTCTACTGTGTTCACCCACTCGATAGTTTTCTGGGCTCCTGCGTCTTCTGGTCGCGGACAGTTTTGCTGAGTTTCTACAAAACTGTAAGAGCAGATCCCGCGCCCCCCCTCCCTCTTCTCTTCTTCTTCTTCTCCTTCTCTTTTCTTTCTCTTCTCCTTCTCCTTCTCCTCTCCTCTCCTCTCTTTTTATTAAAGAGTAGGATTTGAACCCAAGACCTCCCCCTTCACAAAAGGGAGACTTATCATTGGGCCAACAAATTGGAAGTGATGAAAATGTAATGATTTTTGTTTATATATTGAAATCTCGGGAACTGTAACTCTCTAACCGTGGGGAGTTTACTCTTGTTGTAAAAAGCAAAAGTACTTCATTTCATGTGCTCTATTCACATTTCCTGCTAGATCACCGATTCGAAACTTCTCCAAGTCCACTTCACGGATGCACGCCACACGAGGAGGGTAGATATTAATGTCACTTCTTGACGATTTTAAGGATTTGGTGCCTAGTCCTTCGCTCATTACGGCTACCAATTGGCAAGATCTCTTTCTTGATCTTCATGTCGACCTTCAACGGCTGATTGTCCAGTGCATTGTTCAAGGAGATGATGGGTGGGATGATACACCATGGTTGGTTCAAGCTGAAGAACTATTGATACGCTGGGAGAACGTTGATTTTAATTCTACTCATTGTGCGGTGATCGAGCTACTTGTTGCTTCGAAGGTAATTAAAAGGGTATCCTTCATCGAAGGGTGGGATGCTCCCCAAGCTTGGGGGGAGATTTGACGCATCTGCTTGTTAATTCCTATGGATATGCTCGTCTTGAATGGTTTATTCTTAATCTCAGTACAAAGGTTTCTAGGCCTCGGCTATGGTTGGTAATGTTTTGACCAAGGAATCCATTTATACCCAATCAACCTTTTGTGCCTCATTTCGAGCTTCAAGTTGTAATTCTTTTTGGTCTAAAGATAAACTATCAACAAAGGATTGCAAGTTTATTTGGTGCTGACCGTTTGGCTCAAGTGTTGAATTCTCCCCACCCTCTCCTTCTACCTATCTTGGACTACATCAGAAAGGTCCTCAAGGACATTGCTCAAAAGAAGGATGCCAGACCGCACACCCCTTGAAGAAATAGCATGGCGACTACAAGAACTGGAAGAAGCTGAAGGTGATGTGCAAGCCCTCCAACTGTTGACATTTGTCATGGCATTCTTGTTTGCCTTGATGAACAATCTCATGCAGCACCATGTCTCTAACCCTTGCTTGTAAAGATGGATGTGATATCATGAGGGTTGGTCCTTTTAAGATTGTCTATGTGCTATTTTATGTTGAAGATTCTTCCCGTGTAGTATTTCACAATACACCAGTCACACCCTACCCTGCCTATGTGTGCTTTGTGGATGTATCTTCACCTGATTTTCAGTTCAAGCTTCCTCTTTCTATTGTTTGTCCATAGATAAGCCTCGTCTTGCTTCTCTCTTTTCCATCTTCCAAGCATGGCTGACATTCCCGTGTTTTGTGGACGGGTGGAAGAAAATCCAAATGAGTATCTTATGGCCTTCAAGCGCCGTTGTGCTTCTCTCAACTTTCTTACTGAAGACAGATGGCTGTTGGTTCTTCCCACAGTTCTAGAGGGTTTGGCTCAAGTGTGGTATGAGAAGCAGGCCAAAGACGTTTGCCAAAGCTGGCCAAGGTTGACAGCAGTGATGATTGAGTATTTCGGGAAAGAAGAGGAGTCGGAGAATGTGTACCTGCAGGTGGCAAAATTAAAGCAGTCAGAAGGTAAGACGGTGCGTCGATATGTGGATCGAGTGGCCGTACTCCTGGACCGTTTAATTGCCACGCAGGAGGACAATGCCGGATTTAGAGCTGGAATGACTCAGCATGTGTTGTGCTACCTTATAGCAGGAGCAAGTGACGAATTCTGCCTCAAGCTTAAATTGGAGAATCTAGAAACTATGGTGCTAGCACATGAGATTGCTCAAAAGTTTGATAAAGCTCAGTCTGACCCCACTTCAAAGAAGGCGATTGTCCCTCCGCAACCCCCTCAATTCCTGCAACAACAACCTGGGGGTTCTAACTCAGGGGCATGCCCCCACCCCTCATCAGGGATGTATCGACCGCCTCCACCTCAAATGTATGGTCCTCCCTTAGATGCTTACCCTCAACAAGGTATATATTCTCACCCTCTGCCTTGAAGATTTCCCCAGCCTCGCCCACGAGCCCCCCTCCTTTCTACTCCCTCGGCCCCTCCAGCTAAAGAGGCCCCTCCTGCAAAAGAACCCGGAGTCAATGACATAGCCAAGGCCCTGAATGATCTTCGGCTTGAGATGGTGGGCATCAGAAATCAAGCCAACCGCCCTACAAGAGACCGTGCTAATGTTGTATGCTACGAGTGCAACCAGAAGGGTCATTATCGCACGGAATGTCCCAATTTTCCAAGGGTGAATCTTCTAAGTGAATCAGGCAAAAGTGAATCAGGCACTGAGGATTTTGACGTAGAGATCCTTGACCTTGGGAAAAGAAGTCGTACCACCTCGGACCCCTCTCCAAACTGTGGACTGGGCTACCCCAAGAAGAAGGTGTCTTTCTCAGAGCCCTCAGATGCTGAGATGGCAGACCCACCAACAAAGAAGACCAAAAGATCCCGCAGGAGTAAGTGGTCGCCCTTGGATTTTCCCATCGGCTTGGGGCAAGAAGACTATTCGGTCGTTCAGGACCTTGCTCATTGTTCTTTGAGCATCACACTCCCTCAACTAATAGCATTAAGCCCCAAGGTGAGACGTGAGTTGCAGTAAGGGCTCTCAACAAGGAGGAATAAGAAAAAGGGAAAGGTAAGAGAGGTATCTTCTATCTCTGAAGAAATGGATCCGCACCCACATATAGTCGATGTCATCATAGATAATTGCCATGTCAAAAATGTGTGTGTTGATGGGGGAGTTGCACATTGTAATATCATGGTGGCCCGAATCATGAAGAAATTGAATTTGAAATGTACAAGGCATTCCTCCACTCGAATCAAGGTAGCACATGGTCGACGACTTGCAACCCTGGGAGTCATTGAGAATTTGCCCATCACTGTCAATGGGTTGACCACCACCATCAATTTCTATGTAGTGGATATTGAAGATACAGGTAGGAGTTACCCAGCCATACTCGGGAGACAATGGTTGAGAAAGAGTGATGCAGTCAGCTATTGGAAGATACGACACATTCTTTTGGTGCTTCTAAGGAGAAGATTTCGGTGCAACCCAGTGCCACGGAACCAGAAGAAGAAGAGGAGCAAGACAGTGATACTCTCTCATCCTCGGTGTCTGAATCAATGGAAGAATTAGACGGCGGGGAGGAATTCTCAGAGGAGGAAGTTTACATGATGGGGGTGTCTCCGACCCTGCCACCTGAGTGCCACCTGCAGAAAAGGTAATAGCTAGTCCTCAACAGCTTGAATCTATGCTTTTCCCAGACCTCACTCCAAGTGAGAAAGACGAGTTCCTAGAAATGTTTAAAGATTTCCCTGAGCTCTTTGCAACTATCTACCACCACCTTCGCCATGTGACTGCCATAGAGCACAAGATAGAGCTGAAGCCTAATGCGAAGCCTGTGGCTCAGAAGTATCAGAGATTAGGGCCCCTACAGACTGATGCTTTGCGATCGGAGTTGCAGAAGCTTGTAGAGGCTAGGTTTATTGTTCCGGTTCACAATACTGAATGGGTTTCACCAGTGGTAGTCACCCCAAAGAAAAATAACAAGTGGAGGGTCTGCATCGACTATAAGAAACTCAATGCAGCCACCAAGAGGGACCATCATCCTCTTCCCTTTCAAGACCTCATTCTTGAGAAGGTAAGTGGTCATGAGATGTATACTTTCTGTGATGGTTACTATAGGTTTTATCAAATCAGAATTGCCAAAGAAGATGTTCTTGAAACCACATTTGCCACACCCTGGGGGACATTTGCATTCAAAGTAATGCCATTTGGCCTCACTAATGCTCCTGCTACCTTTCAAAGATTTATGCAGATGGTGTTTGCTCCTTATTTGGGGGATTTCTTGGAGGTGTTTTTAGATGATTTTTGTATATTCTCGTCACGTAAGGAGCATGTCATGAAGGTTAGGTTGGCCTTCCAAAGGTCAATGATGCGAATGGCAATCTCAACCCGAAGAAATGCACCATTGAAGCCACTCAAGGGAGGTTACTGGGACATATTGTCTCATCCGAGGGTGTCAAGCCTGACCCCGAGAAGGTAGAAGCCATCCTCAAGCTCTCCCCGCCAACCAAATGTCAAGTACGCTCATTTGTCAATCTAGTAGGATACTATTGCTGCTTCATTGATCAATATGCTGCTTTGACATGACCCATGACTATGCTATTAAAAGATGGGGTTGATTTCTCTTGGGATGAGGATTGTGATCATGGGTTTGCACAAATCAAGAATGCTCTGGCTTCAGAACCCATTCTACGCAATCCAGATTGGTCAAAGACTTTCTATATCAATCTTAGGTTTGGTGAGCACACTCTGGCAGGTATTCTTCTCCAGCAAGGGGAGGATCACTTCATGTGTACCGTTCGATTTGCTTCTCGACAATTGCTTGACACTGAGCGACGCTATTCAGAGGCTAACAAGCATGCCTTGTCTTTGGTGTTATGCATTGAGAAATTTAGGCATTATGTGGCTGGAAAGTCCTTCATGATACTCGCTAGCACCGGTCTTGCAAAGCAGGTTCTTCAATCACCAAACCCCATGGGCCGGTTGGCCAAATGGTTGGCAGTTTTACAAGAATATGATTTTTTTTTCAAAATTGTGAAAGGGGGTTGTTCCAACTTGAAGAATGCTTTGATTGATTTAGAGGAGTGCCTCAATGTAACCCTTGTAGCAGCCATAGAAGGGGGAGATCCATGGTATAGCGGTATCTACAAGTTTTTGACGGCTTTTTCCTTTCCTCCAGAAAGTACTAGCTATGAGAGAAAGAAGATCCGCAGAGATAGTAGGCGCTACACCCTCCTTTATGGGGTGTTGTACCGTCAAGGCATGGATGGGGTACTAAGATGGGCCATTGATGCAGATGAAGTGCCTAAGGTATTGAACCATTATCATGATGGATTTTGTGGAGGCCACTATGCCAGTGACTATACAGCTAAGAAGATTTTACATGCTGGGTACTATTGGCTAACCTTGTTCAAGGATGTCACTTTGTATTGCAAAACCTGTGAACCATGCCAATTCTTTGGTAGGAAGGATTTGCGTCCTGGGCAACATCACCCAATGATGTCTATCTATCCGTTTCAGAAGTGGGGAATAGATTTTGTCGGGCCCTTGCCCATGACTGCCCGCAAAAAGAAGTATCTTTTGGTAGCCACTCAGTATGTCACTAAGTGGGCTCAAGCTATCGCCCTCCCCGCTACAAATGGTAAGGCAGTTTCAAATTTCATATTTGAACGTATCTGCACAAGGTTTGGGACACCCATGGAAATTGTCTCTGACCATGGGAGTCCATTCTTAAATGAAGCAGTGGAGCTACTCCTGGATCACATGGGTATTGATCATCACACTTCTAGCATCTATTATCTAGCATCCATGGGTCAAATAGAATGGACCAATGGCCTCCTTTGTAAAACCATGGGAAAAATGGCCACAGGAAACAGGAGCCAATGGGATTAGAAGGTCACTGAAGCCGTGTGGGCTTACAAAATCACTCATAAAACGTCTATAGGTCACACTCCTTTTGAGTTGGTGTATGGAACTGAGGCAGTTTTACCACTAGAGATAGAGATTCCGGCCTTGAGATTGGCACAAGAATAGAGGATGACAGAAGATGAACATGTAGAGGCCAGATTGGTGCAACTTGAGAAGCTAGATGAAACCCGACGCCTTGCACTACACCAAACAGAGATCCAAAAGAATCGACAGAAGGCCCGCTTGGATGCTAAGATTCACAAGGGATGGGAAAGACGCTTTGCTGAGGGGGATGTTGTGCTATGCTTTGATAACAGATTGGACCACAAAATGGATAAGAAGTTTCTACCACTGTGGACCGGACCATACAAAGTCATCAAGGAACGTAGCAATGGGTCTGTGCAGGAGCCATGAGCCATATGGCAGGAAAGTGATCAACAAGCGTTATCTCAAGCCCTTCTTTGTGCGTGATGGACCCAGGCATAGAAATGCTGTGCATTCCCTGCCTGGGGGGGGGAACTATTATGGATAAATTTGTCTAAGGAAAAAGGCATTAATATGTGTGTGTGTTTGTATGTGTGGCAATAGTATAATAAAATATGGTGTGCATAGGGCCCAGGGTTGAGGTGATAGGGCATGACCATGTGCCACCCTTCCATGTAAGAGGACCCATAAGGTGTGATGTACATAATCCATGGTAGTAATATTATAAAATGTAAGGTGGCATGGCTCCTCCATGTGCCACCCCTCCACCTAGGCTGCATGTAGTGTGATATGGCTCAAAGTCCATGGGAGAAGTAATATAAAATAGGTGGAGACGGATATTATATTGGGTTATTCCCTCCATATAGGATAGGCTCATGTGGGGGAGGTATAGAAGGTCCAAGAGAGCAAGTTAAATAATGGGGAAAGTAGGATGAGGTGGCAAGATTCCTCGTGCCAACCCTCCACTTGTCCTCCTAGAGGTTTGAACATATTATAAAATTGGTGAGAGACCAAGGGAGTATCATAGACTTGAGATATGGGGCTTGATTTATGTGGAAAAATGAGGCAAAGGGTTATCGCACACAATTGAGAGTGCGTAACCGCCTAGCCCACATGGGAGACTTTTCCACACACACCATACATATGGGAGGATGCATTTATTGGGAGAGAGCCCCTCTCTTGGCTATAAAAGGAGGGGGCTATTCCTTGAGACACACTCATTCTTGTAAAGCCACCTAGCTAGTACTTTGATTTCTCCCTTCCCTTCCTTTCAAAATAAAGCATGGTCCTCTTCCCTTGATGTCTCCATCTTTACATTCCTCCTCCCATCATGTACACGCTTCTCTTCCCCCTTTCCCTTTCCCCTTGTGTCATAGTCTCCCTCTTCATAGCCATGCTTAGCCTCTAGCCTCTAGTCCTGATTTCTTTTCCGGCTAATAGTGTGCACTTTGCTCGGTGGAAATTGACGTTTTCACTAGACGGAATAGTCTCATCGCTTTGACTGTATCTCCATATTGGAAAACATATTGTCCAAACTAGAAGACCATTATCTTCTCCCCTTACATAGTTTATCCTTTCAATTTAGAAACAGCTAGCATTGTCACTGATTTCATGCCCCATAGAGTTGGCAGGACACACACCTTCTTATGAACCTTTAATTCTTAATACTAGAGAGTGTTACATATCCGTCAAGGTCCAGGGAAGGGTGACGAGCCACCCCATCCGTATGATCGCAGCCAATTCTAAAGTAGAAGTCGCATCTACACACGCGAGGGGTGATTACAATCAATTTTCCAAAATAGAGCAACCACCATCTGACATAGAAAACGGCATGGAATGCTAAATTGCTGAGTTGCCACACTGAAGATTGTCCCCGTGGGTCACTATCGTTGTATCCTTGACATTTGCAAGGAGCATCAAGTCTTGATGGATCCTTTGTCACATATCATCCACAATTTTGTTCATACCTTTTGTTCCTTTGTATGAAAAAAGGACTAAAACATTATAGGATTTATAATGCATTTCATTCTCTAGAAAAAAAAAATAGTAGAATATGTGGTTCAATAAATAGAAAAAAAGAAAAGCACGTAGGCTCCCTACAAATTGTAATTATTTTTGAATGGAGACATGATCAGACATTGAAAGTGTTCTAAATAAAACATATAAGCTTTGAGTGATGACTCCAAATTGCATGCAATCATAGTCCCAAGGAAAATATTAATGCACTATCATTTCTTGATGACCAACCAATCTTAAAAATAAATTTTCAGAATCGCATAGGACTACCTAACAAACCTACACACATTAGGTGTATAGAGCACCTCCTAGTCTTATTTAGAGCTTGTAGTTTAATTTAGCTTTACAAATTTTCACGTAACCAACAAGTGGACATCCACAAAAGGAGAATCCCACTCTCTACTATAGAGCTTTTTTTGAAGACCCAATGCTAAAATAGTTAACAAGAGTGCAAAAGTATGCGTGGGCACTCCCTCCTAGTTTGATATTGAAATTAGTGCTTTTCGAGGAAAAAGAGAAAGCAAACAATTTTTAAAAGTCCTTCGTTAACAAAAAGCCTTGAAGGCAAAATACTTTTAACATGATCTTCATAAATGAACTCAATTAACTTTTTAACATTGCCTAAAATGTTTTTGTGAATTACCACGTGTAATTTTTTTTAAACATGAATCAAGTCCAACTGCCATTTATGGATATCATCCTACAAAAATTGCCTTTTAATAATATCTTCCTACAATAATTTACTTTTATTAGCCAAACTTCCTGTAAACAAATCTTTCCTTTCTCTTTTACATCCAAATCCTATTGCTTTAGAACTATATTAGGAGGTAGTGCCCTTACCACTACATTAGGAGGCAATGAGAGTGCCCACACCTTGCAATTTAAAATTTATCCACTCATTAGGGGAGAAATGGGGTGTTAAAAGGGCATCCAATTAGTGTTTTCTAATTTCAAGGGATTAGAGAGGGATTTGAGGTGTACCAATGAGAGTGCCCCTTTGTGTGGGTGTGTAGTCTCTCAGTGGGTGTGTAGTCTGTTGAGAGAGAAGAAGAAGAGATGATAGACACACCAAATAGACTCCCAAATACTGATTCATATTGATCACTAGTTACACATATATAGGTGAGACCTAGTTCTTAGGGTGAGCTATATATAGAGCATTCATCAAGCCAAACTTTTGAACTGCATCTTGAATGAATTTTGTTTGTCGAAGTAGCAGAATTCCCTTGTGATGAAATTGCTGAACTTGAATACCAAGACATGAATGAACGTCACCAAGATCAACCATATCAATTGCTAAGGATAAGATTTTCTTGACATGTTGCAAGAAACCGAGATTGTTGGAAACAAGTATGGTGTCATCGACAAAAATAGCACCATCATGTTTGGCATATAAGTTGGGGTCAAAGAAATAAGAGTTGAAACCTTGAGATTAAGAACGGCAATCTTGTTTTAGACCATAAAGAGCATGATGAAGGCAACAAATAAGATGGTCCCACTACAAGGCATAGGCCATTTTCCGACGGAAATACCGACGCTTTTTACATTAAAAATTTTTTTTTTCACGGGCGCAAAGGTCGCTATAAAAGTCGTTAAAATCGTCGGAAAAGGAGCGTCGCTATAAACCGTCGCTATATAGCGACACTATTAATCGTCGCTATATAGCGACGATGTAAACGTCGCTATATAGCGACGATAAAAACGTCGCTATATAGCGACTCTGTTAATCGTCGCTATATAGCGACACTGGTAAACGTCGCTATATAGCGACGATTAACAGAAGGTAAAAAAAATGGTTAGTGGGGCTAAACAGGGCCAAAAGGAAGCCCTGTTTAGCCCCACTAACCATTTTTTTTTTTTTGTAATTACAAAAGAAAGTTTTTTATAACAAAATTTCCCTTGCTTGCAGGGTGATACAAAATTGTTCTTGTGAACGATGAGGAAGAAATGCATATACATATACAACTGTGTTTGAAACAAAATTACCCTGTGAAAGGGCGATACAAAATGGCTCTAACGAGCGGATATGAAAAATGCTACTACCACTACTAATCCGAATCCGAATCCGAATCGTCTTGTTGGGCTGTTCCCTGGTCCTCGGCACCTGCATCTTCTCCCTCGTCCCCGACACCTGCGTCTTCTCCTTCGTCATCGGCACCTGCGTCCGATCCTTGCCCCTGTTGATCGCTCGTCTCTGATGATGGGACGCTTGAGCTTTGACCCTGAGACTGAACCATATAAATCGAAAATTAGATTGGAACTTAAATTAAAAAGTGAGATTACAAGCAGGAGTAAACTTATACCGTGCGAGCAGCCACCTCAGCCCAATCGACTGTCGCTCCCATTGCCTCTTGCTCAATGAACCACGGCTTGGTTCCTATCCGAAATGCGCGCCGCGTCTCTGCATCCGTAGGAAGAAGTAGTTCTTCACCATGAATCATCCACGGTGTATCATCCCACATGTCATCCATCGCAGCTTGCTGTGGATCCAATTTATGAGAGTTAGAGTTAGCTAAAGTGCATGTAATATGTAAGTAAAACAAATAGAACAATACATTAAATGGAAAGAAGTAAACTTACCACGGTTGCCTCGAACGCATACCGTCCACCTGCACCAAAGTGCGAAGTACCTACGACATCAAGCCGTCTCTTCGCAGCCCTCCTCTGACCCTCGAACATTTCAGGATGGTCCCTATTCTGCTTCTTCAAGAACTTCCAATCAGCTTTGTCTGCCCAGCTGGGTTTAGACAACCCCTTTGTAATGGAAGTACGCATGGTTGATCTGCGATGCTTTAGGACCAAACCCATGCGCTCGAGCATATAACTGTTATTAAACTCCACATTTGGCGGATTAGGAAATCTGAGTTTTAACTCATCGATCACCGCCTGCTTCTTTTGGCCATCTTGATACCGCCAATCGATATTTATGCCGCTCTTAAAGTGATGACTCATCAACCGCCTCATGGCAGCCATCACTGCTTTGCCCTTTTTGTCTTCTATTATCTCTCCGGCAGATGTGATTTGATAGGAGAGATCCCCTGATGAGTAAGGGGGACTGACGGTAGCAGAGTCTGAAGGAGTGGAAGCTGCGCGACCGCTTCCGGATCGAGGAGTAGCTGTGGGAGTAGGAGAGGGAAAGGGACCTGACTGATATTGTGTCTCCGGACCAAGTGGAGACCTAAAGGAGCGTGAGTGTGCTGACTCGTCTACATCTCCTGAGTCAGCACAACATGAGCCGCCCATCCTACTCTTCCTTCCCTTGTGGGAGGCATGCGCAGGTGATGATCCCGCGGTCGAAGGGGCGCGAGGGGATGGCTGGGCTGTACGTCCACCCGTCAGTGTAGGGGAAGGAATTGCGGAGGTCCTCTGAGAGAGCAGAGAGAAGAATCTCGCTGCCTCCTCATCGCTCATCTGCGCTACAAACTCGTCGGGAGTCCCAACAAAGCCATGCGCGGCTAGCAAAGGAGTCCCCTGAGGGGTAGTCGCAGTGCTACGTGGAAGAGGGGTCGGACCAGGGGTAGTCACAGTACTAGGACCGAGAGGAGTCGGACCAGGGGTAGTCGCCTGAGAGGAATCAAAGTCCTCTGGAGCATATAGATCGTGAGCTCTCCTCCTGCGAGGCTGTCCGTACTCGTCCGATGAGCGACGTGATCCCATGTCTAACATAGACACAAACACGAAAATAGAAAACAAATAAACAAACATGAGCATTCTCATAGGCATAGGCATAGGCAAGAAGAAAGAAGAGGGAAAGGAAAGAAGAGGGAAAGGAAAGAGGGAAAGAAGAGGGAAAGATAAGAGGGAAAGAAGATGTAAAGGAAAGAAAAGAATGAGAACGAGGAAATAGAGAATGAGAGAAAGGGAAAGAGATGAGGGAAAATAGAGAATGAGAGAAGGGGGAAATGAGAGAAGGGGGAAATAGAGTGGGAAATAGAGAATGAGAGAAAGGGAAAATAGAGAATGAGAGAAAGGGAAAGAGATGAGGGAAAATAGAGAATGAGAGAAGGGGGAAATGAGAGAAGGGGGAAATAGAGTGGGAAATAGAGAATGAGCTTATGCAGAAATAGAGAATGAGCTTATGCTTCTCTCATTCTCTATTTCCGCATAAGCTCACGCATGTGCATGAGCTTATGCGGAAACTTAAGCATAAGCTCATGCACATGCATGAGCATAAGCATGAGAAGGATGAGTTTCCACATGCTTATGCTCATGCGGAAAAAGAGAAGGAGCTTATGCAGAAAAAGAGAAGGAGAGAAGCATCTCTCATTCTCTATTTCCGCATAAGCTCCTTCTCTTTTTCCGCATGAGCTTATGCTTATGCTCATGGGTGAGCATGAGCTTATGCTCATGTTTCCGCATATGCGAAAATAGAGGAGGAGAGAAGCATAAGCTTCTCTCATTCTCTATTTCCGCATATGCTCACGCAAAAGAGAAAGAGAAAGAGCTTATGCGGAAAGAGAGAAAGAGCTTATGCGGAAAAAGAGAATGAGATCCGCATATGCTTCTCTCATTCTCTATTTCCGCATAAGCTCCTGCGGAAACTTCCGCATAAGCTCATGCTCATGAATAAGCATAAGCTCATGCTTATGCTCATGCGGAAATAGAGAAGGAGCTTATGCGGAAAAAGAGAAGGAGCTTATGCGGAATAAGAGAAGGAGCTCATGCGGAAACTTGCGGAAACTTGCATGCAGAATAAGAGAAGGAGCTTATGCGGAAAAAGAGAATGAGAGAAGCATATGCTTCTCTCATTCTCTATTTCCGCATAAGCTCTTGCGGAAACTTACGCATAAGCTCATGGACATGAATGAGCATAAGCATGAGCTTATGCTTATGCTCATGCATAAGCATAAGCATAAGCTCATGCTCATGCTCATGCGGAAAAAGAGAAGGAGCTTATGCGGAAAGAGAGAAGGAGCACTTGCGGAAACTTGCGGATAAGCTCTTGCGGAAACTTGCGGATAGCTTATGCTTATGCTTATGCTTATGCTTGCGGAAACTTGCGGAAACTTGCGGAAACTCATGCTTATGCTCATGCGGAAATAGAGAAGGAGCATAAGCATGAGCATAAGCATAAGCATAAGCATAAGCATGAATGAGCATAAGCATGAGCTTATGCTTATGCTTATGCATAAGCATAAGCATAAGCTCATGCATAAGCTCATGCTTATGCTCATGCGGAAACTTGCGAAGGAGCTTATGCGGAATGAGAGAAGGAGCTTATGCGCAAAAAGAGAAGGAGCTTATGCGGAAAAAGAGAAGGAGCACTTGCGGAAACTTGCGCATAAGCTCTTGCGGAAACTTGCGCATAAGCTCATGACAAGCTCCTTCTCTCATTCCGCATAAGCTCCTTCTCTATTTCCGCATGAGCATAAGCATGAGCTTATGCTTATGCTTATGCTTATGCTTAAGCATAAGCATAAGCTCATGCTTATGCTCATGCGGAAATGAGAAGGAGCTTATGCGGAATGAGAGAAGGAGCTTATGCGGAAAAAGAGAATGAGAGAAGCATATGCGGAAAAAGAGAGGGAGCTTATGCGGAAAAAGAGAAGGAGCACTTGCGGAAACTTGCGGATAAGCTCTTGCGGAAACTTACGCATAAGCTCATGCTCATGAATGAGCATAAGCATGAGCTCATGCTTATGCTCATGCGGAAATAGAGAAGGAGCTTATGCGGAATGAGAGAAGGAGCTTATGCGGAAAAAGAGAATGAGAGAAGCATATGCTTCTCTCATTCTCTATTTCCGCATAAGCTCTTGCGGAAACTTACGCATAAGCTCATGCGGAAGAATGAGCATAAGCATGAGCTTATGCTTATGCTTATGCATAAGCATAAGCATAAGCTCATGCTTATGCTCATGCGGAAAAAGAGAGGGAGCTTATGCGGAAAAAGAGAAGGAGCACTTGCAGAAACTTGCGGATAAGCTCTTGCGGAAACTTACGCATAAGCTCATGCTCATGAATGAGCATAAGCATGAGCTTATGCTTATGCTTATGCATAAGCATAAGCATAAGCATAAGCATAAGCTCATGCTTATGCTCATGCGGAAATAGAGAAGGAGCTTATGCGGAATGAGAGAAGGAGCTTATGCGGAAAAAGAGAATGAGAGAAGCATATGCTTCTCTCATTCTCTATTTCCGCATAAGCTCTTGCGGAAACTTACGCATAAGCTCATGCGGAAGAATGAGCATAAGCATGAGCTTATGCTTATGCTTATGCATAAGCATAAGCATAAGCTCATGCTTATGCTCATGCGGAAAAAGAGAGGGAGCTTATGCGGAAAAAGAGAAGGAGCACTTGCAGAAACTTGCGGATAAGCTCTTGCGGAAACTTACGCATAAGCTCATGCTCATGAATGAGCATAAGCATGAGCTTATGCTTATGCTTATGCATAAGCATAAGCATAAGCTCATGCTTATGCTCATGCGGAAATAGAGAAGGAGCTTATGCGGAATGAGAGAAGGAGCTTATGCGGAAAAAGAGAATGAGAGAAGCATATGCTTCTCTCATTCTCTATTTTCGCATAAGCTCTTGCGGAAACTTACGCATAAGCTCATGCGGAAGAATGAGCATAAGCATGAGCTTATGCTTATGCTTATGCATAAGCATAAGCATAAGCTCATGCTTATGCTCATGCGGAAATAGAGGAGGAGCTTATGCGGAAAAAGAGAAGGAGCACTTGCGGAAACTTGCGGATAAGCTCTTGCGGAAACTTACGCATAAGCTCTTGCGGATGAATGAGCATAAGCATGAGCTTATGCTTATGCTTATGCATAAGCATAAGCATAAGCATAAGCATAAGCTCATGCTTATGCTCATGCGGAAATAGAGAAGGAGCTTATGCGGAATGAGAGAAGGAGCTTATGCGGAAAAAGAGAAGGAGAGAAGCGTATGCTTCTCTCATTCTCTATTTCCGCATAAGCTCTTGCGGAAACTTACGCATAAGCTCATGCTCATGAATGAGCATAAGCATGAGCTTATGCTTATGCTTATGCATAAGCATAAGCATAAGCTCATGCTTATGCTCATGCGGAAATAGAGGAGGAGCTTATGCGGAATGAGAGAAGCATAAGCATAAGAGAATAAGAGGGATGCGGAAATAGAGAATAAGGGGGAAAGGAAAGAGAGAAGGGAAAAGAGAGAGGGGGAAAGAGAGAATAAGAGAAGAGGGAAAAAAGAGAAGGGGGAAAATGAGAAAAAGAGAAGGGGGAAGAGAGGGTTCCTACGCCCATCACTGCAGCTAGCGCTTAAGGCGCTAGCTGCAGGCAAATGCAAATAACAAAAAGCTTAAATGGAAAGAAGAGGAAGCACTTACCTGTAAAAGTATGTCCCGCTCGGTGTAGTGGATTGGGCCTACAAAAGAGAGACTATGTCCCGCTCGGTGTAGTGGACTGGCCCTACAAAAGAGAGAAAACAACCCATTTTTTCAAATAAGATGTTAGTGGAAAGAGGAGATCACAAAAGCAACTTCTTGAAAGGAGACAAGGAAAGAGAAGATTGAGGAGACAAGGAAAGGAGGAGATTGAGGAGAAGAGAAGGAAGAGAAGGAAGAGAAATACAGAAAGAAGAGGTGAGTTTCTTTCTTTCTTTCTTGAAATTTCGTTTTTTGTTTGAATCCTTTCTAATCAAGCATGAAAACTAGTTTAAAACTTTAGCAATACAAGTAGAAACACTCACAAAACCAAAGCTAACAAACAAACAACCTACATTGTTGAAACAAACTCACCTTTTGAAGAACTTTCTTTCTGGAAACCAAAGAGGGAAAAAGGAGAGAGAGGGTGCACAAGAGGTAGGAGGAGGGTGAGGAGTGGGAAATAGGGTAGGAGGTTGCTTGGAATAGATGGGAGGTCAGTGAAAATAGGTGGGAGGAGATTTTGGAGAGCTTAGTTTAGAGATTAGGAAAGCTTTGAGCAAAACGCCGCGGGTTTCGGCGTTTCGGGTTTTAACCCACAGCGTCGCTATATAGCGACGCTTATTCGTCGCTATATAGCGACGTTTTTAATTGAAAACGTCGCTATATAGCGACGCTTTCAATTAAAATCGTCGCTATATAGCGACGGAACAGAGCGTCGCTATATAGCGACGCTTACTGTTTGTTTTTTAATGAGGCCTCTTGTGACTCAAACATGCTATGCCTATAATTGTCAATATCTCCTCTTACTACATAGCCTTACTATATAGGATTTTTTGTTTCAATCCTTACTATATAGCGATGTCATTCTTTTTATATAGCCTCAAGAGAAGCTCAAATTAAACATGCTATGCTCATAATTGTGTACATCTCCTCTTCATGCTTATGTTTTGGTTTTATAAGTGTAGATGGAAGGGACGAGTGGAAGCTCATCCGATGATGCGCCAACGCCCGGGAGCACGAAGTGGCTTACGGAGAGGTTATATTGTCATTGCACTCATTGCAAGCGAGAAGTACGACATCAACGTCGTATTATCATGCGCCACTTGCGGATGTATGGGGAGGAGCCGGAACCAGTACCCCCCGTTGGTGTTGCACATGTTGATGGATCATCGGTAAGTCAAAGCTATTTAAGTTCGCAATCTTATTGTATACCCGGAATTAGAAGATCTTCTATTTACACGAATGAGCTTATGACAGGATGACGAGGGTGACGAGGGTACACATATACCTTCTCACTTTCAACAAGACTATAGTCTCCCAGATGACGACGAGGGTATGGTCGACATGATGGATTCCATTTTTAGGGGCACTACATCCCACGTACACGTGATGTCAGAGTCTGAGGTGAAAATGCGAGAGTTGCAATCAACACAATTGTACGAGGGTGCCAGGATGTCCAAACTACGTGCTTGTCTCTCAATCTTGAATCTACAAGTACAGTATGGGTGGTCGGATACAAGTGTCTCGGCCTTAATGAGGTTAGCCCTTGCATTAATTTGATTGACTCATTATTTGGATACTGTTTGTTTTGAGAATCATCATTTGGATAGTGTCTTTGTCATAGGTTGCTCCAAAAGATGTTGCCTGCACCAAATACCATGCCCGCATCAAGAGATGAAGCGAAAAAGATGCTAACAATGGTGGGTATGGATTATGATACCATCCATGCTTGCCGTAATGATTGTATTCTCTTTCGTCGTGAGCATGGAGATTTGGCTAGTTGTCCAAAGTGTGGGGAACAACGATATAGAGATGACTTGCAGGGTGAGAGGATACCGGTAAAGGTCTTAAGACACTTTCCCATCATTGCAAGAATACAACACATGTTTCGATGCAAATCCATAGCGGAGTTGATGACATGGCATGCATCTCATCGGTCCACTGATCACACATTGAGGATTCCCGCAGATTGTGCGGCTTGGAAGCACATAGATAATCAGTGGCCGGACTTTGCGAGAGAGCCACGCAACTTACATCTTGGGCTAGCCATGGACGGCGTGAATCCTTTCGGGTTACGCTCGACATCTTGGTCGACATGGCCCATAGTCGTGGTGAATTACAATATCCCACCATGGCTAACAATAAAAAAGGGACACCTCATGCTTGCACTACTTGTGCCAGGAAAGTACAAGGCAAGAAACATGGACGTGTACATGGCACCTTTGATAGAGGAGTTACAGATATTATGGAGAGGAGTGCAGGTCTTTGATATTTCCAGAGCTCCTAGGCATACCAATGATATTTCCGTCAGGGGTATCTTGATGTGGACCATGCATGACTACCCAGGATATGGAGAGTGCGCAGGTACGTGGTTATGTCTTTACATGTACAATGAGGGATTATGCTTTTTTTACTCTCTTTTGCACGCATGTCTTGTACTAACATATTCATGCACGCGTGTAGGGCTTGCTACAAGTGGGTACCATGCTTGTCTTGTTTGTGGACCCGCTCTGAAATCGCTTGCACGCTACTCCAAACACATGAGGAAAAATGTTTATGAAGGTCATGCTCGATACCTTCCGCTCGACCATCTCGCACGTGGAGGTCAGCTTGATCCACCACCATCATATTTAAAAGCAAGTGATTGGATTCAAGCTTGGAGGGAGAATGGAGAGGAACCTCCTCCTGGTATGAAGAGGCTATCGATCTTTCACGAGCTTCCTTATTGGGGTCAGTTACAAATCAATCATCTCTTGGATCCCATGCATATCTTTAAGAATGTGGGGGCTACCATTTGGGCACACTTGGTTGGTTCCAAGGACTCGAGAGGAGTGCGAGAAGACTTGCGTGCTATGAATAGGATGTCTCGTTTGTGGCCCCAAGTGCATGCTTCGGGAAAAGTTGTCCTCCCGAAAGCAACGTGGATCCTCTCTACGAGGGAGGAGGCAGCGATCAAGGCAGACATTGCCTCTTTTCAAACACCGACAGGGTACATGCGTTGCTTGAAAGGAGCATTTTCAAAGGACAATAAGCTTAGTGGCCTCAAGTCCCATGATTGGCACAAGGTCTTACAGGTATTCTAAGTAGAATTAGTGTACCGATAATAGTGATGCATTAGCGTAATTATTATTATGTTATATTGTTGACATGATTTCATTGTTGCTTTGATAGTTCATCCTTCCAATTACAATAAAAGGGTGCTTACAAGAAGATGTTAGAAATGCTATATTCAAGATCTGTGGTATTGTGAGGTATGCTTACTATCAATTCGCATTATCTATTTTCTTCATGGACATGTGAAATAGGTGGATATCTCAAATATCTTACATATGCATGGACATGTGAAATAGGTGGATATCTCAAAAAGAGATCTCTATATCGAGCATCGAGAAGGCTAGGGTGGAATCCATCGAAGCCGTATGCTTGCTTGAGAAGCACTTTCCCTCAAGCATTATGACAACTCAAGTCCACTTGCTTGTGCACATAGTTGATGAGGTGGCTATAGCAGGTACCGTTCATAATCGATGGATGTTTTTTCTCGAGCGGTTTATGAAAACTTTAAAGGGGTTTGTAAGACAAAGAGCAAGACCAGAAGCAAGCATGGCAGAGGGATGGCTTGTGCAAGAGTCATTAGTATATATCACAGAGTTTCTTGCATCCACGGATCCTGATATGCCGCAAGCTTGGCACAACAAGGATGATGATCGCATCATTGGCGAGGTCCCCCAAGGAAAAGGGATTGAAAGAAAGATGAGCGAAGAGCAAATGGAGAAATTCAATAAGTTTTGTATCCTCAATAGCCCTGAGATGCAGAAGTGGATTGAGAGATATGAAGTGGCCAAAGCAGAAAGAATAAATGCAAGGACGAGATTCAGAGTAATGTACAGGCGATCACAACCATATCCACGAGATCTGGCTCTTCTCCCTACTCACATGTCACTTGATTGGCTACAACTAGCTATACGTAAAGCCGAACGTGATGGAGAGACAATAAACGAGCGCGAGCGGGAGTTATCATTTGGATGTATGGTGCATGTAAGTTTCTTATCTCTTGATGTAATTAAGTAATTATTTGTGGCAATATATGCTATAAAATAGGTGCATCTTCATTGTTTTAATGATGCTCTTTTACAGTACAAAAAGTACAGTGCATTATGGTCATATGGACGACATTTTCGCATAGAACGCATCGATTCAAAGAGAGTCACGTATGATTGTGGAGTCATGGCTAACTTCACACAAGATAGCCGAGCAAGTGCTTCGGATACCAATCTTCTCTCCTCACAGTTGGATTATTGTGGAACCATACGCGACATCTATGAAATTGATTTCAGACGATTTACTATTTTCATTCTTGATGTAAAATGGTTTAGAACTACTTACAACGGTCCCCATGCAACTGTGAGAAAAGATGGTAGCGGTCTCTTTGCAATAGACTCCACCAAACATTGGACCGATGAAAGTGATACTTTTGTTCTTCCCGAGCACTGTGAGCAGGTGCATACTAATGATTTAATTAGTCGAAGCTTTCGTTTTTTAAGTCCATTGATATATATATAATTGACGACATTTGGCACGTGATTTTTCATCTTCAATATAGGTGGTTTTTCATCCGGATCGTTCTAATCCAAGATGGTGGTACGTGATCCAAGTTGCACCACGAAGTAAGCAGATTTTTGAAGATCGAGATGTGGATATGGAGATGCCACTACCAAATCCGGATCCAATTGATGAATCTAGCGAAGAAGATGTAGATCACCATATGAGGCAAGAGGAAGATGCGCATAATGACATCGCACGGGAGGAGGATGGAGATCACGATATTGACGAGGAAGACAACAATCGTCAAGATCAATCACCACACTTAAGCTTAATTGAAGAAGATGATCAAATACTTTTAGGTGAACGTACGATGCTAGAGTACGATGATGATATAGGAGATCAACTCGGTATAGAGTTGGAGATAGACTTGCTTGGCGCCTTAGACTTGGCTCAAGATGAAACAGTTGATGTAAATGCTCTTATTTAATTTGATTTTTCTCATCTCCAACTTGGACATGAATATATGAGCTTCAAAGGCTTGATGTACATGCTCTCATTTTTTATTTCTCTATGAGCTCAAACATGTATGAAAATTTAAAAAATTTTGTCATTGGAAGAAAATAAATTTTAAGGCTAAAAAAAAAAAAAAACCTCTCTGTAAAACGTCGCTATAATATAGTCTCAGTGTCGCTATATAGCGACCTTTAAAAGTCGCTATATAGCGACTTTTACTAAGGTCGCTATATAGCGACCTTTCAAAGTCGCTATATAGCGACTTTTACTAACGTCGTTATATAGCGACGCTTATTAAAAGTCGCTATATAGCGACGATTTACGACACCCGATTTTTATACCGACGATTAACGCTAAGCGGGCGCTAATCGTCGGTACGTAAACGTCGCAATAGGATGCGTGTGTAGTAGTGTCCTGACCAGGAAGTATGAACCCTTGTGGTTGCTCCATATAAATCTCCTCTTTAAGATATCCATTAAGAAAAGAAGTTTTCACATCCATTTGATGAATCTCCAAATAAAATTTAGTAGCAAAAGCCAAGAGTACCCGAATACTTGTGCTACGAACAACGGGTGAAAATGTATCATGATAATCAACTCTTGCAATTTGTGAGTATCGTTTTGCGACTAGACGAGCTTTAAACTTGTCAACAAAACAATCAGCTTTGGTTTTGGTTTTATAAACCCACTTAAATTTGATAGGAGTATGACCAGAAGGTAGTTTAGTAAGAACCCATGTACCTTTAGAGATCAAAGAATCATATTCAACTTCCATTGCCTCTTGCCATTGACTCTTTTGTGTAGAAGAGATAGCTTCTATATAAGTAGTAGGGTCTTCATGAGCAACCATTGCATGATCAATGATGTCAAGGTCACAACACAATCATGACTAGAAGCATGCTCAAAATCAATAGCCAGATCAACATGAACATCAACACTATCATTAGAGGCATGTGTATGTGTAGGATGCAAATCAAGATTGTCAACACATTGCTCTGTAGATGGAGTACACTACTACACACGAGCCTTATTTCGACGGTTAAGCACCGACCTTGGGGGGGTAACTCATCTTATGTAACCCTATCACGTGAGTTCAACATAAGGTTATTTTTAATTCCTAAATTTTACAAAAATTAACTTACATAAGGGAATATTTTAACTCTTTTTGTAAAAAAATAACATATTTGTATAGGAAAAGGGTACATTTTATTAAATTTTTTTTTACAGATATGGGATTTTACAAATAGGCCTCAAACACACGTGATCTAGAGGGTTTATACATAGTGACCCCCCCGAGGCACCGAGCTTTGTTTTTTTAAACTCTCGTAGTCAATGGAGCTTATGACCGCTTATATTTTTTGTTGTGCTGCAATGTATGTGGAGCTTATGACCCATTGCATTTATTATTGTGGAGCTTATCACCACTTATATATATCATTATGGAGCTTATGACTGATTATTGTGGATCTTATGACCAATTATTTTATTATTTAGTGGAGCTTATGACCACTTATACTTATTATTGTGTGGAGTAATGTATGTGGCCTAGAAATTCTTGTTTTAATATTTATTGTATCATTCCTTCATACTTAGAAAAGAAGATGCTTAAGAATTGGGATGAAGAACATTATTCTTGTCCAAGGGAGCTTAACATATTAATTTTGGTTTTGGAATGAAATTTGGGGGGCCATAAAAATATATTTCTTTTATGAACACAGCATTCCAGTTTATATACTTGAAAGGTCTCCACATGGAGCCAACGATGTGCTACTTGCTAGAGTCCTTGTTCTTCCTTTCCTCACTAACTCACTAATAGAAGGCTTGCACAAAATCGAGCATGGAGAACATTAGTCAGTACCTTATCTCATACCAAGCTTGTCATAGAGTAGGGGCCACTTGCATGCTCTTGTACTTTTATTCTTTCAAAGGATCAAACATGTATGAAAAGAATTTTTTCTTTTCAAATGTCAAAGATGAAGAATGAGGGGGTGGAGTGGGTTTTTATAGGAAATGAGTTTAGGTTTAGGGTTAAACCCTAAACTCTTCCCAAGCCGTGACTTTTTATGGATAGCTCGGTTTTCTCTTCTGCAAAAAGGTGAAATGATCAAAATTGCAAGCTCTACGCCTTCGTGTCCACTACCTAGACTGATTGTTTATCAAGTGGCTTCTTTTTAAGAAATAAAGAAATTTTCTTAAGGTAGTAACCCAAGGTTCATGCTTGGGGTTGATATGTTTGGCTAGAAATGGAAAAAAATATACTCTCCTCGCCCTTGAGTGTTATGTTCATGAAAGTTCTAAATAGATCACCCCAAGATAATGACATTGGGATGTATCATGAGTTCCCCAATGAACAAAATAGGCATAGTAGAGTGCTGGCCTTCCCCTAAGATGAAGATACTCCTTAGTGGGATGATTTCCATTACATACCCCACACCATATGTTACCTCTTGGTGGAAATTGCTGGGGGTTGCTAAGAGCCTCTTTCAATATTTTTGCCTTCCATTGATGGCCCAACCTGTTTAATAGATCAGTGTCCAATTCATTCATGCTTAGCACCTCAAGCATCATGCTTGCATCCTTAGTTTCTTTTGAGGTCGAATCTTTGTTGTTTGGGACATATCAACGGAACCTAAGAATTTATTCGTTTGGGGCTTCTCCCTCATGTTATCCCCTAGGTGTATCATCACATTGCTACATAGCTTGAATGAGGGTGGGATTCATAGCAAATAGATGAGTATATAGCTTAGCATCCCCTAGATCTATGAGGAATTGTGGCAAAAGCTATGCATCAATCATCCTCTCATGGGGTTCATATTGTGAGTTGAAATGTTTAATCCTCGCATTATAGTCTCTTAAGGACTCAGTCTCCTTCTACTTCACCTCAAAAATCTAGTTAATTGGGCTCCACTTGGGACCACTAGGTGCAAACATCATAATGAAAACTTTATGCAATCTGTATCAATTTATTCTATCCTCAGGGACTAAGGCTTTGAACCATTGTCTAGCCTTGCCGTAAAGACTCAAAAGCATTGACCTTGTCTAGATCCCCAATATCACCAAAGGTCTCACAGATTTGTTCAAATCTCTCAACCTAAGAGACCGTGTCTCCTTCTCCAATACACTTGGCTATTAGCTTGGAGATTGTGACAATCTTGCTCCTTGAGGGGTTGGTATCCCTTCTTATAGACATTGGTGGTGTAGCAGTGGCCCCCCTTCCTAGCACTTGCACTAGGATTCTCATAGCTTCATCTATAAGGACCGTTTATGATACAAGAGGAGGTTGTGGAATGGTGGGCCCTCTCTCATACATTGGTGGTCATGATGAAGGGCTCTATGGATTTGATGGCACAAGGTTGGGATAGTAGTATCTAGTAGAATCTCTAGCTCAATAAATAGTAAAAAAGAAAAGCATGAAGGCTCCCTACACAATGTAATTTTTTTTGCATGGACACATGATCAACATTGAAAGTGTTCTAAATGAAACATATAAGCTTTGAGTATTGACTCGCAATTGCATGAAATCATAGTCCCAAGGAAACTATTAATGCACTATCATTTCTTGATGCCCAACCACTCTTAAAAATAAGTTTTCACCATCGCATGGGACTACCTAGCAAGCCTACACACATTAGGTCTATAGAGCACCTCCTAGTCTTATTTAGAGCTTGTATTTTAATTTAGCCTTACAAAATTTCACCTAACCAACAAGTGGACATCCACAAAAGGAGAATCCCACTCTCTACTATAGCACTTTTTTTGAAGACCCAATGCTAAAATAGTTGACAAGACTGCGCAAGTATGCGTGGGCACTCCCTCTTAGTTTGATATTGAGATTATTGCCTTTGGAGGAAAAAGCAAAAGCAAACAATTTTAAAAAGGCCTTCGTTAACAAAAAGCCTTGAAGGCAAAATATTTTTAAGATGATCTTCTTAAATGAACTCGATTAACTTTTAGCATTGCCTAAAACTTCTGTGTGAATGACTAGGTGTAATTTTTTTTAAAAATTAATTAAGTCCAACTGGCATTTATGGATATCATTCTACAATAATTGCCTTTTAATAATATCTTCCTACAATAAATTCCTTTTAATAGCTATAAAAAATTCTTTCCTTTCTATTTTACATGCAAAGCCACTTGCTTTACCACTATATTAGGAGGTAGTGCCCTTACCACTATACTAGGAGGCAATGAGAGTTCCCACACAATGCAATTTAAAATTTCTCCACTCATTAGGAGAGAAATGGGGTCTTAAAAGGGCATCCAATTAGTGTTTTCTAATTTCAAGGGATTAGAGAGGGATTTGAGGTGTACTAATGAGAGTTCCCCTTTGTGTGGGTGTGTAGTCTCTATGGTGACTCATGTGTCATGGGGATTTTGAAGGAATGCTGATGGAGCCTCCCCTCCAATCCACTTCTTATGAGAGCAATGCAAAGCACGAGCTGTCCACAAGTATCACTCAAGTGGCTCCCGAATTGTTGCAATGTGTTTCCATGAGAGAGAGAGGGAAGGGGGAGATGGGAGAAGAGAGGGAGACGAGTGGAGAAGAGGAGAACAAATGTGGATGGAGTGGCAAACACAAAGGCACTACAAAGGAAACAAGAGAACACCCAAAATCACTCTTGGAAGAGAAGGGGGAGATGGTATTGAAAACTTGTGCATCCAACAATGAAGAGCAAAGTCAACCAATTGGCCTTTTATACATGTCACGTTTTGAAGGGAGCACCAACCCTATTTCCTTTATACCACTCTCTTTCCTCATTCTTTAACAACCATCTTGGGGCTATTTGGCTCTAAGGCACATCCTAGCTCTATGGACTTGCCACTACAATATTGCCACTGACTAATGTAGGTAGTGTGGCCCCCTCCCTATTCTCAATTCAGTGCCATGGATTGTGCAATGTTGTCGTTCATTGTCAACGAAGATATTTCTCGGTGAGTACTGACAAAATATGAAGAGGGGAGAGGAGAAAAGTGGAGATGAGGAGAGAGGGCATAGCTAGAGAGTACACGTGACAAATGACTAATTGTACACTAGATTTAGTTGAAAATGTAGAATATATACAAACCCATTTAGGGTTAGGGCTGGGCAACTAACCCTTTCCTTTAGGATGGCAATGTGGATCCCTAAGCTTCATCAACACGGCAGAACACCTTCTCATGATGTATCATGGCCAGCTTCACTCTCTAGAACTAGAAAAATAAGAGGAGAGACCTGAAAGGTTTGAGTCTACAACACCAACAATGAAGCATTCACTAGCAGTAGCTACACAGGAACCTACTCCTAAAAAGGGAGTAGTAACACAAGACTGAAAGCTCCACAAAGGAAAAGGCAATGCTAGTTAAAGGCCTTCGTCAGTTTTCCACAAAGAAATACAAACCCACTCCTTCAATACAACATTCAGTGAACTCCATAGTAGTAGATCCATGATAACCTAGTCATTACAATGGAGTATATACATATGAACATACTTTGACAAAAGATAATGAAGCCCTTCACAACACGTTGCTACCATGGAAGAAGCTCCTCACTAGTTAAGGTCAAGGGCTAGCCAAAGAGACCTTAACCCTTGTTATCCCAAGGCACTCCTCCACCTTTATAACTACAAATGATCCTACACCAACAGCTCTACAGGATGAGTTTGATTGCATGGTGACTCTAATGACCCAAAAAAGCAAAGAGGGGGTTTAAATGAGTTTCTTGTGATCCTCAAAGATTTGTTTTCACTTTCATTTACTAACCCCACCCTTCTTTAGCTACTTATAACTCTCCCTCCTCTTTTTTATTTTTCCTTATTATTCTTATTTTTTATGCTTAACCCTAGTACCCACTTAGCCATTTGAGCCTTCCAATGTCATATCAGTTTTAACTTAGAGGACTTTCCTAGAACCCAAAATATAGTAATCCTCTTCATACATAGAGGTGTATGTTGTTATTATCAGACTTGGCTTAATTGGATGACTCAAACAAAGCCCTTGATAAAATATAATCCATAAAATGGATTTTGAAATAACTTCAAAGTAGAGAAGGAAGGAAAAATGCCATGCAAAACTTCATATTTACAAGCATGGTAGGTCAAAGACATAGTCTGGTGAAAATCCAATAAAATTTCCCCTCAAATAAAATGTGGAACTTAAGGCAGAGAATGAGAATACACTGTACTTAATAGGCTAACCCTAAGACCACTAGGATCTTACATCAATCCCTACTAATACCTTCTCCCTACTAGCTTACACCTTAGAAGTTTTTCTTTCTTCCTCTTTCTTTGCAAGGTCACAAGTACTCATCTATAATCCATCCACCCAATGTCTAACCATTCCAATCAATCAAGCCATGCCATGCCAATTACATTGCAATCCAATGCTACCAGATATGCAATATCCATCTTTCCAACAATAATTCTGCCACAAAGGATCTAGTGAAGACCTATGAATCACTACAAATGGAAAAAATGCACAGGGGTACTCACCAGGAATGAGCTTCATCGACAACAAATCACAACCATGACTGTTGCACGATCCATGGCACTGAATTAAGAACAGGAAGAGGGGCACGTTAACTACATTTTTTGGTGGCAATACTGTAGTGAAAAGGTCATAGAGCTAGGATGTGCCTTAGAGCTAAATAGGCCCAAGATGGTTGTTAAAAAATGACGAAAGAGAGTGGTACAAAGGAAATAGGGTTGGCCCTCCCTTCAAAAGGTGACCTGTATAAAATTCCAATTGGTTGACTTTTGTCTTCATTGTTGGATGCACAAGTTTTGAATAAAATCTCCCTCTTCTATTATGAGAGTGATTTTGGGTGTTCTCTTGTTTCCTTTATAGTGCCTTTGTGTTTGCCACCACTAAATTACGCCATCCAACAAGGAAGGTACAATAACGTTGGGTTTCCACAAGATTACTAGAGGCCCAGGGATATTACCTTGAAAACACTTATATTTGGATACCCAAGGTACTTGTTGATAAAGCAAAAACACCTCCATGATCTTCTAGCAACATTGATAATGTGCTCAATAAAGAGCAGAAGAATGAATGGAGGCCAAAGCCTCAAAAATTGTCATCACCAACAAATGAGAGGTAAACATCAAATTCAAGCCTATCAATTATGAAAAGTTAAGGCAAATATTGGAGAGAAGAACCACAATAACCTCCCTTGGAAAAGGTAGGACCAAAAAAAACCTGATCACAAGAAGGGGAAAGCACCAGTAAAGGAGGATCACACGCCACAGATATCCTCTGCCTCCTATCGGGTAGTTACCATAAGAACCTCCCCTTCTCCCTCTCTTCCCCCATATTCCCCTTCCCTCTGTCTCTCATGAAAACACATTGCAACAATCTGAGAGCCGCTTGGGTGATACTCACGGACGGCTTATGCTTTGCATTGCTCTCACAAGAAGTAGATTGGAGGGGAGGAACCATCAGCATTCCTTCAAGATCCCCATGACACGTGAGTCATCATCAAGACTATGTTAGAGCTATATATAGCTCACCCTAACTTGAACTAGGTCTTACCTATTGGTTCCATTCTCCACATAGTCAATGGAGGTTGATATTGTTACTAATCCGTATGGAAGTTTGTGTGATTGGCACTTGTGCTCTCTAGTCTGAGTTTGTGGAGAATGGCACTAGTACCCTTCTCCTAATTGCAAGGGGAGAGTGGAAGTAGCTATGGAGGTTAAAGGCCACTATGCCTTAACCTCAGTTATGTACAACACTCAAACACCCATATATATGGATGACATAGAAATTTAGGGTGTTTTGCACCCACCAAAACTTGTGTGGCTCTCTTTTGGATCTCCTTCTCTCTCGCCCTCTTCCATTTTTCTTCCATTGAGAGCACTCTCAACTAGTATCAAAGCTCGGGTGATCTACCTAATGCTTATGGGTAGTCTAGTTGAGCTCGTGTGCATGCCTAAAACCTGAAGTCTTTGCTGGTGCAGCTATATGCAAGGAAGGAGAAGCTCTATGGGAAGCTCTGTGGGTGACTTTACCTGCATCCCGGTGTGCAGAGACCTAGAAGGAACCTTTGGAAAAATCATTTTGGTTTTTTTCAGTTGTTTTTTACAAGCCATTAGAGGTGGTTTTGGAGAAAAAAGACGTTTTTGATGATTTCCCTATTCCTTTTGACAACTGAGAGTCCATAATGACTTGCAGAGGAAACCATTGCCTGCTTTTGGTGTCCATTGCACTTTGTGATTTGGAAAACCCCTTCATTATTGAATTTGGGATTATTTCGTTGGATTTCTGACTCATTGTCTCTACTTTAACGTTTTCCTACTAGTGTGTTGGAACTCAAGTTAGAAGCAACCATTTGCAGATCTGTTAGTTCCGGTGGACATCCTAAAACTTATGTGCCACTCATCATTCGCACTCATAGAAAATTTAGAGCTCGGAACATTGAGTGTTACCACAGTTGCATTTGCTAGAGGAGTTGCTACAAGGTTGCGATAACACCTTTATGGCCAAGGCTTGCAAATAAGGAGTGGATGCTCCACACTCTTTCCACCATCTCCATGCTCGCATGTCTTTTGCTAGTTCTTTGATTCTTGGATAGGCAAACAGTCCTTCTCTATTTTGAAAAGTTGATAGTTCCCTAACAGCAGAGGCATACTCTATCCTATCCTCAAAGAAACATCCAAGAAGATCATTCCACGACTGCATTATCTGAACATTAGTCTCTATGTGATATTCCCACCATTGCGGATCTAATATATGGGCGGCATAGTGCAAAGAGTTGTGAGCTTGATTCCATCATTTTCACACCATCTTTTGCAATGCAATTCGTTTAGTCATGCTATACCCACCTTCGGTGGGCCTCGCATCTTCCTTCAAAACATCCCTCTTAGCAGTCCACCATGCCATATAAACACTTCCCATGCTTGGCCATCGATAACTTTCTCAAATTTGCACTAGAAGACCTTCAAAAAACCACATCAATTTAGACATGTCAAAATTGACAAGAGAAAATAAGCGATGAGATACTCAAAGCACTATGTATTGAAATCAACAAGTAATACTTCCTGTCTTTCTTCATTATAGTGAGCATACAATAGCAAGACCTTTGTAGCTCTGATACCATGTTAGAGTAACTATAAGTTCGTGCATTCTGCACAAGAAACTGCTTGACATCAAAAAGATCGAAAAAGCTAGTTTACCTCTATGCGAACGGTAGAGTTTTGGATGATGTGAAAGGGGTATGCAGCGACGGTGATATGCCAAAGTGGGTACATACTGATCTTCCAGATCCCTTGCATGTATTCCCCTATATTGAATCTACTAAGAGGAAGTGAAAGAGGAGAGATACGGACACAAGAGTTGCTTCCAAGGAAGTGATTATATTCATAGATCATAGGCATATATATAGTTGAGGACTAGGCTAAGTTAGGGCAAGCTATATATAGCTCTAACACCCCCACTCAAACTTGGCCCTCTAGTTACGGATTAAAAAATCCCTTGGGGAGTACAAGGGAAAAAACCAAGCCACTATATATATCTATGTGAAAATATATATACAAAGGATGGCCATATGCCAGTTTGAATGATACAGTGTAATGTTGGATGATACAGTGAAAATTTCATATGGATAGTACAAAGGCATAAGACAAGCACTTCTCCATAATGTCTCTTGGGTAGTGCCATAGCAACACAATAGGAAGGCCCATAAATATCGTGCAAATCAAGAACCAATAATCTAGAAACACAACGAGCATCTGGGCATCCGAAAGTATCGGATTTGAGATGTCCACAAAGCCAGGGCTGAAATATCGCTTGTGTAGTGTAAGAAAGCCATAGCAACACAATAGGAAGGCCCATAATGATACTGCAAATCAAGAACCAATAATTCAGAAACACAACAAGCATCTAGACATCCAAAAGTACCGAACAATTGGGCATCTAGAAGTACCGAACAACTGGGCAGTTGAAAGTATCGAACAACTAGAAATATGAACAACTGGGCATCCCAGAAGTACTGAACAACACAATAGGAAGGCCCATAATTATCCTGCAAATCAAGAACCAATAATCTAGAAACAAAATGAGCATCCAGACATCTGGAAGTACCGAACAATTGGGCATCCCAAAAGTACCGAACAATTGGGATTTGTCACGAACACCGCGAGTAACCTTCTTATACCGCATGGTATCTCAACATAGATATCCTTCCTAATCAGACAATCCAGGTTGTCACACGTGCCAATTGGACATGTACCGCCAAATGGATAGATTCTCCATTCCTGCTTGAAACTGCACACATGAAGAAACATCATTTTTGAAATTTAAATTTAAATAGATGTAATGCATCATGTGAATTCTTCTTCTTCAATCACCTTTTGAGCTTCAAGACTTACATTAGTAGCATCACAAGCTCTAGGCATCTCCTTTATATCACCATTCCCTTCAAGTCCTACATCGCCTCCAAAACAACTTGCTCATGCATGAATTTGTGTCTTTAGATATGAAGAGTCCATATCATCCATGCCCACCATTCTCATATCATCGTCCATGAAGTTCTTGAAAGAATGACTAAGGGAACCTTAGCAAAAGCAATGCACCATTGTGGATAATCCAAAGTAAGAAATTACATTGAAACACTACGAAATTAACATTTTGACTCATATTCTCCTCATTAGAGCACCTCCTGAGGTTCAAGATGCTTCTTTTTCTGAAAAACAAAATCATGGACCACATATTGATCATGCAAGTGTATGGTCACATGGTAACATGGGAGATCTCCTCAAATGGTGCCATCAATAGTCACAGAGTTTACAGAGACTGTGATAGGCCATGATAGAAGGTAGGTGATGTTTGAGGAGGGATGAGAAGGACCATGAATGATTACATGGGAGGAGAAGCAAGCATAGGACTAAGTGTGAGAATGAGGGCACACGAATACGGATGAGTAGGAGGAGTAGACACAATAAGAGCAGGCGTGAGCATGAGGCAAGAGGAGCTTGCATGAGTAGGAGGAAGGAGTAGGCATGAGCATGAGGGAAGAGGAGAATGGATGAGCATGAGGGAGGAGGAGGACGCTTGTGGGAGGAGGGAGGAGGAGGATGCATGAGGGAGGAGAGAGGAGGAGGCGTGTGGACAAAGGGAGGAGGAAGGGGGGAGGGAGGAGGAACGAGGGAGGCACGGAGGAGGGAGGAGGGAGGTAGGGGGAGGGAGGAGGAGGAGGAGGAGGAGGAGGAGGAGAAATGGGTTGTGTTGAAGAGGAGGGAGGAGGGAGACAAGAAGGAGGATGGGGGGAGGAGGAGGGAATTCAAATTCAAATTTTAAAATTCAAAAGTTTGACTTTGGAGGATGGGGGGAGGAGGGAGAGAGAGGGAATTCAAATTCAAAATTTGAAATTTTTACTGTGGGAAAAGTGCCCCCTCCTTCGTGTAAGAGGTGGCCCCCTACTGGGTGTAAGAGGTGGCCCCCTCCTAGGTGTAAGAGGTGGGATCAACTGGGCTTAACCCACCTAGGTAGGGGGGGTTAGGACCCCCTTGGACCCCACAAGAGGGCTTGCATTAGGCCTAATCCATTTCTTAACCCCTTCCTTATGAGGCCCTTTTGAGACCCCAATTCTCCCCTAATGTTGTTATTTTCTAATTGTGAAATTCAGAAATGAAAAGCAATAGTCTTGTTATTATCTAATATGTGAAGTTGAGACCGTCACGCTAAGGACCTATGCCTTGTAGTATGCAAAGATCGTTTTGATACGATGACTAGATATTATGCGCTATCGTGTCATCATCAGTTTCACTTGGTATGTGTGGCAAATACATTGAAGGTCATGAGTGCTTGTAATGCTCCCCAAGCCAAGCAATTGTACGATGTTCTTGGCATTGGAGCAACATTTTCAGTGGATCCTCTGTTGCGAAGACTATAGGTCCCATATATTGTACTGCCTCATTGTAATGACATATACCAATTTTGTTAATGGAGTTAATGCAATGGGTACTCGTTAGCATGTTTTGAATTTATTTGATCATGAAATACCATTTTTGCGTCTCTTTTTAATTATTTTGAAACACTTAAGTAAATGATGTGCAATTTTAATGCTGGGATTTTTCAAATCGATTTTCTTTAGAGGTGTATTTTAATTGTTTTGAAATACTTAAGTAAATGATGTGCAATTTTAATTCTTGGGTTTTTTCAAATTGTTTTTCTTCACACCTCCTCAAATTTGACCACCATGATGATCATTCTCCTCTCCGTCTTGTCCACCTTGGTGTTGGTGGTGCTTCTGTGTGGTTTATTTATCATTTTGTTGAAAATTGCACACAATGCAATTGTTCATGTGGACTGCAAAATTGACAATGGGACATGGACGTGCCAAAGCAAGCAATTTTTTGATGCTCTAAATTTTAAAAAAATGAGCTTCTCAATGTAATTTTTTGACCACTACATCTGTAACTATAAATTTTGCAAACTCAACACATGTATACTTTTCTCCTACTGACTATGGCTTAAAATGTAAACTTTTCCCAAAATCTACAACTATCAATCACTGTCATGTACAATGTCCACTTTTATAATATGATGACAAGCCGTTATTATGTTTGTTGATGTGAAAAGTGGCATGTTTGGATTATTGTAAATTGTCATTTTTGGTGAAGTGAAAATTATCATAGATTAGCCATCATTGAAATTATAAATCTTTCACAAACACTTTGATGGGGTTTACACTCCCTCTACAAAGTGTGCTTGGAAAGATTTATAATTTCATCAAGGGCTAGCCTTCCATTGCTCCAGCCACCATTAGCACCATTTTTTGCATATCAATCAAATTGCATATCAAATAAATTGAATTTTAAGAGAATATTTGCATTTTAAAAGGTTTGCAACGTGAAAGAATTGCATTTTATGTGGCATTTTAAATTACATTTTAAAAGAATTGTATTTTAAATAAATTGCATTTCAGAAGGATTTCATGTTAAAAGAATTGCAATTGCAACATTTATCAAATATAACTAGCCATCACACCAGCATCTCTTCTTCTGAGTCACTAGAATTTGGCTTAGGGTGAGTCAGCACAGGGGCATCATGCAAGGGACCTGGAAGATCTGTGTGTACCCACCGTCGCTACATACCCCTTTCACATCATCCAACACTCTACTGTTTGGCATACCACCGTCGCTACATACCATTTTCACATCATCCAGCACTCTACTGTTCGCATAGAGGTAAACTAGCTTTTTTGGTCTTTCCGATGTCAAGCGGTTTCTTATGACGGAATGCACAAGCTTATAGCTACTCCAGTTGCATTTTCTAGAGGAGTTGCTACAAGGTTGCGACAACACCTTCATGGCCAAGGCTTGTAAATGAGGCATGGATGCTCCACACTCTTCCCACCATATCCATGTGGCATATCTTTTGCTAATTATTTGATTCTTGGATAGGAAAACTATCCTTCTCTATTTCAAAAAGTTGACAACTCCCTAATTACATAGGCATACTCTACCCTATCCTCAAAGAAACGTCCAAGCAGATCATGCCATGACTGCATTATCTGTACATCAGTCTCTTTGCAATATTCCCACCATTGTGGATCTAATATATGGGCAGGATAGTGCAAAGAGTTGTGAGCTTGATTCCATCATTTTCACACCATCTTTTACAATGCAGTTCGTTTAGTCATGCTATATCCACCTTTGCCTGGCCTAGCATCTTCCTTCAAAGCATACCTCTCAATAGTCCACCATGCCATATAAGCACTTCCCATGCTTGGCCCTTTCACATCCAACCTATGGATTGCAAACCAAATTGGCTTCATAGATTCCACTGCATCGGATACCCTCTTCCAAAACATTGGGTTATTAACCAACACCTTTAGATCTCCAAATGCATTTACGAGAGTTGGTTGAGCGTGCCTCAGCTATCCACTCTGTCTTCTACACTGAATAGCGTCTCCGTTACTCTTGCCTTCTGCTACAACCACTCCATCATTATATAGTTTGTGCCAAAATGCATTTCACCTGGATCTAGAAGCTCTAGCGGGTGACTCACAGGCTGATGATTCCATAATATGCCTAGTAATTGCTCATGGTTAACAAAGTACAACACGACCTTTTGAGCCTCATCCACGACAACTTTGAAGAAGTTTGTCTCAAGTGTTTCGTACCAATCCTCCAAGTCTAAGTCTAGACAGTGGTACGAGCATGACAATGCCCAAATACATAAATATCTGTGATTTATAATCTTCCCAGCCTTTCAACAATTCTTGGCATTATTAGTAATCAGTTGAATAATATTTTCAGGACTGATATCTTCAATACATCTACTTAACTACTCTGTAATAAATTCTCCCATCTTAGCCTCACCACTTGTATCAATCAACTATCGGAAAGCCTCCCCTTTGAGCGTCCCAACCATGATGTTAATCAAGGGCCGCTTGCTAACATTCTTCCATCCATCTGATATGATGGTGCAAGAAATTTTCTCAATGCCATCATAAACCACTTGTTGCATCTCCTCTTTCATCATGCTATAGTAGGCACCTAACATGTTGTTACGGACATCATCATAACTAGGCATTGTGAAACTCGGGACATCTTTAGCAACAAAGGCCTTGGCTTTTTTCCAATGTGGGCTTTGCACCATGCTCAATGGATATCGTGTGCGATAAATAGCTTCAAACACATCTTGTTGTGCCTTCTTAATATCTTGTGCATTGAGGGAAGCTTTTAAGGAGATTGTTGGTGCACAAGTAAACGAGCATTCAAACGAGGCACATTACTGCATTTTCCTCTTTCCATATGCATATTTGAGAAACTTGCCGACTATGCAAGGGATCCGGCACCACTACTATGTGCAGATGCACTTTGCTAACAACTTTCCATAGTCATCGATTGCTCGTCCGGGGTTTCGTCCAGGGTTTCAAGACCCATGATTCTTTTTTCAATTGCAAGTTGCGACTAGTGGCGTGCAACTATTTCATCCACAATCATGTCTGCACTTGCGGCTATTTGACCACCCTCGGGGGGGTCACTATGTATAAACCCTCTATACCACGTGCGTTCAAGGCCTATTTCTAAAATCCCTTATCTGTACATTTTTCATTAATAAAATGTACCCTTTTTCTATACAAATCTATAAATTTTTCTCAAAACTATTTTAAATAGTCCCTTATGTATATTTATTTATGTAAATTTTAGTAATAAAAAATATCCTTCTGTTGAACTCACGTGATAGGGTTACATATGATGAGTGACCCCCCCGAGTGACCACCCAAAATAGCATTCACCCTTTCCACTCCCGGAACCTTGCCCTTTCCAATTTGTCTTTGAGGGTCGCGTAGAAAATGTTTGCACATACGAGTTCCTGAACCCATGTACTCTTTGTGGTAGATGTTACATCTCCACTTTGTGGCAGTTACGAGCATAATATAGTCTTGAGCTTTTGGAGGTTTTGGCCTCATATATCTAGAGCCATGCTCATGTACTCTATATGCACATACTAATAGATTAGTAATGTGCAAAATTGTCAATTGCCATGTATAAAAACATTTCTCCAATCTTGAACAACTTTATTTCTCAAATATGTGTTGCATTGAGAAAGCATTTCACTCATTCTTATTCCGCCCATGTTCAGTAAGTGCACTAGACCTTGAAACGGAGAAACCATCCAATTGTCTTGCCCCCTCCCAACATAATTGGATGGTTATAGATGTGATAATCTGCCTAGGGACCTAAGCATGGGATGGCAAATTGCCTTTTCCCTTATCTTTGTCTTTCCTGAGTAAGCATCTATCTGCACTATGATCTTTCGTGACATCATGCTCTGTATGCGAAAGTCGGTATTGCACACATGCTAGTGCAGTAGCTAGCATTGTTTACATGCTGGGGGTAGCCTGTGGGTCTTTCTCTCTCACCTTCTACTTTTTAATCGTAACCATTCAACACAATTATTTAAAGGATCTAAATGCATTCGTTCATGCTACAAGAAATCTAAAACATTTGGACTCAAATAAATATGCAAGGAACGAGCACTTGATCAATTAAGAACATCCATGGTCTAAATCACTGTCAAATTCCATTAGAATAGTTCCACATAGTAAATGTTCACTCATTTACATTTTCATCTTGTACAGGGGCGATTCAACTTTTTGCATTGTTAATGCCTTGCAAGATGCCAGCAATGGATTCAACATTGGGTCCCTCACATCTCTTTATTAGTTTATCTTCATCGCCAATCAAATGTTTTCTTATCCTCATGGCCGATCCTATAAAGACTTGGTTGCACAAGCTGCACTTCCACTTTTGATGCCCTAACATTGTAACAAAATCCTGTGGTTTTGCAACACTTTGGTCTCTTCCTTGAGTCTCATTTGGTAGTTGATGTTGGCCTACCCTAACTTCTCTGTCCGCCATGGTTGTTGTACATGTATAAGAGAAAAACCATCTCAATTATTAATATGTTTTTATCAACTTAAGACAGTGTCACTAACATGTCAACGAAAACAAATGTACATTTTCTAGACCTCAAGAGAGAGCAACCATCCAATCATCTTGCCCCCTCTTGACATAAATGGATGGTTATAGACGTGGTAATCTGCCTATAGAAATAGGCGTGGGATGGCAAGTTGGCCTTTCCCATGTCCTGCTCTTTCTCTAGTAAGCATCTATATGCAATATGATCATTTGCATCATCATGATCTATATGCGAATGTCAGTATTTCACACACAATAGTGCAGTAGCCAACAATACCTACACGTGCACTTATCAAAACCCTTTGTTTGAATCTACAAAGTGAAGGATGCTACCTAGGTTAGAGATATCTAACGTAACTTTAGACATACATTTCATACCTATATAAGATCAACTAATTGTTCTGAGATAAGATAGTATTTATCTTTGCACATAAATGTATAGTATACAATGCCACAAATTTGCACGGTAGGTGGTTTTATCACATGGTAGCTGGCTGTAGTCGGTCCCAATTAAAAAACATGGCAGGGTCGGTTTAAATCACTCTTGGGGGGGTCAAAAAACGTTTAAAACGTTTTAATTTGGTGAATTAAAACACCCATTCTAGTTCCCCCTGCAAATCCCTTGGAAGACTCTTTGTGTATCACATTTTCAAACTTTTGGCTACATTGCTTATATTCATGTACCCAAAGAGACACAGAAAAAGCTAGATCCTCCTGGCTTGAAGGCCATACTCATCGGATATTCTCCTAATTCTAAAGGGTTTAAATTCTATGTTCCCTCTTCTAAGAAGGTGATAATCAGTCTTGATGCCATATTCGATGACTCGCAGTTAATGGGAGGGACATGGTCTACCGAGGATGCAGAGGATAATGAGTCCTTGCTTACTGCCTTTTCTTTTCTATTTGAATATGATTCTACTTTTGATGTCAAGGTCTTATAGGTATTCTAAAGCTATAGGATTAATGTACCAATAATCATGATGCATTAGTAGTGGCATTGGTAGTGGCATCTCCATATCCACATCTCTATCTTCAAAAATATGTTTACTGATTATAGCTCAAAAAATCAAGTTGATGCTACTCCTCTCCCCATAAGCTACTACCCTCCCCCTCTCCCTCTCTTAGCCAGCCCCCTCTCCCTCTCCCTCACCCTCGCTGCCCCCCCTCTCCCCCCCCTCACTTCTCCTCCTCTCCCTCCCCTCTCGCCAGCCCCCTCTCCCTCCTCCCTCACCCTCCCTCTTTCCTTCCTCCTCCCTCACCCTCCCTCTCCCCCCCCCATTGCTCCCTACCTCTCCCTCCTCAATGCCCCCTACCTCTCCCTCCCCGCCCTCCCTCTCCCCCACTTGATAGCCCCCCTGCCCCCCTCCTTCACCCTTGCCCCTCCCTCCCCCTCCCCACCCTCCCTCTCTTCCACCAGCCAGCCCCCCTGCCCCCTTCTCCTCCCCCGCCCCCTCCCCCCCCCATCCCTCTCCCCCCCGTTGCTCTCCCCCCTCCTAACCTGGCCTCCTTTCCTCTTCCCCCCCCTTCATTCCTCTCCCCCGCCCTCCCTTTCCCTGCCCGTCAGCCCCCTCCCTCCTTCCTAACCCCCCCTTACACCAAAAAAAAAAAAGAGGGAAAAAAAAAATCCCCGACCACCGTCTCACTCCCCGCCCCCTTCCTTCCTAGCTCATCTCCCTTGTGCCTCCCCCTTCAGCCTACCTCTGTCTCCCCCCCTCAATCTTTCCTCTCCTTCCCTTCCCCTCTCTCCTACCCTCTCTTTCTCCTTCTTCCTATGCCCGTGTTCCAGGGCATCCTGGGCAGTAGTTTCACGGACAGAGCTTTTTTCAATGTTGGAATCGGCCTTTTCACATCGATTGGCAAATGGATCCCCATTTAGCCAATCTCCGTCCACTTCCACTGGCCGGGAGAACAGTCATTTTTTCAAAAGACGAGTTGAAGTAGCTCAAGAAAGATGTGGAATTAGAGGGCTCCACATCACTTTTCGCCCGCATCTTTGGGTCACACCCTTCCAGATCACAGGCTAGAGACTGGATGCTGGCGGAATTACTAGGAGATCTTGCCCCACACCTCAGGGATATTCGACTTTTGGGACGTGGATTCTTTCAAGTGGTTTTTGACTCCCACAAGTCCACAACCCTTGTTCTCAAAGCTAATCCCCTGGCTTTGGGTTTGAGGAGGATCTTTCTTTTACCCTACACCTTGGGCTTTGATCTGGTTGAGGAGGACAGGTAGGTCACATCACTGTTCATTAGATTTTTTGGTCTTCCTTAGGTCTACCATCGACTGCTTGCCACTATCGGAGCCACATTCGGAGTGGTCACTGAGATCCCCCCCCTTCCTGGCATGCCTTCTTCCTCGGTAGAGGCAGTCAGTGTGGACGGGGTGCCTTGTGTTAGGGTCATTGTCTTTAACCCTAACATCTCATATTACCACATCATGCTTCAATGTCTAGATGGCTCTCTCTTCGATAGAGAGTCGAGATTTCAGGTAGATAGGACTAGTGCAGGGTTTGCAAGACCCTTGGGCACTTTGTTAGAGACTGCCCAAAGAAGAGAAAAAGACCCAAGAGGTCTTCTGGTGCAGCTCCTTCATGTACTACCCAGACTGCACCTCCCCAACACCCTATACCATGCAATCCAGGACCACCAGGAGCAACAGGGCACCTTGCTTCATGCACCCCAGGACCACCAGGGGTAGCAGGGTGCCCAATGCCTGCAGCACACCTAGTAACATAGTCGAGAGCTGTCAGAGCGGCTCCCTTACCTCAGTAGGAGACCTTTGATCCTATTCAAATAGATGCATTCTAGACTCCAGAGGTGGATGTTGTTGTAGCCCCAGACACTACAGCTCCACATCAAGTTGGGCCTTTAGATGCACTAGCCCCAGTCGCCTTGGTTTTTGACCATGAGGGGGCTACAAGTACCTCTTCCCTGTAGACTGTTCCTGCCACATTCAGGACAACAAAGATAGTGTAGGCCTCTTCAGCCCATACACAAGCCTCCTCAGCCCCCAGCTCCAGTTCTGCTGATAAATTCCTGGCAGGTCCTTCTCCTCCATCTTCCACGAGTGCAAGTCTTCTTCGCACTCCTCAGCCAGACTTGTTTATCAGGATCTCTTTTCTGACATCGGCAGATTCGGCTACTTTCATGGATGAGGAGGAGTTAGTGCCCTCCACTGCATAAATTCAGATATAATATTTTTTCATTTTGGGAGGCCTCAGAATGGGCCACGCAGAGCTGCCAGAGATTGGCCATTCTACTCTTGGACTTTGAGAAAGCTTATGATAGAGTAGACTAGGATTTTTTAGAGGGTACTCTATCTCGCCTTGGTTTTTCAAATGCATGGATTAGAGGAGTATCCTCTCTCTATAGATCAGAGCCCATAGCCAGGTGCTCATTTGGGAGGTAAGAGGGGACAGGTTTCAAATTTCTAGATCAGTCTGCCAGGGATGTCCTCTTGCCCCTTTTCTTTTCCTGTTTGTGGCGAAAGCTATGAGTATCTACATTAGATCTCAAGCTAATATTTATGGGCTAAGGCTTCCCATCTGTTGGGAAGAAGAGCTAGTGGATAGTGAGTTGGCAGATGACACGGCTATTTTTTTGGATGCCTCCCCTAGGACGCTCACTTCCTTCTAGACAACCTTGGATTGATTTTGCACAGCTACAGGTGCACACATTAATTGGCATAAATCCAATGGTTTTTGGATTTGCGATGATGACACCCTGGATTGGGGTAATGATTTTGGCTTCACTTGGGTACAGAGGGGTGTCTCCATCAGATATTTGGGCTGCCAGGTTGGGACACTCACTTCCTTCCAGACAGCCTTTGATTGATTTTGCACAGCTACAGGTGCACACATTAATTGGCATAAATCCAATGGTTTTTGGATTTGTGATGATGACACCCCGGATTGGGGCAATGATTTTGGCTTCACTTGGGTACAGAGGGGCATCTCCATCAGATATTTGGGCTGCCAAGTTGGGGTGGGCATCTCTCCTTCACAATAGTTTGCTCCAGTGTTGGAGAGCATTTGTTGGAGAGCATTAGAAGAAAGCTCCTTTTCTTGAGCTCAGCCAAACTTGACTTGGCTTCCAAGGTGGTGGTGGTTAACGAGGTTCTTCTAGTCACAGCATGGTTTGTATGCTCTTGTTGGTGCCACTCTAGGGATTATACCGCTTAGCTTTAGAGACCTATACAAAACTATTTATGGAGTGGTCTAGATGGCACATCTAATGTTATGGCCAGGGTGGCTTGGGAGACCTTGATTCTTCCTTCAAGAGAAGGGGGTTTGAATATCATCGACTTGGATCTACAGTGCAGAGCTTTACTCTGCAAGGTCATTGTGAGAGGACTTATGCCAAGGCAAGAGCCTTAAAAGGATTTCTTTATTAGATGCATACAGTCTCGCATGCCCACTTCAGGAGAGGATTGGACGCACAGTACCAGAATCTGGGTTTTCACCACAGCCCACCTCAGATCTCCCTCTTCCCCTCTTATGGTTGCTATCTTGAAAGCATGGGCCAGCTTGAGGAGTACTCTTCGCAGGATTCCCCCATCCACCCGTGAATAGATTGAAAGGTAGCCTATCATGTGGAATGATAGGATTTGGATGAGCATGGCAGATCGCTTGGAGCTTCTCCTTACGTGCAGTGGCCAAGATGGGAGAGGGGCCCTACATCTACTGTGGGAGCATGGAAAGCCTTCAAGAAGCTTCCTACAGACTGATAGGCCCAAATGGTTCTTAATCTCAAAGGAAGTGTAGGGAGAGTTCGACAGATTGATCCAGCCTTACCCTTGGATTGGGTGGACACAGATGACAAGCATATTACTTGCTCCACCTAAATGGGGGCATTTTCCAGACTAAGAGTTCCTTTATAAGTGATTGCTTTTCATGACACACATGAGGATGCCTTAGTCTTTGATTTTTATTCGAGGGGCATGCTGTCTAGATCCATAGACGATATCTTGTTGGAGGTATCGTTTCAGCCAGTCAAGACAGTGGGCTTCATGGAGCATGGCTCTCTTTCACAGTGGTACTTGGATCCTGACTTGCTTCTCATCGCCCTGGGCTCATGGAGGCTGTGACTCTATGGAGGTGTCCCAATTAAGTTTTTGTAGTGGGACCCTGGGAATGGATAGATGAAGGGCACTGAGAGAAGGGCATCCCCTTCTTTTATTACACGGTTAGTAATGCCAAGAAATTCTAGCTTAGCTATAGGGGTTGGAGACCTACCTCATCATTGGGAGAACTTTCATATTTCTGCTGACTTGCAAAAAAATTTTTGGTAGAGGCACTGGAAATCTTACCGGAATAGAAAAATCACTCTCTTATTTTGACTTTCTATTCATGGTGGGATAGCAATAAACCAATGGAGATCCAGGTTTGGAGCTGACCCTTCTTGTCCTCATTGCCTTTCTGCTTTGGAGACAATACAGCACTGCCTTTGCGATTCCAGACAGGCGAGAATCATATGGAAGGGGATTGCAAGACTTTTCAGCACTTTTGTTTGCCTACCTTTCTATATGACTTGGGGATTAGTGGCTTGGCTTACTCTTTCAGGGCCCCAGGTCTTTTTTGAGAGACTTGCACTACTACACACGGATCCTATTGCGACGTTTACGTATCGACGTTTAGCGTCCGCTTAGCGTTAATCATTGGTATGAAAAGCGGGTTTTGTAAATCGTCGCTATATAGCGACTGTTGCTGAAAGTCACTATATAGCGACACTGATACAAAATATTATAGCGACGTTTTTACAGAGAGGTTTTTTTTTTTAATAGGCCTTAAAAGTTAGTTTTTTCTAATGGCAATTTTTTTAAAATTTTCATACATGTTTGAGCTCATAGAGAATTTAAAAATGAGAGCATGTACATCAAGCCTTTGAAGCTCATATATTCATGTCCAAGTTTGAGATGAGAAAAATCAAATAAGAGCATTTACATCAACTGTTTCATCTTGAGCCAAGTCTAAGGCACCAAGCAAGTCTATCTCCAACTCTATACCGAGTTGATCTCCTATATCATCATCGTACTCTAGCATCGTACATTCACCTAAAAGTATTTGATCATCTTCTTCAATAAAGCTTAAGTGTGGTGATTGATCTTGATGATTGTTGTCTTCTTCGTCAATATCGTGATCTCCATCCTCCTCCCGTGCGATATCATTATGCGTATCTTCCTGTTGGCTCATATGGTGATCTACATCTTCTTCGCTAGATTCATCAATTGGATCCGGCATTGGTAGTGGCATCTCCATATCCACATCAGCTCGATCTTCAAAAATTTGCTTACTTCGTGGTGCAACTTGGATCACGTACCACCATCTTGGATCAAAACGATCTGGATGAAAAACCACTTATATTGAAGATGGGTGCCAAATGTCGTCAATTATATATATATCAATGGACTTTAAAAACGAAAGCTTTGACTAATTAAATCATTAGTATGCACCTGCTCACAGTGCTCGGGAAGAACAAAAGTATCACTTTCATCGGTCCAATGTTTGGTGGAGTCTATTGCAAAGAGACCGCTACTATCTTTTCTCACTGTTGCATGGGGACCGTTGTAAGTAGTTCTAAACCATTTTACATCAAGAATGAAAATAGTAAATCATCTGAAATCAATTTCATAGATGTCGTGTATGGTTCCACAATAATCCAACTGTGAGGAGAGAAGATTGGTATCCGAAGCACTTGCTCGGCTATCTTGTGTGAAGTTAGCCATGACTCCACAATCATACGTGACTCTCTTTGAATCGATGCGTTCCACGTGAAAATGTCGTCCATATGACCATAATGCACTGTAATTTTTGTACTATAAAAGAGCATCATTAAAACAATGAAGATGCACCTATTTTATAGCATATATTGCCACAAATAATTACTTAACTACGTCAAGAGATAAGAAACTTACATGCACCTAAAAATGGGATGTAGTGTACGTGGGATGTAGTGCCCCTAAAAATGGAATCCATCATGTCGACCATACCCTCGTCATCATCTCGGAGACTATAGTCTTGTTGAAAGGTCTTCTTGAAAGTGAGAAGGTATATGTGTACCCTCGTCACCCTCCTCATCCTGTTTGAAGATTTCGTGTAAATATAAGATCTTCTATTTCCTAGTATACAATAAGATTGCGAACTTAAATAGCTTTGACTTACCGATGATCCATCAACATGTGCAACACCAACGGGGGGTACTGGTTCCGGCTCCTCCCCATACATTGTCATAAACCATCCCGGTGGTTGAAATTGTGACTGTCCTAAATGTGTCCTAAACCAGCAGTCCGGTGGTTGACTGTCCTAAACATGTCATAAATGAGCCCGATGGTTGTCTATCCTAAACATGTCCTAAACTAGCCTGGTGATTAAAATTGTGACTGTCTTATACCAGCCCAGTAGTTGAAATTGACTGTCCTAAACTAGCGCGATGTTTTAAAATTGTTTTGCTTCATTAAATACTTTAATTAGACTGTTTTTTGTCTTGTTTTAGTAGAGCAAAAAGGAAACTCGCTGTGCTATTGTTCCCGCATGTTGGATCAACAAACGGACCTGTATCTCAAGTTTATGGATTAGAATCTAGACATTTCAATTGGGCAGAGGAACTTTGAGAATTGTAAGCACTGGTACATCAAGAAACTCAAAGACAAGAATTTTTGTTATTGCAAAACACACATAGACTTTGACCTGGCTTGGCAAACTATGAATGACTTGAGATCTGGCAGTGTTGGAGCATTGCTCCATAGGGATGCTCATGCCTTTGTGATGAATGCGCTATCTGTAGGCCACCTGGATCCTCATCATGTGTTGCAAGGGAGAGCAGGTTTTGTAGCCTAAGGTCTTTGTGAGAGCCAGTGGTTTGTCCAAAGGAAGACCATGAATGGCACCACATTCAATGCATTAATGGCACATGCAAGCATTATAGTTTGAAGTTAAAGAAGAAGACATTCAATGTCTGTCCAAATGAAATGAGGGAAGACAACCATGTTGCTTTGAAATGGAGGAGATTTGAAAATTTCTATGTTGAACATTGGTACAACAAGCAGATAACAGTGATTTGCTTAATTCTTCCATGCCTGATGCCAATCTTCTTATTGACTCACATGAGTCAAGGTTAGTGCATCACACATACTGTTTCAACATTTCAGATGATAGCAAACATGACACCTTATTTAATGTGCAACATGCTTTTCTACTACATTAGGAATGGCTAAAAAAGTAAAATCCCCATGTAGAAAATATAAAACAACATTGGGTGTCGTCAGATGGTGCTACCTCTTACTTTAAATCAACCCATGGATTCTACTTTATCTCAAAGTTCAAATCCTTGATCGGTCTAGACATGATGTGGAATTTCTTTGGGTCTAGCCATGGCAAGGGTGAACATGATGGATGCGGTGCTATTATTAAGCAAGCTCTGTTTAAACACCAATTAACATACCCTCAAGAAAAACTCAATGATGCCCATGATGCTGTAACATGGCTTACAACCAACCTCTCCATAGGCATGCATTCAACATATGGTAAACAAAGCCTCAAGAATATTGTAGTATGCAGAGTGTTCCATGAAGTGAAAGTGGCTGAAGTGCAAAGGAGAAGCCAGAACAATTGCGAGAAAAGTAAAGGATTTCATGGTCTACATAGCATATGCGCCCATCATGGGGGATGATGACGATTATGATAATATTACAACTGTGAAGACATGGGAGTGAGTTCAAGTTTTCTCTCTATGTTCAGATGGAGTGACAAAGAATGGAGAGACAAACAACTCGCCATAGTTTGCGGAGAGTTTTGTGTGGGGGTTAAAGCTCACTATGCCTTTACCACGGTTATGTACAATACTCAAACACATATATAAATGAATGAAAAAGAAGATTAGGGTGGTTCTGCACCCACCAAAACTTGTGTGGCTCTCTATTTCTCTCTCTCCCTCTTCCGTTCTTGCTTCTGTTGAGAGCACTTTGAACTGGTATCCAAGCCCGGGTGATCTAGCTGAGCGTGCGTGAATGCTTGGAAGCTCAGTAGCTCTGTGGGAGGAAGGAGAAGCTCTATGGGAAGCTTTGTGGGTGACTTTACTTGCATCTGAGTGTGCAGAGACCTTGGAGGAACCTTTGGAAAAGTCACTTTGGTTTTGCGAAGTGGTTTTGAGAGCCTATTAAGTGTTTTCAAAGAAAAAGTCATCTTTTAAGCTTTTCCCTGTTCCGTTCGATGACAGAGACTCCGTATTAAGTTGTAGAGGCAACTATTGCTTGCTTTTGGTATCCATTTTACTTCAGGATCTTGGAAACACCTTTATTCTTGAATCTGGGATCATTTCATTGGATTTTTGACTCACTGTGTTAGTTTCTACGTTTTTCTACCTGGGTGTTGGGACTCAAGTTTGGAGCAACCATTTGCAGATCTGTCAGTTTTAGTGGACTCAAGAGGTCCTAAAACTTCTATGTTGCTCATCATTCGCACTTCGGTGGAGTTTACAAACAGTTCTGTTTCCAAAAACGTTTTTCAATCCGTGTGTTGGACCCAGTGATTGAGACCACAGTTTCCAAAACCGTCTATCCCATTGCATTTTGGATGCCTAAAAACCCCTACCTATCAATTCTTGCATGATTCGGTGGAGTATTTTTAGAGTTATAGATCTCTGTGTATTGGATTTCGTCTCTCTGTTATGTATTTTTCATTCTAAGGTTTTGAAACCTTAGATTTATGCCACACGGCAGTGGATAAGTGTTGACTCCCATTTCTCACTCATCGGTTGGGATTTTGGAGTTCCAGTAAAAGAGAGATATTTGCAGATTTTCTTTTTGAGTTCGATTATGCAATGGCACCCATGTTTTGAGGCATCTCAGGTTCTATTTTCAGTAGCAGTCATTGCCATGGGACCATGAATTCTTAAGCATACCTTATGCAGATCACTATGGTTGCAGTTTGAGATGTGTGCACTCATTTGTGGTGTGCATTGGGTTGTAGTGGATGATTTATAGGCAATTTGGAAGCATTGAGATCCTTATTAGATGCGCTGATAGGCCCAGATTGCCTTGTGGGATGCTATTTTTATGGACGCTTTGCACATGGATGCTATTTTATGCTGAGGGACAGCTTTGACACATTACAGGTGATACACTGATAGTGTTATGCTCTCTTGGATGAGATATTGGTAATGCATATGCCCATGGACGGTGTTTATGCTTGAGCCTTTTGGCACTTATTGGCATTTTGGATTGCCATTGCAGTTAGCATTTTCTTTTGGGCCAGATTTGCTTATATGGATGCATAGTACATGCACTTGAGTCAGATGCATCTTTTGATGCTTTGAGCTTTGAGTTTTGGTGATATTTCACTCTATTGTGGCATACACATTTGGGTGCACCTGGTATTTGGTCTGATTTCTCTTTTGTAGGTACTAGCATTTGGGATTTCGCTTCATTTGCATCATGGCATCCTCTTCCATGTCTGAAAAGGAGTTTTTCAGCATTAAAAAGTTTGATGGGACAAAATTTTCTTTGTGGAAAGAACAGATAAGGGATATGCTTATTCAAAAGAAGCAGATTAAACCCTTGGCAGGTATTGAAGCTAAGCCTACAAATATGTCTAAGGATGACTAGAATGAGTTGGATGCATTAGCAAAGTTTACTATTAGACTTCATCGTGCAGAGTTAGTTTATTTCATAGTAGTAAATGAGTAGACTACAGAACATTTGTGGAAGAAACTATGTGCCACTTATGAGAAGGAAACTGCCTCTAATAAAGTTTACCTCATGAAGACATTGTTTGAGCTGTAGATGAAGGAAGGGGTCTCCATTGCTTCTCACTTGAATGAATTCAATATTATTTTCAGCCAGCTTCAGGCTCAAAAGGTGAATTTTGATGCGGACTAGACTAAGGCAATATTTCTCTTATGTTCATTGCCATCCTCATGGAATACCTTTCGTACAGCTGTCAGTAACTGTACACCTGGTGGAGTACTGAAGTTTGATGATGTTGTGGGTAGTTTGTTGGCCCAGGAGATTAGACGGAAGTCTATGGATGGCAACAAGCAGGATGCAGCCTTAAATATGCAAAGGGGTAGATCACAGTTCAAGGGGAAGTCCCAAGAAAGAGAGAAGTCGCGTAGCAAATCCAAGGCATGGAACATTGAGTGTTACCACTGTGGCAAGAAGGGCCATATGAAAAAGGATTGCTACAAGCTAAAAAGAGAGCAAAAGTATAAGACAAAGAATGCAAATTGGGGTGCAAATAAGAAGGAAGAGAGTCCAAGGGAGGACAAAGGAAAAGTGAAGATTGAGGAGATGAATGCAGTCACACATGATAGTGACAATGACATTCTCTTCATGTCTAGTTTATTTGCAGAGTTGCTTACCACTTCAAATGATGCATATTCCCAAGATTGGATTTTGAATTCTGGTGCTTCATTCCATGTTACTCCCCATAGGGAATGGTTCTCCACTTATGACAGTGGAAAGATAGGTTGTGTGCATCTTGGAAATGACTATGCATGTGACATAGTGGGAGCAGGTGACATAAAGTTATCTTTCACAAATGGGTCTGCATTTGTTTTGAAACATGTGAGACATGTGCCTAAGTTGACCAAGAGTCTTATTTCAGTGGGTCAGCTAGATGATGCTAGTTTTCACACCACTTTTGGCTTTCAAAGTTGGAAAATTTAGAAGGGCTCTACGCTTTTGGCCAGGGGTGCCAAGTGTGGGACTTTGTATCCCTTACATGTATCAGGGGTATTTGATCATGTTGTTGCAATAACCAAGCAGCAAAGCACTTCTTTATGGCATTGCCGGTTGGGCCATATGAGCCAAAATGGGATGAAACTCTTATGCCATTTGGGTTATGTACCGCATTTGAGTTTCTCTGATTTTGAATTTTGTGAGCACTGTCTCTATGGCAAGAAGACTAAATCAGCCCATAAAAGAAGGGGAAAGAAAGAGTTTGAAAAGCTTGATTTGGTGCATTCAAACGTATGTGGTCCCATGCCTACACGGTCATTTGGCAAGGGCTGAATACTATGTGACATTCATTGATGATGCAACTAGAAGAGTGTGGGCTTATGCTATAGCTCGAAAGAGTGATGTGTTCTAGGTATTTCAAAAATGGCTGGCCTTGGTTGAGAATCAGTTAGGTAAAACGCTTAAATGCCTACGGACTGACAATGGTGGAGAGTATCTTTCTCATGACTTTCAGCATTTCTGTGATACACATGGGATTAAGAGGGAGCTCACATCCCCTCGTACTCCAAAGCAAAATCCAGTTGCAAGAAAGATGAACCATACCATTCAAGAAAGTTTGCAATGCATGCTTTCCAATGCAAGTCTTTTTGGTGGTTTTTGGGCTGAGGCAATGAAGACTGCAGTGCATGTGATCAATAGATCACCTAGTAAGAGTTTGGATGGTGGTATTCCTGAAGAGGCATGGAGTGGCAAGAAGCCCTCTTACTCTCATTTGCATATATTTGGATGTGAGGCATATGCACATGTGCCAAAAGAGCTTCGAAAGAAGCTAGATCCTAAGTCTAGGAAATGCATCTTTCTGGGTTATGGTGAAAGTGGAGAGATGGGCTATCGTCTATGGGATCCAAAAGCAAAGAAGATCATATGCAGCCATGATGTAGTCTTTAATGAGAAGAAGATGCATAAGGCACCCATGAGGGATGTGGAAATGAGGAGAATCACTTTCCAGGATGTGAATCCACCTGCATATGTTGATAGACAGCAAGTTGTCCATGCACCAAATGTGCAAGAAATGGTACCACCAAGTACTCCCACAGGTATACAATCAAGGGTAGATGATGGATCATCTATTGGTGGAAATGATGAGCCAAATGTGCCTGATATGCAAGTGGGACAGCAAGCTGAAATGCCCTTGAGAAGATCATCTAGAGTGTCTAGACTGCTTGATAGGTTTGTTCCAGGGATAGACTATGTGATGCTTACTGATTGTGGGGAGCCTTCTTGCTACAGAGAGGTTATGATGTGCGAGGATCAATGCAAGTGGGAGTATGCTATGCAATCAAAGATGAGTTCACTAATGAAGAATAAAACTTGGGACTTGGTTTCTTTGCCACATGGAAAGAAAGCATTGCCATGTAAATGGGTCTACAAGATGGTCACAGGTGATGATGTGCCTAGGTACAAGGCCCGTTTATTCGCTAAAGGGTTCAAGCAAGAGAAGGGTGTGGACTTTGATGAGATATTCTCTCCAGTTGTGAAGATGACCACACTTAGATGCATGCTTGGACTAGTGGCAGCAGAAGATATGGAGCTTATGCAGATGGATGTCAAGACAGCTTTCTTGCATGGGGATCTGCATGAGGAAATTTACATGGTGCAGCTGGAAGGCTTTGAAGAAAAGGGCAAGGAGCATTTAGTTTACAAGCTGAAGAAGAGTCTCTATGGTCTTAAGCAAGCGCCTAGAGAACGGTATCAGAAGTTTGATGCTTTCATTTGGTCCCAAGGTTTTAGGAGTGAAATCGATCACTGCCTCTACACTAAAAGGGCTAAGGATAATAGCCTAATAATCCTGGCACTATATGTGGAGTATATGCTATTGGCTAGCAAGAATACTTATGAGCTAGATGCATTAAAAGCCAAGTTGCATGAGGCCTTTGATATGAAGGATTTGGGACTTGCAGGTCATATTCTTAGTATGCGCATCACGTGTGATTGGAGTAGGAAACTCCTTTGGCTTTCATAGAAGGAGTATGTTACAAAAGTATTGCAGCATTTCAATATGGAGTGGGGGAAGGCAGTGAATATTCCATTGCCTCCATATGTGAAACTGAGTCATACAGATAGTCCTAAATTAGATGAGGAGAGGGCCATGATGGCCAAGGTTCCTTATGCATCAGCAGTTGAGAATCTTATGTATGCTATGATAGCTACTAGACCAAACATTGCATTTGCAATGGGAGTTGTTAGCCGATATATGGCTAATCTAGGAAAGAGGCATTGGGAGGCAGTTAAGTGCATCATGAGGTACATGAAGGGTACAAAGGAGATGTGCATCTGCTTTGGTAGAGGAGACATGCGTGTACTTGGGTACACAGATTCAGACTATGTAGGGCATGTGAATAGTAGGAGATCCACTTCTAGTTATGTGTTCACCTTTGAGGTGGTGCAGTGTCGTGGATGTCTCGTGCACAAAAGTGCATTGCTTTGTCTACCACAGAGGCTAAGCAGCCATAGAGGGTTGCAAGGAGGCTATATGGCTTGATCGGCTAGTGGGAGATTTGGGGATTCATATAGGTGTACCGACATTGCATAGTGATTCCATGAGTGCTATTCAGCTAGCACAAAATCCGATCTTTCATGCAAGGAACAAACACATTGAGGTCAGGTACCATTTCATCAGGGAGGTGCTTGAGGACAAGTGCATAGAGCTTGTCAAGGTTCATACAGATTCATACAGATGATAACCCTCCAAATATGCTAACGAAGAGTCTACCTAGTCAGCGGTTTGAGTATTGTCGTGTATTGATGGGCATTGGATAGTATGCTCATTGGTTGTTCTCCCTTAAAGACACATTGTCCTTTAAGTGGGAGGTTGTGGGGGTTAAAGGTCACTGTGCCTTTACCCCGGTTATGTACAATACTCAAACACATATATAAATGAATGAAAAAGAAGATTAGGGTGGTTCTGCACCCACCAAAACTTGTGTGGCTCTCTGTTTCTCTCTCTTCCTCTTCCGTTCTTGCTTTTGTTGAGATCACTCTCATTTTGATGACCTCAATGACTGTGTGGAAGAGGGGGATAACTTTGTAGCTATCTTGCTACATCTAGGGAGAATGAGGAAGATGACCCATGCTTTCTATTGCAGTACACAAAACCTAAGCACAAGGTTGAGGAAGCCTTGAAGGATAATTTGGGAATGACCTATGACAAGTGGGATATAGTAGTCGGAGCTTTTTGGTAACAAAAACCATCCAAGAGATTCCACAAACATTTGTGTAGTCTCATCTAATAAGAGCTATTAAGTTCTAGATGCAACCTTGCCACAACAAAAGAAGGGAAAGAGTGTCTTCAAATTGGATTTAGACATGCATGAGCACATCTTGGGTTGTCTTGGAGCAGTGGACAAGGATGAATGAGACAGTACTAAGAAAAATGTAGTCTCATTGCAAGGAAACAATGTTCCACTTATCCTAGAAAATGAAAAATGTATTTGAGACTATGCTTCTTTTAGTAAATCCCAAACTAACCACTGCACTTGTTTTTGTAAATCCCAAATGATAGATCCCATGCTTTTTAGTATATCCCAAACAACCACCGTGCGGGTTTTATTAAATTATTTTTGTAAATCCCAAACAGTAAATCCCATGCTTGTTTTTAGTATATCCCAACAACCAGCGCACTAGTTTTATTAAATCCCATAATGAATCCACACATCCACACATCCATTCATCTTGCAATAATAGAAGTAAACCACCGTGCTGGTGGTGGCTGTTAATATCCTAATGCAACCAACCACTGCACTAGTGATCACTTATCTTGCACTACTACCGTGCACTGCCATGCTATCCTAAAATTTGTTGCACAGTTCTATACTAAAACAGTCCCCTTTAGCCTGGTTATCTTTAACTGTCAAATTTCAATCACCGAGCTACTTAAAACATTTAAGTACTAACATGGAAGTAGGTCGATAGAAAATTAGGTATTACAAGCACCATAGATCATGGACATTGATGCCAGGTCGAGAAAGTCCACAAGTCCAAGAAAGTTTTGCAAAGATTTTTACTTTTTCAAAATACGATGACATTTTGTGGGTCAAGGAAATTCCAAACTCCCAAATATCTTATCATCCTCTCTATAACAAGCATCTCCCATCTCTTTAGGCCAGTTTGATGCACTATGGCAGGCCTCTTCACACACTCCGATCACACACTGCTTGTTTGACTCTGCCTAGTTGTATGCCCATAGTAACTCCTCCTTTCATTAGGGGTCCTCTTCATCCTAGTCTTTGCACTCTATACAACTTCGTGCCTCCATCATGTCCTACCAAAAGAAACATACATCATGAACTTGATAAGTACCTTAAAGAAGCATAAAAAACAGAAGCCAGGAAAATTAATATTCACCGTCTATGCTGACTCCAAGTAATATAACCACCACCAAAGCATGTCCTCATTGTATTCATTTTTTTCCTTCTTCTCCGGGTCTATTTCTGTGAGGAGTTCATCCAATATTGTTTTCAAATAGAACAAAAGCATTCCAAAGTCTTTTGGATATGCCATAGATTTGCAGTAGGTGGATTGTTGTACAGAGTTTTGGGGCTAGATTTAATAATGGGCTCTTGGTTGTGTGTGCATTGCACTTAAATAGGGAGAGAGTTCATTGAGCCCAAATTTCTCATTCTTTAGTCTCACATTAGTTGTCTAATCAAAATATTTCATCTCACATGAGTTATCTAATCGAAATCTTTCATCTCATATTAGTTGACTAATTGAAAAATTAGTCTTATATTAGTTGTCTAATCCAAATCTTTCATTTCACATTCGTCGTCTTATTAAATTCTTTCATCTCACATTATGGTGCTTGGCATGTCAAAGGACACTATCTAGTCACATAGCTAAGAAAACATTTTCGAAGTAACTCTGAAGAAGATTAACAATTCAATAGATTACACACAAATTATATAGATTACATCTCAAACAGTCCTTTCCTTTAGATCACATGTCAATGACTCCTTTCATTTAGGGGGCTATCTCCACATTGCTTTCAGTAGGTTTGGCCCTCCTTGCTCCTTTCTAGAATGGGGCTAGCTCCGTCCTTCAGGGGCTCGGCTCCTCCCTTCATGTTGCTTCCTTCCTTGATTTGAGCTTCCTGGTTGCAGGCTCGACCCTTCTTGCTTCTTTCCTAAAGGGGGATGGCTTCTCCCTTTAGGCTCCTTTTCCTCGCAATTAGGCTCATGTGCTTGCTATTTTTTGTCTTGAGTTTAGTCTGCTTTTGGGGTTTTGGAGAATGGTGGTATCTTATTTGCTTTTAGTTCGAGTGACTCACTAGATCATTCGAGTGGAGTTTGGGTCATCCCCAATTTGAGCTCCTTGTCTTTTTCATTTTTTGCCCAAATGGCAAATAGAGCTCCAGCATCTACTTTCTTGTCATAGATAGTTGTAGTAGGTAGGCACATTTCATTTGTCCATGACCTCGGCAATGGCAAATGGCATTCTCTACATAGTGATCTTGCATGCACAAACACCCCAAAGAAAAAAATGTGCACAAGGTGGTAGCACGCAGGCCATTGGATCATGCAGTCATCTATGATGGGGTATGGCAAACCATGCATTTTGGACCCTGCTGCATAGCAAGATAGGAATCTGATTTAACTATTGCGGCTGTCAATCCCACAGTCTTATTCTATATATGATGATGTTGCTTCTTGATTTCTTCCTCCCTCATCCTAAGACTGCGGATGTTCTCCTTCATCTCCTCCACTCTTTGCTCACTCTGTGCAACAACTTCATTTGAATCCCTGAGCATCTGTTGAAGCTGCTTAAATTGCTCAAAAACATCAACATGGGCCATTTCTAAGACTTTCACTCTAGTTTTGAAATCTCTTATGATGACGAGCTGCTTTTTAAAATTGTCACAAGCCATGGCAAGCTCATGCCTCTCATAATCTTGTTGCAGGGTCTTGTAGCTTAATCTTTGAACTTCCAATAGTGTTTCAAAAAAACAACCCTCACCGTGGCTGCTGTAACTTGCTCCACCATGGCTGCTACAACTTGCTCCATCATGGTTGCTCTTTGCATCCTTCCTAGCTTAGAGAGCTATTTCATTGTCTTCTCCACCCCGGCTTCTCTCTGCCCCATCATTCCTGGCCTTGAAGCTCTCTCGTAGCTCCTGCATAACCTTTATGGTTTTTGTATTCTTCCTTTTCAGTTCCTCCATCATCTTATCTATTTTCAATGTTCAATGCGTTCTGCATGTTGCAGAGTTGTTTGTAGCTCTCTGATCTTCAAGCTCCTTTTGCATCATTGCTAGCTCCTTGTTTGCAATGTCCCCATCACTTCTCACTTCTTCAAGCCTGTCTCGAAGCTCCTTGATGTGCTTCTTTGCTTCTTCTCTTCTATGTCGACCATTTTTGCAGTAGCCTCAACTTGCTCTTGTGCCTGCAAGGCCCTCGCTTATGCCTCTTCTACCCTGGCATCTTCACCTTCCCTAAGAATTTTCTCAAGTTGCGCTGCCTTTGCTACATCGGTGGTTTTCTCTGGTAGAAAAGTCACCTTCTGAGACATCTTCTTATCGTATTGCTCAAAAATACCTTTGAGGGTATATGCCATCAGGTGCATTGCAACTCCAATGGACTGAGATGACAATTGGGATTTTCCATCCATGTGATTCTTTAGGTTGGTTATCACCCTCTTGGAGATCACCCTTGAGAAAGATACATTATGTCCTTTCAGTTGCTCCACTGTTGCTTGAACCTACCAGAACTTCACTGCTCCTCTCGTATTTGGAAAGAAGTGAATGGTCTTCTTTAGCACATCTTGGAGTCTGTTGGCAACCTAGAAAGCTTAACTCCACCATCTTTACTAATTTGAGCATTGGGGTATACATCTAGAATATCATGTCTCTTCCACTGCTTCTTGAAGAAGTGTGCTTGCCAATTGCCACCAGGAATGCCTAATGCATTGTCAATCATGCTTTCAGTTATGGTAATCTTCTGACCTTGATAGACTAGTTGCCGCTCTTTCACGTTCACCTCCTATACTAACTTGGTGAAAGTTTTGAGAGCATCCAAATTGGGCTTTTGAAGAGTGATAGAGGAGCTTCCATATGTCCCAATTTCAAGATCAGGGGAGGAGAGTCTCTTGTACTATGCTGCAGAGGGGGAGGAAAGATTGAGTGAGGAGCTCTCGACAAACTATGTAGGGTCCATTATGAGAGGGGATAGAAGTTGCAGGAAGAGTGCAAGGGAGATAGAAATGGTCAAGAGGGATAGAAGATGAAACAATGAACGAAATGCAATAGTGGAGGCTTGAGTTTGCATTCTGAGTGCAAGGGAGAAAGAAACAGTCGAGAGGGATAGAAGACAAAATAGTTAAGGGAATGGAATAGCGAAGGCTTAAGTTTGTAGCCCGAGTACACCATCAAGGTGAGACCCACCGTGGTGGTTGGCCCAAATTTTGATTAATTCAAGAAGGCCGTACTACCTTGCATGGCAATGAATGATTAGAAGTGGTAGCATCTAAGATTCCCAGGCACAATTGTGGTGACGACTATGACCACCGGGTTGGCAGTTAATTACTAGCCACCGCAATGGCCCACAATTACTAACCTTCCAATTACCACCATCGGGATTGCATACATGATTACTATGAGTGCAGTAAATTCCAAGTCACCAAGCTTGCATGCTTAGGAGAGTACTAGAGTGCATGGTAATGAGTGATTAGAGATGATTAGGCTTCATGATTTACTTTTGTGGGAATTATTGTCTGATGGTGGTGGCTCTCATCAACCATGTCTATTGTGGCTATGATTCCACCAGGCTGGCAGTTAATTACCAGCCAATTGCAATAGAATGCTCACCCATGCCTATTGGGCTTAAGCATGCATGATCAATATGAGTGCAGTAAAAATTACCAGTCACCTAATCGCATGCCCAGTAGAGTACTAGAGTGCACGGTAATGAGTGATTAGAGGTGATTAGGCTTCATGATTTACTTTTGTGGGAATTACTTTCGGGTGGTGGTCGCTCTCATCAGCCACGTCTGTTGTGGCTACAATTCCACCGGGTTGGTTGTTAATTACCAACCACCAAAGTGGCTTGCTCACCCACCACCGGGATTAATGATGCATGATCTTTACGAGTGTAGTAGAAATTGTTGAGAGTTCACGCTCAACATCATGTGATCATGTGTGCATAGCACCATCACGTGATCATATGTGCATAGCACTAACCTTATAGAGTGCTATAAAGGAAAGGGTTAGATCCCCTAACCCTAACCCTAAAAGGGTTTGTATATATTCTATTTTTTCAATTAATTCTAGTGTACAGTTAGTCATGTGTGGTGTGCTCTCTAGCTGTGCCCTCTCTCCTCATCTCCACTCTTCTCCTCTCCCCTCTTCATATTTTGTCATGGTATCAGAGCTCTCTTGCCTTCCGCTGAGGCATTGTGATTCTTGAGAGTGTGAGAGAGATTGTGAGATTGAGAGTTCTCTTGAGTGATTGTGAGCATCCTTTCACTTCCATTGAGTGATAGAGAAATTTCCGTCCATCTGAGAGGAATTTCCGTCCATGAGAGATTTCCGTTAATCTCCTTCCATTTTATTCATTGTTTCATTGAGAGATTCATTGTTTGTGAGACATTTGTGAGAGTTCTTTCAGTGTGATCTTCATTTGAGAGAAAGAGATCTCTTTGAGAGAATTTCGGAAAAAGAGAGAGTTCATTTGAGTGCTTCTTGAGTTGTGAGAGAGATCCTATTGTTTGAGAGAGAGCGCTTAAAGATCTACTGTTTTTGAGAGAAAGAGAGACATGAATTTCTGCAACTCTCTACCCTTTGCCAAGCTTCGACATGAAGTTGGGACTGTAGTAACCCGTTGCTGCAAGCGCAGCCGCCTTCATCGACTCAGACTCCTGTAACTTCTCCTTCCGGACCCTGCCTCTTCCACTGCTCCATTTGAGCCCCGTGTCCATCCCTCCTTCAAGTGAGCATCTGGGGAACCCTGGCGGCGAGGTGACCTTGAACTGCCCTGATGAACGATCTTTGCCCCTGCCTCATCTGCAGAATACTCCAAACCTCGTGCCGCACCTGCAGCAATCTTCATGCACGTGTTCCAATCAAGGGGCTCTTTGTCAGGGGAAAGATCGTATACTCCAAACCTCGTGCCAGAAGCTTGGCGCAACCTTCCCGTAGAAGGCTACACATGGCTTGCGAGGGGCTTGGAGGACCTGGCCACTAGCTTGTTGTCTCCGCCAAGGTGCTAGAAACTGCGAGCCTTCCTTCATCGGCTACTCCAACAACGAGCCACAAAGGTTGCCTCTACCACAGCGCACGACCGCCCTCCAAGAAACTCGACCAGCACCAACTTGCTCATGAGCTTCAGCTCATGCGACAACTCCAAGAGCTCGACTCAATCGTCTCCATCGCCTACGACCAGCTGGCTCAGGTAGCTTTGAGCTCTTGTGCCTCCAACAAGTAGCACACACCATCAACGAGCTCCTCGACTCTCCAGCATTGTGCAAGGCTCCAACAACCCACGGGCTACTCCACCAGCACCCAGCAGTTGCCAAAAACAAGGCGCGCGGCTCCTCAAAGTGCCCATGCATAGCAACGCACGATCTCCAACGGCGGCCTCAACGGAATCTTCATAGATTCCATCAAAATCTTCACAAGATTCCGGTCTCCCTCCTTGCGACACGTGGCAGATAGCCGTAGCCACAACTGCCACATCATCTTATCTGCCATGTGGCAGATAAGCGCCTCATGAATCTGACACGTGGCAACCTTATCCACTATGCCACATCATCAATGCCACGTCACCTGTGCCATGTCATCTGTGCCACGTCACCAGGCCACGTCATCTGTGCCATGTCACCAGGCCACATCATCAGGCCACATCATCAATGCCATGTCACCTATGCCACGTCATCAATGCCACGTCAGCATTGCCACGTCACCTTACTGACATCATCTATGCCACCTCAGCACTGCCACCTCAGCAGTTTAGTCAGCACTGACCCCTGCAGGCACAGTCCCTTGCCAAGCACACTATGCACACACTGCATGTGCACACTCCTGCCACCTCAGCATAGAGCTTCACTGGCACACCTCTTGCTAAGCACAGTGCCACATCATCACTGCATGTGACTCACAGTGACACATCATCATTGAGCACCATTTGCACTCCTTTTGCCCCTCCACCTAGATCAAGTCATATCTCTTGATCCAGGAAGAATTTGAGGGTGCTCCAAAAAGGAAAGTCGCTCGTTTTTCGTGCTCTACGCGCTCGTTACATCACATGCACATTTCGGTGCAAGTTACACTCACATTTGAGCCTCGCCGACAAAACCACTTCCTTCACGCACATTTGTCTCTACATCGACGCATCTGACCCAGCACTTAAAAAGAACAAAAGAAAAGGAATTATTTGCTGCTCTTTCATCGATTGACGGTTGGTTTAGATCTAGATCAGAGTAGACTAGATCGCCATAGAGGGGACGCTTTGAATTCCCCAAGTTGCTAATCTAAGCCATGCCCGAAATTCCCGACTAGTACCTACTCGGAGTCAGTCCATATGCTCACATCCGATTTCACATCATTTCATTACTTGAAACCTTACGTTCATCAGTTCAGTGAGCAGACTTCAGAGTTCAGAGGCATTGCAGATTGGTTCAGTGGGCAGATAGCACTTGATTTCACACACACATGCCACCATTGTAAAGCCTATTTGGCTATCTCACGGCATTGTGCACATCATTTTTCAGCCTTGTAAAGCCTCTTGGCTATTCTCGGCATCATTGCCACAAGCCTTGTAACATAAATCAGATCTTATATACTGCAGTTCTATCTTCACCGATGGTACAGAGATTTCACTTGGCATCTTCAGTGTATTTGCAGTTGATTCATACAGAGTTTTCAGGACATTTTTGAGTACATTGTTTGCACCATGTCGACTAGCAACCTCAACCTGGAGGCATCTGCTAAGTTAGACAACTCCAATTACGGTACATGGAAATACCAAATGGAGACCATTCTTGTGCTTCAGGACAAATGGGAGTATATCGATGGATCTATACCTAGACCATTGGCCGATCTAGACACCAGTAGCTCTACTCCATCTGTTGTCAGAGTACCAGCAACGGGATCTACATCGGGATCTACATCTACACAAACAGTTTCCGCACCAGTAGCAGCAGATCTTGCCATTGCCCGAGCTCAAGCAGAATGGGATAAGAAAGACAAGTATGCCTATCACCTGATCAAGCAGAATGTGCAAGATGTCATGCTAGGACAGCTCAACACAGTCAAGACATCAAAAGAAGCATGGGATATGCTCGCAGCTCTCTACGAGTCCAAGAACACATCCACGATTCTCACCCTGAGAAACCAGATTAACCAGAGTTTCCGCAACAGCAGTGAAACCAGTCATGCTTATGTACTCCGCATCAAAGACTACAACAATCAACTTGCAGCAGCAAGAGAGACTATGAATCCCGCAGAAATGGTTCAAGTAATTCTGAATGGACTAGGAGAAGGATATGAGAATCTAGTCCAGAGTATTGCCATCCAATGGCAAATTCCAACACTGGAAGAACTTCAGTCAGTTCTACTTGGTGAAGAACTCAGGACTCAGGCCATTCAAGCACGTAAAGGTCATTCTAATGATCAGGCATTCACAGCTTCAGACAGAAGCAGAGGCAAAGGCAGAAACAGAGGTAGATCATATCAGAAAAGTGGTCATCATCAACAAAGTCAAAATCAGCATCAGCATCAGCATCATCCTCAACAACATCAGAATCAGCAAAGAGGAAATCATTCCAACCGAGGAAGATTCCAAGGACGAGGGAATGCATCCACCAATGTGTCAAACATTCAATGCAACTCTTGTCACAAGTTTGGACACTATGAAAGAGATTGCCGCAAGAAGCAGTATGACCAAGGCGGTCAATCCAGCAGTAATCGAGGGAATTCCCGAGGAAGAGGAAATCATCGTGGTGGACATTCTAGTCACAGTCATTTTGCAAATGAACATGGCAATATGTTTCTTGCAAGTGAGGAATTGCATCAGACTGATACAATGCACCTAGACACTGATTTCAATCCCAAAGAGGATTTCAGTTATCAAGTCGACCAAGTGGAACAGGATCCTTGGTACATCGACACCGGTGCATCATCTCATATGACAAATCATCAGGAATGGTTCACAAAAATGAAGCCATTAGAAGGTCAAAATAATGTCATCTACACAGCAGACAATACACCGAATCCGGTTCAAGGGACAGGTGTTATCCCTATGAACAATTTCACTGGTACAAAAGGATTAGTCAAAGATGTGCTCTATGTTCCGAAGCTCAGCAAGAACCTTTTGTCAGTAGGTCAAATGACGGAACACAACTACAAAGTCATCTTCGACGGTGATGAATGCACTATCAGAGACAAATCCAAAAGAGGTCAGCTAGTAGCAAAAGGTGTCAAGGAAGGATGCTTATATAGGATGCTAACTACAGTACCAGATAAGCATGCCATGTCAGCTCAAATGCAACAGATGCCACTATCTGCAAAATGGCACAAGAGATATGGTCATGTCAACTTCAAGTACTTGTTAGACCTCAGGAATCAAAATATGGCAATTGGGATTCCGAAGCTACAGTTTCTTGGAAAGGTTTGTGAAGCATGCTGCTTCGGCAAACAAAAGCGAACCAACTTTGTCAGAAGTACCTCTCGTGCACGAGGTATTCTTGATTTGATTCATACAGATGTATGGGGTTATGCCCAGTCCCGCAGCATCAATGGTTCACTTTATTACTTGACCTTCATCGACGACTACAGCAGATATTGTTGGGTCTACTTTCTGAAAGAGAAATCTGAAGTGTTTGCCAGATTTCAAGAATTCAAAGCCATGGTAGAAAACCAAACAGGCAGAAAGATCAAGGTCATGAGATCAGACAGAGGAGGTGAATACATGTCTTCAGCATTCATGAACTTTTGCAAAAATCACGGCATTCGAAGACAATTCACATGTGCAGATACTCCTCAGCAAAATGCAAGAGCTGAAAGGAAGAATGGGACTTTAGCAGACAGTGCTAGAGCAATGCTTAGTGAAAAGCATCTTCCGAATTAGTATTGGGGGGCAGAAGCAATAGCTACAGCTAACTACTTGCTTAATCGGCTTCCTACCGAACCAATACAAGGTATGACTCCTTATGAAGCATTCACTGGACACAAGCCACGCATTGGGCATCTCCGCATATTTGGTTGCATAGCATATGCCCACATACATGATGATCATCGCAGGAAATTGGATGCGAAGTCACACAAATGCATCATGGTTGGCTACAGTGAAGAAAGCAAAGCATACAAATTGTATGATCCCATCAACCGCAAAGTCATTATCTCCAGGGATGTAATCTTCGATGAGGAATCAGAATGGAAAACCTCACCTACACAGGAGATAGAAGCATCGACTTCACAGTCACCTACAGAACAGGTTGATGAAGAAGAGCAAGAATTGCCAGCAACACCCCAAGCAGTGTCACAGCAGCTCAGACGATCTACTAGGGAAAGCAGACCACCAGCCAGATTGACATATGCTCAGAAAGGCAAAGCAATTCAAGTGGAAACCACCAACTATGCTCTTATGACTACCATCATGGCTACAGAAGAGCCAGTGTACTTCGAAGATGCAGTAGATAAGCCAGAATGGCAAATTGCTATGAATGAAGAAATGGATGCTTTGTATAAAAATAACACTTGGGAATTATGCGACCTTCCACCAGGAAAGAAGGCCATAGCCAACAAATGGGTATACAAAGTGAAGTACAATCTAGATGGCAGTATTCAGAGATACAAAGCCAGATTAGTTGCAAAAGGATTTGCACAACAATATGGCCAAGATTATGATGAGACTTATGCTCCAGTAGCAAAGATGGATTCCATACGGTTCTTAATATCATTAGCGACACTCAATAAATGGAATGTGTATCAGCTCGATGTCAAAAATGCATTTCTCAATGGTTATCTAGACAAGGAAGTCTACATGCAACAACCAGCCGGTTATGTTGAACCAGGAAAGGAAAACAAGGTTTGCCATCTCAAGAAAAGTCTCTACGGCTTAAAGCAAGCACCCAGAAGTTGGTACAGCAGAATAGACAAGTATTTTGCTGATCTGGGATACATGAAGTCCAATGCAGATCATACTCTCTACTACAAAGTTCAAGGGGAAGATATTACTATTGCACTTTTGTACGTAGATGATCTGATTGTGATAGGAAGCAAGGATAGCTTCATCAGAAAATTAAAACAAGACTTATCTGCAGAGTTTGACATGAAAGATCTTGGACTTATGCACTATTGTCTTGGAATTGAGTTCTGGAGAAATTCAGATAGCACATTCATGAGTCAGCTCAAGTATGTTGACAGTCTCCTGAAGAAGTTTCATATGGCAGATTGCAAGATTGCAGCCACTCCCATGGAACAGAGTTTGAAACTTACTAAAGATTCAGAAAGCCTAATGTCAATGACAGATACTACAGGCAACTCATTGGATCTCTTATATATCTGACAATCACACGGCCAGATATTTGTTATGCAGTAAGCTCACTAGCACAGTTTATGGCAAATCCAAAACAGTCTCACTGGAATGCAGCCAAAAGAGTCTTGAGATACATCAGAGGTACAAGACAATTTGGGATAGAATACAGAGGAAGTCATCCACGGTTGCATGGATACTGTGACAGTGACTATGCTGGAGATCATGAGACCAGGAGATCGACACAGGGATATGCATTTTTCCTTGGTCAAGGTGCTATATCATGGTTGTCAAACAAACAGCCAACTGTTTCTTTGTCTTCGACTGAAGCAGAATATAGGGCACTCACTACAGGTGCATGTGAAGCTATATGACTCAGAAGACTATTGTCAGAAACAGATTACTTTGATGAGTCAAAGCCAACAACAATATACTGTGATAATCAATCGGCTCAAGCATTGGCCAAAAATCCAGTATATCACTCTAGAACAAAGCACATTGATGTCAGAGAGCACTTCATCAGAGAAAGAGTGTTACTTGGTGACATCACACTGCAGCATTGTGATAGCAAAGAAAATGTTGCAGACATCTTTACCAAACCACTCGGTAAAGATCTATTCGAGAAACACCGACTAGCTCTTGGTTTGATGCAGAGGAAGGACATTCCCATTAAAGGGGTGTGATGGAATGTAATGCTCAGTCCTTCTTCGATTCCCCAGAATCATCATCTTGAGGGAAGGCCTACTTCATGATGTTGATCTTGAGGGAAGGTGTTGAGAGTTCACGCTCAACATCATGTGATCATGTGTGCATAGCACCATCACATGATCATATGTGCATAGCACTAACCTTATAGAGTGCTATAAAGGAAAGGGTTAGATCCCCTAACCCTAACCCTAAAAGGGTTTGTATATATTCTATTTTTTCAACTAATTCTAGTGTACAGTTAGTCATTTGTGGTGTGCTCTCTAGCTGTGCCCTCTCTCCTCATCTCCACTCTTCTCCTCTCCCCTCTTCATATTTTGTCAGAAATTACCAGCCACTGGGCTTGCATGCTCAGTAGAGTACTAATGAGTGATTAGAGGTGATTAGGCTTCATGATTTACTTTCGTGGGAATTACTTCCAAGTGGTGGTGGCTCTCATCAACCACATCTGTCATGGCTACAATTCCACTAGGCTGGCAATTCATTACCAGCCACCGCAGTGGCTTGCTCACCCACCATCGAGCTTAATCATGCATGATCACTACGAGTGCAGTAAAAATTACTAGCCACCGGGCTTGCATGCTCATTAGAGTACTAATGAGTGGTTAGAGGTGATTAGGCTTCATGATTTACTTTTGTGGCAATTACCATCTAGCGTCCGGGGTGGCACCTAAGATTCCACCGTGGTGGCTTGCAATTAATATGGATGGAACCCCAGGCTCCAGCCACCATGGTGGCTCTAACTTTATAACATATGAGATCTGTGGCATTTGGCATTTTACTACATTTCTCTGATCCGCCCCTTCTCTACTACTTTGCTCCACATGCTCTGCTACTTTGGTGCACACCCCTCGTCTAGCTCTTTTCCGCCTCTGCTCTACTTTGCTCCATGCTCCCTCCTTTAACTCTCATTCCCCTACTCATCTGCTGCTTACCCACTCATATTCACCATGCCTACTACCACCCCCCCTTGATGCACTATGATCCCAATGTTATCTACCTTCTCATATAAGGTGATTGTGTTGCACTCACCTAGAGTAGAAATGCTATCACTACTGGAGACCCTTTGTTCTGACAGTCGATTCCCCCCATATCTGCATGTCACCACCTTAGATGACATGCTCACCTCTGGCCTCTTTATGGATGTGCTATAAGGGTTCCCCCTAGACATCGATGAAGGCCTCAATATTTTCATAGCACAGTACTCTCGACTTAGTGGGGGGGTAATCTAAGTCCTGGCAATGTGCATGGTCTTCCGCCTCTCCATCGTCTCCTCCTTTGGCTCCCTAAAATATTTTAATGCAACAAGCTAGAATGGCAAAAATACTCAGTTGTACAAATTCCCTCTTGCTCAGACAAGGCTCATAACCACTCAGTAATGGCTAGATGTAATCTTTTAGCCTCTAAGGCTCTCAATGATCTTTTGGCCCACTAGATGTAATGTTTTGGTCTCTAAGGCTCTCAGTGTGCACTGTTGTTAGCTTTTATCTTTGAATGGTTATGGTCACTAGCTGTAATATTTTGGCCTTTAAGGCTGTCAACAATTGCTAAGTTTTTATAAATGTAATATCCTCTATTCAATTTTTGCTTGGTATAAGTTGTTAATTTTTATATAACCTGTTATTGTACGTAGATGTACATTGTAATATATTTTTCTCAATTTTCACTCGATGAATTGTACTTTTTTCCTCATTTATATTTACTACAACAAGGACTAAAATACCAGTAAAGAAAGACTACAATTTCCTTGGTTTATGACCAAAATAGCCCTAAAATAGCTCCAACGACCCACTATTGTGGTGGCATGGAGATACATCTAGAAAAATACAATTATACTTTTAGAAAATGCAATTGACAATATGGCCCTTGAGGGGTCCCCTCTAGGGGCAAGGGCCATATTGACATGCATTATACAAAATCCAGGATGTTGGGTGGGGTACCCAGTTACACGTGGCAAAGCCAAGGTAAAAGGCTGCATGATGATAAGTGGTCAGGCAGCTCAAGCCAAAGACTGTGCTATGCAAAGCAGTGCAGAGATGCACGATGTAGTGTAGAGCTACAATGTGTCGAGCTCTGCAGTGTTTAGAATAAATAAATTGTCTCATTATTACGGTAGTGATGCATCATGACATCCGGAAATTTTTTGGCAAGAGCACAGGTCCACGTAAAATTCAAATATTTACCCAGGATCGCATCGCATCGTAGCCTCAAAATGGCCCCGAAAATAGTTTCACAATTGGCTACACCCAAGCAAAGATTGACCCCAATAGGTAGAGAACCGATCACTGGTCCTCGAGATGCCACAGAATTACCCTCATTCCTATCCATTGAGGTCAAGATACCCATCGTGACACTATGACAGGGTAATCCTACTCTATGGAGAGACCTCTTGGATTGGATCAATGGGCAAATAGTGACACCCGAGTCCACTAATTCTAAAAATGTTGAATCTCCCAATCAAGCTCAAAACATTCCAAGAGCTCCATTCAACAAACTCGGCCAATAATTTGGTCTTGAAGACTCTTGGCATGCTAATTTACCCAAACTAAAAGAATCACTAAATAGGATGCATACGCTGGCAACAATTTATATATGAACTACTAAAGGCAATCAGACAATGCACATTGACAAGGATAAACCTACTGCCCTTACACCTCTTTACACCATAAGAACGTTACTACCTAATCAAGTTGAGCCTATAAGTGATAATGTTATGGATTCTAACAAAATAGATATGACTCCATCTCAAATTTGGGTAGAGCTGACATCGGCAGCTGCAACATGCCAAATACAGGACATGGCAGATTAGCAAGCAATCAATAACCTCATCTCCTGAAAACATCTTGGCCAGGTACTCCTTCAAGTTTTTGATTTTGAAATTCAATCCATAGGGGGTACTCAATTAATGTTATTGGCTCTTTAACACTGAATGATTCCATGGACAATTACGTTGAGCCTAGCAATTTTTTTGTAACTCTTACAAGTACCTTAACAAAAGTTGTAATTCTTGGTAGAATATGGATGCAAGACACAAAGGATTATTTGATGAGTGATCAATCCACCCATCAATATGTGCTAATCAATATTAACTTGCCCAACATTAAAGCACTAGCATCAATGTCTACCTCCATCTCTCAACCTCCACAAGAGCCTCCCCAGTAAAGACAACAAAAAAGAAGAGAAACTATGCAAGTGTGGGTCTAAAAGGATCTACTGGAGGCCCAAGGGTAATTTGAAGGTGAATCATATATCTAGGTTCCAACAAAACCTCAACATCAATAGCCACCCCATCAAGGAAAATGATAGTTACACAAGGACCTGTCTCCAAAAAAGAGATAGTAACACAGGATCTTGACATGAAAAAGATCTTGACATCATCCACATGTGAGTCCACCTTATCGTGTTGTATCATAGCCAGATTCACCCTCTAGAGCAACAAAAAAAGAGGAGAGAGCTGAAAGGTTTGAGTCTACAACACCAACAATGAAGCATTCACTAGTAGTAGCTATAGAAGAACCTACTCCTAAAAAGGGAGTAGTAACACGAGAACCTACTACAAGCTCCACAAAGGACAAGACAATGCTAGTTCAAGGCCTTCATTGGTTTTCCACAAAGAAATACAAACCCACTCCTTCAGTACGACATTCAGTGAACTCCATCATAGTAGACCCACAATAACCTACTCATTAAAATTTAAAATGGAGTAGATCCACAAGAACCTACTGTGACAAAAGATAGTGGAGCCCTTCACAACACATTGCTACCATGGAAGAAGCTCCTCAATAGAGAAGGTATAGGGCTAGCCAAAGAGACCTTAACCTCGGTATCCCAAGGTACTCCTCCACATTTAGAACAATAAGTGATCCTACACCAACATCTCTATAGGATGAATTTTATTGCATGGTGACTCTAATGACAAAAAAAAAAGAAAGAGGGGGTCTCAATAAGTTTCTTGTGATCCTCTAAGATTTGTTTTCACTTTCATTTACTGACCCCACCCTTCATTAGCTGACCCTAACTCTCCCTCCTCTTTTTATTTTCCTTATTATTTTTCTTTTTTATGCTTAACCCTAGTACCCACTTAACCATTTGAGCCTTCCAATGTCATACCAGTTTTAACTTAGAGGAATTTCCTAGAACCCAAAATGCAATAAACCTCTTCATCCATATTCCTCACTTTAGATGTTTGTATGGTGTATTATGAGACTCCTCTCAATTTGATGACTCAAACAAAGCCCTCAATGAAATATAATCCATAAAATGGATTTTGAAATAACTTCAAAGTAGAGAAAGAAGGCAAAATGTCATGCAAAACTTTAGACCTACAAGCATGGTAGGTCAAAGACATAGTTTGATGAGAATCCAATAAAATTTCCACTCAAGTAAAATGTGGGATTTAAGGTGGAGAATGAGAATACACTGTACTTACTCTGCTAACCCTAACACTACTAGGATCTTACACCAATCCCTAATAACACCTTCTCCCTCCTAACTTGCACCTTAGAAGTTTTTCTTTCTTCCTCTTCTTTGCAAGGTCACAAGTACTCATCTATAATCCATCCACCCAATGTCTAACCATTGCAACCAATCAAGCCATGCCATGCCAATTACAGTGGAATCCAATTCTACTAAATATAAAATATCCATCTTTCTAGCAACAATTTTGCCACAAAGGAACCAATGAAGACCTATGAAGCACTACAAATGGCAAAATTCACACGGGTACTCACCGGGAATGATCATCGACAATGAACCAAAACTATGACCGTTGCATGATTCATGGTAGTAGATCGAGAACAGGAAGGGGGGCATGTTAACTACATTAGTCAGTGGCTATGTAGTGGCAAGTCCATAGAGCTAGGATGTGCCTTGGAGCCAAAAAGGCCCAAGATGGTTATTAAAGAATGAGGAAATAGAGTGGTATAACAGATATAGGGTTGGCCCTCCCTTCAAAAGGTTACATGTATAAAAGGCTAATTGGTTGACTTTGGTCTTCATTGTTGGATTCACAAGTTTTCAATACCATCTCCCCCTTCTCTTCCAAGAGTAATTTTGGGTGTTCTCTTGTTTCCTTTGTAGAGCCTTTGTTTTTGCCACTCCATCGACATTCATTCTCCTCTTCTCCTCCCCTTCTCCCTCTCTTCTCCCATGTCCCCCTTCCCTCTATCTCTCGTGGAAACACATTGCAATAATCCGGGAGTTGCTTGAGTGATACTCGTGGACAGCACGTGCTTTGCATTGCTCTCACAAGTAGGTTGAAGGGGAGGCTCCATCAACATTCCTTTAAGATCCCCATGACACGTGAGTCACCATCAAGACTACACATTCACACAAAGGGGCACTCTCATTGGTATAGCTCAAATCCCTCTCTAATCCCTTGAAATTAGAAAATACTAATTAGATGCCCTTTTAACACCCCATTTCTCCCCTAATGAGTGGATAAATTTTAAATTGCATGGTGTGGGCACTCTCATTACCTCCTAATATAGTGGTAAAGCAAGTGGCTTTGGATGTTAAAGAGAAAGGAACGATTTGTTTATAATTAAGTGGTGAGTAGTATCCTAAGGTTCACTAAAAGAGATGTGACTGTAGCATGTGGGTTTCACATAACGGGTTTTTTTAATGGTAAAAAATTGAAAATTTTAAAGAATTCTACTTAAGGAAATTTGTAATGGGTAGCTTTAAGAACATGTAAGTTTGTATCATCAACTTTTCTAAAGGCCTAACTTTTCACTCTTAGGGGTTTAATCGTACCAAATGATAGACATGGTTTCTGCAAGTGAAGCACTTCCGATTAGTAGATTGCCTAACCTAAGCACTTAATGAAGTTACGGGTTATAAGACACACAAATGATTAATTAGGCCACATCCGACAAATTTGACTTTAATTCTAGATTATTTTCCTCAAATGTATAAATCAATCCATAACAGGAAAACACTTTAACTTAGAATATAACTTGATTATCCAAAATTTGACTACGATTGTGTGACCAAAGAAATGACGAAAGCATTTTCTAAAGGCAACTGGATTTTAGTTTAAAGTATTTTTTCATCATGCGGTCTAAGGTTTTCATGTCACTATTCACCTTGCATGTGGCAGATTAAACCCATTCCTCGGTAAGAAGGAGACTAATTCAAGTACTCAACTAAATTTTAAGGAGGGACATGACTTCTTCTAACACCATAGAGTTTGAAACCAAATTTGAAAGGAACCTCACTCCTCCTACAACTACCATAGACACTAAACTAAAAGACACAATGATTCTAGTGAGTAGAAATTGGCGCTAATATAAGATGAGAAATCTGGGATAATAAGTATAAGGGAAAAGCCCAAGGAAAGCTTTTCCCATACATCGAGCTCTAGGGGGTGGCTGACACAGATAGTGACCTGCGGGGACACTCTTCAAGGTGGCAATTCAGCAATTTAGCATTCCATGCCGTTTTCTACGTCGGATGTTGGTTGCTCTGTTCTGGAAAATTGATTGTGATCACCCCTCGTGCATGTAGATGTCATCATACGGATGGGGTGGCTCATCACCCACCCCTGACCTTGACGGACATGTAACACTCTCTAGTATTAAGAATTAAAGGTTTATAAGAAGGTGTGTGGACCTTGACGGACATGTAACACTCTCCAGTATTAAGAATTAAAGGTTCATAAGAAGATGTGTGTCCTGCCAATTCTATGGGGCATGAAATCTGTGACAATGCTAGCTGTTTCTAAATTGAAAGGATAAACTATGTAAGGGGAGAAGATAATGGTCTTCTAGTTTGGACAATATGTTTTCCAATATGGAGATACAGTCAAAGCGATGAGACTGTTTTGTCTAGTGAAAACGTCGATTCCGACCGAGCAAAGTGCACACACGAGAGAGGAAGAGCCGGTCGCTTGCCGGCAAATTGGGAGTTTTCTGTATTAACGGAATCGTGTGCATGTATCCAAATGCTCGTGGCTTATCGCTACAATTGTAGTGCGGGATATAGGATGAGCCATTGACTTTTGGAGGAAGCAACAAAATTACGTGAGTTACGTCGTATAAAATGGCTGATATAGTGCAAGATAGAATTAGTTATAGACTTCGGGCGGAAAATTCAAGTAAACAATAGAAGATACGTAAGCCGTAAGAGACGGCGGATCTCTATTCAAAATTCAAATTGATAGATGTAGCATCCGGTACATAGGATCGGGCATTGACCAGTAGTAGGTACGTAGGCCTCTTATAAGGCGAGGTGCTACGTCTGAACTTCCAACATTCAAAACCACCATGGCAGTCTTCAACACTTTCCATCCCTCCCTCCTTGTGCTCCTTACTCTCGTCCTTGCTGGTTTCGCAAATTGTGGCCCTCCTGCCCCTCCCCATTACAAGAAACCCACCCTCATGTACTATGCCCAGGTCTATCAGGGCGTCCCTGACCTCGACTATATTATCCATGCCCCGGATCCCAACGTCACTAATTCCTTCGGAAATACTGTGCTCTTCGCACTAAACGTCACCCAGGAGGTAGCACGCAATTCTTCTGAATTGGGGTTTGCTAGGGGTATCGTGATCGACGCCAGTTATACTTCAGCATATGTGGGCTTCGAGTTGGAAATCGTTACTTACAATGACGGATATTACAACGGAACCATTCACTATCAAGGCATCAGTACTGTGCAGTCTCCCGAACTGGCTTTGATCGGGGGCACTGGAAACTTCAGAGGGGCGAGAGGTTACGTGATTATACAACTAGCTGCGATCAGTCTACCTTACGTCACATATAGCCATACGATTCACTTCTTGTAGCTGTATCCACCGGAGAACCCACCACTAAGGACTTCATTTCGCTCTTCCCTCGACACAAGTACATTAAATTATTTCCCGTTTTTCCTCCTGCCAGTACCGGCGAAATCTCTTGATTTCGACGATTTCCGATTGGTGGAGTTTTTCAGGCGTATCTATATGATTCGAGAGAGGCTCAGACCTCTCTTGTATGAAATACTAGTGACACCGTAATATAAATCCTCGTCCACTTGAGCAATTGATCAGTTGTGTGTTATTGCGAATAAGCGTAACGTTTGCACTGTTGCATTCAGATTCTCTTCCCAAACGCACACAGCTCGATTGACTGGTTCGTCTATTCTTGATCTGGGGCAGTTAACTTACAGTCCATATGCGTCAAGACCGAGTTAGAGTCCACGCACATCAATTCAATTCGAGAGAGATCCTTACATATCTTCAAAAGGGCAGGCCCATTGAAGAAATTTGTTAGAATCCGAGAAACTTGCCCTCCAAGCGAGCAAAGCCCATTGACGTTCGTAAAAAGGCTTGTAGATGACAATTCAAAAAAAAAAAGAAGGGCTTGCAGCTCTCGCCACTCGCCTTTTTTTTTTTGGAGAATTTTCTCCCGCGATCCTTTCACTAATAACAAAGGTACCTTGGTCAATCCTAAATCCTTTTTATTACCTTTTTTAGCACTACCTTCTTAGAGGGAGTGCTATAGTGGAGAGTTGGAGATTTGGATTCTCCTTTTGTGAATTTGCAAGCCTATATACCTAAGGTACGTAAGCTTCCCAATATTCTAGAATGTAGTATCCATGTGCAGGTGCACTCTTGTCTCAAGAGGTTTGATTGTCAAGCAAAAAGGTAGAGCATCCGGGTCCTTTCCTTGTGACTATGAAAGCATGAAGTTTGGAGTCATTATTCAAAGCTTGTCTCTTTCATCCATAAAGTGCAATGTGTGGGAGCTTGTGTGCTTTTTTTCAACCCTTGATATGTACATTGGAGTAGGCTTTGTGCACCTAGCTCTATTGCTACACTTGTTGCTAGATTTGCATTCCGTTCGTAGTCTAGTATGTTTTGAGCTAAAGATTCTACTATTTATTGAGCTAAAGATTCTACCATGTAGCATTTTTTATATGTTTTAGTTCTATGTTTTGGTCCTTCTTTTTTACAAAGGAAGAAAATGTATGAATCGAATCATAAATGAGATGAGACGAAAGATCCATCAAGATTCAATCCTCCTTGTAAATGAGAGGGGTACTAATTTATTTTTGCATTTGTGATGACCAAAGATTAATGCTTTTTTTAGAATTAAAACATAGCAAATAAATGAATAGATCATAGAGCCCATGAGCTCCTAAGTTCTCTCTTTGATGACATGAACATCAGTGTCACTACAGATTGTAACATTCTGTAACCTAGATTACATCTCGATTACATGAGCATTAGTATTGCAAGTTCACTCAACTTTTTCCCTACAATCAAGAAGATGCATTGAAAGACAGAACTCATAACTTCCATATACTTAGATACAAACAAAATGCTTTTTTTTTCTCCCAATCTCATATTGAACTCACTTTTGCATAAGTATTTATGTGTATGTAATATGTATTATAAAAGTAATCACTCACCCCGTCAGGGCTCCTAAATGGAAAAGATATCCTCTACTTTATGCCCTTTGTTGCCCTAAACCTTGTAACATTAAAGGGCGTCCTTTATGGAAGTCTCTCTGACTACTTTTGAAGAGATTAAGAGCTATAATATTCTCTTCATTAGTAAAGGGTCTTTTATGGCTCTTGATTCTGTCTTGGTCTCGGTGGTTTTTAAAGACAAGCCTTTAAATGAGGAGGACCTCATCAGAGCTAGTATTTATTTCAAAAAGGGTCTCCAGAGTTGGGCCGGACACCTGTGGGACCAAGGCAACCTGAACTGGAAAAGCCGGCCAGAAATCAAAAGAGAGTTCTATCTTACCAATAATCAGCATGACTTAGTCATGGACAAACTAGCTCTTTGGCATTGGGATACTCAATGGAACCGGGAGACTCAAAGTCTAGTTTACAAAAAAGAGTTTAACTGGGTAGTCAGCTCTTGATTTTTCCCCATCCCCATGCCAAGTTCCACCATTGATGAGGTTTATAAAGAGCTCAATAGACATTGGAAACTTCCAAGGAGATAATGCAGAACATTAGAAGACAATATTTGAGAGCGCTTGGTCCTCACTTGGTCCAAAATCATCTCGGAAACAAATTCTACATGGATGATGTCATAGATGGCAGTTTGGACAAATGCTAGGAGTTTAAGAATTGGGAAATAGGATGGGCAATGTAAAAGATGCCTAGTTGTGAGAGAAGACATAGTCCACCTTTTTGTGGCATGTCCTCATGCTCAAAAAATCAGTCCACATGCTTAGTACAGGTGAACCTCTGAGTTAAAAGGCCATACTTTTATGGGAGACTACCAAAGTCATAAAGGATACATGGTTTCAGACTAGAGCATAGGACATTGGGTATCTTTGGATTTCCAAAAACGTCTTTTAGATTAACAATACTGTGTTGTTAGCTAACATTTTGTTTGGTGAATGGTGGGATAGGAACAAAACTTCTCACCTTGTCACATCTCTAAAAGATAACTTTTAATTTTACATATGGTACTGTGAGGGTCATTGTCTATATCTCCTCATTGACAAGTTTTTTCTTGATTTTTTTTTCCTTCAACTGAGGGTGTGCATATTATACTACTTCAAACACTCCACACTATCCACTTTGGGTAACGGCGGATACATCATATTGTGTGTAGTCTCAATGGTGACTCACGTTTCATGGGGATCTTGAAGGAATTTTGATGGAGCCTGCACTCCAAGCTACTCCTTGTGATAGCAATGCAAATCATTAGCTGTCTGCAAGTGTCACTCAAGCGACTCCCAGATTGTTGCAATGTGTTTCCACGAGAGAAAGAGGGAAGGGGGAGAAGGGAGAAGAGAGGGAGAAGGGGAGATGGGAGACTAGAGGGAGAGGCCCAAAAGGGGAAGGGAAGAATCAAAGAGGATGGAGTGGCAAACACAAAGGCACTATGAAGGAAACAAGAGAACACCCAAAGACATTCTTTGAAGTAAAGAGGGAGCTTGTATTCCAAACTTGTGCATACAACACTAAAGAACGAAGTCAATCACTTGGCCTTTTATACATGTCACCTTTTGAAGGGAGGGCCAACCCTAATCTTTTTATACCACTCTCACTTCTCATTTTTTTACCATCCTCTTTGGCCCATCTATCTCCAAGACACAACCCGGGCTCTACGAACTTGCCACTGTCCATCAAATCACATCACTAACCAACGGTGGCATATTGTTAACCAATCGATTAACATGCCCCCCTTCCTAATGTCGATGAAGCCATCTAGATCATGCAACGTTCAAGGTTTTTGGAGCATTGTCAATGAAGATGATGCAAAGTGATCTTTCTTCTGCATGGGGCTGAATCTTCTTTTGCTCCATTTCTCATCTCTTTTCCTCTCTTTTCTCCTCTCTTTCCACCTCTTTTCTCCTCTCTTTTTCTCTCTTATCTCCTCTCTTTTCCTCTATTTTTCTCTCTTTTCTCATCTCTTTCCTTCTCTCTTTTTCTCTCTTTTATCCTCACTTTTCTCTCTTTTTCCTTCTCTCTTTTATCCTCTCTTATCTCCTCTCTTTTTCTGAGCTTTTTCTCTCTTTTTTCTCCTCTCTTTTATCCTCTCTTTTTCTCTCTTATCTCCTCTCTTTTTCTCTCTTTTTTTTCCTCTCTTTTCTCCTCTCTTTCCTTCTCTCTTCTTCTCTCTTTTATCCTCACTTTTTCTCTCTTTTTCCTTCTCTCTTTTATCCTCTCTTTTCTCCTCTCTTTTTCTCTCTTATCTCCTCTCTTTTTCTCTCTTTTTTCTCCTCTCTTTTCCTCTATTTTCCTCTCTTTTCTCCTCTATTTCCTTCTCTTTTTCTCTCTTTTATCCTCACTTTTTCTCTTTTCACTTTCTCTCTTTTTCTCTCTTTTTGTCTCTTTTCCTCTCCTTTCTCCTCTCTTTTTCTCTCCTCTCCTCTCTTTCCTTCTCTTTTTCCCTCTCTTTTCCTCTCTTTTCTCCTCTCTTTTCTTCTCTCTTTTTCCCCACGTGAAGCTTCGATAGCTTGACATTGAGCAAGCAGATACAGACTTCTGTCACTCTAATTCAAAGAATGCAGGAGTCTGTTAATGCTTGTTCAATGTCAAGCTGTCACTCTATTTTTTCTTTTGCATGATGGAAAGAGGGCATGCTCCATGGTAATTTTCTTTTCTTTTCTTCAGTTCATCATGTGGACAGCAAGCTCTTCAGCCTCACTTGATCTTCAAGATGCCATCTTTCGGGAGTTATATAGCATTTTGGGGCACCCTCCCACTCCTGGGGAGTTATACACATACATGATGGGTACTCTAAACAGCCCCCAAGAGTCGGTAGTACAGACTCCAAACCACCCCAATCCCACACCAGCTGAGATTACCCCAGTGGAGTCGAGATAGCCCAGTAGGCTACAGAGCCGGAGCCCCCTTCTCCCCCCTACAGTCAAGAGGCCCTTCTACCTCGCAGAGCTGGCGGCGTACTCCCGTGCAGTCGAGAGTCGCTTCTCCAACTACAAGTGGCCAATGTACTAGCTCAACATGATAGGGCAGCAAGCGTAGTAGCAGGCAGGGAGAGCCGTGCGAGATGCATGGCACAGTGCTTTGGGGGGGGTAATGGTGGCGGCGAGGATGATTCAGATGATGCAGACGTGGTAGAGGGTGATGGTACGATCTTCTATGACATCACTCAGACAAGAGGTATCTTGATGGATGCATGGGGGAAGGACATCATGGCCTTCATGCACTCTGTAATTGCTAACAACTACAAAGATTGCTTTATTCACTACAAAGACTAGCCTAAAAAGTTGGCTGATGAGACCCTCGTTGCTATTCGCTCTAAGTATCCCAATCCCCCCAATGTTCAATTCACAGATAAATGGGCCAAGTCACTCCTGGGGAGTTATACACATATTAGCACTACAAAGGAAACAAGAGAACACCCAAAAACACTCTTCGAAGAGAAGAGGGAGCTGGTATTCAAAACTTGTGCATCCAACAATGAAGACCAACTTCAATCAATTGGCCTTTTATACATGTCACCTTTTGAAGGGAGGGCGGACCCTATTTCCTTTGTACCACTCTCATTCCTCATTCTTTAACAACCATCATGGGCCTATTTGGCTCCAAGGCACATCCTAGCTCTATGGACTTGCCACTAGGTTGCCACCAATTAATGTAGTTAACGTGCTCCCATTCTTGTTGTCAATTTAGTCCCATGGATCGTGCAACGATCATGGTTGTTGGTTTGTTGTTGTCAGTAAATATCATTCCTGGTGAGTACCCATGTGAGTTTTTTCCATTTGCAATAATTAACAGGTCTTCATTGTATCCTTTATGGTTGAATTGATGTTGGAAAGATGCATATTGTATCTGGTAGCATTGAATTCCACTATAATTAGCATGGCATGGCTTGATTGATTGCAATGGTAAGACGTTGGGTGGATGGATTATAGATGAGTACTTGTGACCTTGCAAAGAAAGAAGAAGAAAGAGAAAATTATAAGGTGTAAGTTAGTAGGGATAATGTGTTAGAAGGGATTGATGTAAGATCCTAGCGGTGTTAGGATTAGCAAAGTAAGTATAGTGTATTCTCGTTCTCCTCCTTAAGTCCCATATTTTATTTGAGTGGAACTTTTTTTGGATTCTCATCAAACTATGTGTTTGACCTACCATGCTTGTAAGTCTGAAGTTTTGCATGAAATTTTTCCTTCCATATAACATGTTGCATAAATCAAGAAACTTTGATGACTTTTGCAATAGGTTGTATTCAGCTCCAACCTATTGCATGTGCAACAAATTGTGTGCACCCCTGACTTGTTGCATGTGCAACAAGTTGGGGGTGCACCCAACTTGTTGCACAAATCATCAAATTTTCTTTATTTGTGCAGCAGATGCATTCCCTCCCTTTACCCTCCCATTCCCCCCTCCCCCTCTCTCCCCTACTCCCCCTTCCCTCATACTACTCCTCTCCTCTTCTTCCCCCCTCCCCCCTCTTCCACCCCTCCACTACCTCCCCCCCTCCTCCCCCCTTCCACCACCTCTCCCTCCATCTCCTAACTTCTCGCTCCCCCACAGCATAGGATAAGATTTTATATGCCTTGTTCCAAATAAATGGTGTATATTATGTGGCATCCACTTAAGAAACATCGTGTATCTTATGTGGCATCCACGTAGAACACATGTGCATCCAAATATATTATGCAATCAAATGCTGTACTTATACACCACCTATGTGTTGAATTCAACAAACTCTTTCCAATCAAATGGTATATCTATACACCACCTATTAGGCCATATTTGTGTGAAAGTTACCATATTGTTGCAAATTTACCCATCATGATGTTTTGAGTGGAGGTCACCACTTACAACTTTGGGGAATTTTGAGCTTTATTAGGCCATACTTGTGTTGAAGTGATCCATTTAGTGCTCCAAAAAACCCAATTTTGGAGTTCACCAAGTGATATTGAGTGGAGGTGACCAGTTCCAAAAAAAAGTCCAAACGACAGGAGAAAGTCCAAATTTTTTGAATAGTGTGTTCAGTTTAGCATAATCCCCCAGTGGCATCTTTCACACAATGTTCTCATGGGTAGACACTCTCACCGTCACACGGGTAAGCCTCTAGCACAGTCACCTCTAGCATGGAGATATTCACATCACACAGTTGATGACACATCATTCATGACTCCATATGATATCCATGAGTGAAAACAGAACTTACTTCAACCATTCATTACCACAAGGTATGTATCAGTTAAAAACGATGACTCGAGCATTGTTGGTCTTGACAGATTGGATGCATATGTTTCGGATATTAGCATGGATCAGTCCACACTTTTGGGTCATGCACATTTCTCAATAAGCCCTCAACACGAGGCACATTTGATGAAAAGCCCTGAGCACGAGGCAATCCCATCTTCATCAGCACAGCCTGATTCCAGTGATGTATAGCCATCACATTTATGCATGGATCCGACTCCATTTACAATCACATTAGATGATGCAGATACACAACAAGAGTTTACCAGTGGTCATGCTAATATACAATAGGTAAGTCCTTAGTATGAGGCACTCACATCTCTAGACGCATGTAGATATACATGCCACAGCACATTCAGCTCCTCAAATGATTCCATTCCAGTATCCATCACTTATTCTTTCAACTCTAACATGGAGCACATCATATCCTTGGACATAGTTTCCATGAGCAGTACAGATCAACAAATCAGTCTATAGGACATTCCAGCATCGATGCCACATTGCACTACCTTGGATCTAGAACACTATATCAGGGAATTTGGGAATTTTCATTAGTTTGGGAATTTCCAACATGGTTAATATTTGGGCATGTGGTCAAATCTTAACCCATTCATTGGAAGTGGAATCCACCCTAAACCCTATATTAGGGAATCCTCCTATATAACTCCAAGAACCAGCATGGTGGTTGTCATAGATCTCCTTCTGTTTGCCAGTGTAGTGGTTGCCATTGATCTCCTTCTGTAATAAGTCAAGGGTCATTGTTTGCTTGGGTGTAGCCATTTTTGGTGAGGTTCAGGGACTTTTTTGTATATGGGTATCTTGCATGATCCATAACTTATGTATTGCTCAATGGAATTCGGCAAACTTTGTTGTCAAGTTGTAGTACACATTCCAACTTGAACATGAGAGTAAAAAATTATGGAATAAGGATATGGAATGAGACCGTTAAAGCATTACAAGTGCTATGTTGCATGTGAAGCATGCATCCTGAAGACTATAGGATATAGCAATTTATTCAAAAACATCAAAATTTTAATCTATACATACATGTAACCAAGTAATCATTCTAAATTACACTACATGAGCTTCACCTCAACCCAAGGACACACCTAAATAAGATCATTATGCATGGGTTAATGGGCCTCCAATGTTGTGCTAAAGTGATGCATACACATTTGAGGGCACACTCCATAACTTTCTTTTGATTTGTTGAAAACCAAAACGGATTGAAAATTTGGAATCCAAACTATTGGGACTAGTGCACTGTGGTCTTAAAACATTGATAGTTGTTGATATTGGTATCTAGATTCACCCTAGAATGGAAGAAGTTGGAAAAGTGCAATTTGTACATGTGCAAAGATATTTTAATAAATCCAACATATTTACAATTTTGAATTGTTTCTTTTTCCATGCACTTGCTTGCTATATGGCTCATAAGCATGCTAACGGTCATTGCATTTAATAATACATAGCATTAAACCCGACAGCATGCCCTTTGTCCTATTGGTGTTTTGAAGAATTTTAGGTCACATTGCACTTGTTTGGGATATCCAATTCTGCTGACATGTATTGTCAGAGGGGGAAAAATCGGTGGTTGAAAATTTTCTACTCCCGTGAATTTCAAATTTTCACACCTCTCGCCCATCAAATCTTGGAAGTTTAAGTACCTGTAACCCGCCCTCGCCTTGCAAATACCCTGAAACCCACACACACCTCGATGTGACCTTGCACAGACTTTGGTTTGCCATTGTCTTCTTTTGGGTAAGTTGTCTTCTATTCTTTGCTTGCCTCACCAACTAGCTTCTCTGGCTCTGTTCTCGACTGATCATGGCCATGGCATTAATGGCAACATGCAGCTTGCCATGGCTTGCAAGAGAAGCAGACAGAGGACAGGAAAGCCAAAAATCCAGATCAAGGCAAAAGGAGCAGAGTGTGGGTCATGAAAAGCGCTGGCACGGTATCGAATTGGCAATGGAAGACTTTTACAACATCTGTGAAGGTAGAAACAATGAGAATAAAGAAGCCTCCTTGTAGAGTAGCAGAGCAAGAAGCGGTTGTAGATTGTGACGCTCCATATTTTGTGTATAATTTTATTTTTTGTTTTAGTAGTAGTAGTTATTTGTGAAATTCATTTTCATGTCAATTTTGTGTTTTGAAAATACTAATAAGTGATTTGAGATTTAACAAATCCAAGAAAATATATATATATATGCATGGGAGTTGTGACCAAAGTTTGCAGGTTTAAAGGAAGGTCCAGCTTTGTGGATTCTAAAGGAGAACTTTGAAAGGAGTAATGATTTAAAAAGAACTAAAGTTATTGCTAGAATGGTCCAAGAATGGAGCAAATTGGTCATCGTGAAGGGCAAGAAAAGCGAGATAAAGTGGAAAAGCCAGCTAAAAGTGGAGAAAAGCAGGTTGCACCTTTCTTGGATAAAAACAACAGTCACTATCTTGACCATAACTTTTGATTCCAAAATTGGATTGAGGAGATCTTTTTTTTGTTGGAAAGCTGAGATTTCGATCTACAACTTTACAGAAGAGGTTGAGATCTAACTCTATAATCTTTTAAGTCGAAAACTCAGAATACACAAAGGCAGCAAGGCAGCATATTTCAGAAGCTCCGAGATTGAGAGTGCGAGTGAGAGTGAGATTCTTCTTTTGTCTATCATTGTATCATCTTGAGTGAGAGTGAGATTCATTGAAACACCTTGGTGTAAGTGAGAGTGAGAGTGAGAGTGAGAGTGAGAGTGAGAATAGCGCGGAGGTGGTCGGGCAATTCAAGCTCTGTACATGGAGTATTGTGATTCTAGGATTGATTGTAAACGATTTTGATTCAACAAAAAGTCTCCTCCTATTGTATTTCAGTTTTCTCCTTCTCTCTATAGAATCAATCTTGGTTTCAAGGTTTGGAGATCTCAAGTAGTATCAGAGTAGGTTGAATCCCTGATTGTGAGTGAGAGAGATGGCTGATCACGATGAGGTTCAACGGAGGATGTTCGAACAGGATCTTTTGATTCAGACACTTAGTGAAGAGCTAAAGCAGATAAAAGGCAAGGTTGTGGCAGATACTTTTGAAAGAAACGAGACAAATGGAGATCTCAACAATGGTATTTATGTAGAAATACCTCGAGATGATGATGCTACAGGATCAAGACCACAGAAGAGGACACAAACGGAGGAAGATAATGTCGAGGATGATGTTGCAGATCCAAGACCTCGCAAGAGATCAAGAGTTGAAGAGGATGTTGCTGAATCAGCTCTTAGGCAAGTCTTCAAGAAGGTAAAACTTTCAAAAAGAAGACCGGAGAAGATCTTGAAGCTTGTTGGCTCAAAGAGCTTGAAGATTTCTTTGCCCTACAAGAATTGGATGAGGTTGGAAAGGCAAAGATTGCATCTCTTCAACTCCGTGGAGTCACAAAGTTATGGTGGAAGTCTCATATACAAGTTAGAGAAAAACCAAGTGAACCTATCACTTGGGCAGAATTTCGAGCCACAGCTAAAAAGAGATATTGCTCCCCTCACTATTACATGGAGAAAAAAATGGAATTTAAATATAACTTTAAGTAGGTTCAAGAGGGAAAGCACGATCTTTCTGTAGATGGTATAAGGAAAAGCTCCTCCAATTGCATAAATATACACTTGAAGTGACAGGTGACTCTCTTACACATCAGTTTGTAGGTGGTCTTAAGGAGGATCTTTTATACATAATGAAAGGGACTGGATCCAAGGACTTCTTAGATGTTGTGGCCAAGTCAGAAAATTTTGAAAAATTAGAAGCATGCAATGAACAGAAAGCGACAAAGACAAAGATGATTCCAATAGGTCATCCTTTTCCAAGGGTTCAGAGTTCAAATATTTCCCAACAAAGATCAGAGTTTTCTAGTGCCAATAAATTTCAAGGATGGAGGGAACAACAGGATGGTAGAAATCTTAGAAATCAAAGAAGATTCGTTCCTTATAGTCAGGAAGGCATCCAAAGCAAACATCAAGCTAATAAAGTTGTTGGGAACCAGAAAGGTGGACAAGCATCTCCTTGGAAAAATGATCACGCTTTTATTGAACGAGCACGAGGGTTGGGATTGTGCTTCAGGTGTGGAGAACAAGGACATCGGACATTTGAATGTCCAAATAAAGACAAATTAAATTTTGTCAAAGGATCCAGGATGGAGGCTAAGATGGGCAAGATGAATCCAACCATTTGCATCTTGAAGATACCTAAGCTAGGAAAACCTTTTATTGTGACTTGTGATGTGAGTGGGACACAAATTGGATGTGTTCTTTCTCAAGATGGTAGAGTAGTGGAATATGAGTCTAGAAAACTTAGAAAACCTGAAGAGAAATACCCCACTCATGATCATGAATTGCTTGCTGTTGTTCATGCATTAAAACATTGGAGACATTTTCTATTTGGTGTGAAGTTTGAAATTTGAATGGATCATCAAAGTTTGAAATATATTCTTACTCAAACTTTCTTGAATACTAGATAGAGGTCATGGATGGATCTTCTTTCCGAATATGATTTTGAGATTAAATACATTGAGGGCAAAGAGAATAAGGTGGCTGATGCTTTGAGTAGACGTCCTCTTGTGAATGCCTTAACCATTGTTCGTTCTGATTTAATGAAAAACATTAAGGCTAAAATTGAATAGGATCCTTTTTATGTTTCTATTCTTGAGAAGCTTGCCAAGAATCATTATGAGAGAGTCGAGGGAAGAATTTCACTTAGTAAATGGGAATTTGTATTGTAATGACAGACTTTGTGTGCCTAAATAATCTTCTTTTAAAGCTAAAATTTTGCATGAATGTCATGATGCAGCATTCTCTAGACATGCAAGATATAACAAAACGTATAGCAAGATCAGAAAGTCTTTCCTTTGGCCTAATTTGAAGAATGATGTCCGTTGCTATGTTAGGGAATGTTTACATTGTCAACGAGTCAAAATTGAACATCATAGAATGCCAGGTCTAATGGAACACCTAGACATTCCTCTTCGAAAGTGGGAATCTATTTCAATGGACTTCATCACTAAATTGCCTACTACTAGAGGGGGGTATGATACTATTCTTGTTGTTGTTGATCGTTTGACCAAAATGGCCCATTTCTTTCCGATGAAAAAGACTGATGGTGCTCTTGAGGTAGCAAAATTATTTGTAAGATAAATTTTTTGCTTGCACGGTATGCCTAAGAGTATTGTTTCTAACAGGGATTCAAATTTCAGAGTCTAATTTTTGGCACACTACATTTAAAGCCATAGGAATTAAACTTAAAATGAGCACAGCATTTCATCCGCAAACAGATGGGGAAACTAAAATAGTAAATCATTTTCTGGAAGACATACTTAGAATGTATGTTAATGAGAAGCAAACTAATTGGATTGAATTCTTATCTTTGGCTGAGTTTGCTTATAATAGTTCATGGCATAGCTCAATTCAAAAGACTCCCTTTGAAGCTATATATGGCCGAAATTGTCATTCACCAGGTAATTTCTCTGATTCTGAGAACAAAGTTGAGATTTCAAAACAAATGCTTGACAGGATGGATGAGGAAGTCAAACACATCCGACATTGTATTAAAAGAGCACAGGATAGACAAAAATGTTATTATGAGAAGAACCATAGTTTTTTAGTATTCAAGTTGGGTGACATGGTATTTTTGAAAATAATTCCTAAGAAAAGTAATTTAATTCTTAGCAGAGATAGAAGGCTCTCACCTCATTTCGCAAGACCTTACAAAATATTAAAGTGAGTGGGAACATTGGCTTACAAACTTGAATTGCCTCAAAATATCAAAGTACATCCTGTTTTTCATGTGAACTTACTGAAAAGTTATGTTGCTAATTCTTGTCATGTTTTGCAGGACATGTCTAGAATTCAAGAAGATGGAACATTGAAGGTTGAACCCCAGCTTATTTTGGATAGACAAACCAAGCAACTTAGAAATAGAACAATAGTAGAAGTTTTGGTAAAATGGGATGTATATCCTATAGAGGATGATACTTGGGTAGATTTAGATTCACTTATTGCACTCTGAGGATAGAGTTTTTCAGAGAGGGGACGATTGTGACGCTCCATATTTTGTGTATAGATTTCTTTTTTTTTTAGTAGTAGTAGTTATTTGTGAAATTTATTTTCGTGTCAATTTTGTGTTTTGAAAACACTAATAAGTGATTTGAGATTTAACAAATCCAAGAAAATATATATATATGTGCATGGGAGTTGTGACCGGAGTTTGCAGGTTTAAAGGAAGGTCCAGCCTTGCAGATTCTAAAGCAGAACTTGAAAAAGAGTGATTGATTTAAAAATAACAAAATTTATTGCTATAATGGTGGAGCAAATTGGTCGTGAAGGGCAAGAAAAGCAAGATAAAGTGGAAAAGCCAGCTAAAAGTGGGGAAAAGCAGGTTGCACCTTTCTTGGATAAAAACAGCAGTCACTATTTCGACCATAACTTTTGATTCCAAACTCGGATTGAGGAGATCTTTTTTTTGTTAAAAAGCTGAGATTGTGATTTACAACTTTACAGAAGAGGTAGAGATCTAATTCCATAATCTATTAAGTCGAAAACTCAGAATACGTAGAGGCAGTAAGGTAGCATATTTCAGAAGCTCCGAGATTGAGATTGAGAGTGCGAGTGAGAGTGAGATTCTTCTTTTGTCTATCATCGTATCATCTTGAGTGAGACTGAGATTCATTGAAACACCTTGGTGTGAGTGAGAGTGAGAGAGAGTGAGAATAGCTCGTAGGTGGTCGAGCAGTTCGAGCTCTGTACATGCAATATTGTGACTCCAGGATTGATTGTAAATGATTTCGATTCAATAGAAAGTCTCCTATTGTATTTCAATTTTATCCTTCTCTCTGTAGAATCAATCTTGATTTCAAGGTTTGGAGCGTCTCATAGATGCACACATTCAATCATTACCATCGGAGCAAAGAACACGAGTTGTGGTGTCACGATTGGTGGGAGCATTCGAGGCAGCAACATTAGGCCATTCAAGTGATTACCAGTCTCGATTCTTCACAAGCTTTAGCATGCAACCTAAAGTTCATAGAGTAACAACCAACACCTTGGGAGATGCACGCCCAAGAGGCAATGCTCTCTAAACTAAGAAATGGCCTACAAAAAGTGAAAGTGGTGCACAGCTTAGATCAACTGGCTACAAAGAGGGTGACATTAGCTATGTTGGTGTCCCCTAAAACAAAGGAGAAATGGCTTGGGCACACAATGTCAAAGATGTTGTCAATCAGGGGTGTGATTTTTTTGTGAGCTTTTTGTCATGAGCTTTTTTTCAATTTTCATGAATATTGGGAGCTTTTCATTCACGAGAGAGAGAGAGAGAGGGGGGGGGGAGTTCATGGAGTCGAGTGGGTTGAAAGTTTGGGTTGTGGTTGCAGTTAAGAGGAGAGAGGGGGGGAGGGGAGATAAAGGAAAGGGGAAGGGACGGGTGCATGGGTAAGGTGGCATGGAGAAGGGAGGGGAGGGGAGTTGGAACATATATTTGTTATCATAGTGGAGAACGTATAGGGGGAACTTATAAGGTATGCAAAGAGGAGTGCAAGGAGGAGAGAGAGGATGAGGAATGTGAAAGTTATGTTCATCTACTAAATGTAAAGGGGAAGGGAGAGCATGTGGGAAATTTGTTTATTTTCAAAGTGTACAATTTGACAGACTTGACCTCATATTTGGATTCCTCGTCGAATTCCGGTCATTTTGAGTACCAACATGACCATATTCTGATAAAAATTGGAAAAATTATGTTTTTGTCATGAATTCATTTTGACCTGTTTTGGGCGTATTTTGAGTCTAGCGCAGACTCAAAATACGCCCAAAACAGGCCAAAATGACAAAAACACCATTTTTTCAATTTTTATCAGAATATGGTCATGTTGGTACTCAAAATGACCGGAATTCAACGAGGAATCCAAATATGAGGTCAAAAGTTTCAAATTATACACTTTTAAAATGTACATATCTCCCATAGTTCCTCCCTTCTACTTTGAATATGGACATATCTTCCATAATTTTTTGCCTCCTACTTCCACTCATATCCGCCCCCCCCTTGTGCATAGTATACACTCTTCCACCCCTCCCACATGCTATGAAAATGAACATATCCTATATTCTCTCCCGCTCTTTCTAACCTCCCCATCTTTCTTATAACAAAAACATGTATGGATTTCTAAAAAAAGCTCGCAAAAACAAAGGAAATGGTAAAAAAGCTCACATTAAAAAGCTCGCCAAAAGATTTCCCCCGTCAATCAGAAGGACCAATGTGGCTCCAACAGTTGAACGTGGAGTAGAAGCAATGCACGATCATCCTGATTTGAGAAGTCTGTGGGCTTCAATAGAATGCAAGAAAAGGGGGGAGAGCCTAAGTGCGGAAGTCATTGCTATAGTGATGACGTTTTGGCATGAAAATACGAGAGTTTCTTCAAATAGAAAGGACATCTACAAGAAGCAGACGGGATGCAAGGTGTTTGAGGTGCACATCATACACATGCTAGATACAACGCAGGTGAGTCGTGGCTAAACCAGCCCGGTGGTTGTTTGTGATTGAGCTTTGGGATAGTTTACTTGTTTCATTTCTTAAACTCAGATTGGACTAAATGTGATTGTCCTAAACCAGCCCGGTGGTTGGAACATCATGCAACCGTAGACTGGTTCAACTCAATTGCCAATTATGTGATTGTCCTGAACCAGCGTGGTTGAACAAACATTAGTTGTTGTCTAGCCCAATGGCATGGTTGAGCAGAAACTAACAGCAATATATTTCGTAATATATTATTATTTCACTAAACCAACCCGGTGCCATGGAACATCCTACAACCGTGGTTGCTTCAGCTTAATAACTAGTTATGTGATTGTCCTGAACTAGCGTGGTTGAACAGACATTAGTTATTGACCAGCCCGGTGGTTGAAATTATTGTGTTTCTTAGTACTTAAATTTGTTAATTTAATTTTCTACTATTCTGGTCATATACCACTATTAAATTGTGGAATTCAGGACTGAAAAGCAATATATTGTTATTTTCTAATGGTGAAATTTAGAAATGAAAAGCAATATACTTGTTATTGTCTAATATGTGAAGTTGCGACCATCAAGCTAAACCATCCGGTGGTTGAAACTGTGACAATGTCCTAAACCATCCCGACAGTTAAAATTATGGACTGTCAAAAACGTGTCCTAAACTAGCCCGGTGGTTGACTGTCCTAAGCCAGCCTAGTGATTGAAATTGTCCTAAACTAGTGCAGTGGTTGAAAATTGTTTTGCTTCATTATATACTTTATTTAGACTATGTTTTGTATTCTTTTAGTGATAGCAAAAAGGGGGCTCATTGTTCTATTGTTCCCGCATGTTGGGTCAGAAGACAGAGTTGTATCTCAAGTTTGTGGATTAGAATCAGGACATTTCAATAAGGTAGAGGAGCTTTGAGCATTGTAAGCCCTGGTACATCAGGAAACTCAAAGATAGGAATGTTTGTTGTTGCAAAACACACATAGACTTTAACCTAGCCCAGCAAGCTATGAATGACTTGAGATTTGGTCATGTTGGAGCATTGCTCCATGGGGATGGATGCCCATGCCTCCCCAATGAATGCGCAGTCTATAGGCCACCTGGATCCTCATCATGTGTTGCAAGGGAGGGTAGGTTTTGTAGCTTGAGGTCTCTGTGGGAGCCAATGGTTTGTCCAAATGGAGACCATGAGTGGCATAGGATTGAATGCATTTGCGGCACACGCAAGCATTGTAGTTTAAAGATGAAGAAGAAGACATTCAATGTCTATCCAAAATAAATGAGGGAAGACAGCCACATTGCTCTAAAATGGACGAGATTTGAAAATGTCAATATTGAAGGATCCCATAAAAAGAGATGGCTACTGTCATATAAGAGCACCCAGCAAGGGAGCTTCTAGGGCACGTGGTTTAATCCATCCCTCATAATTTCACAACCAACTGGTAGGATAAGAAGTTCAGGATGTGTCTTGCCAATTTTCCCGGTGACACTATTGTATCTGTCATAGATTTTATAAAAAATTATTCTTTTCAAGAACAAGATGAGATACAAAGTGCTCACTGGTACAACAAGTAGATAACAATTCTTGTGCATATCACGTACAATCATTTGCTTGATTCTTCCACCCCTGATGCCAATCTACTTTGCTGACTCACAGGAGTCTAGGTCAGTGCAACACACTTACCATTTCTACATTTCAGATGATAGGGAACATGACACCCTATTTGTGCAGCATGCTTTTCTACTGCATTGGAAATGGCTGAAAAAGGAAAATCCCCATGCAAAAAACATATAACAACATTGGGTGTGGTCAGATGGTGCTCCCTCTCAATTTAAATTAGCACATGGATTCTACTTCGTCTCAAGGTTCAAATCCCTGACCGGTCTAGACATGATGTGGAATTTCTTTGGGTCTAGCCATGGCAAGGGTGAACATGATGGATGCGGTGCTATCATTAAGCAAGCTCTGTTTAAACACCAATTAGCATGCCCTTAAGAAAAATTCAATGATGCCCATGATGCTCTAACATGGCTTACAGCCAACCTTTCCACAGGCGTGTATTCAACATACAGTAAATAAAGACTTAAGAATATTGTAGTATGCAGAGTGTTCCATGAAGTGAAAGTGGATGAAGTGCAAAGGAGAAGCCCGCACGATTGCAAGAAAATTAAAGGAGTTCATGGTCTGCACAGCATATGGGTCTTTTCAAACAACCAACTAATTAAAACGAGAAAACTTTCTTATTTCTGCAGTGCATGCATCATAGGGGATCATGACGATTGTGAGAACATTTAAATTGCAAAGACATGGGAGCAAATTCAAGTTTTTCCTCTACGTTCATATGGAGTGACAAATAATGGAGAGACAAATGACTCGCCAACAGTTTGGGGAGAGTTTCGATGACCTCACTAGCTCTCTGGAAGAGGGGGATAACTTTGCAGTTGTCGCAGATCCTAGGGAGAACGAGGAAGATGACCTATACTTTCTGTTGCAGTGCACAAAACCTAAGTACAAGGTTGAGGAAACATTTAAGGATAATTGGGGAACCACCTATGAGAAGTGGGATGTAGTAGTCGGAGCTTTTTGGTACAAAAGAACATCCAAGAGAGGCTGCAATTACGAACTGCTACATAAGATTCCACAAACATGTGTTTACTCTCATCTAGTAAGAGCTATTAAGTTCCAGATGCAACTTGTGCCACAATGAAAGAAGGGCAAGAGTGTCTTCAAATTGGATTTAGACACGCATGAGCACATCTTGGGGTGTCTTGGAGTGGTGGACAAGGACAATTGAGATGGTACTAAGAAAATGTATGTAGTCTCATTGAAGGGAAACAATATGTCCACTTGTCCTACAAAATGGAATTTATATTGAGACTCCTTCTTTTTAGTATATCCCAAGCAACCACCGTGCTAGTTTTATTAAATTGTTTTTGTAAATCCCAAACAGTAAAACCCATGCTTGTTTTTAGTATATCCCAACAGCCATTGCGCAGGTTTCCCATAATGAATCCACACATCCTACAAATCCATTCATCTTGTAATAATAGAAGCAAACCACCGCGCTGGTGGCTATTCATATCTGGCTATTCATATCCTAGTGCAAACCAACCACCGTGCTGACAATAATGTACCTTGCACCACTACCGTGCCCTACACTACTACCATGCTATCCTAAAATTTGTTGAACAGTGCTATACTAAAATAGTGCCCTTTAGACTGTTTATCATTTTTTTAACCATCAAATTTCATCCCATGCTTGCTTTTAGTATATCCCAATAACCACCGCACTGGTTTCCCATAACAAATACATTCATCTTGTAATAATAAAAGCAAACCACCGTGTTGGTAGCTATTTATATTCTAGTGCAACCAACCATGGCACTGGTGATAACTAATCCTACTCCACTACCATGCTATCCCTACACTACTGCCATGCTATCCTAGCGTTTGTTGCATAGTGCTAGTGCCCTTTAGACTGGGTATAGTTAACCATCAGATTTCAGCCACCTAGCTACTTAAAACATTTAAGTATTAACATGGAAGCATGTTGATATAAAATTAGGTATTACGAGCACCATGAGAATATCCACAAGTTTAAGAAATGTCTGCAAGACTTTTATTATTTCAAAACACAATGATATTTTGCTTTTTCAGGGAAATTCCAAACTCCCAACAATCTTATCAACCTCTAGGCGTATAAGTTGGTAGAGTCAAGCAAGCAGTGTGTAATCCGAGTGTGTGAAGAGGTATACCATTGTGCAGCAGACTGGCCTGAAGAGCTGGGAGATGCTTGCTATAGTAACTCCTCCTTTCACTAGGGGTCCTCTTCATCCTAGTCTTTGGGGTCTATACATCTTCACGCCTCTATCATGTCCTACCAAAAGAAACCTACATCATGAGCTTGACAAGTACCTTAAAGGAGCAAGAAAAAGAATAGCCAAGGAAATTAATATTCACTCTCTGTGCCGACTCCAAGTAATGAACCCACCACCAAAGCATGTCCTGCTTGCAGCTATTTTTCTCCTTCTCTGGGTCTATTTCTGCGTGGATTTCATACAAAATAGTTTTCAGATATAACAAAAGCATTCCAAAGTCTTTTGGGTATGCCACAGATTCATAGTAGGTGGATCAGTGTACAGAGTTTGGATCGGTGTACAGAGTTTTGGGGCTAAATTTCATAATGGGCTCTTAGTTGTGTCTACATTGCACTTAAATAGGGAGAGAGTTCATTGAGCCCGATTTTCTCATTCTTCAGTCTCATGTTAGTGGGTGGTTGCAAGCGAAGGGTGTCCACCTTTTGGCCACTACCTGAACTTTTCAGGGGTGAAAAACAGGCCATTTTGCATAGTAAATATGTGATCTCACCTAGTTCCCTAAGGATTCACTCTTTCAAATCTTCTAACACAACATCATACATGTATTTGTGCACACAATGACATGGTCTGATTGAAAATCAGAGATATATAGCTCCACTTTTCCACTGGTGTCATTGTAGGACAAGGTTGGTCACACTTTTTGGCAAATGCACATTGTGACATTAAACCATTAATATCTTACTCATTCTACATGAAATGGTGCTACAAATTGATAAGAAGACACATAACATATTGTAGATATTAACTTGATTTTTCAAGATTTTTTCAAATATTTATCTAATTAAAATATATTTTTTATGTTTAATAATTAAGGGAAAATGTATTTTTTTGGTGCACCATAGCTTGTTTGACCAAGTTTGAATTATTTTTGACATTTTATTGATAGGGGGTTAGTGGACACATAAGGGTATGTGTAGCAAGTGTTAAATCTAAAATCCAACGATTAGATTTTATGGGATCTACATTTGAAATTTACTTCAACTTGTGAGAGGATTAGTAAAGGAAATTAGAAAACAATATAGTAGTTTGTAGAAGTTTTGTAATACACCCAAAATCACACGTATATTAGGCTTTGACTTGATGAATCTATTTAAAAAAATTAAGTGAAATTTGCATTAGGGAAGGGTCAATTTTGTCTTCCCCAAGTGAAAACCTCTTCATGTATGTAAAAAGGGTCACACTAGCCAAATACCAAGGCTAGACAGGATTGTGTTAGGCATGGAAGTGTAGATTTGGGGAGTTACCAAGTCTAGTGGCAAGATTTCTAGTGGGGTATCTTGTCCATGTGGAATGCTAACACATAATCATCCTCAAGAGTGGTCTTCCCACCTCAACATGCCACATGGGCATTGAGGACACGTCAGCAGGTCTCCTAGTGCCACTTGGGGCTCACATGCCACCTCATCATACCACATCATAGGCCACATCAGCCCCTACATTCCACCTCATTATGCCACCTCATTCTACCACCTCATACTTGCCACCTCATACAAGAATCACACATCATCATCTTGGTAGGTTCCATGTCATGAGCATGCATGATGCCATGTCATCTGCAATTTGCCACATCAGCATCTCCCTCCATGCATGTGCAAAACGTCTTGCCACATCATCATACGCTCTCATGCATGCAAGGCATGGAAGGTGGATGGTCTAATGCATGATATAGTGTACATGCATGCATGTAGATGCAAGCATGCATGCATGATGTTGTAACATGAAAAATGATGTATTATGTTATCACGTATTAAAATCTTATGCCCACTTAATTTACATTAAAATAGTCATATAGTCAGATCCTCTTCTCTCGCGGTAAGCCAGTTTAATTAAATTAAAATCAAATAATTAAACTTATATTTAATCATATATTGTATAGTTGTATTCATAGATTAAAATCAACCCAAATTGTAAGAAGCAATCAAATTAGCATTTTTTCCATCATATACTCAATTGATTCAAATCATCAAAAATTAAGGAAACTACCCAATCCATTCAAATTACTACATTATCAAAAATTAAGGGAACCACCCAATCCATTCAAATTACTAGATTATGTCAATTTAGGACAACCACTTATTTCATTGATATTACAAGAATAAATCAAATATAATCTAATCAAATCTGATCTAATCAAATAAAATCAAATGTAATCCAATCAAATCTAAGTAGGGGTGTCTAGCTTTCCTAACCCAATCCATTCAAATTACTAGATTTTCAAAAATTAAGGGAACCACTTTTAGCCGGAAAACTTATCGAGACCAGAGGCTAGAGGCTAAATATGGCGACGCTCAAAGGCCATAGAGAAGAGGAGAGCATGAGGGCGAAGGGATGTCATAGGGGTGAAAAAGGAATTAGAAGTGGAGGGAAGGAAAAGGGAGACTATGACACAAGGGGAAAGGGAGAGGGGGAAGAGAAGCATGTACATGATAGGAAGAGGAATGTTGAGATGTAGACATCAAGGGAAGTGATCCATACTTTATTGGAAAGAAGGGATGAGAGGGAAATATCAAAATACTAGCTAGGTGGCTTTACAAGAATGAGCGTGTCTCATCAAGGAATAGCCCCTTCCTTTTATAGCCTAAAGAGGGGGTCTCTCCACATTAATGTATCCTCCCACATGCATGGTGTGTGTGGAAAAGTCTCCCATGTGGGCTAGGTGGGTACGCACTCTCAATTGTGTGCGACAACCCTTTGCCTCAATTTTCCACATAAATCAAGCCCCATATCTCAAGTCTATGATACTCCCTTGGTCTCTTTCCAATTTTATAATATGTTCAAACCTCTAGGAGGACAAGTGGAGGGTTGGCACAAGGAATCTTGCCACCTCATCCTACTTTCCCCATTATTTAACTAGCTCTCTTTGTCCTTCTATACCTCCCCCACATGGGCCTATCCCATATGGAGGGAATAACTCAATATAATAGCCATCTCCACCCATTTTATATTGCTTCTCCCATGGACTTTGAGCCATATCTCACTTAATGCATCCTAGGTGGAGGGGTGGCACATGGAGGAGCCATGCCACCTTGCATTTTATAGTATTACTATTATGGATTATGTACAACACACCTTATGGGTCCTCTTACATGGAAGGGTGGCACATGGTCATGCCCTGCCACCTCAACCTTGGGCCCTATGCACACCATATTTTATTATACTATTGCCACATATACAAACACACATACATATTAATGCCTTTTTCCTTAGACAATTTTATCCATAACCCCACCCAATCCATTCAAATTACTAGATTATGAAATTAGGAAAACCACTTATTTCCTTGATATTACAAGAATAAATCAAATATAATCTAATCAAATCTGATCTAATGAAATCAAATCAAATGTAATCCAATCAAATCTAAGTAGGGGTGTCTAACATTCTTATAAGAGGGCACATTGTTTAGGCTCATTTCATTCATTCTTAGTTTCAAGCCTTGCCCTTATTGTCTAAGCTTGACACCTCCTTCTACCTTCTTAGTTTGAAGCCTTGCTCTTATTTTCCCTCCATAATCTTCACACCTCCTTCTACTTTGAAGCCTTTCCCTTATTGCCTTCCCCTATCGATTCATAGAGCTTCATTGAGAATGGGTTATCAAAGCCATAGAGATAATAGAGCCAATAGGAAAAGGAGACCCCTTGTCACTAATGTTGCGGAGGAAGAGCAAAAGAGGAAGGCTCGTGAGTTGTTGGCTCTTTCCCACGGCTTCCACGGGAAGAGCAGGGTATTCTCAGTATGCAGGGTTCTGAGGCTTTTTGTCACCTACAGATATATTGGGGTTGTCGTTTGTAGTATACGTGTAGCTTAGGACCTCGAGTCATGTTCTAGTGAAAGACATAGGCTTAAGTGTGGTGAGCCAACATAGTGGATGTATGTGTAAAAGGAACGTGTATCATCATGGTTGAGGTAATGAAGACTTTCGTCTTCATTGGGGGTTGTAGGGTTTAGGAGGAGTTTAAGGTTTAGAAGGAGGTTCCAAGGTTTAGAAGGAGGTTCCAATGTTTAGAAGAGGTTCCAGGGTTATAAGGAATTCCAAGGTCTAGAAGGAGGTCCAAGGCTTAGAAGGAGGTTCCAAGGTTTAGAAGGAGGTTCCAAAGTTTAGAAGGACCTAGGTTCCAGAGTTTAGAAGAGGTTCCAAGGTTTAGAGTAGAGTACATGGTGGAGAACTCGTCTCCCTTATAGATCATGGAGATTAAGGTTTAAGGAACTAAGGGTTTAGGGGGAGCATAGGAGTGGGAGAGAAAGAAGGTGTAAGAGCATGGGGGAAAGAAGACAGAGGAGGGAGGAGGAGGAGGAGGAGGAGGAGGAGGAGGGAGGAGGAGAAGTAAGGAGGAGGAGGGAGGAGGAGGAGGAAGAGGGAGGAGGAGAAGGAGGGAGAAGGAGAAGGGAGGAGGAGGGAGGAGGAGGACGAAGAGGGAAGAGGAGAAGGGAGGAGGAGGAGGGAGGAGGAGAGGAAGAGGATGGGTTGCAAGGTTGGAGGAGAGGGGAGGAGGAGTTGCAAGGTTAGGACATGCTTTTAGACGTGGAGTGCAAGGAAGCATGGACACTTGAGACAATTTCTTGGAATACCAAAGTAGAACTCAAAACAATACCCCAAAGAATGTGGGCTTCATTCCATTATCGGGTATTTATACAAGTTGGAGAGCTTCTCTCTCTACATGTAGGAATTGTAAGACATTCTCTCTCTACATGTAGAACTTGCATATAGAAGTTGCATGTAGAACTTGCATGTAGAACTCGCATGTAGGAGTTGCATGTGGAACTCACATGTAGGATGTAGGAGTTGCATGTAGAACTCGCATGTAGAACTTGCATGTAGAACTCACATGTAGGAGTTAGATGTAGAAGTCACATGTAGAACTCGACTCATGTAGGAGTTGCATGTAGAACTCACATGTAGGAGTTGCATGTAGGAGTTACATGTAGAACTTTCATGTAGGAATTGTATGTAGAATTTGCATGTAGAACATGCAAGTTTGATTTCTAAAAGGGATTATTTCTAGCCTTATGCAAGTACAAGCGCAGCTTTACGGCTACTCTACACACACATTCTGTTCTACCTAAGTCCATGTTGGCACAGAGACAGTATACTCCCGGATCCATTTTATTACCCGTCCTCAAGTTATGAATTATTGCGAGCACATACCTAGATTGCCAATACCTTTAGTCCACTGGCTGTGGAACTTGTGTCGTGCCAGTTGATCCTGCTATAAAGCCTTGGCACCATACAATTTTTGCTCAATTTCCAGGTAGCCTGTATCGAGCCTGTATCCACCATTTGCTCGAACAGAGATATGTGGCGTGCTTCTAAGAAGATCACTCTTTGATAGAGTCAGCTTGTAATCTGAGCATCGACCTGTTCATTGGGATTGAAACTAAGTGGAGGCAAATGGGAATCGAGGTAACATGGGACCTCCAAAATGAATTCCAATAATGTTTTATAGAATATAGCACTTAGGCGAAGGAAGTGATCAATGTTGTCACTCATTATTTGCTCATGCTATTGAAGTGCTCAGACCATTGTGCCTTGGATATTCCATTCTACACCAGAGTATGGTTCGATCATTGGCCAATTAATGGCTCGATCTTCATCCAAAGTGTGTATGTTGGCTTCCCATTTTTATGTCGTGGAACTTCATAGAACTTGGGATGGGTTCTGAGACATGGAGGTGCACATAGGTACTCCTTCAAGAAGATTACATCAAAGAGCTTGGGGCAGTGCCAATCAGGTTGTGGATCCAACTTGCTAATCCAACCTTCACAAATTTGACGCTGACGAAGGTTGGTAGGAAAGTTGTCCAGGGTCCACATCCACCTCGAGTTTTCATATCAGGATATTTGCTCCAAAATTCCTTGATGGGGTTACTGGGAAGTGGTATCTCATCCAAATCATACCCATCATTGGAACTTGACATGGGAGTACGATTTGGATTATCCGGATCCTGATATTCAAAATCAAATACTATGTCATTTTTTGCTGATGGAAGCACAAGTAGTGTCGGAGGTGATGACGGGGCAGGGAGAGAATCTGGGGACATGGGGGAGAAATATGAAAGAGTGTTAGTTGTGGAAGGGGGAGCAGAGGGGAGGGGGGGAAGAACTGGGCAAATGGTTTGAGCAGCTTGGTAAGCCTCAAGGGTAGGATGAGCAAGGAGGGGAAGAAGCTAGGTGTGAGGGGCTCATAAGTTTGTGACTGTTGGGTTAGTTGAAAATGGTGAGAGGCATGAGCAAAGAGACGATGGAGGGAATAGATGTTAGGATGGAGCTCGGGGAAGGTTAAGAGGGTGGTAGAGCAGCAAGGGTAAGTGAGGTTATGAGGTATGTAGAAAGAGTGGTTAGATATGTGAAGTTGAATGTGAGATAGGCACTGTCATCTTCTGACACTTCTTTTTTCTGGTGCGATGGGATCATCAACTGCATGGGTGGGATGTCGGTTATGTCGTGCCTTGCAAATAATAGTGATGGTCTTTGTAGCAATGGCAACAAACTTGCAATAACCCTGAGGGGAGGACTACCCATGAGGCATACATATGCAATGAAACAATCTGTCCTGAGTGCTATAAACCCGGCATGTGTAGATAGGTAGAAGATATTTTTCTCATCTTCGGACAAGTCTTAGCAAATTATGCATAGGTTTTTGGTCCCTATGGAATGTTCCCATGTGATTGTTGGATGAGTAGATATGATGCTAATTTGGAGTTGCTTCCATTGGATAAGCACACGTGCGTTGAGGTGATCTTCCACTTGTAGAGCAGCCACAAGCTCTTGGTACACCACCGTTGTGCATTGTAGTGGGGCTTCATTGGTGTTGTCTTCCAATGCCTCATTGTTGTGCACTAGCAATTGGAGTTCAAGCTTGGAGATGATTATCTTTTGGGAGTGCATCTCATTCATTTTTTCTTTGTATTGATGGTAGATGGTTGTATATGCCTCCTTAAGCTTTCTCATTTGCAAGGTGACCTTTGCCTGTTGAGGAATGTCTTCAGTGGTATTAGACCATTGGTCCAAGATTTGTGCTTGTGAAGTGCTGGCCTCTTGAGAGCGGTAGCAAGGAGCGGTAGCAAGTTGGTCCTTTAAGATTTTGCATTCCCTTATAAGCTCGTCAATGCTGAAGGCACATACTGCCAAAGATTGTTTCATTTCTTCAAGCTTGTATTGCAATCCTAGAGCTCTTCTTCTTTGTGAATTAGGTGAGTCGAGCTTGTGCCACTATCTTCGTCTGTTGAGCATGTGTGGATGTCAAGGAGTTATAGTAGGTCTATAGGATTTTCGTTGCTTGTACTGCTGCTGTTAGCTGTGTTTGACTTTGGTGGAGGTTGGAGGTCACATCCCTCACTGCCTTCTCTTGAACTTGGAGATCTAGGTTCATGCGCACTTCTTCTACCTCCTTCTCATCTATCTATGCCTAAAGTGCCTTGACCTCTATGGCGATTTCCTGGAATTGGTCTTCAATTTCTGTTGCTGTCTGTCTGTCCAATTCTCTTGCATATTCTTCCTTGGCTAAGCTAGTGAATAGTTGTGACATTTGGATCATTTGGCTAGCTTGATGTTGGAGAATTACAGATGGTGATGAGGTTTGGAAATACTGCTAATACAAGTGTTGCCCATGTAGCCATCCCGATGATTCTATAGTACTTGGGGGAGGTTGTTCCAATGGAATTTCAGTCCCTTGTGTACAATAGTCATACTGTTGATCAAGCACTAGCTCCCCTTGTGGCTCATCGACTGGCATGGCGTCGATGGGCAGTTCTAGTGATGATGTAGCCTCAGGCTCTAGTGCTGATCTTTCCTTAGGTTCTAGTGCTGATCTTGCCTCAGGCTCTAGTTGCTGCTATTATTGGAGATATATTGGTTGCAGTCGTGCACCGAGCTATAGCATCTCGTGGGGCAATTCCTCAATCCCAATCTCCAGAATAGGTATTTCTTCTAAGGCATCTGCACTTATCAATGTGATAGTAGGAGAAGTTGGTGACAACTCCCATACTGGTGAGAAGGGTATGTCCAACTCCTCAATTGGTTTTGGTGACTGGGGTAGAGTCATTTCTCTTTCTTGTAGTTCTTTTTTTATGATTATAGCCAATAAGTGTGGAATTTTACATTTTTGGCCTAATGAACCATCTAGTTTCTTTGTAAAGAAGATGACTAAGTGCTAGACCCAGCTCCCTACTCAACAGAACAAATGTGCGAAGTGGAAGGGATCAATTCTTGCCCCAGTTAACCCCCAGGATTGTGGATAGGAATTGTGATGCTTCCTTGAGGCGATGGTAAAGGATTGTGCGAAGCAATATGCCGTCCCTATGGAACAATGTGCCCTTGGTGAGGAGAGACTATACTTCAAGAAACTTTGCATCGGCAGGCTGTGTAGGGTATTTGGCACGTTGTGTTTGCAGTAAGAAATCCCTTTGAATGACTGTACTGTCGACGATAATGTTTAGTGGGCTCTGATGTACAGTGATTGTACCATACTTGCCAACCTTTGCATTGCTGGAGTGGTAAGAATGGAGAAAGTCTTTGATGTATGTGGTCATTGTAGGACTGTCCTCCAAGGATTTTAGGCTCTCATGCAAACTACCTAGACCCCTTTGCTCTAAGTAAGATGTTGCTTCCTAGGAAAGAGCATAAGTCGATGTGGTTGGCCAAACAAGTTCCAGTGACTGGGCCCCATCAATGGCTGTGTAGGCCGGTGGTGACTGGGGTGGCATTTGTTCTTCTTGGTCATGCATTGAATCCTCTTTAGAGCTATCGCTCTGGACCACAAATGCCTATGATTGCCATGGTTGCGAGGATGTAGATGGATGCAAACTCTGAAGGGGGTCTCATGGTTGAGGCAGTGGGCTCTTTCTGCACATCCTCTTTAGTGGCGGCATCTTTTCTGAACCTACATCCATGTGCATGTGGTGTACCATTGATCATTAGATTGGTTGGCATGCCGGTATGGCCTTTCTGTGTGTGTGAGAGAGATCTTATTTTTATACATGCTTTGAGAGTGTGGAATGAAAGTGTGTGGTACAATTATTCATGCAATCATCTATGTTTCTAAGTGAAAGCGTGTGAGTGCACGTGACCTAGTATCTAGGTAGGGACTAATTATATGCTATTTTTGTTGCTGGGATTTTCATAGGGCAGCTAGAACTGACGCATCGCTTCTGAGCCCTAGGTTAAAATCGATTGATGCTACCTATATGTGCGAAGACATACATATGCAAGTGAATTCTCGTGATACAATTTAATCCTAACTAAGGAAGACTTGGTTTCCCAAATCCTCGTTTTTGTCGAGGATGGCTTGCGTGTTGATGTAGTAGCACTTTAGTCGGCTCCCGTTTATTGTTGTGTTGAATTTGACTCCATCCAATGTTTCTAGTAGCACAGCTCTGATGGGATTCATCTTTTGTACTTGATAGGGTCCTTGACCTAGATACTTCAGTTTCCCCTTGTGTACTTTGGCATTATATAACAGGACCAAGTCACCTTCCTTGATGTCTTTAGCTTTGAGATTTCAATCAAACCATGCCTTTTGCGTTTTTCTATTGTCATGGCATGGCAGGTGACTAGTCTTGTCTCTGTATGCTTCTCCAACTGATAGAGTCTTTCTTTCAAGGCTTCATGGTCTCCCATGCATTCCTAAACTGCTATGCATAGGCTTGGTATTACAAATTCTAGTGGGACCACAACTTCAAGGCCGTACACCAATTGAAAAGGTGTGTTCCCTGTATTGACCTTGAGTGTGGTCCTATATGCCCATAAGGCTACATTCAGTTTCTCTGCCCAATCAAAATGCTGTGGTTCTACTACCTTGGTGAGGATAATGCATATTATTTTGTTGGTGGATTCGGACAGTCCATTCTCTTGGGGGGTAGTAGGGTGTGCTTTTTCTATGGATTACCATGAAGCCAAACAAGAGTTCTTGGATTACCTCATTAACAAAATGTGTTCCTCTATCCAACACAATTTCAATGGGGCATCCGAATCGGGTGATTACATTCTCCTATAAGAATCTTGTTGTGCTTATGGCACCTGCCTTTCTGACTGCTTTAGCTTCAGCCCATTTTGTAAAGTAATCAGTGGCCACAATGATGTAGCATGCCTGTGTTCCTTTTGCTGCTGGATGTATGGGACCCACATAGTCAATCCCCCATTTTTCAAATGGTTTTTGTGCAACAACTGTTGTTAGGGGATTGAAGTCTTTGTGTTGTGGTTTAGTAGTCCATTGGCATACATCACATCCTTTTACATATTCGTAGGCATCTGCCTACAGTGTTGGCCACCAGTAGCCTGCGAGGAGAACTTTTCTTACTATGGCTTCCCCTTGGAAGTTCCTCTTGCAATGCCTTTATGGACTTCACTCAAGATCCACACCACTCTGGAACAACATCTATTTGAAATAGTGTGGCATCTGGTAAATTGTCTTCTACTCCAGCGGCTTCTTCTCCCGACTTGACACGAGACATGTGATCGGCAATGTAGTGTTGGGCACCTTTGCAGACCACTATTTTGAAGTTGAATTCTTGAAGCAAGAGGAGCCATCTAGTTATTCTTCCTGTTGTATATGGACGGTTCACAAGATAAAGCAATGCTTGATGATCGGTGTAGAAGACAAAATCATTTGCCAGTAGATAGTGCCGAAATTTCTTTACACTATACACCATTACTAGGACTTCTCTTTCTGTGGTGGTATAGTTGATCTCTGCATCATTGAGTTGTCGACTGGCGAAGTAGAATGGGTAGTCTTTCTTATGCTCACCAAGTTGACAAAGCACACTCCCAATTGCATACTTGGATCCATCAGTATGAACATGAAAAACAATATCCCAATTGGGAGATGTAAGGATGGCTATTGTGATTAGGCGCCACTTTAAAAGCTCAAAGGCTTGGTCGCACTCTTTTGTCCATAAGAATTCCACTAATAATTTGTAAAGTGGTCGAGCTATCATGGCATACCACAATATAAATCTTTTATAATAGCCGGCATGTCCCATAAATACTTATACACCTTTGGAATTTGTAGGAGGAGGCAATTCCATGATGATTTTGATTTTGTCCATGTCAGTTGTTTGCAATCCCATGTTGAGAGACAATGTGTCCCAAAACAACTCTGTGGGTGACCATGAACTAGCATTTTGTTGGATTTAGGGAGATGCCATACTCCCTGCATTTGATTAGTATTGCTTCAAGACATTTGAAGTGGTCTTGTTTGTTTGAGTGGATGCACAAATCATCCAAGAACACCTGTAAAAACTTATTCAAAAATGACTTGAAAGCTGTGAACATGACTCGCTAGAATGTTTCCACGGCATTACAAAGGCCGAATAGCATGACTCTATAAGCAAAAATACCCCATTTTGTAGCAACTGTTGTTTTTTATTGGTCTTTAGGAGCAATTTGCACTTGGTTATAGCCACTGAAGCCATCCAAGAAGCTATATATTTCTGAACTTACCACCCTTTCCAACACTGTTTCTATTAAGGGTAGGGGATAGTGATCCCTAATTGTGGCGGCATTCATATTCTTTAAGTTTAGGCATATTCTGAGCTTCTTGTTGCGTTTAGGCACAATGACGATGGCTGAAACCCAATCAGTGTGCTCTATCTAGTAGACGAATTCGGCATCTAAAAGTTTTTCCAGCTCATCATAAACCATGGTGCCATACTTAGGATTTGTGCGATAAGGTCCACATACCTTAGGGTGAGCACCTTCCCTTATAGGTATCGTGTGTACTGCCATGTCTAGTGAAATTCCTTTCATCTCTTTGTATGACCATGCTAGGCAGTCATGGTATTCCATTAGGAGTGCTTTGAGTTTGGTTTCATCTTCTTGTCGAAGCTGTTTCCCAATGAAAACTAGTTTTTCTTCCTCCCCTTCAAGGGCGAGGTTTATTGTGCATGTTTTTGCTGGTCCCTCATAGATTGGAGTTTCTCCAATGCTATCAATTTCTTGAACTTCAAATTCCCTTAGTGGTCTTGGCATTGCTATTGGCACACTATCACTTGTGTAGTTCTTGAAGTATTTCAACACTTCTCGAAGATCGGCCTCTGATGGTGTTGAACTAGCCTGACATGTGCCATGTGTACTGGGTGGCATGGTTTCATTTACCAATTTGTTAGGCTCTTTTTGACTTTCTTTTTCTCAAGTATTTTGATCGAGCTTCATCCGCACATGTGGCTTATATTTTCAAATCTTCTTACGTTGGGAATTGTGGGGTAACTTTTCCACTGGTAAGGTGTTTCCAAGTAAGGGTTCATTTGCTGCTCATACTCCTTCCAGTCCCTCAGGGGACCATTCAAGAGGCGGTGGTTCTGATTTTGAGGGAGCTAGCTTTGCAAGGTACAATTTGATGATCCTTGTTTGGAGTCGTTTGAATTCATTGAAGTGTTCGGCCTTGGCTTTTCTGTGATTTCCTCCTTCAGCTTTCTTGCAGGATCTTCTGCTATTATTCAACTTTGGAGGTTCAACTTTTGGGAGTTCGACTTCCATTAGGGCATGCAGAATGGCTAAGTCATTATCAAAGATTTGATCTTCAATTTCAGCATTCTTAGCCTCTGTTTCAAGGTCCCAAGGAAAATTTGAGTCATCATTGGTATGGGTACCTTCTTCCAGTTCATTATCCCACTCGAGGTTAGCCATAAAGAATGGCATCTCTAGATCGATTGGTTCTTCATGTGTGGAGATCAGAGGGGGGGTGGTGGAAATGAAAGGGTGGGGGTAGAGATGGAGGAGGGGGGGTTGGTAGTGGAGATGGAGGGGGGTGGAGGGGAAGATGGAGGAGGGGGGGAGGGGGGGGAAAGAAAGGGTGATGGTGGAGGGAGAGGGGGGGGGGGGTGGGGAAGGGTGGTGGTGGAGGGAGAGGGGGGGTTGGTGGTGGAGATGGAGGGGGGTGGAGAGGAAGATGGAGGAGGGGGGTTTGGGGGGGGGGGGGGAAGAAAGGATGGTGGTGGAGGGAGAGGGGGGGAAAGGGTGGTGGAGAGGGAGGGGGGTGGAAATGGAGGGAGGAAGGGGGGAAAAGGGGTGGTGGAGATGGAGGGGAGGGTGGAGGGAGAGATGGAGGATGGGGAGATGGAGGAGGGGGGTTGGTGGAGGAGATGGAGGGGGGTGGAGGGGAAGATGAAGAAACGGGGTGGTGGTGGAGGGGGGGTGGGGGGGAATGAAGGAAGGGAGGGGGGATGTGGGTGGTGGAGATGGAGGGGAGGGTGGAGGGGGAGATGGAGGAGGAGGAGGGGGAAAAAATAAAAAACTTGACGGACAGAAAACCTTGACGAAAAAACGGAAAACTTTGACGGAAATCCAAAGGGAGGAAGACATGGTTACCTGAATGCTCTCCAAGTCTTTCTTGATGTAACAGGATTGTTGAGGACCAATGGACGGTGGGTGGATAGCTAGGTTATCACTGCGAGATGGGCTCAAACTAACTTACCATGTGAGGATGGGAGTAGGGTGGTGGTCGATGGAGAGGGAGGAGTGTCTTGCATAGGGCTCAAAATGGGGAAGAGGATGGAGGCAAGATGTGAAAGAAAAAGTATGAGAGGGATGGTTGCTCTTTTATAGGGAAGGAGGGGGAGCTGTGGATTTAGTCAAACACATGTGCACTTTTGAATTTGTCCAAGTTTGACTAGGGAGGTGGTTTTAATATTTCTTTTGGGTTGTGGCATTTAGAACCTTTAATCATCGATTGCCCATAACTTTTGGTGGTGGTGTCGAAATGTGCTTTTGTAAAAAGGAGAAATGTTCAAAATTTCAAGCTCTACACTCTGACAACCATCAACTAGTGTGATTTATTTCTTAAGGTTCTACTTTTCTAGAAAACATGCATTTTCCTAAACCGATAACGAAGAGTTTCAACTAGGATTTTTTTTTTTATAACTTGAGTTGGAAAAATTTTAGCTCTCCTAGCTCTTGAGTGATATGTTCATGAAATTTTGGAGTAGTTTGTTTTTTACACATACCTATGTATGTTTACTCATTACTTGAGACACTAGTCTCCCCGGCAGTAGTGCCAAACGTTGGCTCTTTCCCACGGCTTCCACAGGAAGAGCAGGGTATTCTCAACATGCAAGGTTCCGAGGCTTTTTGTCACCTACAGATATGTCGAGGTTGTCATTTGTAGTATACGTGTAGATTAGGACCTTGAGTCGTGTTCCAGTGAGAGACATAGGCTTAAGTATGGTGAGCAAACATAGTGCATGTATGTGTAAAAGAAACATGTATCATCATGGTTGAGGTAATGAAGACTTTCATCTTCATTGGGGGTTGCAGGGTTTAGGAGGAGTTTAAGATTTAGAAGGAGGTTCCAAGGTTTAGAAGGAGGTTCTAGAGTTTAGAAGAGGTTTCAGGGTTAGAAGGAGTTCCAAGGTTTAGAAGAAGGTCCAAGGTTTAGAAGGAGGTTCCAAGGTTTAGAAGGAGGTTCCAAAGTTTAGAAGAGGTTCCAAGGTTTAGAGTAGAGTACATGGTGGAGAACTCGTCTCCCTTGTAGACCATGGAGATTTAGGGTTGAGGAACTAAGGGTTTAGTGGGAGCATAGGAGTGGGAAAGAAAGAAGGTGTAAGAGCATGGGGGAAAGAAGAGAGAGGAGGGAGGAGGAGGAGGAGGAGGAGGAGGAGGAGGGAGGAGGAGGAGGGAGGAGGAGGAGGAAGAGGGAGGAGGAGGAGGGAGAAGGAGAAGGGAGGAGAAGGGAGGAGGAGGAGGAAGAGGGAGGAGGAGAAGAAAGGAGGGAGAGGGAGAGGATGGGTTGCAAGGTTGGAGGAGAGGGGAGAAGGAGTTGCAAGGTTAGGACATGCTTTTGGACATGGAGTGCAAGGAAGCATGGACACTTGAGACAATTGCTTGGAATACCAAAGTAGAACTCAACACAATTCCCCAAAGAGTGCGGGCTTTATTCCATTATGGGGTATTTATACAAGTTGGAGAGCTTCTCTCTCTGCATATAGGAATTGTAAGACATTCTCTCTCTACATGTAGAACTTGCATATAGAACTTGCATGTAGAAGTTGCATGTAGGAGTTGCATGTAGAACTCGCATGTAGAACTCGCATGTAGGAGTTACATGTAGAACTCGCATGTAGGAGTTGCATGTAGAACTGCATGTAGAACTTGCATGTAGAAGTGCATAAAGGAGTTGCATGTAGGAGTTGCATGTAGAACTCGCATGTACAACTAGCATGTAGGAGTTGCATGTAGAACTCGCATGTAGGAGTTGCATGTAGAACTTGCATGTAGGAATCGTATGTAGAACTTGCATGTAGAACATGTAAGTTGGAATTCTAAGAGGGATTATTTCTAGCCTTATGCAAGTACAAGCGGAGCTTTGCCGCTACTCTACACACACATTCTGTTCTACCTAAGTCCATGTTGGCACAGAGACAACATGAGTGAAAGAGAGCATTGAGAGCTAGAATCCATGCTGCCAATGAGCCAACCCCTCCTCCTCTTGCCCCCTCTTATCTTGCCCCCCCTCCTCCCCCATCTCCTCCTCCTCCACCACCACTCATGCCATCTGATCCCCTTCCCCCACCTCACACTAGTGATGGATCGAGAGTACATGTCTTACCAATGACAACCATTCGTCATCATGTCAATAGGATCATAGAGTCTTTCTTTGTTGATCTTACTCCTGCTTCTCAGTCTACTCTTCTCACTTGCTTGATTGATCATCCTAAGTTGGTAGAGTGTAGAAAGCTTGCTGGGATTGATGCATGTAGAGATAGAACAGCATGTACTGAGGTCCTTAGTAGTGTTTGTAATTCTTATGCATCTATCAAGAAGAGGAACACTGCTGATGCCTTGGCAGCATGTCATACTATTGTGGCTGCCATTACTCCACCTCCGATACATATGAAACTTTGTAGGAACATGGAAACCACCTAGGATAAGACCCATGCAAAGTTTGGTACCCATTTGACACTCGCACATATCCAAATTCGGTGTCGGATAGAACTTAAACTTTGCGAGAACATGGAGACCATGGATTTTAATACATGTGAATATTTTGAATCCAATATGACATATGGACATGCAAGTTCTATGGATCCATTCCATATGTTGCCCCTTCACATATGAGACTAGGTGCACATGGTGAAAATGGGCCATTTCACCTCCCAGTGCCCACATTCGATGTTGGATGGAACTAAAACTCTCCAAGAACATGGAGACCATATATTTTAAGACTTATATAGAGTATGAATCCAATCTGACACATGGACATGCAAATTCTAATGCATTCCATATGTTGCCTCTTCACATATGAAACTAGGTGCACATGGTGCAAATGGGCCATTTCACCTCCGAGTGCCCACATTCGGTATCGAATGGAATTGAAAATTTCAAGAACATGGATAAAACCTAGGATATGACCCATACAAAGTTTTTCGACACTCGCACATATCCAAATATTTCACAATTTGATAATTTTCCTTCAAATTTGGCCCACATGGCATCTAAAATTGGGCATTTTCCCTTCCCATGTGCACATCCACCTCCGATACATAATTTGTAGGAACATGGAAACCACCTATTATAAGACTTGTGCAAATTTTGGTACCCATCCGACACTCACACATGTCCAAATCTTTCACAATTTGACAATTTTCCTTCACATTTGGCCCACATGGCATGTGAAATTGGATATTTCCCCTTCCCATGTGCACATTACATCTCCGATTCATATCAAACTTTGTAGGAACATGTAAACCAACTAGGATAATACCCATAAAAAGTTTGGTACCCATCCAACACTTGCACATATCCAAATCTTTCACAATTTGACCATTTTCCTTCAGATTTGGCGCACATGGCATGTAAAATTGGGCATTTCCCCTTCCCGTGTGCACATGCCGATGTGACATGAAGTTAGGGGTAATAAACTTCATGCACCTCCTTCATAGATACCTTTACAATTAGCTCAAAATACTCTGCAAACTGTCATTAGACACAGAGACCCATAACTTTCGGTACAGACATGATACCAAAAATTCAAACACATATAGAGATGTGCTTGAGATGGGCTTCGTGCTTATATACATTTTGTAAGAAACAAAGAAGCGGCCAGAAAGTTATGGGCGGTTTACTAGACGGGGGTAAAAACTATCATGAAAACAGACTATCAAACATAGAGACTCATAACTTTTTGTTGTAATATTTGATTCAAGGTCTGATAACACAAAGACATGTGCCTTGATGAAAGCTTCACGGTATTATAAGTTCAATTAAAATCGGACTAATGAGCGGAAAGTTATGAGCAAAACACTAACAGGGGGTCAAAGTGTCATGAAAACTGCCCTCCACCCATGCTAATTTCGCCTAAGCAAGATGCTCCCTCAAGACTCCACCTTCATCAACGATCCACCACTCATAGATTTTGCCTAAAAGAGAGTAAGTAACTCCCTTGGTGGCTCGAGAAATGGATGGACCATGTGTGTGCAATGAGTGGCCAAATAGAAAGAACTTTTAAGGCTTTGAAAGAAAGAAAAGGGAAGAGAGACTCAAGAGAGGGAATACGAAGTGATCTTCATTATCAATAGAGTGAGGCTCCACTCCAATGCAACTCAAAATACTACAAACACAAGGGAGGAAGAGGTTTCATAGGTACAAGAGGGAGTGGAAGCTCCAAGACTACTCATAGAGAGAGAATGAACTAGAAAGAGATGGACTCAAGAGTCTACATAAGAGAATATCTACAAGAGGGAGAGAAGGCTCATGGAAGAGGCTTGAGGAGACTAGAGCTACAGCAACATGAGGCCTAATGGTGGAACAGATGATGAACAATGGAGAGGAAGGCTCCTTTTATAGAGATTTTGTCACCGTCTTTCACCCATTTACAATTGCTGCCTGTAGATTCTTTTCCCCATCAATCACATAAGCCCATATGTCACCATCCATGTCCTTTTTTGGCTACTCTTGCCATGTGTCCCATCAAAATATGCTCAAGACTCTTAAAATATTGAGAAAGTCAAGAGTCTCCCCACATGGAGCCCATAGGGACCCTCTCTTTTCCATATGTCCACGAGATGTCCACATCCTCCTTATTCCACATGGGAATTCTAGAAGGATTCCTCTTGACTCCACACTCCTCCACATGCCTTCGACACGCTTGGCATGTGGCCTCTCTTATATTATTGGAACACATGGACATGAGCCCACCTCTTTATATGACTCACTCTTCCTATTTTCTAAAAACCCCATAATATCCCATACACAAATAACTCTCACCCCATACCAAGGTATTTATAATTCATACCTATGGTATTTACAATGATCCATTCCACTCATCCTCTCAATCCCATACAATATCTTAGAAAAATAGAAATAAGTGAGAGCCGCTAGGCTATCACTTGATACTCAAACTCTTATCAAACATAGAAGAAAACAATACCAATGCCAAATAAAAAATATCAATTTTTGGCATCACACCGGCTCCAATGCATATGAAACTTTATAGGAACATGGAAACCACCTAGGATAAGACCCATGGAAAGTTTGGTATCCATCGAACGGTCACACATATCCAAATCCTTCACAATTTGACAATTTTCCTTCACATTTGGCCCACATGGCATGTGAAATGGGGCATTTTCCCTTCTCGTGTGCACATTCCACCTACGATGCATATGAAACTTTGTAGGAGCATGGAAACCACCTAGGATCAGACATGTGCAAAGTTTGGTACCCATTCAAGACTCAAAATTATCCAAATCTTTCACAATTTGACCATTTTCCTTCACATTTGGCCCACATGCCATTTGAAATTGGGTATTTTTTCTTCCCGTGTGCACATTCCGGCTCCGATGCATATGAAACCTTTCAAGAACATGGAAATCACCTAGGATAAGACTTGTGCAAATTTTGGTGCCCATCCAACACTCACACATATCCAAATCTTTCACAATTTGATAAATTTTCTTCACATTTGGCCAACATGCTCAGGGGGGTCACTATGTATAAACCCTCTATATCACGTGCGTTCAAGGCCTATATTTAAAATCCCTTATGTGTAAATTTTTTCATTAATAAAATGTACCCCTTTTCTATACAAATCTGTAAATTTTTTCCAAAACTATTTTAAATAGTCCCTTATGTATATTTATTTCTATAAATTTTAGAAATAAAAAATATCCTTCTGTTGAACTCACGTGATAGGGTTACATACGATGAGTGACCCCCCCGAGCCAACATGGCATGTGAAATTGGGCATTTCCCCTTCCCATGTGCAAATTTCGGCTTTGATGCATATGAAACTTTGTAGGAACATGGAAAACACCTAGTATAACACTTGTGCAAAGTTTTGCACCCATCCGACACTTGCACATATCCAAATATTTTACAATTTGGCCATTTTCACCATGTGCACCTAGTCTGATATGTGAAGGGGCAACATATGAAATGGATCAATAGAATTTGCATGTCCATGCATTAAATTGGCTTAAAACTTTGCACAATTCTTAAATCAATGATATCCATGTTCTTGCAAAGTTTTAGCTCCATCCGACACCAAATGTGGGCACTGGGAGGTGAAATGTCCCAGTTTTAGCATGTGCACCTAGTCTCTTATGTGAAGGGGCAACTTATGGAATGGATCAATAGAATCTGCATGTCCATGTGTCAGATTGTCTTCACACTTTGCACAGGTCTTAAACGCAATGTTCTCCATGTTCTTGCAAAGTTTTAATTCCATCGGACACCGAATGTGGGCAGTTGGAGATGAAATGGCCCATTTTCACCATGTGCACCTAGTCTCACATGTCAGGGGAAACATATGGAATGGATCAATAGAATTTGCATATCCATGTTTTATTTTGGCTTCAAACTTTGCACAGGTCTTAAAATGAATGGTTTCCATGTTCTTGCAAAGTTTGAGTTCCATTCGACACTAAATGTAGGCACTACGAGGTGAAATGGTCCATTCTCACCATGTGCACCTACTCTCATATGTGAAGGGCCATGGATCAATAGAATTTTAATCTATATGCACAACTATACAATATGATATGATTATAATCATATTAATCCCTTTTTAATAATATAATTAATCAAAATATTAATACATGATTAAGATGATCAATAATGATTAATATGGTCAATCATAATATTATTATGATCATATTAATCATATATGATCATGCATGCATGCATGCCACGTTCATCCCACATGTATGCATAGATAACACACTATGCATTATTCCATGCCTAAATTAGCTTAATATTGCTTAATAAGACCATTATAACCCCTTTAATGGGGGCTTGGCATTATTAAGCCATACCTAGAACGAGGTATTTCTTAATTTTTCCATTAAGCCCAACTTAAGCCTCCTAAAGAAAGATTAGGCAATACCGCATTACTCAATGCTTAATCATGTCTTCTCAAATTAATGTGCCCTCAAATGAGGTATCAAATTAAGGACATTACAATAGCCTAAATGATACCAATAACCAATGCCTCAAATACCTCGATTGAGGTATCAAATTTTCATGGACACAGCCTAAATGATACCAAATTCCATCAAATATATGCCAATGCCTCAAATACCCCAAATGAGGTATCAAATTAAGGACATTACAATAGCCTACATGATACCAATAGCCAATGCCTCAAATATCTCTATTGAGGTATCAAATTTTCATGCACACTTAGCCTAAATGATACCAAAGGCCATCAAATATATGCCGATGCCTCAAATACCTCAAATGAGGTATCACATTAAAAGGCATTAGAATAGCCTATAGCCTCAAATATATGCCAATGCCTTAAATACCTCGATTGAGGTATCAAATGTTCATGCACCCTTAGCCTAAATGATACCAATAGCCAAAAAATATATGCCAATGAATCAAATACCTCAATTGGGGTATCAAATTAAAGACACTAGGATAGCCTAAATCATGCCTTATGAGCCCCCATAAATTGATGGTTTGAGGTATTCACATGCTAATGCATGAACATGTAATGGATGACCTTCAAATGGCATGCATGGGCATGAACGACGTATTTACATGCCTAAGCATACATGCAAGGAATACCTCGTTTGAAGTATTCCTCATGCATGGTAAAGTGCATGATGTGGACACCCCCTTCCATGTCATCTGCCATGAAAATACCTCAAATGAGGTTTCATCATTCCACATAGGCCGAATACCTTGAACAAGGTAGAATAAACTAGCGCTTGCCACCTTACATTACACGTAGGAAATCAAAATGTACCTCGATCGAGGTATTTTTGACACCTTGGATATGCCATGTCAACTCAATAATGGTATGCAAATGCTGATGTGTAAGAGTCGCCAAATACCTTGAACAAGGTATTTTTTTCTCGAACCTCCAAATCGTGACATCTGGCAAACATCGGTTGGCTGAAATACCTCGATTGAGGTATGTTGCTCGCTGTCCGACCAGACCAAATATTTTGTATTTTGGGAGGCCTTGGGTGTCACACTTTGCCCAAAGTGGCACAAAGGTGGACACCCTTAGCTTGCAACCACCCTAGTTGTCTAATCTAAATCTTTTGGCTCACATTAGTTGCCTAATCGAAATCTTTCGTCTCACATTAGTTGTCTAATCAAAATCTTTCGTCTCACATTAGTTCACTAATTGAAATCTTTCAGTCTCACATTAGTGATCTAATCGAAATCTTTTGTCTCACATTACTTGTCAAATCAAAATCTTTTATCTCATTATTATCACCATGTTGGCATGGATCAAATGACACTATCTAGTCACATAGCTGAGAAAACATTGCCCAAGTAAACTTTGGAGAAGATTAACAATTCAATAGATTACACATAGATGACATAGATTACAATCTGAAGACTCTTGTACTTTAGATTATGATCTCAAGGACTCCTTGTTGAGCTCCCTGATTGTAGGCTCGATCCTCCTTGCTCCTTTCCAAAATGAGGCTGGTTCCTTCCTGCAGGGGCTCAGCCCTTGGCTCAGCCCTTCCCTTCATGCCGCTTCCTCTTTCCTCTATTTGAGCTTCCTGGTTGCAGGCTTGGCCCTTCTTAGTCCTTTCCTGAAGGGGGCTAGTTCCTCCCTTTAGGCTCCTTTTCCTCGCAGTCAGGTTCGATCTTGACCTTGTTCAATTTGAGCTCCTTATCTTTAAGATCTTTTGCCCAAATGGCAAATTGAGCTATAGCATCTACTTTCTCATCGTATAGATAGCTGTAGCAGGCAGGCACATTTGATCTGTCCTAGGCAAGGACAAATGGCATTCTCTACATAGCGATTTTGTATGCACAAACACTCCAAAGCAAAAAACGTGCACAGGGTGGTAGCACACAGGCCATTGGATACAGCAGTCATCTATGATGGGGGTATGGTAGACCATGCATTTTGGACCCTGCTGCATAGTAGGATAGGCATCCGATTTAACTATTGCGACCATTAATCCCACAATCTTGCTCTGTATGTGACGAAGTTCCTTCTTGATTCCTTCCTCCCTTATCCTAAGGCTGCGGATGTTCTCCTTCATCTCCTCCACTTTTTGTTCAGTCTGTGCAGCAGCTTCATCTGAATCCCTTAGCATCTGTTGAAGCTTCGTAAATTGCTAAAAAACATTTAAATGGGTGGTTTCCAAGACTTCCACGCTAGTTTGGAAATCTCACAGGATGACGGACTGCTTTTCATAACTATTGAAAGCCACAGCAAGCTCGTGCAAACATCTATCTTGATCTTCTTGCAGGGTCTTGTAGATTGCTCTTTAGACTTCTAATAATGTTTCAAAAAAACAACCCTCACCGTGGCTGCTGCAAATTGCTCCATTGCGGTCGCTGGAACTAGCCCCACTGTGGTGACTGGAACTTGCTCTATCATGGTTGCTCTCTACATCCTTCCTGGCCTGGGGAGCTGCCTCGTTGTCTTCTCCACCCCGACTACTCTCTTCCCCATCCTTCTTGGCCTTAAAGCTCTCTCGCAGTTCCCGCATCACCTTTCTAGTTTCTGCATTCTTTTTTTTTGAGCTCCTCCATCATTTGGTCTTTTTCAATGTTCAATGTGTTCTGCATGTTGCAGAGCCATTTGTAAAGACCCTCCTTTTTGGCTCTCTGATCTTCGAGCCTATCTCAAAGCTCCTTCATGCACTTCTCTGCTTCTTCTCTTCTATGCCTTTCCATGTCGACAAATTTTGTAGCGGCCTTAGCTTGCTCTTGTGCCTGCAAGGCCCTCACTTGTGCCTCCTCTACATTGGCTTCTGCACCTTCCTTGCAACTTTTCTCAAGTTTTGCTACCTTTACAGCATTGGTGGCTTTCTCTTGTAGAAAAGTCACCTTCTGAGACATCTTCTTCTCGTGTTGCTCAAAAATCCCTTTGAGGGTAGATGCCATCAGGTGCATTGTAGCTCCAGTGGACTGAGATGACAATTGGGATTTGCCATCCATGCAATTCTTCATGTTGGTTAACACGCTATTGGAGATCGCTCTTGAGAAAGATACATCACGTCCTTTCAATTGCTCTACTACTGCTTGAACCTGCCAAAACTTGCAGGTTTCTCTCGTATCAGGAAAGAAGTGAATGGTCTTCTTCAGCACATCTTCGAGGTCTGTTGGCAAGCTCAAAATCTTGACTCCACCATCACTAATCTGAGCGTTGTGGTATAGGTCTAGAATATCATGTCTCTTCCACTGCTTCTTGAAAAAGTGTGCTTGCAAACTGCCTCCATGAATTCCTAGAGCATTTTTTATCACACTTTCATTGATGGTAATCTTCTAACCTTGACATACTAGTTTCCCCTTCTTCACATTCACCTCTTGCACCATCTTGGTGAAGTTTTGGAGAGAATCCAAATTGGGCTTTTGAATAGCGAGAGAGGAACTCCCATATGTCACGATTTCAAGATCAGGGGAGGAGGGGCTCTTGCACTCTGCTGCAGAGGGGGAGGAAAGATTGTGTGAGGTGCTCCCAGACTATGCAGGGTACGGTCCATTACGAGAGGGGATAGAAGTTGCAAGAAGAGTGCAAGGAAGAAAGAAATGGTCGAGAGGGATAGAAGATGAAGTAGTGAAGGAAATGGAATAGTGGAGGCTTGAGATTGCAAGGGAGAACCAAACGTTTGAGAGGGATAGAAGAGGAAACGGTTAAGGGCATGGAAACTGTTTGAGAGGGATAGAAGAGGAAACAATTAAGGGAACGAAAACGGTTAAGAGAAAATATTCGAGAGGGAACTGTCAAGGTGAGAGCCACCACAGTGGTTGTAGCCCGACTACTCTCAAGGTGAGAGCCACCACGGTGGTTGGCCTGAATTTTGAATAATTCAAGGCAGAAATATTGACTTGCATGGTAATGAATGATTAGAGGTGGTGGTATTTAATATTCCCAGCCATGTCTCTGGTGGCGGCTAAGATCCACTACAGTTAATTACCAGCCACCTCAGTGGCCCACAATTACTCAGCTTCTAGTTAACACAACCAGGCTTGCATGCATGATTACTACGAGTGTAGTAAATTATGGTAATGAGGGATTAGAGGTGATTAGGCTTCATGAATTACTTTTGTGGGAATTAATGCCCGATGGTGGTGGTTGTCATCAGCCACATCTGTCATGGCTACGATTCCACCGTGCCACCACTCACCCACCATCGTGATTTAGCATGCATGATCACTAGAGTGCAGTAAAAATTACCAATCATCGGGCTCGCATGCTCAGTAGAGTAGAGTGCATGGTAATGAGAATTACTGCTTGGTGGTGGTGGCTCTCATCAGCATGTCTGTCGTGCTAAGATTCCACCGAGCTGGTAGTTAATTACCATCCATCAAAGTGGCACCACATGGCATCTTCTTCATGATTACTAGCCCGTCTGGGGGATTGCACTACGAAGGCCTACAATTAATATGCATGGAACCCTGAGCTCCAGCCACCGTAGTGGCTCGAACTTTATAATATATATAAGATCTGTGGCATTTGGCATTTCACTACATTGCTCTGATCCACCCATGCTCTGCTACTTTGCTCCACACCCCTCCTCTAGCTCTTTCCCACCCCTTCTCTACTTTGCTCCACGCTCCTTCCTCCAACTCTCATCACTGCATCTTCTCCCTTCTGCTCACCCACTCATCTTCAGCATGCCGAGTACCACCCCCCCTCGATGCTCTGTGATCCCAATAATATATGCCTTCTCATATAAGTTGATTGTGTTGCACTCACCTAGAGTAGAAATGCTAGCACCAGTGGAGACCCTTCGTTCCCACAGGCGATTCCCCACACATCTGAATCTCATCACCTTAGATAACATGCTCAAGAGGGCCTCTTTATGGTGGCTATGCTATATGGGTTTCCCCTAGATGTCGACAAAGGCCTCAATATTTTCAAAGCAGAGTACTCTCGACTTGCTGTGGGGGGGGCATAATCTGAGTCCTAGTAGCAATGTGCATGTTCTTTGGCATCTCGATCATATCCTCCTTTGGCTCCCTAAAAATTTGTAATGGAACAAGCTAGAGTGGTGGAAAACCGAGTTGTACAAATTTCCTCTTGCTCAAACGAGGCTCTCGGTAATGGTTGGATGTAATCTTCTCGGGGGGGTCACTCATCATATGTAACCCTATCACGTGAGTTCAAAAGAAGGATATTTTTTATTCCTAAAATTTACAGAAATAAATATACATAAGGGACTATTTAAAATAGTTTTGGAAAAAATTTACAGATTTGTATAGAAAAGGGGTACATTTTATTGATGAAAAAATTTACAAATAAGGGATTTTAAATATAGGCCTTGAATGCACGTGATATAGAGGGTTTATACATGGTGACCCCCCCGAGGTAATCTTTTGGGCTATCAATGATCTTTTGGCTCAATGGATGTAATGTTTTGGTCTCTAAGGCATTTATGTAATCTCTTTTTATTCAATGAGGCTCTCAATATGCACTGTTGTTAACTTTTATATTTGTATTTGAATGGTTATGGCTGCTACCTATAATCTTTTATTTAAGGCTCTGAGCAGTTGCCAAGTTTTTATAAATGTAAGATCCTCTATCCAATTTTTGCTTGGTACAAGTTGATAATTTTTATATAACGTGTTATTGGACGTAGATGTACATTGTAATCTTTTTTGCTCAATTTTCACTCGATAAATTGTACTTTTTCCCTCATTTATATTTATTGCAACAAGGACTACAATTTCCTTGGTTTATGACCAAAATAGCGCTAAAATAACTCCAAGACCCCACCATTGTGGTTGCATGGAGATACATCTACAAAAATACAATTGAACTTTCAAAAAATGCAATTAATGATATGGCCCTTGAGGGATCCCCTCTAGGGGCAAGGGCCATATCAACATGCATTATACTTGTAATATCCAAGATGCCACTCGATAGAAATAGCATGTCGATATGGTCCTTGCTCCTAAAGGGGACCCCTCAAGGGCCATGTTGTCAATTACATTTTGCTTGGTTGCACAACGGGATATATTTTCCTTGATACACAAATATATAACTCCAAGAACCAGCATGGTGGCGTTCATAGGTCTCCTTCTATTTGCCACCGCACTGGTTGTCATAGACCTCCTCTTGCAATACATAAAAATAGGTAATAGAGCTATAACTCCAAGAACCAGCGAGGTGGTCTCTCCAAGACAACCTTAAATTCTGGGTGATGACAGGTGGTCAAGCCAGAGACTGCACTGAGGCGATGCTCAGAATGATAGATTGCATCTTATTATTATGCCAAAAACCAGCACAGTGTTCTCTCTAAGACAACCTATGATTTGCATTAGCTGCAAGCAAAGGAGCGGCAAAAGGTTGCATGATAACAGGTGGTCTAGGCCAGAGACTCTACTACGACGGTATTTAGAATGATAGATTACGTCTGGCAAGAACCAGCACGGTGGTCTCTCCAAGCCAACCTTCAATTTTAATGATCTGCATGGGTGCATGCCTAGTGGCAGGTGGCAAAGCTATAGCAAAAGACTGTGCAATGATAAGTGATCAAGCGGCGTAGGCCAGAGATTGCACTACACTAAGTAGTGCAGAGATGCCAGGTGTCGAGCTATTTGGTGTTCTGAACAAATAGATTGTGTCTCATTATTACACCAGTGCACCTTCATGACGTTGGGAAAATTTTCGGTGAGAGCATGGGTCTATGCAAAATTCAAATATTCACCCAAGAGCGCATCGTGTCACGGCCCCAAAATGGCCCCAAAAATAGTTCCGCGATTGGTTGCACCCAAGCAAACGTTGATCCTAAAAATAGACCGTAAGTCCATAACTCCAAGAACTAGCATGGTAGTTGCTCCAAGAAAATCTTGAATTTTTATGATCTGCATGGGCACGTTTCTCAGTGATGTGGCAATGCTACAGTAAAATATTGTGTGATGATAGGTGGTCAAGCCAGAGCCTATGTTGTAGGGGCAAAATAGTGCTAGAGGACGGCACGTGGAGCAAATTAGCAAAGCAGGGGTGGATCCTGGGGCACCAATTCCCTTTAGTAAGAAAACCTATCAAAATCTTGAGTATGAGATGAATTTAATAATATGCCATGAGTAAAAATTAGTAAAATTAACATGGTTGTGTTCAGCACTAATAAAAGAGCTTCAAGTATGTCTTTACACCTTTAAATTTGGGTAACACATGAAAAAGTTACATTAATTTGAAAGGAGATGCATTTTCATATTTTAGTGTATTTTGTTTTACCCCCCCCCCCATCCAAAAGACACCCCCCCTTGGGCCTCACATATTATGAAAAATATGTACAAATCTTAAAATCTTGTGCATATTTTTCAAGGTATATATACCTTATATTTTATGGGAGTGGGGACATGAAATTTTCATATTTTTCCCTTGCACATTTGAAAAATTTAACGAAAATCCATGCATATTCTATATGGACCTTGTCCCCCCATACCCTAGATTTTGGATGAGGGTAGTAAAATATTACATATTGAGTTGGCTCCCCAGGGGGCGGATGAGATCAAATTAACCAAATGCCAAATGCCACAGACCTTATGTATTACAAAGTTTGAACCACCGTGGTGACTGGAGGCCCGGTGTACCATCCAAATAATCATGAGCCATTTAAACCACCACCTTAATTAATCAAAATCCAAGGAGGGTTCCATCCAAATAATCATGAGCCATTTTAAGCAAAGTAGCCTGAAGAAGAACATCCGCAACCTTAGGATGAGGGAGGAAGGAATCAAAAACAAACTTCCTCATGTATAGAGTCAGAGACTGTGGCATTGATGTCCACAATAGTTAAATCGGCGGATGGCTATCATGTTCTACAGCAGGGTCCAAAATGCTCTATCTGCAAGACTCACATCATAGATGACTGCATGATCCGATGGCCTCCTGTGCATGTTTTTGCTTTGGGGTGTTTATGTATGCAAGCTCAACATGTAGAGTATGTAAGGTGCCACTACCTAGGTCATGGAGAGATCAAATGTGCCTACTTGCTATAGCTATCAGAAGCAAGAAAGTAGATGTTCCACGTCAATTTGCCATTTGGGGAAATTTTGAAAAAGATAAGGAGCTTGAATTGAAGAATCCCAAGCCCCCAAGCCTAACTACAAAGAAAAGTAGCCTAAAGGAAGGAACTAGCACTAGGATTGTATTAGGGAAACTAATCTTTTGCTAATCCATTGCTTACAAGGCTCTTTTGAGACCCCAAATCTCCCCTAATGCACCGTACTAGTGACCACTTATCCTACACTACCGCCGTGGTATCCTAAAATGGATCGTATTGTTGCAAAGTGCTATCCTAAAATAGTCCCATTTAGGGTAGTTCTCTTTATCTATTGTCAAATTTCAGCCACCGGGCCGGTGATAACAAATCCTAAATGAATGAATTGTATGCCATTCATCTTGTAATCCTACCTCTGAGCTACAACCAACCACTGCTATACTAAAACAAATCACATTGTTGCTGCAAAGTGCTATCCTGAAATAGATACATTGCCCTAGTAAATTTTTGAGAATATTGATAATTCAATAGATTACATACATATTACATAGATTACATCTCAAAGACTCCTTTCCTGGTTGCACATTTCTTTGATCACGTCACCTTTTTTAGCTCCTAATTGCAAGCTCGGCCCTCCTTGCTCCTTTCCTAAAGGGGGATGATTCCACCATTTAGGGGATGGTTCCACATTGCTTTTAGTAGGTCCCCTTTTTGAGTTCTCTAATTGCAGGCTCAAGCCCTCCTTGCTCCTTTCCTAAAGGGGGAGGATTGCTCCCTCCAATAGGGGTCATAAAGGAGGACAAGGTGGTTCTACAAGACTGTACATGGTTTTGCCTTGCATCTATGCTTAAGGATCCACCAAATGAAGAAGTGTGGCTTATTTATATTTCACGTGGTAGGGAGAAGTGTCACCATTGGCTTGGTGGTCTAGTGGTCAAGGCTCTTCAATGATGCATAAGAGGTTGTGGGTTCCATTCTCCAGAGGCGTACCAATCGTGCATTTACTTTTTGGTAGGCGTCTCGGGGGGGTCACTCATCATATGTAACCCTATCACGTGAGTTCAACAGAAGGATATTTTTTATTTCTAAAATTTACAGAAATAAATATACATAAGGGACTATTTAAAATAGTTTTGGGAAAAATTTACAGATTTGTATAGAAAAGGGGTACATTTTATTAATGAAAAATTTACAGATAAGGGAATTTAGAAATAGGCCTTGAACGCACGTGGTATAGAGGGTTTATACATAGTGACCCCCCTAAGGTAGGCGTGTTGGGCGAGTGGCGATGGGTTGTTCCATGTGGCAGCAGCTGCATGGGGCTACTCACTCTTCCGGTCCTTGCTTTGGGAAGTGCAATGCCACATGTCACTCTCTTGGGATTTCCCCCTTCCTCCCACTTGGAAGGCCACTTGCCATGCATTGAATGCCTTTTTTGGACTTTTGTAGGGGAAATTTTCAAAAATTTGGTGCAACAGGATACGTGGAAGCACACGCTATTTTCCCTCTACATTTAGATGGAGTGACAAACAATGGAGAGACAAACAACGACTCGCCACAGTTTGGGGAGAGGGATAGTTTTGATAACCTCAATGTCTATTTGGAAGAGGGGGAGAAGTTTGCACTTGTCACGCTGCCTCTTGGGAGAACGAGGAAGATGACTCATACTTTATGTTGTAGTGCACAAAACGTAAGCACAAGGTCAAGGAAGCATTTAAGGATCATTGAAAACAACCTATGAGAAGTGGGATGTAGTAGTTCATGGTTTTTGGTACAAGAAAACATCCAAGAGAGGCCAAAATTATGTTTTGTTACATAAGAGTCCTAAAACATTTGTGTACTTTCATCTAGTAAGAGCTTTTAAATTCTAGATGCAACCTATGCCACAATGCAATAAGGGCAAGAGTGTCTTCAAATTGGATTTAGACACTCATGAGCACATCATGGGGTGTCTTGGAGTAGTGGACGAGGATGACTAAGATAGTACTAAGAAAATGTAGTCTCATGGAAAAGAAATTGTATTCCACTTATCCTAGAAAATTGAAAATGTATTTGATACTATGCTTCTTTTAGTAAATCTCAAACAACCACCGCGCTTGTTTTCATAAATCCCAAATGATAGATCCCATGCTTGGTTTTAGTATATCCCAAACAACCACCGTGCTTGTTTTAGTAAATCCCATAACTAATCCACAAATCCTAAATGCATGAATTGTATGCCATTCATCTTGTCATAATAGAAGCAAACCACCATAGTGGTGGCAATTAATATCCTATTGTGCAACCAACCACTGCACTGGCGACCACTTATCTTACACTACCGCCATGCTATCCTAAAATTGTTGCAAAGTGCTATACTACAATAGTCCCCTTTAGGCTGGCTCTCTTTATCTATTTTCAAATTTCAGCCACCGGTCTGGTGACCACAAATCCTAAACGAATGAATTGTATGCCATTCATCTTGTAGTAATAGAAGCAAACCACCGTGTTGGTGGAAGTTAATATCCTAGTGTATAACCAACCATTAGGGGAGAATTGGAGTCTCCAAAGGCCTCTCAATTAGTGTTTCCTAATTTTAAGGGGTTAATGAAGGATTTGAGGTGTACCAATGGGAGTGCTCCTTTTTGTGGGGCAATGCCATGTTGAGGTGGCATGTGCATAATAAATGCCCAAGGAAACTCGCTCCCATGTCTTCACAATTGCAATGTTCTCACAATTGTTATGATCCCCTATGATGCACGCACTGCAGAAACAATAAAATTTTCTTGTTTTGATCGGGTGGTTGTTTTAAAAGCCCCATATGTTGTGCAAACCACGAAATCCTTTAATTTTCTCGCAATCGTGCACCAGCTTCTCCTTTGCACTTCATCCACTTTCACTTCATGGAACACTATGTGTACTACACTATTCTTAAGGCTTTGTTTACTGTATGTTGAATGCATGTATGTGGAGAGGTTGGTTGTAAGCCATGTTGCAGCATCATGGGCATCATTGATATTTTCTTGAGGGCATGTTAATCGGTGTTCAAATAGAGCTTGCTTAAAAATAGCACCACATCCATCATGTTCACCCTTTCCATATCTAGGACCCAAAGAAATACCACATCATGTTGTGACATGAAGTTGGGGGTAATAAACTTCACGCACCTCTTCACTTCCTACTGCTTTTGAACTGAGTGACAAAGATATTTATCATTGAGGAAGGGACATTAAAAAGAAGCTTTTATGCCTAGATACCACACCATACTTTCCTCCGTTAGATGAGAATGAAGATGGTAACATCCCAAGTGATGTTGTACTCAAGCATAGGGAGAAGGAAAGGATCAGCAAAGGCCATAATCTCAGCAAGCCGGTCTGTGCCAAAGAGAAGAGCGATACGTTGTTGAAAGAAGATCTTGTGGCTCAACATGACATGAACTGATATATATCGAGGAGCTTGAAGGGGCTCATTGGGTCAAATGGGTAGTTCCAAGGAAACATTGCACCTCCTTCATAGATACCTTTACACTTAGCTCAAAACACTCTGTAACTATCATTAGACACAGAGGCCTACAATTTTTGGTAGAGACATGATACGAAATATTCAAACACATATAGAGATGCGCCTAGGCTTCACCCTGATATACATTTCCTAAGAAACAAAGAAGCAGCCAAAAAGTTATGGGTGGTTTACTAGACGGGGATAAACATTGTCATGAAAACATACTATCAAACACAAAGACTCATAACTTTTTGCTGTAGTATCTGATTCAAGATCTGATAACACAAAGACATGTGCCTTGAAGAGAGCTTCGCGGGATGATATAAGTTTCATCAAAATTGGACTAACGAGCGGAAAGTTATGAGAAAAACACTAAAAGGGGTTCAAACTGTCATGAAAACAGACTGTCAAACACAGAGACTCATAACTTTTTGCTGTAGTATCTGATTCAATCAAGAGTCTCCCTACATGGAGCCCATAGGGACCCTCTCTTTTCCATATGTCCACACATCCTCCTTATTCCACATGGGAATTCTAGAAGGATCCCTCTTGACTCCACACTCCTCCACATGCTTGGCATGTGGCCTCTCTTATGTTATTGGAACACATGGACATGAGCCCACCTCTTTATATGACTCACTCTTCCTATTTTCTAAAAACCCCATAATATTTCGTACACAAATAACTCTCACCCCATACCAAGGTATTTATAATTCATACCTATGGTATTTTCAATGATCCATTCCACTCATCCTCTCAATCCCATACAATATCTTAGAAAATAAAAATAAGTGAGAGCTGCTAGGCTATCACTTGATACTCAAACTCTTATCAAACATAGAAGAAAACAACACCAATGTCAAATAAAAAATAGCAATTTTTGGCATCACATCTTTCTTCCCCCCCAACAGATCCTCTCTTGTGATAGAGCTCTCATCTAGGGAAGGAAGTTCCGTACCAACAGTCGGAGTTGCCCAATGCAACCTTTGTGAAAGCACCAACAGGAGGCAATATACTAGGCAGTGGCAAGAATATACACAGTGGTTCCACTGTCATAGTATGGAAGATATTTATAGGAAATGAAGCTTCTTTCTTGGACGCAATGTGAAGTGCCTCCATGTATGTTGTTGGATATTTACTCATTACTTTTGAGCGAAGACGAGGCTCCAAAGCCATTACAAATTTGCTCATCTTTAAGTGCTCCACATCCCTGACAGACTTTGAGGGGCCGATGATGCAGATGCCACAGCTCGCAAAGCTGCCATTTCATACTTTGTCCATAAAGTTTCATATCGGATTGCCAATGCAAAGACCATCCCACCCTCTCCTTGATAGAACCGGTCCAACTGCAACATCAAAGCATTTGGCGACTCCACTGCCCCAAATCTCTGCTTTATTACTGCCACCACTTGGTCCCAGTCCTCCTTTGGTAGAGTCCGGCAAGGCCTCATGCCAACTCAAGGCTACACCTTCAAGAAAATCAGGCAAAATCTCCACTCGATCCTTCATGGACCATCTAGAAAGCCGGCATCCTCGAACAAAATCCTGAAGATAAGACTCCAGGTCTTCCCCTTAGGTCCCTTCAAACAATGGAATCTTCACCATGATGAAACGCAAAAAGGAAACACCAAGATCCAACTAATATCCCAAACAAGATCCCACAGAGCCTTAGTATACCAAGACCAACTTATTATGCATAACCACTTGTTGAAAACCCTCCACAATGTGATCCTCAACAAAATCTTCAAAAATAAGTGACCAACCAGCACCATGAAAACATTGTGTATACATGCATTCAAGAATCACCCTTCTCACAATTGCAAGTGCACATAACAGCTTCAAGATATTGTACTCTTCATCATTTGCATAGCAAAATAAGTCGAAAGCATTGAGAATCACCACTCCATTGTTATAGTCAAAAACTACCCAAAGACTCAGCTCTTCTTCACACCAAGCTACCAGTGCATGAAACAATCCCCAATCTATCATTGTGCCTATTGACGGCATTGTTGATTCACCAACATATTCAAGAGTGCAAACATAAAGGGTATGATCATGATGACCGTGCGAATAGCTTGAGCATCACCTTCACAATCTTCTAGTTCTCTTAAACGGGCTATAATCTCTTCTAACGAAGTTCTTCCAGGCATCTTTTTTATCACATCAGAAAACACATGCCTATACTAGGCATAACATGCAATCAAGTACACCCAAGACTGTTTCGTAGGGTGGGATGAATCCAATACCAAACGTACTCGACGTCTCCACCAAAAGATGTGACATGAAGTTGGGGGTAATAAACTTCATGCACCTCTTCACTTCCTACTGCTTTTGAAAGAGAGATGGACTCAAGAGTCTACATAAGAGAATATTTACAAGAGGGAGAGAAGGCTCGTGGAACTAGCAAAACAAAGAAATTTCAACCACCGCGTTGGTTTAGGACGATCACAATTTCCACCACCGAACTAGATTAGGATAGTCACAATTTCAACCACCGAGATGGTTTAGGACACGATCATAATTTCAACCATCGGGCTAGTTTAGGACAGTCAAAATTTAAACTATTGAGCTGGTTTAGCCTAACAATCACAACTTTACATATTAGACAATAACAAGTATATTGCTTTTCATTTTTAAATTTCACAATTAGGAAATAACAATATATTGCTTTTCATTTCTGAATTTCGTAATTAGACACTAACAATATATTGCTTTTCATTTGCTTATTTCTATTCAACCAATTTCAATCAGTAATTGTTGTTTGACTTGAACCATCACCGAGCTGGTTTAGGACAATCACATTAATTCCAAGCCTTTGTGGTCTAGAAATCAAGTGGTATATGACCCAAACACTAGAAAATTAAATTTAACTAATTTAAGTACTAAGAAAAATAGTAATTTCAACCACCAGGCTGGTTAATAAAAATTTTATATTCAACCTCGCTCATTTAGGACAATCACATAACTAGGGATGAAGCTAAATCAGCCACGATTACATGATGTTCCACCCACCGACTTGGTTTAGTAAAATAACAATATATTCTTGTTTTGTTTCAAAATATATTGCTCTTAATTTCTGTTCAACCACATTGGTTTAGGACAATCACATAACTATTGTTTGAGCTAAACCAACCACCACGATTGCATGGTTTCTCAACCACCGGGCTAGTTTAGGACAATAACAATATATTGTTGTTCTATTGTGAAAGATATTGCTTTTAATTTTTGTTTAACCATGCTGGTTCAAGACAATCACATAATTGGTGTTTGAGCTGAAACAGCCACGACTGCATGTTGATTTAGGACAATCACATTAAGTCCAAGCCAACCTAGTTTAGAAATGAAACAAGTAAAATATCCCAGAGCTCAATCACAAACAACCATCGGGCTAGTTTAGGCAACCACTGACCTGCATTGTATCAAGCATGTGTATAATGTGCTCATTAAACACCTTGCATCCCGTCTACTTTTTATAGATGTCCTTTCTATTTGGAGAAACTATCGTATTTTCATGCCAAAACATCATCACTCTAGCAATGACTTCCACACTTAGACTGTCTCTCCTTTTCTTGCGTTCTATTGAAGCCCATAGACTTCTCGACTCTGTTCTCTATTCAATTATTGGAGCCATATTGGTCCTTCTGATTGACAACATCTTCGACATTGTGTGCCCAGGCCATTTATCCTTTGTTTCAGGGGACACCAAATAGCTATTGTCGACATTGTGTGCCCAGGCCATTTATCCTTTGTTTGAGGGGACACCAAATAGCTATTGTCACCCTCTTTGTAGCAAGTTGATCTAAACTATGCACTCTTTTAACTTTCTGTAGGCCATTTTTCAGGTTAGAGAGCATCGCCTCTTGGGCGTGCATCTCCTGAGGCATTGGTAGGGTTGTTACTCTACGAACTTTAGGGTGCAAGCTAAATCTTATGAACACTTAAGATTGGTATTCATCTGAATGGCCCAATACAGTTTCTTCCTCGAATGCTCCCACAAATCGTGACACCACAACTCATGTTCTTCACTCCGATGGCAATGATCGAATGTGTGCATCTGCACAAGTACTTCTTGTTGCTGCTCTACAAGGACTCTTCTTTATTTTATTTTTTCTCCCTTCGCAAACATTGTAAAAATGTCTTCCATTTCCATTTTGATATCGTGCCATTGCTTTCCTTGACCCACAATCTGTTTCTTGTGCCTTGACCAAGCTTTTCATAGTCTCTGTCTGCTTCTCTTGCAAGCCATGGCGAGCTGCATGGTGCCATTATTGCCATGGCAATGATCAGTGAACTTCCAAAATAGACCCTTTAAAATAGAGAGAAGCTAGCTTGTGAGGCGAGCAAAGAATAGAAGACAACTTGCCCAAAAGACTACAATGCCCAACCAAGTCTTCGCAAGGTCATGTTGAGGTGTGTGCAGGTTGCAGGGTGGGGGCAGGTTGCAAGTACTTGATATTCCAAGATTTGATGGGCGGGAGGTGTGAAAATTTGAACTTCATGGGAGTATCAAAATTTTCAGCCATCAGGTCGCCCCCCTCCGGCAATACACGTCAGCAGAATTGGATATCCAAAACAAGTGCAATGTGGCCTATGCTTCAAAACATAAATAGGCCAAAGGGCACGTTATCGGGTTTGATGCTGTGTATTATGAAATGAAATGACCTTCAACATGCTTATGAGCCATATAGCAAGCAAGTGCATGGAAAAAGAAACAATTCAAAATGTTAAATAGTGTTGGATTTATTAAGAGATCTATACACATGCACAAATTGCACATTTTTAACTTCTTCCATTCTAGGGTGAATCTATATACCAATATCAACAACTATAAATGTTGTAAGACCATCATACAATAGCCCCACTAGTTTGTATTCTAAGTTTTCAATCCATTTTGATTTTCAACAAATCAAAAAAAAGTTATGGAGCGTGCCCTCAAATGGATGTGCATAACTTTAGCACAACATTCGAGGCCCATTAACCCATATCTAATGTTCTCATTTAGGTGTGTCCTTGGATTGAGGAGAATCTCACGTAGTATCCTTTTGACTGATTACTTGGTTGCATGTATGTACAGAATAAAATTTGGATGTTTTGAATAAATTGCTATTTCCTATACTCTTGAGGATCCATGTGCCACATGCAACATAGCACTTGTAATGCTTTAATGGTCTCATTCCAAATCATTATTCCATAATTTTACCGAATTTCATTGAGCAATACATAAGTTATGGGTCATGCAAGATATTCATATACAGAAAATTCCCTGAACCTCACCAAAACTAGCTACACATCCCAAGCAAGCAATGACCCTACAGTGATCTTTCGATCGACCAGTCTTTGATCCAGGTGGACTTCACTTTCTGCATATTTCCTTCCTCATCCCTTCAGTCTATCTTATGGGTTTTGTTCCCAAGGTTGAAGGTTGACCCACAACTTAAGAGTGGGAAATGCACATTTATGTATAGGATCATAAGTTGTAATCATTGTACATGGTTCTGCTACGTAGTCAATGTGCTCACATGTGCATATAATACTCTGATTCTTTTCATATTTTCTTTTCAGCTTTGGATGCTATCATATGCACCAAATGAAACACAAAAAGATCTTATACATGCACCCTCTACTTACCTAGTGTAATTTAAGAGGGGGTGTTGAGGATATTATTGTAAATTGCACTATCTAGATAGGGTTCATAGGGAAAACCTTAACCTTTAACCTCAAGGCTAATGGGTTCTCATGTATATATCTTTAACCTATTAACCTCGGACACCCCAAAAAAAAAAGGAGAGTACACGTGGCAGCTTGGAGGAGAAGAGCCTGGCACGGGTCACAACGAAGCAGCTCTTGGATGGAGGCTTGGAGGGGGGAGGAGGTGGAAAGACAAGAGGCAGGCCTTGGGGAGGAGGTGGAAAGACAAGAGGCAGCTTTAGGGGCAAGAAGGAGATTGAAGGTCAATGGAATGGAGGAGATGGAAGGTCACCTTCATGAGGAAGAAGGAGATGGAAGGTTAATGGAATGAAAGGAGGAGATGGAAGGTCTCAGAGCCATGGGTTAAGACTTAGCCAAAATTTAAGAATCAAACATCCACCTTCAGATGGGGAGTGGTTGAGGATGGTCATGCATCTTTGCCCATGCAACGCACGGGTTCAGTATTCATTCATGTTTATGTTCAATACAACATAGTGTACAGGTAGCTATATCATGTGCACCTCTCTCTCTCTCTCTCTCTCTCTCTCTCCCCCCACTTTATCAACTTTCATTCTAAATGTACATGGTCTTTCATTGGGATCGTTTTGATCAAATATATATGGTGGTATGTGGTCTAAGTTGATGTTTGAAATAAATTTTCCTTTGAAGATAAAAAGGTGGATATATATATATATATATATATATAGAGAGAGAGAGAGAGAGAGAGAGATGCTAGTGATTCCAATGGATCCAGTAGCAATGAGAGAAGAACTTTGAAATTGGAAGATTATCATGTTCTAAGGGATGCATAGATTGTACATTTTCTAGTTCTTTTATCGCCATTAGCATATCCAACTATAGTACTAGAGATAAATTTATTTGGAATGATGCACTTGCTTGAAGACATCCTCAAAGGATCTAATTTTAGTGCTAGAGATTAACTTATTTGGAATAATGGACTTGGTTGTAGATGAAACTCTTGATGTAAACACTACTTCATTAATTTATTATGGAGAGGACTTTTCATTCTTTTCCATCTATATTATATTTACAAAATGATATTTTATTCTTTGACTTCATCATGATAATATGGAGATTATATAATGGTATTTCAACCCAAACTTGGTATGGAAGTGCCTAGCATTTTTGTTTTAAAGATCATTTAAAATTATAGAGAAATACTTTTGGCTCAAAGTCTATATAAATTGATGTAGGCTTTGTGCACCTAGCTATATACTTGTGCTTTTGCTAGATTTATTGAACCAGAAATTCTACTATTGGTTTTGCTTTTGCAGTGAAATGCAATACTCTGCCCCTTTTTCTTACAAAGGAATAAATGGTATGAATAGAATCTTGGATGAGATGTGACAAAGGATCCATCAAGATCGGGGCCTCCTTGTGAACGTCTTGAAGCCTATTGCTTTTATTTTCAAGTTAAATACTGATACTTTGTGAGAATTAAAACCGAAAAAATACATGAATTCGAATAAGAGCATCACCCACATGAGCTCGTACGTTTTTACATAAACATCACCATTACAACATGTAACATATCATAACCTAGATTACATGAACATTAGTATTTTTTTCATGAATCATACTTTTCCTCGCAATCAAGAACATGTATTGAAAGAGAGGGCTTGTTAGTTTCTCATCCATCTACTTCAATTTAAAAAATGTTGTTTTTATTCCCCCAATCCCATATTGCAAGCATTTGCAAGTATATATTTGTATGTAAAAGTAACCACAGAGACGCATTGTGCTAGATAGCCTATATTTAGCTCCACTGAAAGACGCTTTAGTGCATATCAAATTCAATGAAGACATATAAGCACAGCTATAACTCAAATTGTTCCAACCTACTACCATCACTATTCCAAGTAGGCAATGTCAAAACCCTATTGTAGAAGAGCAATGCTTCAAGGTGAACACTAGCTAGCGAGGAACTTCTTTCTTGATCATAGATGACAGAAGCAATTAAGAGTAATTCTTTACAACCAAGAATATAGGAGTCCCCTCATAGGGAAAAGAAAACTAGAGTGGAAGCATCAATGAATTATCTTGATCTGAACTTTTTCTTGCACTAATAACCTAGCTGGAAGTCTTGTGTAGATCTCACTTTTAAAGAAATCGTAGCAATGCATGTGGCCCTTTAATACTTTACATGACCCTATTCCCATCATTTATTTGCTACCCTTTTATTATTTTTGCCCTTAAAAAAGATGTATTGTCCAAAAGAATAGTGGAGTATTGATAGCATAGTTGTTGTCATATATGGCTTAGTACTATTATTAGCATATAGTTACAACATTGTAAATACCAAGTATCCTTGTCGAGGGGCCCTACCATTGTACTTTATTTGGCATGGGGAAGTGGTTACAACCAACCACTTTTAGAAACACGAGAGCACAAGTGCTCATCATACAAGGATACCACCTCTACATGTTGGGAAGGCTACATACCTTAGGTATAGAGAGCACCTCCTATTAGTGTGATTGAGAGAACATGGTTTAAAGCACCTCCTATTAGTCGCATCTATTAGTCGCATTTAGAGATTCTGGTTTAAATATTAATTTCGCTTGACAAACTTTCACGAGAATCCAACTCTCGACTGTGGAGCGTCCACTATAGCAGTCAACAAACACGCAGAAGTGACCCCTCAACGACCACAAACTCAGCTGACGACTTTGACTTTCTATATCAGCTGACTTTGACTTTCTATAGCTCACGATCTCGACGTCCTCCCATTATCCCATACTCGTCCCAGTGAAAGTCGTAGGCACAACAAGACAAAACTCACTTTCCCCTGTCGGATTCACACAGCCAGACTGTCCATAAACGGGGAAATTCACCAGGAGGCCCCACTCCATGCGGATACGTCCTCGAAACTCCTTCTGCGAAGCTGTCCTTGTCTACAAGGCACTGCCACGGTTTCCAGCGTCCACACTTGCGACGCCGGTTTCTAATGTGAACTTTTTTCACGTCACCAAATTAGAATAGACGAAGCAATAAATCGAGCTATGTAAGTTTGAGAAGCATTCTGCAACGTTGCGTTTATTCGCAAGAAGAGACAGCACCTGATCATTACAATACATAGGAGAGGTCTGAGCCCCTCTCCAATCATATAGATACGCCTGAAAAGCTGGAAATCATTGAAATCAAGAAATTCGCCGGTATTGGCAGCAAGGAAATACGGGAAATAATTTAATGTACTTAATGTGTCTAGTTAGAACGAATGGACTAATGTTGGGTGCTCCAATAACATACAGCAATGGCTAGAGGAAGTGAATCGTATGACTATATGTGATATAAGGTAGACTGATCGCCGCTTGTTGTATAATCACGTAACCTCTGGCCCCTCTGAAGCTTCCAGTGCCTCCAATCAAAGCCAGTTCGGGCGACTCCACAGTACTGATGCCTTGATAGTGAATGGTTCCGTTGTAGTGTCCATCATTGTAAGTAACGATCTCCAACTCGAAGCCCACATATGCCGAAGTATAACTGGCATCGATCACGATACCCATAGCTAGCCCCAATTCAGCAGAATTGCGATCTACCTCCTCGGTGACGTTTAGTGCGAAGAGCACAGTATTTCCGAAGGAATTAGTGACGTTGGGATTGGGGGCATGGATAATATAGTCGAGGTCAGGGACGCCTTGATAGACCTGGACATAGTACATGAGAGTGGGTTTCTTGTAATGGGGAGGGCCAGAATGTGCGAAAGCAGCAACGATAAGGGTAAGGAGAATAGGGAAGGAAAGATGGACATTGTTGAAGAGGGCCATGTTGGTTCTGAATGTTGGAAGTTCATCCGTAGTACCTCGTTTTATACAAGATGTGGTCAATGCCCACGTACCGGACGCTATCGATTTGATTAGACTGACCCGCCACTTCATGCGGCGCACGTTTACGTATCTTCCTTGAATTTTTCCGCGTGAAGCTTCAGAGTCCATACTCCCATCTTGGACATCAGCCCATGCACTGCATACGGGTTGGTTCCTAGGCTCAATGGCTGATCCTATATCTCGCACTGCAACTGTAGCGATAATACAATTTGCCGGCGACGTGTGTGCACGTTGCTCGGTCGGATTGGACATTTTCAAAGAGCGTCATCGCTTTGACTTCAACGCACATTGCGAGACATACCTAAGAGTAGAAAACAAGACAAATAAGGTTGGAGCGGCTATCCAAGAGGAGAAAACAACAGAGAGATAAGGTTAAAGAGGCGCTATCATCTTTGTCAACCCATAAAGGCCCAAACTTCTTATGAACCTTAAATAATACAAAACCTTAGACTCTCTTTTTTTGGAGTTGCAAGGGTCCTAAGGGATGACTTGGTTCGTGAGTTGCTAAAGTTTTGAAGTTAGTTCATTTGGTCAGTTTGACCTTGCAAATTATGGTTAGTGTGAGGCTTAAATGTGGGTTAGTAAAAGTTTAAGGGCTTCTAATGTGTTTAGGGTTTAAGGTTTTTGTTTGCTTCTGGAGGTCCTAAATGTTTTTGTCTTTTATCATAAAGCTTGTGTCTTTTGCTAGGTATTGTATGACACCACATTTATATTACTCTTGCCAAAATAGGCACGTCCCCACTTTTTTAATGGCCCATCCACCACACGCACACGTGTCTACCTTTCCCAATATTGCTTCACCTTGACTTGCTTTTTCTCTTTTCCTTTCCTTCCAATTTACACCTATCGTTTCCTTTCCCAAATTATTCGAAATATTTATCGGGCTACCTACACTTGGACTTATAATGACACTCCAAAAGGCAGGGCCATATAGTGGGATCCCCACCTCTTTCTTTTTACTCTAGTGCCATTTAGATTAGGGAGCTGGTCAAGCCCAATGAAAGACCAAGTACAAGGGCCACCTACCCTCAGACTATAATTATCGAAAGAACACCGGGTCCTAAGTTAACACCCAGTCCATATCCCTTAAAATCCCCTTCACATAATTAGCAATAGTTGTTTCTCTAAAACGCACTCCCTCAGCTACATTAAACACAAGATTATTACAGAATTACCACAATGCAATCATGATCGCTACATAAACATATAGCTAGCAAGTTGCTTATGAAGATAGAAGGTGCACGTCCTCACCCAAAAGAACCATGGACTCCACCTTGGTCCAATGTAGAACTTCACCATGATGCGAGACTCTCATATTTCCATCTCCACCTTTGGCAAGACTTTGCAGGAGATCGGGCAGTACCACACAAGGTGACTTACAACTTCCACCTATTTTTTGCATAGAGGACACACAAGCGACACCAGAAGGTGTTTCACCAACTTACCTTTGGTAGGAAGCCACTCTCAAGCCACTAATATATCACTTTCTAGAGAAGAAACCGGGCCTTGGCCACCATACAAATCTTCCAAATGGTTGGCACCCTTTGTCACTTCCAAGCCTAATGCCTTCTCAAAGTCTATTTTTTGTTAAGCTCGAGGAGGAGTGACCCCGCCTTACCTTAGGTGGCGATACATTAATCTAGCTAATATTTTTCTGAGGTGGATCTTACCCATACCCATTGATCTGCACTCCACGATGATTAGGTGATCGTGTTCATTTGCCACGACTCAAGGATCCACTCAAGAATAGCCTACATGTTCTTTTCCTAATCATGGAAGGGTATCTAATTACCAATTTGATCAACCGTGACACAATCCTTGATCTGGACTCCCACAAGTCCACCCCTCGTCCACCCATGACCTCAAACCTTTCTTGTATATAGGTTGTGTGTCCCTGCTATATCATGGAGCCCAACTGGCTCATCCCAAAGCCTTGCTCTACCAAATGCTCTCGAGTAGGCTTGAGTCACCCTTCAATCGTTTATGACCTTTCCAAGTGAGATGGCTAATGCCCTCCTTCCAAGCCCATACTTATCTTGATGCAAGGTCAGACCCCACTACCTACAAGGGGAAGCCAGAGACCAAATGATCATACCAAGAGAGGCTAGTCCAACTCTTTTACCCATACCTTTCTTGATGAACACCTTGACAATTTCTACCTACTAGGAAGAGCGAGCATGAAAGAGACGAACCGAACCATTTATAGATGAGGGACCTTTTGCACTCTTACATCTGGCAGGCTTAGACCTCCTTGAGCTTTGGACACTTTGTTGGGATCCCACAGATTGTGGTGCATCTTCTTATTTGCATTATATTCAACCCATGAAGACAAATGCAACAGTCTTTGTATCTCCAACCTATTAGCTTTGGAAAATTTCCATATCGTGGCTACATAGCTCATTTTCACTAAGAGAATGTGATGGATGAACAGAAACCTGGCATTCAAGCCCAACTGTAAGCCATGCCATGTCTTTAGTTTTCCTTTAATTAATTCTCAACAAACCAATTGAATGTCTACCGATAGTAAACCCAAGGCTAAGAGGAGCTCAAAATATCTTACTACTGATTTGCCCATTTGTACGAACTACACCCACAGATCTCTTAGTCATTCTAGAGAGGGCCCATATTCGGTCCTCATAGTGAATGCCTTTGACTAACTACACTATAATCACAAAGCCAAGGTAGCCATTAGGTCAGCAACACTCTCTCTCTCTCTTCCACAAGCGAAGGAGACCATGTCATTAGCAAAAAGCCATGACCTACGTTGCCCCCCAAAAGGAAGGGAGACACCTTTTATACGACCAACCCCGATATGGTACACATGATTGAGTGTATCAGAGGCACTGTGCAAATCACAAAGAGCAAAGGTGCCAAGGGACACCCCTGTTGGATAGATCTCTTAAGATCATAAGTACCTACCACTCCACTGTTGAGGGACAAGATAGCAGAGGCATTATCAAATAGAGCCCTCATGGGGTCACTAAGTAAAAACCCCATTTAGCACATGCGATCAAGGGGTATTAAAGGAATTCCCTACCTATGGATTTTTATAACCTATGTACACCCCTTCTATAAATTTTAAGATGATAAAAGTATCCCTGATGTATGAAAATTTTCACTTTTTGGATTTTAAGACCCCTTATTAATGTAGGATTTTTGTAAGTTCTCCATAAAAATATAAAACACCTTCTGTTGATTCCACGTGCTATCTTAAGAATGTATTGCTTAGTGGCCTCCCTAGGATAGAGTCGCAACCATATGGAAAAACCCTTACTTGAATCCAAGTCTATCCAACACAAAAAGGACGCAGTCCCATCTAACTCTATCGTAGGCCTTATCTAGGACAAACCTGAATAGTCGAATGACCCTCTAAACCATGTTATAGGCATGGTTCAAGGCAACACAGAAGTTCAAGATGTTATCAAAAAAAATTTGTAGGTTCGACATAAAAATGTAGAAACCCTTCGATTCATTGCTATCTTACACATTGCTTAGTGCCCCCCCCCCCAAACAAATCCACAACTATATGGAAAAACCCCGACCTAAAGCTAAGCCTATCCAACACAAAAAGTATATAGTCCCATCTAGATCTATTGTAGGCCTTATCTAAGTCAAACCTAAATAGAATAACCCTCTGACACGTGTTGTAGGCATGGTCTAAGGCAACAAACAAGTTCAAGATTTTATCAAAGATATCCCACCCCTTCACAAAATCCACACTACTCTAGATCTACTACCTACATGCACATTGCACAACTCTATGATCCTCAAGCGAAAGCTTTGGTCATGATCTTATAGGCTATATTCAACATGGTGATTGGGTGCCAGCAGTCCCTAACCCACAATCTTATAGGCTTTCAAAATGGTGATTGGGTGCCAGTCCCTAAGCTTGGACCCACGATTGCCTCTTTGGAAACAATTTTACTAGTCATGGATTCATGTATGTTGGAATCCTCTGGCCATTGCCACATTAGCCATATCTCTTACATCTCAACCCATGCAATCCCTGAATGCCTTGTAGAATGCCCATCTGAACCAAGAACTCTATCATTCTCCGTAGTGTTTAAGGCATCCCTTAACTCTTCCACGGTGAAAATTCTAGCTAGAAATATCCGTTGGTACTCAGAGACTTTGGTATCCAACCCCTCAAACAACTCCTGCTACCAATTTCACCATTGGTCATCTTGAATGACTTTTTCACTCACTATCAAGTTGAGCTCAATAAAACAAATTGTCCACATCCAAACCAGGTGCCCTGTCATTGTAGATAGTGTTTAAGGCATCCCTTAACTCTTTTGTGGTGAAAGTTCTACCTAGAAATTACCCATTGGTACTCTGAGACCTTAGAATCCATTCCGTCAAACAACTCCTCCTACCCGTTGTGCTATTGTTCATTTTGAATGGATTCTTCACCCACTATCGAGTTGAGCTCAGTACAAAAATTATCATCCACATGTATGAATTCTATAATGAGATTCCCCCACAATCTAATACCCTATCAATAAGATCATGTTCCCGCTTGCGTCTTGTGGATGGCAAGAAAAAGTTTGATGGGTAGTCTTCCACCAAGCGTCATAACTGCCTACATCTGACCCTTTTCCACTCCACCTCCTCTAGCTCCCTCACCTGCATGAAAGGCTCCACTTTGACCATTAAGGTTGGCAAGATCAAATCGACCAACCATCATAGGCAAGCAAAAGGACCAGATTATTGGCATATGATTAGATGAACTTGTGCTCATCATATATTCTCTCTTCATTGGGCCTCAAAGAAACCACCATTTCTTAGAAGCATAAATACTTTCAAGTCTTCTTGCTCGAAAGTCCTCTCCTTTCTGTAATCAATCTGCTAATACCTTGAATGGCCCTCATGGTCTCGCTGATCCAGGCAATTAGCCAAACCCTTACTTAGAGATAGGCCTTCCCATGCTTCCCATTCTGCACTAGAAATCAGAGGCATCAGATGTGACCTATCATCCTTCCCTCTAGTAAAGCTCCAGTCTCCCCTAGGTAGCAAATGATCACCATCCATGCAAGTTGCCACCACCCGATTCCAACACACTATCCTTTCTTGCTTTTTGTGAGTGACATAGCCTTGGCATACACACAAGCTATTTGGAATTCAAATCCATCTTGGGTTACAAAAATGACAGTAGGTCATCCTCAAAACAAATCCTTGGATTTTAAGGGGTGGCATACCCTTGGCATACACACAAGCTATTTGGAATTTAAATACATCCTGGGTCACAGAAAGTACAATAGGTCATCCTCAAAATAACTCCTTCGATTTCAAGTCTTTATGGACCAAAAATGTCGTTCCACCCTTACCTTGTGGGGGCTAGTTGGCAAAAACCTCAAATCTCATTCTACAGCATTCAAACAACAAGCTATCATTAGGTGGATGCATTTCAATTCTTGCAACAAAACAATTTGAGGGCACCATCTCTTGACAATCACCAAGCAACCCTTCTACTGACCCTTGTCACACCAACCTCTTATATCCTGTGACATTAATGATACACTTGAACCCCTACCCCACATCACATCTTGATTACTAGGCAAGCACCATCCCTTAAAAGCTTAAATCTCTTATCCTTCCCCATGCGTATGCATTCCTGGCTCCTTCTTTATGAGCTTCTTTAGTCCTTTTGGAAGATACTATGGGCCAATGGCCTACTTTTGAGGGTTGACCCCTTTGCTTTCACCCTATCATCTCGATTCTTATCTTCCAAGAGCCTCTTCCTGTGGTTTGCCTCTAGTAACACTTCATCCTTCTATATTTCACCATTGAGAATAGCTAAGGGTTCTTGCGTTGGACATATATCCCCCATGTTCCTAATATCTTGCAGTGAAAGAGCTTCTATTTGAATCTCTTGACCATCCCTTGCTCTCATACTTGAAGCCCTTTGATACTCCAGCACCGTTGCCTTACCTCTTTTGCCACCCTAGTGAGGGGACTTCACTATGGATCCATGATTCTCTTTACCTATGGTGTTTTGCATTGGTGGGACTGCTTGCATGTTTCTTACCAAACTTGGCAAATCATCCTTGAAATATGCCTCTTATCCTCTCGAGCAAGAGTAATATTCACAAGTCTCTCCAAGCACTCCCTTGCAAAGTAACTGGTCTGTTTACAAATAAACCAAGAAGGATGCGCTCCATGGCATAACCAACACCAATGCACCTATGAACATGTAAGGCCTCCAAAGTTTATGATTTGGAAGGGTTTTTGGTGCAAAGAACACCCCTTTGCGATGAATCTAGCCACATATTTAGATGATGGGATATCACTCTTAGAAACAAGGAACTATTATGGCTCTTCCAATGATGGGATCCCTCCGGTGAAGTAGTAGGCACTTCCCCTAGACAAATGCTTGAGTTTGGGTCCTACATCTTCCACTTGTAGCTCATAGGATGAGGTGTGACTCTGGCCCACCTCAAACAACCATTTCATGACCACCTCTCTTGCATAACATACCAATTTTTCCTATAAAATCTTCTTCATTTCATCAACTTCCAAGGGAGTAAATCATGCTTGAAGTTTCTTTTCCAATGCCTCACCATACAAAAGAGGTTCTTTGACATCCTTCTTAACTTTCTCTTTTAACTCCGTAGCATTAGTGAACACCTCTTTTGAGGTGTGCCTCTCATCTCCAATCGTAGCACTCATATCCCACATACTCAGAGTAATCTCAAGGTAACCTCTATGTCTCTTCAGACTATTATGGCCTCCGTTGATCCTTTCCTTCTAACTATGCTTGAGTACAACATCACTTGGGATGTTACCATCTTCATTCTCATATAAGGGAGGATAGTATGGTGTGGTCTCTTGGTACAAAAGCTTCTTTTTAATGTCCCTTTCCCAATGATGAATATCTCTATCACTAAGCTCGAAAGTAGCAGGAAGTGAAGAGGTGCATGAAGTTTATTACCCCCAACATCATGTCACATCTTTTGGAGGAGACGCCGAGTATTTGGTATTGGATTCATCCCACCTTACCAAACGGTCTCGGGTTTACTTAGTTGCATGTTATGCCTAGTATAGGCATGTGTTTTCTTATGTGATAAAGAAGATGCCTGGAAGAACTCCATTAGAAGAGATTGCAGCCCGTTTAAGAGAACTAGAAGATTGTGAAGGTGATGCTCAAGCTATTCGCATGGTCATCATGATCATATCCTTTATGTTTGCACTCTTGAATATGTTGGTGAATTGACAACGTCGGCAGCAAGCACAATGATAGATTGGGGATTGTTTCATGCACTGGTAGCTTGGTGTGAAGAAGAGTTGAGTCTTTGGGTAGTTTTTGACTATAACAATGGAGTGGTGATTCTCAATGCTCTCAACTTCTTTTGCTATGCAAATGATGAAGAGTACAATATCTTGAATCTGTTATGTGTACTTCCAATTGTGAGAAGGGTGATTCTTGAATGCATGTATACACAATGTTTTCATGGTACTGGTTGCTTACTTATTTTTGAAGATTTTATTGAGGATCACATTGTGGAGGGTTTTCAACAAGTGGTTATGCATAATAAGTTGGTCTTGGTATACTAAGGCTCTGTGGGATCTTGTTTGGGATATTATTTGGATCTTGGTGTTTCATTTTTGTGTTTCATCATGGTGAAGGTTCTAGTGTTTCAAGGGACCCAAGGGGAAGACCCGGAGTCTTATCTTTGGGATTTTGTTCGAGGATGCCAGCTTTCTGGATGGTCCATGAAAGATCGGGTCGAGATTTTGCCTGATTTTCTTGAAGGTGTAGCCTTGAGTTGGCATGAGTCCTTGCCGAACTCTACCAAGGAGGACTGGGACCAAGTGGTGGCTGTAATGAAACAGAGATTTGGGGTAGTGGAGTCGCCAAATGCTTTGATGTTGCAATTGGACCGGTTCTATCAAGGAGAGGGTGAGACTCGGGGGGGTCACTCATCATATGTAACTCTATCACGTGAGTTCAACAAAAGGATATTTTTTATTTCTAAAATTTACAGAAATAAATATACATAAGGGACTATTTTAAATAGTTTTGGAAAAATACGAGGTGATATAGAGGGTTTGTACATAGTGACCCCCCCGAGGGGTGAGATGGTCTCTGCGTTGGCAATCCGATATGAAACTTTATGGACAAAGTACGAAAGGGCAGCTTTGTGAGCCATGGCATATGCATCATCGGCCCCTCAAAGTCTCGTAGGGATGGAGCACTTAAAGATGAGCAAATTTGTTATGGCTTTGGAGCCTCGCGTCTTCACTCAAAAGTAATGAGTAAAGATCCAACAACATACGTGGAGGCACTTCGCATTGCGACCAAGAAAGAAGCTTCTCTAAAGATCGAATCCTCTTTTGTGTCTTCAACAGCTTCAACTCCTAAGGTGGAGGTAATGGGCACTCCTCAGGTACCAAAGTCCTATGAGTTAGATCATAATATCTCCCAATTGATGGCAGAGTTTGCTGATTTGAAATTGCATTTGGTTAATGCACGACAACCTAGAGCACCAAAGTGAAGATAGGCCTCGAGATAAGAGTGGGGTCACTTGCTATGAATGTAATGAAAAAGGTCACTATCGCCCCGAGTGTCCTAGATTGAGAAAGAAAGAAGAAAAACAAGTATCCTTGTTAGAAGCTTCTTCAGGGGATGAGGAAAGAGAAGTAATGATGGCTAAACGGGGGCGTGGTAAAGCAAAAGAAGAAGAAGAAAGCAAGGAAGAAGTAGATGAGGAACATCAAGAAGAGGAACACCGTAGTAAGAAAAAGAAGGCATCTAGAAGGAGAATTAACCAGTCAGACTTTCCTTTAAGACAAGGCATTGGAAGCTATGACTCTCCTATGACTTGTTGTCCGACCTCAAACAAAAGGAAGCTCATATCACCTTTGGTCAAATACTTGCTTTGTCTCCAAAACTACGGAAGGAATGGGGAAAGCTAGCAAAAGCACGAGAGTGTCAAAGAAGAAAAAGAAGAAAAGTGCCATTCCTATTGTTCAAAAGGTAGATATAGATGTTGATGATGATGTACCTATGGTTGATGTGATCATTGATGGTCAAGTGATTTCTAATGTGTACATTGATGGAGATGCATCAATTAATGTCATGAGTGAGAAGACCATGATAGATGCTGATTTAAATTACTCTAGTATACCTCTCCTTATCGTATCAAATTGGCTGACAACACTAGGGTATAGACCTTGGGAGTTGTGAAGAATCTAGAAGTGGATGTATGTGGAATTTCTATGCCGACTACTTTTTAGGTGATCCCTACCAAGCCAGATGCACGTGCCTATCCATTGATTTTGGGAAGGCCTTGGCTATGCAACGTAAAGGCTGTTCAAAAGTGGGATACTGGAGAATTGATTTTGCAGGAAAATGATAAGAAGGTGCACTACAACATCAGAAGTCACAAAAAGAAAGTTGTCAAGGAGAAGTCTTCAACATCAGAGAGTTCGAGCTCTGACTTAACCGATGAAGAAGAAGAGAGGGTGTAGCTCGAAGGAGTCCAGCTCAAAGGGTGAGTGGAAGGAGTGGCCTTTGGTCTTTTTCTTGGTCATAAATACCTTGGTATGGGGTGAGACTTATTTGTGTATGGGATATTATGGGGTTTTTAGAAAATAGGAAGAGTGAGTCATATAAAGAGGTGGGCTCATGTCCATGTGTTCCAATAATATAAGAGAGATCACATGCCAAGCATGTGGAAGGCATGTGGAGGAGTGTGGAGTCAAGAGGAATCCTTCTAGAATTCCTATGTGGAATAAGGAGGATGTGGACATATGGAAAAGAGAGGGTCCCTATGGGCTCCATGTGGGGAGACTCTTGACTTTTTCAATATTTTAAGAGTCTCGAGCATCTTTTGATGGGACACATGGCAAGAGTAGCCAAAAAGGACATGGATGGTGACATACGGGCTTATGTGATTGATGGCGAAAGGAATCTACAGGCATCAATTGTAAATGGGTGAAGGAGGGTGACAAAATCTCTATAAAAGGAGCCCTCCTCTCCCTTGTTCAACATCTCTTCCACCATTAGGCCTCATGTTGCTGTAGCTCTAGTCTCCTCAAGTCTCTTCCATGAGTCTTCTCTCCCTCTTCTAGATATTCTCTTATGTAGACTCTTGAGTCCATCTCTCTCTAGTTTATTCTCTCTCTATGAGTAGTCTTGGAGCTTCTGCTCCCTCTTGTACGTATGAAACCTCTTCTTCTCCCTTGTGTTTATAGTATTTTGAGTTGCATTGGAGTGGAGTCTCGCTCTATTGCTAATGAAGGTCACTTCAAGTTCTCTCTCTTGAGTGTCTCTTTCCTTTTTCCATTGTTTTCTCTTCCAAAGTGCTCAAAAGTGTTATCTATTCGGCTGCTCATTGCACATACATGGTTTATCTATTTCCCAAGCCATAAAAAGAGCTCTTCCTTCCCTCCTAGGCGACCTCTATGGGACTTGGATCGTTGACGAAGTCTAAGCATGGAGGTAGTATTCTCCCAAGTCAGCATCAGTAGGAGTGGGTGTTTTTCATGACAGTTTGACCCCCTGTCAGTATTTTGCTCATAACTTTTTGCTCGAGGTCCAATTTGAACAAAACTTATATCAGCGCGAAGCTCTCTTTAAGGAGCATCATTCTATGTCTTCAATTTTTATATTAGATGTCAAACCAAAATATATGACTCTCTGTGTGTGATTGTTTCTTTTTCAGATAGTTTTTACCCCCGCCCAGTAAACTGCCCATATCTTTCCAACCGCTTCTCTGTTTCTTATGAAACCTATATCAGGGCGAAGCCCATTTCAAGAGCATCTTGATATGGGTTTCAATATTTGATATCATGTCTCCACTGAAAGTTATAGGCCTCTGTGTCTAATGATAGTTTGCAGAGTGTTTTGAGCTAATTGTAAAGGTATCTATGAAGGAGGTGCAATGTTTCCCCGGAACCTACCCATCCGACCCAATCAACCCCTTCAAACTCCCTCTAAACTCCTCGATATATATCAGTTCATGTCATGTTGAGCCACAAGATCTTCTTTCAACAACGTGTCGCTCTTCTCTTTGGCATAGATTAGAAGAATGGAACTATAATACATGAAAAGAATTTAGATAATTTAGTGAACTAGGCAATAAAGAAACTTGTATCTCATAATTGAACTCAACCTTAGGTAAAGGTTGGAAGTGACCAAATCTCCTCGGGGGCGTCACTATGTATATAAACTCTCTATATCACGTGTGTTCAAGGCTTATTTGTAAAATCCCTTATCTGTAGATTTTTCATTAATAAAATTTACCCTTTTTCTATACAAATCTGTAATTTCTTTCTAAAATCAATTCAAATACTCCCTTATGTAAGTTAAATTTTGTAAATTTTAGAAATTAAAAATATCCTTCTATTGAACTCATGTGATAGGGTTACATAATATGAGTGACCCCCCCCCGAGCAAATCTCCTTATGTGTGAGATTGATAATATGGTGAGTAGTATCTTTATTTGTCCTTTGCATCATGCACAATCACACAATACCCATTGATAAAGACTTGCTCTACTAGTGTCTTCTTCATATTCTGATGAGCTTGACAACATCTACACAAAGAACACTTGCCTATTACATCTCTATTTTATTACATAGTCCATGAATGATGATAAGAAATGCATAATGGCAAAATTCCTTCCAATGCTCTATTCCATTTATATTTCCATTGATAAGTGTCTGGAAAATGTCACATAGTCGATATTTCCATCGATAAGCAGCGTCGATATTAACGAGATATTAACGTTGAAAAAATGCAAGTCTATCAAACCACACATGCATGCTTTGATGATCAAAGGAATGTTAATCTACCTCATAACATTTATGGAGGGAACATAAACTTTGTACTCCCAGAGTTTTATGCAAATTGCAAACCAATTGATGCAAATGAGAGTCAATATCTCCTTGACTTTCACCATGGAACATGCATGGGTGTTAAAAAAAAATGCATGGGCATGATTATACCCACAGAAATGCATGGTGAGAATTCGTTTGAGGCATGTTTTTGTACTATCCTCTAAGGGGTCACTATGTGGTGTAAACCCTCTATATCATGTACATTCAAGGCCTATTTGTAAAATCCCTTATCTGTAAAATTTTCCTTAATAAAACGTACCCTTTTTCTATACAAATCTGTAAATTTTTTGTACATTTTATTTTAAATACTCCCTTATGTATATTAATTTTTGTAAAATTTAGGAATTAAAAATATCCTTCTGTTGATCTCACGTGATAGGGTTACATATGATGAGTGACCCCCCCCCGAGGTACTATCATAGAGGAAACATATGCGAAACCATGGAAGAGTTCATTCTTGACCATGCAAACATGACCCGATGGCCATGATAATTTGCATGGGGCTTAAAATAACCTAGTTTGAGGCTTGTGCGAAAGTATCATGGCCATCGTGTCCCATTTGTATGGTCAAGAATGAACATTTCCATGTTTTCACCGATGCTTCCTCTATGATATGACAAAACATGCCTCAAAGGTATTCTCACCATGAAAACAGGACCTGATGGCCATGGTACTTCGCATAGGCCTTATAATAACCTATTTTAATTCTTGTACAAAGCATCATGGACTCATCATGGCCATTGGGTCTTGTTTGCATGGTCAAGAATGGGCATTTCCATGTTTTTTGCCCATGCAACTTCCTATATGATGGTACAAAAACAAGGGTTTGGGGTTTGAAAATGGGGAAAATGATATTGGATGGCTATGGTACTTTGCATGAGACTCAAAATAGGTGAGTTTAAGGCCCTTGCAATGTATCATGGCCATCGAGTCCCAATTGCATGGTAAGAAGACCTTTGAGGCATGTTTTTGTACCCTCATGGCAGAAGCATGGGCAAAAACATGGAAACATTCATTATTGACCATGCATATGGGACCCGATGGCTATGATACTTTGAAAAAGCCTTAAAATCACCTATTTTGAGGCTTGTGCAAAGTATCATGTCCATCCAACATCATTTGCCCCATTTGCAAAGCCCAATTCCTTGTTTTTAAGTCTAAGGAGCATTACACACTTATAAAAGCAAGGGTTTGGGGTTTGCAAATGGGGAAATTGATGTTGGATGGCCATAATACTTTGAATGGGCCTTAAAATCACCCTTTTTGAGGCCCGTGCAAAGTTCATAGCCATACGACATCATTTTCCCCATCCCTAAACCCTAAACCCTTGTGCACACCTAATTGTTTTCAGACTAATACGCACCCTAAAAGAAGGCATCATGATAATCCAAATGGAATAACACCTTGCTAGAATATTTGCACCATAATTATGTAAAGTATTGTCAAGTTTGGTCCCATGACGACCATCATTGCCCAACTTTTCCATGATGGGGCATTAACCCAAACTGCACAATATTTTAGATTTGTTGAAGGTGCGATTAAAAAACAGTACAAGTGCCCACATTCAAAGGCCCCCTATGTCCCAAAATTACATTAACCCACGTTTGATTATCCCATTTACCACTTTCTCATGAATTGCAACTGAATCAAACACAAAGATTTAAAAAAATGGTAGATATTTAAAAACAAATGTAATATGTATTTTCAATGCTTTTATCAACGCTAATATCGATGCTGTTGGGACCAAAAATAAATACTCCCCCTATTTTGCATCACTTTTCTCCCTCAAAGACCAAGCTTTCTTCACACTCTCTACCCTTCAAACTTTGCAACCACCTCTTGTCCACTGCTTACGTGTCAGAGGCACTACGGCCAGCAAGGAGAAAGACAAAAGACTCTTCAAATTAGAACCTGCATTTCTAGTTCTAGATATGATTGTACCTATTTTCTATCGTCCTTTCAAATCTTGTTTTTTGTTGGTCTTTTCCTTTTTTTCTACATGCAATAGGAAAAGAAGGGGAGGGGGAGGGCATGGGGAAGAGAGGGGCTTGGGATAGAAAACAAAATTCCCTCCCTCTCTGCTTTCTCTCCCTTTTCCCTCTCTCCCCTTTCCTCCCTCTTTCCCCTTCCTCTCATCCCCTTCCAAGCTCTCCCTTTCCTCCCTTTCCTCTCTTTCTCTATGTCTCCCCTTTCCTTGTCTCTCCCCTTTCCTCCCTTTCCTCTATGTCTCTCCCCTTTCCCCTTCTCATGGGTTCTTTTGTTGAGTGATTTGTGCAGGCTTGCTTTTGTACGTTTGTACGTGGTTCACAGAAAGGTCCCCACCTAACTTTTGAGGTAAGTGCCCCTTTCTCGTTTCCCCTTATCATTTCTCTTTTTCCCTTCCCCTTCACCTTTCCCCTTTTCCCTTCCCCTTCCCCTTTTCCCTTTCCCCTTCCCCAACCCCAACCCCTTTCCCATGGCAAGATGTGAATGTAGATGCATATTTACATTTTTTGGGGTACGCCAACAAACTCAATCATTGGAGTGGGAAATGCCAAAAGACATGCAAAAAGTAATGCATCTATAGAGCCCCACTGCAATGCATGCAGTTAATGCACATGACTCATGTGGATGCATCAATTGACCAAAGGACTTCCATTCCCATGGACCCTTTTCCATCATTGTGTATATGAGCTGCACATGAGCTGCATTGATGTCATTACTTACCTTTTCTTACATTATCATGACATGCCTACGAACACTTACAACCAAGATAATAGTTTTGTCTTTTGTTGTTCACCTTTTCTTACCTAAGGGTGCCTTACTAGAGTGAAAATTGATATAGCCAACCGTCATACTAAAATTTGAGTCCTAGAGTGAGGTCTAGAGGTGGATGTTTACAATGACAAGGAGACTTGTGTGTAATTTTTTGAAGGGTGGGGCAAAGCTTAACAAACCTCTAAAGCATATGCACACAAGTCTTCTTCTCATTATAAACATTCACCTCTAAAGCATATGCAAAGACTTCTCTTCTCTCCCTTTCCCACCTTTTTCCATCCTTTCCTACTGTTTTCCTACTCTTTCCTACTCTCCTTGCATCTCTTTGTTCCCTCCTTCCCTACTCCTTCCCTACTCTTTCCCTAATCTTTCCCTATGTTTTTCCTCCTTCCCTACTCTTTCCCTACTCTCCTTGCATCTCTCTTTCCCTTCTCTCTTTTTATTCCCTCTTTCCCTTCTTTCTCTTCCTCTTTCCATCGTGTCCCTCTCTTTCCTTATCCTCTTCCTCGCTTTCCTTGCTTTTTCATGCTTAAAATCTCTTCTACCTCCATGAAGGATGGAAAGTGGAGGATCTAGTGGAGGGGCTAGAAAGAGAGGGATCGATGATACTACCACTGGTAGTAGCATGGAGAAGGAGCATAAACTACTTGCGCATCTTGTTCCAGGGGAGAGGAACCAAAACCTTTGGGAGTTCAAAGAGGAGACGTAGCAATTGTCGGTTCCACCCTCTGTTGGATCTCCCAGGGCACCACTTAAGGAGGACCTTGAGAGAGAGAGAGAGAGTGAGATACATCGACACAGACACTCAGGCTCGGGTATAGCGAGTGCCGCTGAGAGTTCTCAAGCGGACACCTTCACTTTGGTTTTCTGTTACCTATGTAGGGACTCTATATTTATTAGATATCAAAGCTCCACTCTCGTGTAACTACGCGAGAACCAGCTAACTCTACTTGTAAGCCCCCCATATGAGGAGAAGGCATTTGAGTAGCTTGGTTATCTAGTAGGTCCTGGTTTGGACACCAGATGGGGGCCATGTGTGGCCTAATGGCTGGATGGCTTCAGATAGAGTTGGCACACCGCCAACTAGGCTACATGCAAGTGTAGGAAGGCATCCCTTGACTGATCGCACTGAGGGTAGATGGAGCATTTCCTAGGGCAGCCCACTCTTGGGTTGCAGGGCCCGTTTGAAGCCTCAGATGATCCCGAATGGCTCTGGGCTGAACAGTGACTGCAGGTTAGTTGCTCTGTTTTGCGCACCGGTTCTATCGTATGGTCATTGGCCTATTTTAGGACCGACCCCCAGTACACCATGTTGGGCGGACTGGGTTGGTCACCCAATTGTGTGGGGGTTAAAGGTCACTGTGCCTTTACCTCGGTTATGTACAATACTCAAACACATATATAAATGAATGAAAAAGAAGATTAGGGTGGTTCTGCACCCACCAAAACTTGTGTGGCTCTCTGTTTATCTCTCTCCCTCTTCTATTCTTGCTTTCGTTGAGAGCACTCTCAACTGGTATCAGAGAGCCCAGGTGATCTAGCTGAGCGTGCGTGAATGCTTGAAGCTCAGCAGCTCTGTGGGAGGAAGGAGAAGCTTTGTGGGTGACTTTACTTGCATCCGAGTGTGCAGAGACCTTGGAGGAACCTTTGGAAAAGTCACTTTGGTTTTGTGAAGTGGTTTTGAGAGCCTGTTAAGTGTTTTCAAAGAAAAAGTCGTTTTTTGAGCTTTTCCCTGTTCCGTTCGGTGACAGAGACTCCGTATTGACTTGTAGAGGCAACTATTGCTTGCTTTTGGTGTTCACTTCACTTCAGGAGCTAGGAAACACCTTCATTCTTGAATCTGGGATCATTTCATTGGATTTCTGACTCACTGTGTCAGTTTCTGCGTTTTTCTGCCCGGGTGTTGAAACTCAAGTTTGGAGCAACCATTTGCAGATCTGTCAGTTCCGATCAACTCAGGAGGTCCTAAAACTTCTATATTCCTCATCATTCGCACTCTGGTGGAGTTTACAAATAGCTCTGTTTCTAAAAACGTTTTTCAGTTCATGTGTTGGACCCAGTGATTGAGACCACGGTTTCCAAAACCGTCTGTCCCATTGCGTTTCGAACGCCCAAAGACCCCTACCTATCAGTTCTTATGCGATTCAGTGGAGGATTTTCAAAGTTATAGATCTCTATGTATTCGATTTCATCTCTCTGTTATGCATTTTTCATTCTAAGGTTTTGAAACCTTAGATTTATGCCACATGGCAGTGGATAAGTGTTGACTCCCATTTCTCACTCATCGGTTGGGATTTTGGAGTTTCGGCAGAAGAGAGATATTTGCAAATTTTCTTGTTGAGTCTAATTATGCAATGGCGCCCATGTTTTGAGGCATCTCAGGTTCTATTTTCAGTAGCGGTCATTACTGTGGGACCATGATTTCTTGAGCATACCTTATGCAAATCACTCTGGTTGCAGATTGAGCAGTGTGCGCTCATTCGTGGTGTGCATTGGGTTGCAGTGGATGATTTATAGGCCATTTGGATGCATTGTGGTCCTTATTGGATGCACTGATAGGCCCAAATTGCCTTGTGGGATGCTATTTTTATGGACGCTTTGCACATGGGTGCTATTTTATGCTGAGGGACAGCTTTGACACATTGTAGGTGATGCACTGATAGTGCTATGCTCTCTTGGATGAGATATTATTAATGCATATGCTAGTGGATGGCGTTTATGCTTGAGTCATTTGGCACTTATTGGCATTTTGGATTGCCATTGCAGTTGGCATTTTCTTTTGGGCCAGATTTGCTCATATGGATGCATAGTATATGCACATGAGTCAGATGCTTTGAGACATGAGTTTTGGTGATATTTCACTCTATTGTGGCATACACATTTGGGTGCACCTGGTATTTGGTGTGATTCTCTCTTGTAGGCACTAGCATTTGGGATTTTTGCTTCATTTGCATCATGGCATCCTCTTCCATGTCTGAAAAGGAGTTTTTTAGCATTAAAAAGTTTGATGGGACAAAATTTTCTTTGTGGAAAGAACAAATAAGGGATGTGCTTATTCAAAAGAAGCAGATTAAGCCCTTGGCAGGGATTGAAGCTAAGCCTGCAAATATGTCTGAGGATGATTGGAATGAGTTGGATGCATTAGCAAAATCTACTATTAGACTTCATCTTGCAGAGTCAGTTTATTTCACAGTAGTAAATGAGCAGACTACGGAATATTTGTGGAAGAAACTGTGTGCCACTTATGAAAAGAAAACTGCCTCTAATAAAGTTTACCTCATGAAGAGGTTGTTTGAGTTGCAGATGAAGGAAGGGGTCTCCATTGCTTCTCACTTGAATGAATTCAATATTATTTTCAGCCATTAGAAGATGAATTTTGATGTGGAAACTAAGGCAATATTTCTCTTATGTTCATTGCCATCCTCATGAAATACCTTCCGAATAGCTGTCAGTAACTCTGCACCTGGTGGAGTATTGAAATTTGATGATGTTGTGGGTAGCTTGTTGGCCGAGGAGATTAGATGGAAGTCTATGGACGGCAACAAGCAAGATGCAGCCTTAAATGTGCAAAGGGGCAGATCAGAGTTCAGGGGGAAGTCCCAAGAAAGAGGAAAGTCCCGTAGCAAATCCAGGGCATGGAACATTGAGTGTTACCACTGTGGCAAGAAGGGCCATATGAAAAAGGATTGCTACAAGCTGAAAAGAGAGCAAAAGGATAAGAAAAAGAATGCAAATTGGGGTGCAAATCAAAAGGAAGAGAGTCCAACGGAGGACAAAGGAAAAGTGAAGATCGAGGAGATCAATGCAGCCACACATGATAGTGACAATGGCGTTCTCTTCATGTATAGTTTATCTGCAGAGTTACTTACCACTTCAGATGATGCATATTCCCAGGATTGGATTTTGGATTCTGGTGCTTCATTCCATGTTACTCCCCATAGGGAATGGTTCTCCACTTATGACAGTGGAAAGACAGGTTGTGTGCATCTTGGAAATGACTATGCATGTGACATAGTGGGAGTAGGTGACATAAATTTTTCTTTTGCAAATGGGTCTGCATTTATTTTGAAACATGTGAGACATGTGCCTAAGTTGACCAAGAGTCTTATTTCAGTGGGTCAGCTAGATGATGTTGGTTTTCACACCACTTTTGGCTTTCAAAGTTGGAAAATTCAGAAGGGCTCTATGCTTTTGGCCAGGGGTGCCAAGTGTGGGACTTTGTATCCCTTACATGTATCAAGGGTATTTGATCATGTTGTTGCAATAACCGAGTAGCCAAGCACTTCTGGGGCACATGAGCCAGAATGGAATGAAACTCTTATGCCGTTTGGGTTATGTACCGCATTTGAGTTTCTCTGATTTTGAATTTTGTGAGCACTCTCTATGGGAAGCAGACTAAATCAGCCCATAAAAGAAGGGGAAAGAAAGAGTTTGAAAAGCTTAATTTGGTGCATTTAGACGTATGTGGTCCCATGCCTACACGGTCATTAGGCGGGGCTGAATACTATGTGACATTCATTGATGATGCACCTAGGAAAGTGTGGGCTTATGCTATAGCTCAGAAGAGTGATGTGTTCTAGGTATTTCAGAAATGGCTGGCCTTGGTTGAGAATCAGTCAGGTAGAATGCTTAAATGCCTACGGACTGACAATGGTGGAGAGTATCTCTCTCATGACTTTCAGCATTTCTGTGATACTACAGTGCATGTGACCAATAGATCACCTAGTAAGAGTTTGGATGGTGGTATTCCTGAAGAGGCATGGAGTGGCAAGAAGCCCTCTTACTCTCATTTGCATATATTTGGGTGTGAGGCATATGCACATGTGCCAAAAGAGCTTCGAAAGAAGCTAGATCCTAAGTCTAGGAAATGCATCTTTCTGGGTTATGGTGAAAGTGGAGAGATGGGCTATTGTCTCTGGGATCCAGAAGCAAAGAAGATCATACGCAGCCATGATGTAGTCTTCAATGAGAAGAAGATGCATAAGCACCCATGAGGGATGTGGAAATGAGGAGAATCACTTTCCAGGATGTGAATCCACCTACATATGTTGATAGACAGCAAGCTGTCCATGCACCAAATGTGCAAGAAATGGTACCACCAAGTACTCCCACAGGTATACAATCAAGGGTAGATGATGAATCAGCTATTGGTGGAAATGATGAGCCAAATGTGGCTGATATGTAGGTGGGACAGCAAGCTGAAATGCCCTTGAGAAGATCATCTAGAGTGTCTAGGCCGCCTGATAGGTTTGTTCCAGGGGTAGACTATGTGATGCTTACTGATTGCAGGGAGCCTTCTTGCTACAGAGAGGCTATGATGCGCGAGGATCAATGCAAGTGGGAGTATGCTATGCAATCAGAGATGAGTTCACTTATGAAGAATAAGACTTGGGACTTGGTTTCTTTACCACATGGAAAGAAAGCATCACCATGTAAATGGGTCTACAAAATGAAGGTCACATGTGATGATGTGCCTAGGTACAAGGCCCATTTGCAAGCAAGAGAAGGGTGTGGACTTTGATGAGATATTCTCTCCGGTTGTGAAGATGACCACACTTAGATGCATGCGTGGACTAGTGGCATCAGAGGATATGGAGCTTATGGAGATGGATGTCAAGACAGCTTTCTTGCATGGGGATTTGCATGAGGAAATTTACATGGTGCAGTCGGAAGGCTTTGAAGAAAAGGGCAAAGAGCATTTAGTTTGCAAGCTGAAGAAGAGTCTCTATGGTCTTAAGCAAGCGCCTAGAGAATGGTATCAGAAGTTTGATGCTTTCATTCGGTCCCAGGGTTTTAGAAGGAGTGAAATTGATCACTGCCTCTATACTAAAAGGGCTAAGGATAATAGCCTAATAATCTTGGCACTATATGTGGATGATATGCTATTGGCTAGCAAGAATACTTATGAGCTAGATGCATTAAAGGCCAAGTTGCATGAGGCCTTTGATATGAAGGATTTGGGACTTGCAGGTCATATTCTTGGTATGCGCATCACGCATGATCGGAGTAGGAAACTCCTTTGGCTTTCACAAAAAGAGTATGTTACAAAAGTATTGCAGCGTTTCAATATGGAGGGGGGGAAGGCAGTGAGTACTCCATTGCCTCCATATGTGAAATTGAGTCATACAGATAGTCCCAAATCAGATGAGGAAAGGGCCATGATGGCCAAGGTTCCTTATGCATCAGCAGTTGGGAGTCTTATGTATGCTATGATAGCTACTAGACCAGACATTGCATTTGCAGTGGGAGTTGCTAGCCGGTATATGGCTAATCCAGGAAAGAGGCATTAGGAGGCAGTTAAGTGCATCATGAGGTACATGAAGGGTAGCAAGGAGATGTGCATCTGCTTTGGTAGAGGAGACATGCGTGTACTTGGGTACACAGATTCAGACTATGCAGGGCATGTGTATAGTAGGAGATCCACTTCTGGTTATGTGTTCACCTTTGCAAGTGGTGCAGTGTCGTGGATGTCTCGTGCACAGAAGTGCATTGCTTTTTCTACCACAGAGGCTGAGTATGGTGCAACCACAGAGGGTTGCAAGGAGGCTATATGGCTTGATCGGCGGCTAGTGGGAGATTTGGGGATTCATACAGGTGTACCGACATTACATAGTGATTCCATGAGTGCTATTCAGCTAGCACAGAATTTGGTCTTTCATGCAAAGAACAAACACATTGAGGTTAGGTACCATTTCATCAGGGAGGTACTTGAGGACAAGCGCATAGAGCTTGTCAATGTTCATATAGATAATAACCCTACAGATATGCTGACGAAGAGTCTACCCAGTCAGCGGTTTGAGTATTGTTGTGTATTGATGGGCATTGGATAGTATGCTCACTGGTTGTTCTCCCTTAAAGCCACATTGTCCTTTAAGTGGGAGGTTGTGGGGGTTAAAGGTCACTGTACCTTTACCCCGGTTATGTACAATACTCAAACACATATATAAATGAATGAAAAAGAAGATTAGGGTGGTTCTGCACCCACCAAAACTTGTGTGGCTCTCTGTTTCTCTCTCTCCCTCTTCTGTTCTTGCTTTCATTGAGAGCACTCTCAAATTGAGCCTAACCGACAACGACTGGTGGCTATATAAGAGCAAGCCCGTGAAGCCCATTTCATCCTGCTACAGCAACCCTGATTTCTTAGCATCCAGCCTCCGTCTTCTACTATTTCTAGCATGCCATCGAAGCTTCTTTCACAAGAGCGCACGGTTGGGAGGCAGATCCATCTATTGTATCAGTTCTACAGTAATCAAATTTTTGATTCTCCATACTATCTTGTTTTCTCTCTTGCGTACGAGATCCTGTTATCTGTTGAGCATAGACGTTGTATTATTTTCTTACATGGTATCAGAGCCTAGACTCTAGCAAGAAGATTTGGTAGTGTGTTTTCTATTTGCGAGCAGATTGTGAGAGATGGCTTAGCCCACAAGACTGTGAATCCCACCGTTCGGCGAAAGCGGAAAGTTGTACGGCTCTAACTATCCACTCTGGAGGTTCAAGATGAAGACCATCCTAAGTGCATACGAGCTTTGGGACACTGCTACTGGGGTGGACGTGAGGCCGGTTGCGAGACCGGATCCAACTAATGCAGGACAACAGATAGTACCAACTGCGGATGAGATTCTCATGTGGACAAGAAGAAATGCAGATGCACTGTGTTCTATTGTCTGTAGTGTTAGTGATTTCGTCATGGTGTTAATTCAACATGTCACCACAGCGGAGGAGGCATGGACGGTCTTGAAAAATCAATACGAGACCACGAATCAGATGCGGATTCAGAATTTGGAGACTCAACTCACGAACGAGAAGTTGTCTGAGTCTGAAGCGGCAGAGAAGTTCATCACCAGGGTGAAGAATCTGGGCGATCAGATGACTGCGATTGGCATCACCATCACCAGTGAGAATCTAGCACGAAGGTGCATACAGATTCTCCCACCAAAATACAACGGTCTTGTTATGGCGCTGAATACATAGAACAGAAATCCGCCCCTCAACTTTGAGGATTTCAGCGCGATGCTTCTAGAGGAGAAGATGCGTCAAAAGACAAGGACTGGAGAAGATTCGTCTTTTTGGACTGGATCAAAGAAAGGTAAGGGAAAGGACTCTAGTAACCCATCTTCTTCTGATGATAAAAAGAGAAAGAAGAAGATCAAGTGCTTCTATTGCAACAAGGTAGGGCACAAGTAGAATGAGTGCCGAAAGAAGATTGCAGATGAGAAGAACGGAGTAAAGAAAGAGTCCAGCAACAGTGCGCAGGTAGTACTAGTAGAGCTGTTTGTTGCAATTGAGGAGATTTTCATGGAGGCAGTTCATGTACCTGCAGATGAACCGTGGATCATTGGCAGTGGTGCATTGCACCACATGACCAGTCGGAAGGATTGGTATACCTCTCTATAGCCGGTAGGGAATGACATCCTGGTAGCAGTCGGCAATGATGCAAAATGTCCAACAAAAGGAAAAGGTACGATTGCTCTCAAGTCAGATGGAGTTGTAAAATAGTTGTCTGATGTTCTTTATGTGCTAGATATCAAGAGGAACTTGTTGTCCATTTCTGCGATCACGGATCGGGACCTCAAAGTTCAATTCGATAAGAATGGTGCACAGATTCTAGATCTTCAAGGGAAGGTCGTTGGTAAAGGTACATGGTGCAACAACATCTACGAACTCTCAGCTTTCAGTGCTCGAGCGGATGTGAAGAACACTAAGCTGTGGCATGAGAGGTTTGGTCATCTAAACCTTAGTTCTTTGAAGGAGATGCATAAAAGTGGAATGATTGTAGACCTACCAGAAATTTCAGATCTACTCGATGTATGTGAAGCTTGTATGATGGGCAAGCAGCATCGGCATCCCTTTCCTAAAGAGGCCAGTAGGGCAAAGGCTCCTCTAGAGCTCGTTCACACGGACCTCTGCGAAAAGATGGAGATGGAAGCTTTGGGTGGTTCCTACTACTTCATGACGCTGATCGATGACTACAGTAGAAGGATATGGATATACTTCCTGAAGACTAAAGACGAGGCTTTTAGTAGGTTCAAGGAATGGCATGTAATAGTGGAGAAAGAAACGAGGAGGAAGGTGAAGAAGTTGAGATCAGACAGAGATGGAGAGTTCACATCAACTGAATTCGAAAGTTACTGCAAAAGTCACGGAATCAAGAGGCATAAACCCCCGCCACATACATCACAGCAAAATGGAGTAGCAGAATGCAAGATGCATGTCATCTACGAAATGGGCCGGAGTATGATGAAAGGGAAACATTTGCCAAAGACTTTCTGGGCTGAAGCATGTAACACTATAGTTTACATCCTGAATCATAGCTACACGAAGGCTGTGAATGGGATGACTCCACTGCAAGCCTTTTCTAGTAAGAAACCTTTAGCTGCACATTTCAGAGTTTTTCACTACTACACATGCATCCTATTGCGACGTTTACGTACCGACGTTTAGCGCCCGCTTAGCGCTAATCGTCGCTATAAAAATCGAGTTTCGTAAATCGTTGCTATATAGCGACTTTTGCCAAAAGTCGCTATATAGCGACTTTCTTATGTCGCTATATAGCGACTCTTAAAAGTCGCTATATAGCGACGTTCCTAAAAGTCGCTATATAGCGACACTGAGACAAAATATTATAGCGACGTTTTTACAGAGAGGTTTTTTTTTTTTTTAAGGCCTTAAAATTTAGTTTTTTCCAATGACAAAATTTTTTAAATTTTCATACATGTTTGAGCTCATAGAGAATAAAAAAATGAGAGCATGTACATCAAGCCTTTGAAGCTCATATATTCATGTCCAAGTTTGAGATGAGAAAAATCAAATAAGAGCATTTACATCAACTGTTTCATCTTGAGCCAAGTCTAAGGCGCCAAGCAAGTCTATCTCCAACTCTATACCGAGTTGATCTCCTATATCATCATCGTACTCTAGTATCGTACATTCACCTAAAAGTATTTGATCATCTTCTTCAATAAAGCTTAAGTGTGGTGATTGATCTTGATGATTGTTGTCTTCCTCGTCAATATCGTGATCTCCATCCTCCTCTCGTGCGATGTCATTATGCGCATCTTCCTCTTGCCTCATATGGTGATCTACATCTTCTTCGCTAGATTCATCAATTGGATCCGGCATTGGTAGTGGCATCTCCATATCCACATCTCGATCTTCAAAAATCTGCTTACTTCGTGGTGCAACTTGGATCACGTACCACCATCTTGGATCAGAACGATCCGGATGAAAAACCACCTATATTGAAGATGAAAAATCACGTGCCAAATGTCGTCAATTATATATATATCAATGGACTTTAAAAACGAAAGCTTTGACTAATTAAATCATTAGTATGCACCTGCTCACAGTGCTCGAGAAGAACAAAAGTATCACTTTCATCGGTCCAATGTTTGGTGGAGTCTATTGCAAAGAGACCGCTACTATCTTTTCTCACTGTCGCATGGGGACCGTTGTAAGTAGTTGTAAACCATTTTACATCAAGAATGAAAATAGTAAATCGTCTGAAATCAATTTCATAGATGTCGCGTATGGTTCCACAATAGTCCAACTGTGAGGAGAGAAGATTGGTATCCGAAGCACTTGCTCGGCTATCTTGTGTGAAGTTAGCCATGACTCCACAATCATACGTGACTCTCTTTGAATCGATGCGTTCCACGCGAAAATGTCGTCCATATGACCATAATGCACTATACTTTTTGTACTGTAAAAGAGCATCATTAAAACAATGAAGATGCACCTATTTTATAGCATATATTGTCACAAATAATTACTTAATTACGTCAAGAGATAAGAAACTTACATGCACCATCATACATCCAGATGATAACTCCCGCTCGCGCTCGTTTATTGTCTCTCCATCACGTTCGGCTTTACGTACAGCCAGTTGTAGCCAATCAAGTGACATGTGAGTAGGGAGAAGAGCCAGATCTCGTGGATATGGTTGTGATCGCCTGTACATTACTCTGAATCTCGTCCTTGCATTTATTCTTTCTGCTTTGGCCACTTCATATCTCTCAATCCACTTCTGCATCTCAGGGCTATTGAGGATACAAAACTTATTGAATTTCTCCATTTGCTCTTCGCTCATCTTTCTTTCAATCCCTTTTCCTTGGGGGACCTCGCCAATGATGCGATCATCATCCTTGTTGTGCCAAGCTTGCGGCATATCAGGATCCGTGGATGCAAGAAACTCTGTGATATATACTAATGACTCTTGCACAAGCCATCCCTCTGCCATGCTTGCTTCTGGTCTTGCTCTTTGTCTTACAAACCCCTTTAAAGTTTTCATAAACCGCTCGAGAAAAAACACCCATCGATTATGAACGGTACCTGCTATAGCCACCTCATCAACTATGTGCACAAGCAAGTGGACTTGAGTTGTCATAATGCTTGAGGGAAAGTGCTTCTCAAGCAAGCATACGGCTTCGATGGATTCCACCCTAGCCTTCTCGATGCTCGATATAGAGATCTCCTTTTGAGATATCCACCTATTTCACATGTCCATGCATATGTAAGATATTTGAGATATCTACCTATTTCACATGTCCATGAAGAAAATACATAATGCGAATTGATAGTAAGCATACCTCACAATACCACAGATCTTGAATATAGCATTTCTAACATCTTCTTGTAAGCACCCTTTTATTGTAATTGGAAGGATGAACTATCAAAGCAACAATGAAATCATGTCAACAATATAACATAATAATAATTACGCTAACGCATCACTATTATCGGTACACTAATTCTACTTAGAATACCTGTAAGACCTTGTGCCAATCATGGGACTTGAGGCCACTAAGCTTATTGTCCTTTGAAAATGCTCCTTTCAAGCAACGCATGTACCCTGTCGGTGTTTGAAAAGAGGCAATGTCTGCCTTGATCGCTGCCTCCTCCCTCGTAGAGAGGATCCACGTTGCTTTCGGGAGGACAACTTTTCCTGAAGCATGCACTTGGGGCCACAAACGAGACATCCTATTCATAGCACGCAAGTCTTCTCGCACTCCTCTCGAGTCCTTGGAACCAACCAAGTGTGCCCAAATGGTAGCCCCCACATTCTTGAAGATATGCATGGGATCCAAGAGATGATTGATTTGTAACTGACCCCAATAAGGAAGCTCGTGAAAGATCGATAGCCTCTTCATACCAGGAGGAGGTTCCTCTCCATTCCCCCTCCAAGCTTGAATCCAATCACTTGCTTTCAAATATGATGGTGGTGGATCAAGCTGACCTCCACGTGCGAGATGGTCGAGCGGAAGGTATCGAGCATGACCTTCATAAACATTTTTCCTCATATGTTTGGAGTAGCGTGCAAGCGATTTCAGAGCGGGTCCACAAACAGGACAAGCATGGTACCCACTTGTAACAAGTCCTGCACGCGTGCATGAATATGTTAGTACAAGACATGCGTGTAAAAGAGAGTAAAAAAAGCATAATCCCTCATTGTACATGTAAAGACATAACCACGTACCTGCGCACTCTCCATATCCTGGGTAGTCATGCATGGTCCACATCAAGATACCCCTGACCAAAATATCATTGGTATGCCTAGGAGCTCTGGAAATATCGAAGACCTGCACTCCTCTCCATAATATCTGTAACTCCTCTATCAAAGGTGCCATGTACACGTCCATGTTTTTTGCCTTGTACTTTCCTGGCACAAGTAGTGCAAGCATGAGGTGTCCCTTTTTTATTGTTAGCCATGGTGGGATATTGTAATTCACCACGACTATGGGCCATGTCGACCAAGATGTCGAGCGTAACCCGAAAGGATTCACGCCGTCCATGGCTAGCCCAAGATGTAAGTTGCGTGGCTCCCTCGCAAAGTCCGGCCATTGATTATCTATGTGCTTCCAAGCTGCACAATCTGCGGGAATCCTCAATGTGTGATCAGTGGACCAATGAGATGCATGCCATGTCATCAACTCCGCTATGGATTTGCATCGAAACATGTGTTGTATTCTTGCAATGATGGGAAAGTGTCTTAAGACCTTTACCAGTATCCGCTCACCCTCGCTCACCCTGCAAGTCATCTCTATATCATTGTTCCCCACACTTTGGACAACTAGCCAAATCTCCATGCTCACGACGAAAGAGAATACAATCATTACGGCAAGCATGGATGGTATCATAATCCATACCCACCATTGTTAGCATCTTTTTCGCTTCATCTCTTGATGCGGGCATGGTATTTGGTGCAGGCAACATCTTCTGGAGCAACCTATGACAAAGACACTATCCAAATGATGATTCTCAAAACAAACAATATCCAAATAATGAGTCAAATTAATGCAAGGGCTAACCTCATTAAGGCCGAGACACTTGTATCCGACCACCCATACTATACTTGTAGATTCAAGATTGAGAGACAAGCACGTAGTTTAGACATCCTAGCACCCTCGTACAATTGTGTTGATTGCAACTTTCGCATTTTGACCTCAGACTCTGACATCACGTGTACGTGGGATGTAGTGCCCCTAAAAATGGAATCCATCATGTCGACCATACCCTCGTCGTCATCCGGGAGACTATAGTCTTGTTGAAAGTGAGAAGGTATATGTGTACCCTCGTCACCCTCCTCATCCTGTCATAAGCTCATTCGTGTAAATATAAGATCTTCTATTTCCTGGTATACAATAAGATTGCGAACTTAAATAGCTTTGACTTACCGATGATCCATCAACATGTGCAACACCAACGGGGGGTACTGGTTCCGGCTCCTCCCCATACATCCGCAAGTGGCGCATGATAATACGATGTTGATGTCGTACTTCTCACTTGCAATGAGTGCAATGATAGTATAACCTCTCCGTAAGCCACTTCGTTCTCCCGGGCGTTGGCGCATCATCGGATGAGCTTCCACTCGTCCCTTCCATCTACACTTATAAAATCACAACATAAGCATGAAGAGGAGATATTGACAATTATAAGCATAGCAGCATGTTTAATTTGAGCTTCTCTTGACAATTATAAGCTATATAGTAAGAGGAGATATTGACAAGTATAAGCATAGCATGTGTGAGCTTCACATGAGGCCATATAAAAAAGATGAACAGTAAAAGTTGCTATATAGCGACGCTCTTTTCCGTCGCTATATAGCGACGTTTTTAATTAAAAACGTCGCTATATAGCGACGAATAAGCGTCGCTATATAGCGACGCTGTGGGTTAAAACCCGAAACGCCGAAACGCGCGGCGTTTTGCTTTATCTATTCCCTAATCTCTCAAGTAAGCAACCCAAAATCTTCTCCCACCTATTTTCGACGACCTCCCATCTATTCCAAGCAACCTCTCACTCTATTTTCCACTCCTCACCTTTCTCCTACCTCTTGTACTCCAAATCTCTCCTTTTCCCTCTTTGGTTTCCTGAAAGAAAGATCTTCAAGAGGTGAGTTTGTTTCAACAATGTAGGTTGTTTGTTTGTTAGCTTTAGTTTTGTGAGTGTTTCTACTTGTATTGCTAAACCTGTAAACTAGTTTTCATGCTTGATTTGAAAGGATTGAAACAAAAAACAAGATTTCAAGAAAGAAAGAAAGAAAACTCACCTCTTTTTTCTGTATTTCTCTTCCTTCTCTTTCTCCTTGTCTCCTCAATCTCCTCCTTTCCTTGTCTCCTTAATCTCCTCCCTTCAAGAAGTTGCTTTTGTAATCTCCTCTTTCCACTAACATCTTATTTGAAAAAATGGGTTGTATTCTCTCTTTTGTAGGGCCAGTCCACTACACCGAGCAGGACATACTCTCTCTTTTGTAGGGCCAGTCCACTACACCGAGCGGGACATACTTTTACAGGTAAGTGCTTCCTCTTCTTTCCATTTATTATTTCCGCGTTTTCATTGGCCTGCAGCTAGCGCCTTAAGCGCTAGCTGCAGTGATGGGCGTAGGAACCCTCTCTTCCCCTCTCTCTCTTTCCTTCTTCCCCCTTCTCTTTTTCTCCTTTTTCCCCCTTCTCTTTTTTCCCTCTTCTCTTATTCTCTCTTTCCCCCCTCATCTCTTTTCCCCCTTCTCTTTTTTCCCTCTTCTCTTATTCTCTCTTTCCCCCTTCTCTCTTTCCCCCTCATCTCTTTCCCCTTCTCTCTTTCCTTTCCCTCTTATTCTCTATTTCCTTTCCCTCTTATTCTCTTATGCTTATGCTTCTCTCATTCCCCCTTCTCTATTTCCCTCTTCTCTCATTCGCATAAGCTCTTTTTCCGCATGAGCATGAGCATGAGCTTATGCTTATACTTATGCTTATGCATAAGCATAAGCATGAGCTCATGCTTATGCTCATGCATGAGCTCATGCTTATGCTCATGCATGAGCATGAGCTTATGCTTATGCATGAGCTTATGCGGAAATAGAGAATGAGAGAAGCTTATGCTTCTCTCATTCTCTATTTCCGCATAAGCTCCTTCTCTATTTCCCTCTTCTCTCATTCGCATAAGCTCTTTTTCCGCATGAGCATGAGCATGAGCATGAGCTTATGCTTATGCATGAGCTTATGCGGAAATAGAGAATGAGATAAGCTTCTCTCATTCTCTATTTCCGCATAAGCTCCTTCTCTATTTCCCTCTTCTCTCATTCGCATAAGCTCTTTTTCCGCATGAGCATGAGCATGAGCTTATGCTTATGCTCATGCATGAGCATGAGCTTATGCTTATGCATGAGCTTATGCGGAAATAGAGAATGAGAGAAGCTTATGCTTCTCTCATTCTCTATTTCCGCATAAGCTCCTTCTCTATTTCCCTCTTCTCTCATTCGCATAAGCTCTTTTTCCGCATGAGCATGAGCTTATGCGGAAATAGAGAATGAGAGAAGTTATGCCTCTCTCATTCTCTATTTTCGCATAAGCTCCTTCTCTTTGTCCGCATAAGCTCCTCCTTCTCTTCTTATGCATAAGCTCCTCCTTCTCTTTTTCCGCATGAGCATAAGCATGAGCTTATGCTTATGCATGAGCTTATGCGGAAATAGAGAATGAAATAAGCTTATGCTTCTCTCATTCTCTATTTCCGCATAAGCTCCTTCTCTATTTCCCTCTTCTCTCATTCGCATAAGCTCTTTTTCCGCATGAGCATGAGCATGAGCTTATGCTTATGCATGAGCTTATGCGGAAATAGAGTCTCTCATTCTCTATTTCCGCATAAGCTCCTTCTCTTTTTCCGCATAAGCTCCTCCTTCTCTTCTTATGCATAAGCTCCTCCTTCTCTTTTTCCGCATGAGCATAAGCATGAGCTTATGCTTATGCTTATGCTCAAGCATAAGCATAAGCATAAGCTCATGCTTATGCTCATGCATGAGCATGAGCTTATGCGGAAATAGAGAATGAAATAAGCTTATGCTTCTCTCATTCTCTATTTCCGCATAAGCTCCTTCTCTTTTTCCGCATAAGCTCCTCCTTCTCTTCTTATGCATAAGCTCCTTCTCTTTTTCCGCATGAGCATAAGCATAAGCTCATGCTTATGCTCATGCATGAGCATGAGCTTATGCTTAAGTTTCCGCATAAGCTCCTTCTCTTTTTCCACATAAGCTCCTCCTTCTCTTTTTATGCATAAGCTCCTCCTTCTCTTTTTCCACATGAGCATAAGCTCCTTCTCTTTTTCCGTATAAGCTCCTTCTCTTTTTCCGTATAAGCTCCTCCTTCTCTTTTTATGCATAAGCTCCTTCTCTTTTTCCGCATGAGCATGAGCTTATGCTTAAGTTTCCGCATAAGCTCCTTCTCTTTTTACGCATAAGCTCCTCCTTCTCTTTTTCTGCATGACCATAAGCTCCTTCTCTTTTTCCGCATAAGCTCCTTCTCTTTTTCCGCATAAGCTCCTTCTTCTCTTCTTCCGCATAAGCTCCTTCTCTTTTTCCGTATAAGCTCTTTCTCTTTTTTCGCATAAGCTCCTCCTTCTCTTTTTATGCATAAGCTCCTTCTCTATTTCCACATAAGCTCCTTCTCTTTTTCCGCATAAGAAGCTTATGCGGAAATAGAGAATGAGAGAAGCTTATGCGGAAATAGAGAATGAAATAAGCTTTTGCGTGAGCTTATGCGGAAATAGAGAATGAGAGAAGCTTATGCTTCTCTCATTCTCTATTTTCACATATGCAGAAACATGAGCATAAGCTCATGCTCACCCATGAGCATAAGCATAAGCTCATGCGGAAAAAGAGAAGGAGCTTATGCGGAAATAGAGAATGAGTTTCCGCATAAGCTTCTCTCCTTCTCTTTTTCCGCATGAGCTCCTTCTCTTTTTCCACATAAGCTCCTCCTTCTCTTTTTCCGCATAAGCTCCTTCTCTTTTTCTGCATAAGCTCCTCCTTCTCTTTTTATGCATAAGCTCCTTCTCTATTTCCGCATAAGCTCCTTCTCTTTTTCCGCATAAGAAGCTTATGCGGAAATAGAGAATGAGAGAAGCTTATGCAGAAATAGAGAATGAGAGAAGCTTATGCAGAAATAGAGAATGAAATAAGCTTTTGTGTGAGCTTATGCGGAAACATGAGCATAAGCTCATGCTCACCCATGAGCATAAGCATAAGCTCATGCGGAAAAAGAGAAGGAGCTTATGCGGAAATAGAGAATGAGTTTCCGCATAAGCTTCTCTCCTTCTCTTTTTCCGCATAAGCTCCTCCTTCTCTTTTTCCGCATAAGCTCCTTCTCTTTTTCCGCATAAGCTCCTCCTTCTCTTTTTATGCATAAGCTCCTTCTCTATTTCCGCATAAGCTCCTTCTCTTTTTCCGCATAAGAAGCTTATGCGGAAATAGAGAATGAGAGAAGCTTATGCGGAAATAGAGAATGAGATAAGCTTTTGCGTGAGCTTATGCGGAAACATGAGCATAAGCTCATGCTCACCCATGAGCATAAGCATAAGCTCATGCAGAAAAAAGAGAAGGAGCTTATGCGGAAATAGAGAATGAGTTTCCGCATAAGCTTCTCTGCTTCTCTTTTTCCGCATAAGCTCCTTCTCTTTTTCCGCATGAGCATAAGCATGCGGAAACTCATTCTCTATTTTATGCATAAGCTCCTTCTCTATTTCCGATGCCTATGCTTAAGCATAAGCATAAGCATAAGCTCATGCTTATGCTCATGCATGAGCATGAGGTTATGCTTAAGTTTCCGCATAAGCTCATGCTTATGCGTGAGCTTATGCGGAAATAGAGAATGAGAGAAGCATAAGCTCATTCTCTATTTCCGCATAAGCTCATTCTCTATTTCCCACTCTATTTCCCCCTTCTCTCCTTCTCTATTTTCCCTCATCTCTTTCCCCTTCTCTATTTCCCCCTTCTCTCATTCTCTATTTCATCATTCTCATTCTTTTCTTTCCTTTCCATCTTCTTTCCCTCTTCTTTCCCTCTTTCCTTTCCCTTTTCTTTCCTTTCCCTCTTCTTTCTTCTTGCCTATGCCTATGCCTATGAGAATGCTCATGTTTGTTTTTTGTTTTCTGTTTTCGTGTTTGTGTCTATGTTAGACATGGGATCACGTCGCTCATCCGACGAGTACGGACAGCCTCGCAGGAGGAGAGCTCACGATCTATATGCTCCAGAGGACTTTGATTCCTCTCAGGCGACTACCCCGAGGACTACCCCTGGATCCTCTCGGTCCTAGCACTGCGACTACCCCTGGTCCGACCCCTCTTCCACGTAGCACTGCGACTACCCCTCAGGGAACTCCTTTGCTAGCCGCGCATGGCTTTGTCGGGACTCCCGACGAGTTTGTAGCGCAGATGAGCGATGAGGAGGCAGCGAGATTCTTCTCTCTGCTCTCTTAGAGGACCTCCGCAATTCCTTCCCCTACACCGACGGGTGGACGTACTGCCCAGCCATCCCCTCGCGCCCCTTCGACCGCGGGATCATCACCTGCGCATGCCTCCCGCAAGGGAAGGAAGAGTAGGACGGGCGGCTCATGTTGTGCTGACTCAGGAGATGTAGACGAGTCAGCACACTCACACTCCTTTAGGTCTCCACTTGGTCTGGAGACACAGTATCAGTCAGGTCCCTTTCCCTCTCCTACTCCCACTGCTACTCCTCGATCCGGAAGCGGGTCGCGCAGCTTCCACTCCTTCAGACTCTGCTACCGTCAGTCCCCCTTACTCATCAGGGGATCTCTCCTATCAAATCACATCTGCTGGAGAGATAATAGAAGACAAAAAGAGCAAAGCAGTGATGGCCGCCATGAGGAGGTTGATGAGTCATCACTTCAAGAGCGGCATAAATATCGATTGGCGGTATCAAGATGGCCAAAAGAAGCAGGCGGTGATCAATGAGTTAAAACAAAGATACCCTAATCCGCCAAATGTGGAGTTTAATAACAATTATATGCTCGAGCGCATGGGTTTGGTCCTAAAGCATCGCAGATCAACCTTGCGTACTTCCATTACAAAGGGGTTGTCTAAACCCAGCTGGGCAGACAAAGCTGATTGGAAGTACTTCAAGAAGCAACATAGGGACCATCCCGAAATGTTCGAGGGTCAGAGGAGGGCTGCGAAGAGACGGCTGGACGTCGTAGGTACTTCGCACTTTGGTGCAGGCGGACGGTATGCGTTCGAGGCAACCGTGGTAAGTCTACTTCTTCCCATTTAATGTATTGTTCTATTTGTTTTACTTACATATTACATGCACTTTAGCTAACTCTAACTCTCGTAAATTGGATCCACAGCAAGCTGCGATGGGTCATTTTCCTACAGATGCAGAGACGCGACGTGCATTTCAGATAGGAACAAAGCCGTGGTTCATTGAGCAAGAGGCAATGGGAGTGACAGTCGATTGGGCTGAGGTGGCTGCTCGCACGGTATAAGTTTACTCCTACTTGTAATCTCACTTTTTAATTTAAGTTCCAATCTAATTTTTGATTTATATGGTTCACTCTTAGGGTCAAAGCTCAAGCGTACCATCATCGGAGACGAGCGATCAACAGGGGCAAGGATCGGACGCAGGTGCCGAGGACGAGGGAGAAGACGCAGGTGTCGGGGACGAGGGAGAAGACGCAGGTGTCGAGGACCAAGGAACAGGCCAACAAGACGAAGATGATTCGGATTCGGATGAGTAGTGGTAGTAACATTTTGTATATCCGCTCATTTGAGCAATTTTGTATCGCCCTTTCACAGGGTAATTTTGTTACAAACACAGTTGTATATGTATATGCATTTCTTCCTCATCGTTCACAAGAACAATTTTGTATCACCCTGCAAGCAAGGGAAATTTTGTTATAAAAAACTTTCTTTTGTAATTACAAAAAAAAAAAAGAATTAGTGGGGCTAAACAGGGCCAAAAGGAAGCCCTGTTTAGCCCCACTAACCCTTTTTTTTTACTTCTGTTAATCGTCGCTATATAGCGACGTTTACCAGTGTCGCTATATAGCGACGATTAACAGAGTCGCTATATAGCGACGTTTTAATCGTCGCTATATAGCGACGATTATCAGCGTCGCTATATAGCAACGGTTTATAGCGACGCTTCTTTTCCGACGATTTTAACGACTTTTATAGCGACCTTTGCGCCCGTGAAAAAAAAAAAATTAATGTAAAAAGCGTCGGTATTTCCGTCGGAAAATGGCCTATGCCTTGTAGTGTTTGGATGTGACTGTTTTGTGCATGTCCCTGATGCTACCAGGACCAAATGGGAACCGAAGAGCCGGAAGTGTATTTTCTTGGGCTACAGTGAAGAGGTGAAGGGTTACCGTCTCTATAACCCTGTTACCAAGAAGGTAATTGTAAGTTGCGATGTGGTCTTCTCAGAATAGCCGCATCAATTGGAGGAGGATGCTTCCTTCCCAGACAACCAGGACCAGGATATCCATCCAGTACCGCCACTAATAGCAGACTGAACTCCCCCAACAGTGCTTGGGAGGATTCAAGACAAAGAAGATGAAGAAGAGCCTGCAGAACCACAATGGAAATGGCCATTCCCGAAGTGGGTAAAATAGCTTTTGGATAGTAGAGAACCTCTAGCCATTGAGGAGGAACCATCTGAACACTGCCGGTCCAAGAGATTAGAGGAGCAAAGAAGGGCGCAGGAACACTTGGTCAACTATGCTTTGATGACAGAAGTGATCCGTGCTGATGAACCCAAGTGTCTTGAAGAGGCACAAGGTGATGATAGGTGGATGGAGGCTATGCAGTCAGAGTATGGCTCCATAATGAAGAACAACACTTAGGACCTTGTGGATCGACCACAAAAACGCAAGGTAATCGGAACCAAGTGGGTGTACAAGACCAAGTACAAGTCCGGCGGCATATTGGATAAGTACAAGGCTTGGCTCATGGCAAAAGGATTTGCACAGGTACATGGTTTTGATTATCAAGATACTTTTGCTCCCACAGCTCGACTAACCACAATTCACAGTGTTTTGGCTTTAGCTACCCAGGGAAGTTGGCCCGTGTTTTAGATGGATGTGAAATCCACCTTTCTGAATGGAGATCTCAAGGAGGAGGTATACGTGGAACAACCACCAGGTTTTGAGATCCCCGGTTCAAAAGGTAAAGTATGCAAACTGAAGAAGGCACTTTAGGGCTGAAACAGGCCCCACGAGCATGGTACCAGTGAATTGATGCCTACTTTCTGCAAAACGGGTTCAGGAGGAGCCCATCTGATGCAAATTTGTATATCTTCAGAGAAGGAGGCAGGTGTATGATCGTGGTCCTTTATGTGGACGACCTTGTCATAATAGGGGAACCATGAAGAGAAGATCTCATAGATGAAGCATTTGCTAGGAAGAGAGTTTGAAATGATAGATCTCGGACTGATGCATTTCTGTTTGGGGATTGAAGTTTGGCAAGAGCCGAAACAGATCTTTATTTCACAGTTGAAGTATGCTGGAGAGATACTGAAGGCATTTGGCATGGCTAAGTGCAAGACAGTTGGTACCCCTATGGAGGTTGACGTGAAGCTCTCAAACGAGGATTCATCACCACTGGTGGACGAAGCGAAGTACAGAAGGCTTGTGGGCAGCTTGATTTACTTGTGCAACACATGGTCCGACATCAGTTTTGCGACTGGTGTACTAAGTAGGTTTTCCAATAAGCCCCGGGAGAACCATTGGAGGGCAGGGATGCGGGTGCTGAAATACATCAAAGGCACACTTGATTATGGCATCACCTATACCAAGGGCAACATCTTGACCAGATTTTGTGACTCGGATTGTGCAGGAGATGTGGATAGCAGGAGATCAGTGACAGGGTACTGTTTCTCACTTGGATTTGGAGTTGTGTCATGGGTCAGCAAGAAGCAACCCATAGTTGCTCTTTCTTCTACCGAGGCCAAGTACAAATTTGCATGCTTTGCTTCTTGCGAGGTAGTGTGGTTGAGGAGGATTTTGGGGGACATGCGTGCAGTGCAGAATAAGCCTACGCAGTTATCATGTGACAATCAGAGTTGCATGGCGATTGCAAAGAACCCGGTGTTCCACGCTCGCACAAAACACATTGAGATTCAATATCACTTTGTACGCGAGCTCATCATGGATGGAGAGGTCAACTTGGTGTACTGTCCGACTACAGAGAATGCTGCAGACATCTTCACGAAGGCTATGCGAAGAGACTTGCTGGAGAGGCATCTTCATCAACTTGGCATTGGGCCAAAAAAGTAAGTTCACTTACAGGTGGACATTGAGGGGGGTGTTAGATATCAATGCTCCACTCTCGTGTAACTATGCGGGAACCAGCTAACTCTACTTGTAAGCCCCCCATATGAGGAGAAGGCATTTGAGTAGCTCGGTTATCCGGTAGGTCCTGGTTTGGACACCAGATGGGGGCCATGTGTGGCTTGATGGCTGGACGGCTTCAGATAGAGTTGGCACACTGCCAACTAGGCTACATGCAAGTGTAGGAAGGCATCCCTTGACTGACCGCACTGAGGGTAGATGGAGCATTTCCCGGGGTAGCCCACTCTCAGGTTGCGAGGCTTGTTTAGAGCCTCAGATGATCCCGAATGGCTCTGGGCCAAATGGTAACCATAGGTTAGTTGCTTTGTTTTGCGCACCGGTTCTATCGTATGGTCGGTGTCCTATTTCGGGACCGACCCCCAGTCGACCATTTTGGGCGGACTGGGTTGGTCACCCAATTGAGCCTAACTGACTACGACTGGTGGCTATATAAGAGCAAGCTCGTGAAGCCCATTTCATCACTGGCTATAGCAACCCTGATTCCTTAGCATCCACCCTCCCTCTTCTACTGTTTCTAGCATGCCATCGAAGCTTCTTTCACAGGAGCGCACGGTTGGGAGGCAGCGCCATCTATTGTATCAGTTCTACAGTAATCAAATTTTTTATTCTTCATACTATCTTGTTTTCTCTCTTGCGTACGAGATCCTGTTATCTGTTGAGCACAGATGTTGTATTATTTTCTTACAATATTTTGGGTTGCAAACCATCATAATATTCCATTGTTTTGGTAATCTATGATCGAATAGGAAGTTCCTCGCTAGCAAATTCTATTGGATCATGAGCTTGTAGCATTTCTCTTCTCCAATAGTATGTTCACATTTCCTAACTTGGAACTGCAATGATAGTAGGTTGGAACAATTTGAGTCATAGCTGTCAAGAGTTGTTCTTATATGTCCTTTTTGAAACAAGGGTATGCACTAAAATCTCTTTCATTAATGGAGCTAAATATAGGTTATCAAGCTAATGCATTAATTGTAGTATAATAAATTATGGTAGCATATTTCATGTCTAGGTTGTTAATGTGATGAACTTTTTGATATTTTGTTTTATCTGTAACGAGATGAGTATGATTTTGTGTGGGTGCAGCTATTTAAGCATTGATCCTTTGATCTTAAAGGCCATTCTAGGATAGAAGATTAGAGCGACATTCTTTAGAATGTAATACCTACTCCAAGATAAATTATATGTTGACCTATTACCAAATATAGTTTCCACGACCTTATTTTCCATGCTCTTATCAATTTTGACCCTTAGGTAGGGCCAGTTAGTTAGCTTACAAATATATGGAGAAGGAGACATAGAGGAGACATACATACTCTGAATGGTTATAGGTAAACACAAGTATACACTTGCAATATGAGATTGGGAAAATAACACATGCATTTTGTTTGTATTTCAATAGATGGATGAAACTAACAAGCCCTCTCTTTTGATGCATGTTCTTAATTACGAGGGAAAATTTGAAGGACAATAATACAAATGCTTATGTAATCTAGGTCACAATATCTTACAAATTGTAACTATGATGTTCATGTCATCAAAGAGAAAACTTACAAGCTCATGGGGGTGATGCTCTTATTCATGTATTTGCTAGGTTTTAATTCTCACAAAGCATTAGTATTTGGTCATCATTAACTCAAAAATAAAAGCAATACCCTTGACATTTATAAGGAGGATTAGGTCTTGATGGATCTTTGTTGCACCTCAACCATGATTCTTTTCATACCTTTTATTCCTTTGTAAAAAACAGGGACTTACATTTCACTCCACAGAAAATATAATTAGTATAACCTCCTCTTATTCGATAAATAGTAGGATGCAAAGGGGTATTTCAAAAACCCCTCAACTAAAAACATTTCCCTAATAAAGCCACCCTGTTGAATTTTAAAACCCCTCTTGTTATTTTAATTCTGTTAAAATTTTCCTATGTATGAATTAAAATACCTCTCCTTTTGAATGCATGTGGTACACTGAAATTTTTGAGGTAAACCCCCCAAGTTAGAAATCTCCAATGCATCCCTATCCCTTCAAATTTTACTTGAGTATGTGAATTAGTCTTTGCCTTATGAGGAATGGGTATGATCTACCACGTGAAAGCTTCTTGTATGGTATTGTGAAACCTTAGATACCTTCATTTATACATTGCATGTGAAAATATGGTAAACATCACCTTGGCTTTAGAATATGCTTTGGTTAATTCTTTGGGGATGTAAATCTAGTAGTTATAGAGCTACATACACATAGCCCTTGTAAAGGGTGAAGAAAAGCATATAGGCTCCCTATGCATTGTCGTTATTTGGCATGGAGGAGTGATCAAACATGGAAAGTGGTCTCGATTAAAGACATAAGCTTTAATCAGGACTCCAATCTCCATGCTATCATAGTCCTAAGTAAGCTATTAATGCACTATGTTTTTTCATGACAACCAACCAATCTTAGAAATAAGAGTGCACAAGTGCACATGGATACTATACTGGGAAGACATATCTTAGGTACCTTCTAAGCTTGTGCACATGCTCCAAATGTTCCATGATAGCCGGTGGCACTTCCATTTGGGCCACTAAATGGGGAGGGTGCTTAAAAGCACCCTCATGCACAAAATGGTACCTCCCATTTGAGAGGTGTAGATCGTGGCACCATTCCACCACACCATTTTGATTGGCTATTGAAGGTTTACCTATGCAAAGGGTGGGCAGAGGAGAGCAAAAGTGAACAGCAAGTCGCCAGCTACTCATAATTTTGTCAAGGAGAGACCCGCTAAAAAGAGGAGAGCAAAAGTGAACAGCAAGTCGCCAGCTACTCATAATTTTGTCAAGGAGAGACCCGCTAAAAACTTTCGAAATTGTAGCCAGTGTACACCCTTTGCACCACGAGCCTCGAATTTTTGGGCTCGTAGGCACAGGCTATTAGAGATTATGGTTTAATTTCGTTCGACAAACATTCACCTAAGCATTAACTAGAAATTCAACTCTCGAACTCTCCATTATAGCACTCCGTGTAAGGAGCCAGTGCTATTTATATTAGGAACGACCAAAACATAGAAGAGAAACTTCTAACACCACAAACACTCAGCTGACGACCTTGACGTCCTCCCATAATCTTCCTAGTAAAGTCATAAGCATAATAAGACAAAACTCACTTTTTCCCAGTCGGATTCACACAGCAGTACTCCAGCGTGTATGCACTAAACAACAACGCGCTCTCCCATGATTTCTACGTAGAGTGCAACGTGAACTTTTTTCACGTCACGAAATCAGAATAGACAAACCAGTTAATCAAGCTATGTACGTAATGTTGCGTTTATTCGCAAGAACTGATCAATTACATATAGGAGAGTTCTGAGCCTCTCTCGAATCATGTAGATAGGCCTGAAAAGCAACTCCACCAAGTCGGAAATCCTTGAAATCAAGAATATTGGCAGCGAGAAAAACGGAAGATAATTTAATGTACTTGTCTCAAGGTAAGAATGAAACGAAGCACTTAGTGTTGGGTGCTCCAACAAGATACAACAATGGCTAGAGGAAGTGAATCGTATGACTATATGTGATGTAAGGTAGACTGATTGCCGCTTGTTGTATAATCACGTAACCTCTCGCCCTTCTGAAGCTTCCAGTGCCACCAATCAAAGCCAGTTCGGACGACTGCACAGTACTGATGCCTTGATAGTGAATGGTGCCGTTGTAGTATCCATCATTGTAAGTAACGATCTCCAACTCGAAGCCCACAAATGCCGATGTATAACTGGCATCGATTACGATACCCATAGCTAACCCCAATTCAGTAGAATTGCGCTCTACGTCCTTAGTGACGTTTAGTGCGAATAGCACAGTATTTCCGAACGAATTCGTGACGTTGGGATTGGGGGCATGGATGATATAGTCGAGGTCAGGGACGCCTTGATAGACCTGCACATAGTAAATGGTGAGGGCTAGAATGTGCGAGAGCAGCAACGATGAGCGTGAGGAGGATAGGGAGGGAGAGATGGACATTGTTGAAGAGTGCCATGGTGGGTCTGATTCCGACTGAATGTTGGAAGTTCATACGTAGTACATCGTTTTATAAGAGGTACCTGCTATTGGTGAATGCCCACAGATATCGATTTGATTAGAGTCTAGACTCTAGAGATCCGCCATTTTCGTACGACGCAACTTCCGTATCTACTATTCTGTCCTTGAATGTTTCCGCTCTCGTTGCTAGCCTATATTTAACTCGTGGACTATATCTAACTCGTTGCTTCCTCGAATTTCCTGCAGAAAGAAAGTCAATGGCAAGTGCAGCGATAAGCCACGAGAATTTGGACGATTCCGTTAGTGCTGGCAAGGGACCCGCTCTTGCTCTCACGTTCTGTGCACGTTGGTCGGTCGGATTGGACATTTTCAAAGAGCGTCATCGCCGTTTGGACTTGAAGGAGAGTCATAGTGTCCAGGGAAAATATTTTTCGAAACGGATACAAAACCTTTGACTTCAAATTTTACAGGTTTTTTGCAAGTTTATGGAGTTTTTTTCACTAAAATATAACTAAAATGTCCTCCAAATGTGCAAATTAAAAAACCTCCTTTTTTAAACTTTGGACTTCAAATCGAAAAATTTGGAGGTTACATTAGATTAAACCTCACTTGTCTATGAACACTGAATTCTCCATATTGGGAAACATATCTAGCGGCATGTGCAACGTTGTCTCCTCTTGCCTATTTTCCTTTCAATTTAGAAACTTCTAGCTTTGTCAAATAATAAATGCCCCAACTTCTCATGAACCTAATTATTAATACTACACACTTTCACATGTTCTTCTTAGATCAAATTCTCATCATCTTATATTGGCCCAAACTTTTAGTCACTAGATTGTGCCTTTTAGTTTAGTATCTACTGTACTAGGAGGAGTGAGGTCCCTTCCAATTTCTCTTTTAAAATCTAGGATATAGAATTCTCGAATACAGCTCCATCCCTTGAAGTAGTCTTTGCCTTACCAAAAAAAGGGTTTGATCCACACGTGCAAGCTTCTTGTATAGCATGGAAACATCAAATCCCTTCGTTTATGCCTTTCATGATCAAAATACGTTAAACTAAATCAGCTTGGCTTTAGAAAATGCTTTGGCAGTTCTTTGGTCACACAGTCCCAATCAAATTTGGGACAATCTAGTGGCTGAATGTTCAAGCTTTCTTCAACAATTCCCATATTCAAAGAGAACTTGTTGCTCACTCTATGAGTTTTATAAATCCTTTCATGTTAAAAAATATATTTGTAATCATTTAGATGCATTCAAATGATTTTAATCCTAAAAAATATGTACATAATAGCCAAAATATGACAATTAGTTGCTAAAGGTTACACCTCTTAATATCTCATTCTACTATATGGTGCATACTATATACAAGTATACAAATAGTATCTATCACATGTTTATAAGAAATACTATTTTATGATAATCATAAACTAATAAAACAATTACCAGGGGAAAAAAATATTTCTTGGGAGATTATTTAAAGATTTATAACGTTTCCAAATTGATTAACTTGATTTAAATCACCATTTTAAATCAAGCATTGTAAACCCCTTGAAAATCCTTCCTGCCCATTATTAGGTGCACAAGCGATTTGGAAATCTTAAATTCATATGAGAAATAACAAATTGATGGTGTAAGGCCTTTCATAGAAAAGGTTTATGTGCTCCTTGTTGCATGGAAATGTTGCGTGGAAATGTAGCACTGTAATCATTTCCAACATCAGAATGGAGTAGTACATACATGTTCTAGAACACTGACTCAATTGATGAATAGAAGCCCTATCACTATTTGGAGAATTTGAATTTATAAGAGGCATTCACAAGAATTAATCCATTATTTGATCACTGGAGAGTATTTAGATCCCTAGTATATATTAGCACGTATCCTAAATGAATGTAGAAATAAGCTTGATGTGAAGTCCAATCAAATTGCTCATTTTACAGGATCATACTTAGAAGAGTCAAAAGCATACAAATTGCATGATCCAATCAAGAGAAGGTTGATAGTCTTTAGACATGTTATCATTTTTGTACTTTGATCAGCCTACTAGAGTTTTGGCTTTTACACTATCTTCTACTTTATAATAGCCTTATCAACATAATTAGAAAATGATCATTATACAGTGACTATACAAAGAAAATGCAAGTAGAAAATTGTCCAAAGGGAGATTCTGGGTGGCACCAACTTGATTATATTTGTGGAAAATGCCCATAATGTGGTGTGAAGGATCATGCAAAGGAGATGAAATTTGCCTGCCCAAATGAATTTAGGAAAGACAACGATTTCATTGTAAAATAGGGGATATTTGAAATGGTTGATGTTCTAGGATCATACAAGAAGAGATGGCTATTGTTATACAAGACCACTCCACCATAGAAGCTTATTGACTAGTACATACTAAAATCCATCCCAGGCAAGCTATGAATGACTTGAAATTTGGTCGTGTTGGAGCATTGCTCCATGGGGATCGATGCCCATGCCTCCTCGATGAATGCACAGTAGCCTATAGGCCACCTGGATCCTCATCATGTGTTGCAAGGGAGGGTAGGCTTGTCCAAAGGGAGACCATGAGTGGCACTGCATTGAATGCATTCATGGCACATGTAAGCATTGCAGTTTAAAGCTCAAGAAGAAGACATTCAATGTCTATCCAAATGAAATGAGGGAAGACAGCCATGTTGCTCTAAAATGGAGGAGTTTTGAAAATGTCAATGTTGAAGGATCTGATAAAAAGAGATTGGTACTATCATATAAGAGCACTCAGCCAAGGGAGCTTATAGGTCACATGGTTAAATCCATCCTAAAATATGTGCTTCACAATTTCATGTCTAGCTGTTGGTAGGATAAGCAGTTCAAGATGTGCCTTGCTAATTTTACCCATGACACTATTGTCTCTATCATAGATTTTGCTGAGAATTATTCATTTCAAGAACAAGATGAGATACAAAGTACTCACTCGTAAAACAAGCAGATGACAATTCTTGTGCATATCACGTATAATCATTTGCTTGATTCTTCCATGCCTCATGCCAATCTACTTGCTAATTTAGAGGAGTCTAGGTCAATGCAATGCACATACCATTTCTACATTTTAGATGATAGGGAACATGATACCTTATTTCTGCAGCATGCTTTTCTATTGCATTGGGAATGGTTTAAAAAGGAAAATCCCCATGCAAAAAATATAAAACAACATTGGGTGTGGTCAAATGGTTTTGCCTCTCAATTTAAATTAGCCCGTGGATTCTACTTCGTCTCAAGATTCAAATCCCTGACCGGTGGTCTAGACATGATGTGGAATTTCTTTGCGTCTAGCCATGGCAAGGGTGAACATGATGGATGCGGTGATGTTATTATGCAAGCTCTGTCCAAACACCAATTAGCATGACCTCAAGAAAAACTCAATGATGCCCATGATGCTGTAACATGGCTTACAACCAACCTCTCCACAAGTGTGCATTCAACATATAGTAAATAAAGCCTTAAGTATACTGTAGTACGCAGAGTGTTCCATGAAGTGAAAGTGGATGAAGTGCAAAGGAGAATCCGACATGATTGCGAGAAAATTAAAGGAGTTTGGGGTCTGCATGGCATATGGGGCTTTTCAAACAACCCTGATTAAAACAAGAAAACTTTTATTTCTGCAGTGCATGCAAGTGCATGCATCATAGGGGATCATGACAATTGTAAGAACATTGCAATTGTGAAGACATGGGAGTGAGTTCAAGTTTTCTCTCTACGTTCAAATGGAGTGACAAACAATGGAGAGAAAAATGACTTGCCACATTTTGGGGAGAGTTTTGATGAGCTCATTGACTGTCTGGAAGAGTGGGATAACTTGCAGTTGTCGGTCACTGCATTTGGGGAGAATGAGAAAGATGACCCATACTTTCTCTTGCAGTGCACAAAACCTAAGCACAAGGTTGAGAAAACATTTAAGGATAATTGGGGAACAACCTATGAGAAGTGGGATGTAGTAGTAAGCTTTTTGGTATTAAAAAACATCCAAGAGAGGCCGCAATTACGAACTGCTACATAAGAGTCCACAAACATTTATGTACTCTCATCTAGTAAGAGCTATAAGTTCTAGATGCAACCTGTGCCACAATGAAAGAAGGGTAAGAGTTTCTTCAAATTGGATTTAGACACACATGAGCACATCTTGGGGTGTCTTGGAGTGGTGGACGAGGATGATTGAGATAGTACTAAGAAAATGTAGTCTTATTGCAAGGAAACAATATTCCACTTGTCCTAGAAAATGGAAAATGTATTTGAGACTATGATTCTTTTTAGTATATCCCAACAACCACCATATTGGTTTTATTAAATTATTTTTGTAAATTCCAAATGGTAAATCCCATGCTTATTTTTAGTATATCCCAACAACCACCGCGCTGGTTTTATTAAATTATTTTTGTAAATCCCAAATGGTAAATCCCATGCTTGTTTTTAGTATATCCCAACAATCACCGCACTGTTTTCCCATAACGAATCCACACATCCACAAATCCATTCGTCTTGTAATAATAGAAGCAAACCACCATGCTGTGGCTGTTAATATCCTAGTGCAACCAACCACTACAGTGGCGATCACTTATCCTGCACTACTACCATGCTATCCCTACACTACTATCGTGCTATCCTAAAATTTATTGCACAATGCTATACTACAAAATTTCCCTTTAGACTGGTTATCTTTAACCATCATATTTCAACCACCGGGCTACTTAAAACATTTAAGTACTAACATGGAAGTAGGTCGACACAAAATTAGGTATTACAAGCACCATGAGAAAGTCCACAAGTCCAAGAAATGTCTGCAAGATTTTTACTTTTTCAAAATACAATGATATTTTGCAGCTCAAGGAAATTCCAAACTCCCAACCATGTTAGCAGCCTCTCTATAGCAAGCATCTCCCAGCTCTTTACACCAATCTGATGCACAATGGCAGACCTCTTCACACACTCAGATTACACATTGCCTGCTTGACTCTGCCAACTTGTACACCCATAGTAATTCCTCCTTTTGCTGGGGGTCCTCTTCATCTTGGTCTTTGCGCTCTATACATCTTTGCGCATTAGCTGCCAAAAGAAACCTACATCATGAGCTTGACAAGTATCTTAAAGGAGCAAAAAAAACAATAGCCAGGGAAATTAATATTCTTCGTCTATGCCGATTCCAAGTAATACACCCACCACAAAAGCATGTACTCCTTGTAGCTATTTTCCTCCTTCTCTAGGTCTATTTCTATGAGGAGGTCATCAAACATCGTTTTCAGATAGAACAAAAGAATTCCAAAGTCATTTGGGTATGCCATAGATTCGTAGTAGGTGGATTGGTGTACAAAGTTTTGGGGCTAGATTTCATAATGGGCTCTTCATTTTTTCTGCACTGCACTTAAATAGGGAGAGAGTTCATTGAGCCTGACCTTCTCATTCTTCAGTCTCATGTTAGTTGTCTAATCAAAATATTTTGTCTTACATTAGTTGTCTAATCGAAATCTTTCGTCTCACATTAGTTGACTAATCGAAATCTTTCGTCTCACATTAGTTGACTAATCAAAATCTTTCAGTCTCATATTAGTTGTCTAATCAAAATCTTTTGTCTCACATTAGTTGTCAAATCAAAATCTTTCGTCTCACATTATAGTCCTTGGTGTGTCAGAGGACACTATCTAGTCACATAGCTGAGAAAACATTGCCCAAGTAAACTTTGGAGAAGATTAACAATTCAATAGATTACACACAGATTACATAGATTACATCTCAATGACTCCTTTCCTTAAGATTACATCTCAAGGACTCCTTTCCTTGAGGGGGTCGGCTCCACATTACTTTTAGCAGGTCGCCTTTTTGAGCTCCCTGATTGCAGGCTTGCTCCTTTCTAGAATGGGGCTAGTTCCTTCCTTTAGGGGCCCAACCCCTCCCTTCATGCTGCTTCCTCTTTCCTTGATTTGAGCTTCTTGGTTGTTGTAGGCTTGACCCTTCTTGCTCCTTTTTTGAAGGGGGCTGGTTCCTCCCTTCAAGCTCCTTTTCCTTGCAGTCAGGCTCGATCTTCGCCTTCTTCAATTTGAGCTCCTTGTCTTTTGCATCTTTTGCCCAAATGGAAAATTGAGTTGCAGCATCTACTTTCTCATCGTAGATAGCTGTAGCAGTCAGGCACATTTTATCTATCCCCATGACCTGGGCAATGGCAAATGGCATTCTCTACATAGCGATCTTGCATGCACAAACACCCCAAAGCAAAAAACATGCACATGGTGGTAGCACGTAGGCCATCAAATCATGAAGTCATTTATGATGGGGGTATGGCAGACCATGCATTTTGGACCCTATTGCATAGTAGGACATGCATCCAATTTAACTATTGCGATTGTCAATACCATAGTCTTGCTCTGTACATGTCGAAGTTGCTTCCTTATTCCTTCCTTCATCATCCTAAGGCTGCACATCTTCTCCTTCATCTCCTTCACTCTTTGCTCACTCTGTCCAATAGCTTCATTTGAATCCCTCAGCATTTGTTGAAGCTACTTAAATTGCTCAAAAACATCAACATGGGCCGTTTCTAAGACTTCCACTCTAGTTTGGAAATCTCTCAGGACGACGGAATGCTTTTCAAAACTGTCGAAAGCCACGACAAGCTCGTACCGTATCGTAATCTTGTTGCAAGGTCTTGTAAAGTTACTCTTTGGACTTCCAACAGTGTTTCAAAAAAACAATCCTCACTGTGGCTGCTACCAATTGCTCCACCGTGGCTCCTGCGACTTGCTCCACCATGGCTGCTCTTTACATCCTTCCTGGTCTGGAGAGCTACCTCGTTGTCTTCTCCACCCTGCTTGCTCTTTGCTCCATCCTTCTTGGCCTTGAAGCTATCTTACAATTCTTGCATCACCTTTCTGGTTTCTACATTCTCCCTTTCTAGCTCCTCCATCATCTAGTCTTTTTCAATGTTCAATGCGTTCTGCATGTTGCAGAGCCATTTGTAACTCCTTACTATAAACCAGAAACTTCCTCCTTTTCACTACATGTCTCCCTCCCACAAATGGAGTCTAGCCATGATTAGGCCTTGATGTTGGTTGTTAAGAGAAAATTCCCTTCTTATCTCAGCCCAAGTCTTCCATCTGTAATCTTCTCTGCTCCATTGTGTTCCCCAACACTGCAAACCTTTCTTGAATAGGTGACAAGCCATTAAGAAGTTATAATCATCAAGGGCAGAGTTTCTAAAAATTGTAGAGACCCATATAGAGTCTAGGGACATTAATGCCCCAAACAATTTTACATTTGATTTCCTCAAAGTCCTTCCACAAGGACTGCTAGAGTTGGCTCCCTTTTGCTTTGTATGTTCAGGGTTGCAAATGACAGACAGAGTAGGGTAGTTTCTCCATTTGAGAGCTTTCAAATGTACGACGTGACTAACATTTCAAAAAAGTAGCTGATCCCAATCACCTTGAGGATGTAGAATAGCTTTAATGACCCAGGTGGAAGAAAGCTTCCTAGTAGCTTGTTCTATATAAATGATCCCTAAACCACCTTCCTCTTTAGGTTTATAATAGAAACTCCACCTAACTTTAGCAATTTTCTTACTCCCACCCCAAAGGAAAGATCTACAGATTCTAATGAATCTATAAGGCTTGCCTTGGAAGGGGACCAACAGGAGAGGTAAAAGATTGCAATGGCATAAATGCAATAGTTGAGGACAAATCTTATACCAGCTAGGCTAGCCTAAAACCCTCTCCATTTCTCCACCTTTTTTTGGAATATATCCACCATGAACCAGTCCCACCTCTGTTTCATTGAAATGTCAAACCCCAAAGGTATCCCTAATAGCTTGAAAATAATACCTTTCTTAACTCTATGGCAGCTAAACTCATTTAGGACATCTTGTTCTTCTCCTTTGAGAGTGGCATACCAAGTCTTTGTGTGGTGATCTTGGATCAAGAGGCCTTGCAAAAAGTGTTTAAACAATCCATCACCCTTTTAATATCCTACTCATTATTTCTAGGTGTAAAGCTGGTGTCATCTACAAACTATTGACATATCAATTGTTTTGTAGAAGGTAGATCTATGCCCTTCAATTCTCTTGCATTGCTATGACTTTGAAGAATCCAACCCAAAGAGTTAGCAGCTATTGCAAAAAGTAGAGGTGGTATGGGACAACCCTGTCTAGTGGATCTTTCAAGGATAAAAGGTTGACTCATAGATCCATTCACACAGATCTTGGATGAGGAATTAGTAATAAGTAGTAGCTTTATGTAGGAAATATACAAAAGACCAAGGCCCATGTCTTTGAGAGTTTGAATGACAAAGTCCCATTTCAATCTGTCATACTACCCTATCAAAATTCACCTTGAGGAAACAAATATTTCACTTAGTCTCGCTTGAATACTCAGACCCCTCCCAGATGTTGATTATGGCTTCTAAATGGTGTCTCCCTTTGATAAAGCCTTTCTTGGAGGATCCAAGAATCCACTATTTTTTGATTTCTAAGGGCTAGAGCTTTGGCAAATATCTTGTAACTACAATCAAGCATAGTGAGAGGTCTCCAATTTCCTAACTCCTCTTTAAATTTCTCCTTTGGCATGAGTTTAATGACACCACCATTAATATGAGGAGGTAGGGCCTCATCCCTAACACTCTGTTGCCAAAGAAGAAGTAGGTAAGGTCCAACTATATCCCAAAATGATTTATAGAATTTAATGGGAAGCCGATCTTCACTACGAGTTTTGCCATTTGCCACAACTTTAATGGATTCCTTGAGCTCCTCCAAGGTTAGGGGTTTTTCAAGGTAAACATTATCAAAATTGTGTAAAGTCCTTTCTCTAGCCCTTCTGCATATCTCTCTCGCTCTGTTGATCTCATTCTCAGAGATTATTGAGTAGCCTGAGAGAAAATTCTTCAAATGAAGTTGAAAAGGCTCTACATTCTCTTCTAAACAAGAAGCTAGAGTGTTATCTATTTTTCTAAGTGGAGGTATTTCTTCATTTTACTTTTTCCTTCTTATAAGATTGAATAATTCTCTGATAGGTCTGTCTACCTTACCTTCCCACCAGTCCCCAAAGTAAACTGCTGAGTCATTGAGAATAATTTGCTCTTTACTCCTCAATTCCTTTATTTTTATAAAAATATCATCTTGAGCTTGAGAGTCTCCTTGCCTCGCAAGATTCTCTAATCTACTTATTATATCCCGAATATTGTCCATCCTTTTAGCTCAAATGTTGGCCCTATCTTTTCTAGCCTTTTTAAGCATCTCTTGAGTTTTCCCAACTACTGTAAGCTAGGCATCAAAAGCAGTTCTAACATTAAAAAAAACACTATGCTAGATGGTCTTTATAATCTTCTGTACACTTTTTAGATAAAAAAAGCTTGGGGTCAACTTTGAACCAAGAAGAGGACTTTTGGACTAGTCGAAAATCACAAGTAAGAAGCACATGTTTGTGATCAGAAAGGACGAGGGATGAGAAAGTTTGGGTTTTGAGAAAACTAACTTGACTAAGAAGTTCTTATGAGACATAGATTCTACCTAGTCTAGCCTCTCTTTTATTTAGGTTTGTTTGACTCTTGCACCAGGTAAAAGTGCCTTTGACACCAGAATACACAAGGAATAAAGTCTCTTTGAGCTCTTCCCAAGTTGTAAGTTCACCTCCTTTGATAACAATCCCTTTTCCAAGCCATCTGTAAGTGTAGTCCTCCACCATATTGAAGTCTCCCAAGGAAAAGCAATTGCCCTCTGCATCAAGTACAGAATCCCAAGTTTCCTTTCTGTCCTTAATACTGTTTGGTTCATAACATTGAATTCCTACTCTTTAATTGAATATTTGAGTAAGAACATTGAAGTCCTGCTATTGACTTAAAGTTATGGATAAAAGAAGGGATTGGTTTTTCACACAACATGATGAAGGTAAGGGAGGAACTGCTATAGGGGTTCTCTCTCATTACAACAATGGTATCTCAAATGTTGTATTTGATGTGCAAATTATATTGCCAATCAGATATGATTTGCTTGGTCTAGGATGCATTATACCATCTTTTTCATCGCTCCTAATGCACAACGGTAAAAAACCCACCTCGGGGTGCCTTATTTGAATGTTTGAGTTTATGATGGGCATGATACTTTGCATGTTCCTCCATGCTGGAGCACACTTTAGGGTGGCTTATTTGAATGTGAAAGTATCCAATGGGCATGATACTTTTCATGGATCTCAATCGCTCTCATTTAAAGGTGAGTGCAAAGTTTCATGCCCATCAAATGTGGTTTGCATGGTCGAGGATACATTATACCATGCTCTTCATCAAAGTATCATGCACAACGATAAAAAAACATTGGTCGGGGTGCCTTATTCGAACATGCAAGTATTGGATGGACATGCTACTTTGCATGTGCCTCATTTGCACCCACCTTAAGTCCTGTGCTAAGTATCATGCCCATCATATATGGCATAAATGGTCCGAGATGCCTTATAATATGTTTTTCACCACTTGTCATACACAATAGTAAAAAAACATGCGTTGGGGTGTCATTCAAAAGTGCGAGTCTCTAATGGGCACAATAATTTGTATATGATTCAATATCACCCACCTTCAAGAATTGCAAAGTATCGTGCCCATAGAATATGGTTTGCATGGTTGGGGATGCATTATACCATGTTTTTCACCACCCATTATGCACAAGGGTAAAAACAACTCATTGGGGCGTCTTATTTAAATGTGCAAGTCTTTGATGGGCATGATACTTTGCACATGCCTAATTTTCACCAACATTAAGGTGCATGCAGATTATTGTGGCTATTAGATATGGTTTGCATGGTCTGGGCTTAGGGATTAGAGTTTAGTGTATAGGGGTTAGGATTTAAAGTATAGAGTATAGAGTTAAGGGTTTAGGGTAAATGGTATAGGATTTAGGATGTAGGATTTGAGCATGGTAAAGTATTTGAAAATTTACATGAGCATGTCTTATATATAACTTGCAAAAGGGTATGGAAAAAAAGAGTGCCTATGATCCAAGTCCCCACAAGGATTTATTTATATTTTTATTTGAAAAAAATAATAAAAAAGGTAACCATGATTGCAAGAGGATAGGGAAAGAGGGAATGGATGGAATGGAGGAAAGGGGAATAGAAGGGAAGGGGAGGGGAGGGAAAGAAGGGAAGGAAAGAAAAGCTAGGGGAGGGGAGGGGGGCAAGGGAAGGGAGGGAAGGGGAAGGTTAAGGGAGGGGAGAGAGGGGAGGGGAGGGGGAGAGAGAATGGAAGGGAGTGGAGGGGAGGGGAGGGTTAGAGAGAAGGGAAGGGAAGGGAAGGGAAGGGAAGGGAGGAGAAGGGAAGGGAAGGAAGGGAAGGGAGGGGAAGGGAGGGGAGTGGGAACAGAGTGGAGGGGAAGGGAGGGGAGGGAAGGAGGGGGAAGAGAGAGCTAAAGGGGAGGAGAAGACGAAAGGGTAGAGATAGATGGGCAGGAAGGAGAGTGGGAAGTTTGAATTCTAAGGAGGGTAGAGGAAGAGGAAGGAGAGCAGGAAATTTGATTTTTTAAGGGTTTCATGGCTTACATATCTCCTCTCACCTCTCCCATAACCCAAAGGAGGACATCCTCCTTCCCCTCCCTTCCCACTCCCTTCCCTTTTGCCTTCCCCTTCCCTCTCCATGTCTCTTCTCCCTCCCTTGTCTGTCTCTCTTCTCCCTCCCCTCTCCTCTCCTTCTTCTCCTTCCCTTTGCCTTCCTCTTTCCCTCTCCCATGCTTTCTTTTCCCTCCCCCTTCCCATCCAAACACCATAATCACATGGTCATGGCCACGACCACAAATGTTTTTGAGCATGCACAGCATGCGGTGTTGGGCCACACGAGGAGGCATTAGGGATGAGGAGGGGTATTAGGGAGGGGGAAGTGTGTGGCCATGGATATATCCCCCCCCCCTCGCTCTCTCTCTCTCTCTCTCTCTCATGCATCCCTTGCTGGGCGTGGTCATGTGAGAGGGGGGGGGAGGGGGAGAGAGAAGGGAAAGAAGGGTTGTCTATGGCCATGGCTATGCCCCACCTCCCCTCTCTCTCCTCCTCGCCCTTTGCTCTCTCTTCCCCTATCCTCTCCCCCTCCCCTCCTTCCCTCTCGTCCTTCCTTTCTCCCTTACCTTCCTTCCCATCGAGTCCTCTCCTCTTCCCCTTCGTCACCGTCTCCTTCCCTTTTCTTCCCCCTTCCTTTCCTTCCCCTTCCCTTCCCCCTTCCCTTCCCTTCCATTTCCTTCCCCCTTCCTTCTGCTCTCTCTTGCCCTCCCCTTCCTTCCCCCCTTCCCTTCCTGCCCCTTCCCCTTCCCTTCCCTTCTACATCTCGTTCCCTTCCCCTCTCTTTCTCTCTCTCACCCCCCTCCCTTTCCATCCCTTTCCCCTCCCTCCCCTCCGTCAATATCCAGGGCATAAATCCCACGCTGATATGGATGAACTAAAAGGACCGTGGGGATGTCCTTGCCATGCATGCAATTGTGGTGCACTTGTGCCATAAAATGTACCAATGAACTTCCATCAATGAACCACGGGCATGTCTATGCCATGCATGTGTGTGGATCAACCCTGTGATGCCATATCTACTACTGATGAACTACTATCTTAAAATGTCACTGTTGCATGGTGTTTGTCAACACCATTATAAAGTCCTTTGCAATTTTACTATTGTTACTTTTTCAAACTTTAAACGTTGTTTATTGGAACCATTATTGATCCTTTGAGATTTTAGATTTTTGAAACTCTCAAAAGGTGTTTATTGACAGCTTGGAGATTTTAGAGGACTCTTATGGTGGTAAATTAATGTCATGAATGGGCCTTAAAATACAGACATACATATATACATTGTAACTATGCCTATGATCTAATATCATAGTATTCACTTATCATGTAATGTCATGCTACTCGTAGAGGATATGAAAGTCTCAATCTCTATAAGATGTTACATTATATTTTGCACTTTTCATTTGTTGCAGTTCCAAAAATTACAAAATTATCTTACTTTTTTCTTTTCATATGTTTTCTTAAGAATTGATTTAATTTTTTACAAAAATGCTAAAGTACTCCAAATGTATGTATAAAAATGAAGTTGGAGAGTGCACTTTCTAAAAGTACTTATAAAAATGAATTTGGAGAGTGCACCAATCCAAAATTCATGAAATACATCTTTTGAGGGAAAACTAAATATCCGGGGTAACCCTGACCCTTTTGACCATGATTGCTTCCACCTTGTCCCATGCTCTTAGTTTGCTTAGTTATAGCAAACTGCCCCTCTATTTTAGCCTCATCTTGAATTGCTTAAAAAAACATCTACAAGCAAGATCCATGTTTGGGTTGCAAAATTGACTTGAGTGTTCACCATTGCCACTCCTTATCTAGGCATTCATACAATTGATTAGAAAGTTTGTAGAGAATCTCTAGATTTTTACCTCGTACCTGTATGTTGCCACTGTGACATGACGTTGGGGGTAATAAACTTCACGCACCTCTTCACTTCCTGTTGCTTTCGAACTTAGTGATAGAGATATTCATCACTGGGAAAGGGACATTAAAAAGAAGCTTTTGTACCAAGGGACCACACCATACTATCCTCCCTTATATGAGAATGAAGATGGTAACATCCCAAGTGATATCGCTCTTATTTTACTTTCTGATTGTGATATCCCATCCATAATTTTTGTTTGCTTGTAGTAATATTATACTATTTGAATCAAATAATCATTTTTTCATATGTATTTCAATCCCTCCATTCATACCCATCAAATTAAAATTTTCTACTTTAAACCTCACCAACACAAAAGGTAGCCTCCATAATAAGGCTCTTTGGGAATGATAGTGGCATAATTTTCTCTAGTTGGAATGCATGCAACTCATTTTGTTTTTGTTAATTAAATTGAACTCTTTTAATTTGAGAAAGGATTATTTCTTTAATGTTTAAAATCTACTTGATGTATTCTTGGTGTAAGGCCAATTAATTTGTTATTCTTTAATTCCATTCTTACTCTACTTAGGTTTGTATCAATCATATCTAACTTAGAATTGCAATGTGAGAATAAAATGATATCTAAGTATTTTATCAAGTGAGAGAATCAAGAATTATATAAACTTGGAAGGTAAATTAGTTGAAGTTGGATCGTCCTAAGAGCAAGGAAATAGGTCTCATTGTAAAGAAACCTTCTTTTGTTTGAGAAGGCCTTTCATAATTCAATGCCGCTTTAGTTAGTATGTACATGAGCGAACAAAGCTTTTATTATTTGTTCCTTGGATTCCATGGAAATAGTAGCTGAAATGATATCTGTTTTTCCTATAAATAGCACATCAATTCGATTTGTGACATGGCCTTTAACCATTAAGGAATATGTAAAAAATCATGTGTAATCATTAAAAGGGTTCTTTTAATTAGACAATTTACACACTTTTAATATAATTATGCTTATAAAAGGGACTTCAAAAGGTTTATACATGATTAGGATAAAATAGTTACGTAAGCTAAGGTTATTTATATTTGTCCCTTGAGGACACGCATTTTATAGGCCTTTAACATATTCCCTTTCCTTTTTCTATAAAAAAATTAATTTCTAATACTGAATAATTATAGTCTTATGAATGCATATTTACTTAACAACCCCTAGCATTCTTTAACAAAATTTGATTCATGTAGAGAGATGAACTCATGGAAGGAAGTTTGAGAGCATGCGCATTGCATAATCGTCCTCATGAGACAATCTTGACCCAAGGATATCAAAATGCTCTGAGGGAGGACCAGGTGATAGAAGAGCAATAAAATACAAGCATTGAAGAGAAGGATGCACTGAATGAGGATGAAATTATGAAAGAAGTGATAAATACTTACTTTGATGATCCTTCACCCCAAGATGAAAGAGATGTAGATGTCCTAGAGATTAGGGAGGATATCATGATTCCTGAAGAGGAAAGCTTACAACATGATGCAAGCACCATGTTATATGAAGGGGCAAGAAAATATCATCTTGCAACAACTCTTCTAATCTTCAATCTATGGATGGTCACATGCTAGCATTTTGTCCCTATTCTGGTAAGAGTTTTGATGTACTTCAAGTAGTGTCTCACAACATGTACTTTCAATTTACATGGCTTTGAATTCATTGAATGGATCGATGTTTCAAGTTACTTCAAATACTACTTCCAAAAGGAAACACAATTCCTGACTCAAGACAGGATGCAAAGAAAATTCTTACATCATTAGGAAAGGATAACAAGTCAATTCATGCATGTCCCAATGATTGCATCCTTTAGGGATCCTTTACAGAGGAACATATGAGTGCTCTACAACTTGTCCCCAATGTGGTGCATCTCAATACCGAAAAGACACACGAGGACAAAAAATTATGGGAGATTTCCTATGACACATGCCCATATTAACATGCATATCACATCTATTTTGTTGTGGATCATTAGCTGGACTTATGGATTGGCATGCCTGCAATCGCTCCACGGATGGAACCTTAAGGATCCCTATAGATGGAAAGGCTTGGAGGCACATAGAAAAGAAGTGGCCAGAGTTTGGGCTTGTGAGCCTCGACATTTACATCTTGGATTGGCTATGGATGGTGTTAATCCATTTGGACATCAATCCACATCACGATCAACATGGCCAGTAGTAGTAGTCACAGTCTATAACATGGTCAACTTGGCCAGTAGTAGTCACAGTCCACAACATTCCTCCTTGGCTAACCACCATAAAGAAAGGGCATTTGATGTTGGCACTCATTGTGCTAGGCAAGCACAAGGTGAAGAAAATGGATGTGTATCTAGCCCCCTTGGTAGATGAGTTGCAAATGTTATGGAATGGCATGCAGGTCTATGACATTTTAAAGCCTTTGTGTCAATGCCATTTTCAAGTAAAAGGCATTCTGATGTGGACCATGCATGATTATCCCGGATTGCATGATTGCTCAGGTACAAAATGTCAATTCCTCCCGACTCACCAAAATCAGTTTGTGATTGTTTGTTTTGCGATAACAAGATGGTGTTCTTCTTTCACTTCTCAAGACTATTTTTTTTTGTCCCATAATTTTAATAGGTCTCCAAGTGCAAATACAGTGCATGTCCCCTTTGTGGAGATAGTTTGTGCAGCCCGTGCTCAAAAACCTTTTAAAAACGGTATATGAGAAGCACAGGCGGTTTCTTCCTATGGACCATCCATGTCAATTCAATCCATCTTTTGGGGAGGTTGAACTAGATCCTATTCCTCCGATCATGAGATTTGGTGATTGGGAGCGACTTTGGCAAGATCCAGAAGTCGAAACACCTCCACTTGGCATGCAACGTCTTTCCATATTTTTCTCTCTTCCTTATTTGAGGCATCATAAAGTGACATATCTGCTAGACCCACTGCATATATTTAAAAATGTGTCAAAAAGTTTATGGAAACATATGATTAGGGATAGAGATACTCCAAAAGCATGAGAGGACGTGAAATTGATGAAAAACAAAAGACGTTTTTTGCCAAAACAAAACCGTGCCAGCAAGGTGATTTTACCAAAGGCACCAAGGGTATTGACAAAAGTAGAGGAGGCCAGGTGAAGATTGTTATTGTGGGTATGAAAACCCCAACTGGGTACATGCATAATTTAAAGGGTGCCTTTACTTTGAATGGAAAACTAAGTGGTCTAAAGTCACATGATTGGCACAAAATGGTACAGGCAACCTTATTTCCATGCACTTGCAAATTTTGAAACATTTTTTAACTCTTTTTTCAATTTTGCTAACACATGATTGTTACTGTAGTATGTACTTCCAATTGCTTTGCGAGGATGCAATACTAAAGAGGCATCAAATGCCATCAACAAGCTTATTGTATTTGTGAGGTATGTCAAAGGGTTTGCTAATGCATGTCTAATCTCCCTTCTCATTGCAAAAGTTAGCTACATTGCTTACCAATGGTTACCGTGCAGGATGATATCATCAAAAGAAATCAAGAAGTCATCCATTTCAAAATTGAGAATTATTGCCCATAAAAGCTGTATGTTTGATTGAATAGGCATTTCCAACAAGTATCATGGACATCCAATTGCATCTACTTGTGCACTTGGCCGATGAAGTGGCATATGCAGGCACTTTACATAACTGATGGATGTTTTTCTTGGAATGGTTTATGAAGGTGTTGAAAGGGTACATAAGACAAAAAGATAGACTAGCTCGGGAAGCATGGAAGAAGGATGGCTCATGTAAGAGTCAATGTTTTACATTACAGAGTTTCTTGTACAACTCATGCCAGACATGCCTCGACTTTAGGATGATAATGATGACCCATGGGTTGTAGGAGAGATTGGACAAGGGAAGGGAAAGAAAAAGAAAATGACTGTATCTTTGCATCTCAAAGTTAACACCTTTTATCTTTACAATTGTGGAGAAATGGAGAAATGGATCAAACAATATGAACAAGGAAGAGCAAAAAGAGAGGAGGATAGAAAAGCATGGTGAAGGGTCAATAGAAATGCATGCTAAATGCACCATTGATTGGTTAGAAGACACTCGTGAAGATGCTAGTCAAAGAGGGAGATTGTGACAGATACGGAGGAAGAATTTGCACGAGGTTGTGATCTAAAGTTATATAATCATGTTGCTTTTATTTACATTTGTTTATAAACTTTTTGTATATATTAACAAGGAGAATCCATTACCTTTATAGTACCATTCATTCAATGCAATGGGCGTATGGTAATCACTACAAAGTAGAGAAAATTGATGAAAAGCGCAACACATTTGATCGAGTAGTCATGGCCAACTTTTTACAAGACAGTAGAGAGAGTGCAAGGGATACAAATCTCATCGCAGGCAAAATGGGTTATGTTGGAATCATACAATATATTTTGCAAGTGAATTTTAGAAAATTTCAAGTATTTATATTTGATGTGAAATGGTCAAAGTCATCTACAAAGGTGCTCAAGCTACAGAAAGGATCCAAGTTGGTTTTTTGCCATTAACTCAAACAAAAATTTGGGATGGCCTTATTGACCTTAGTGACACATTTGGGATGACCTTACTGACACATTTGTGCTACGCATGCACTACGAGCAAGTAAGCATTTTTCTAAATGGATATTATTTGTCCTTCCACCTCATTAAATCTTGCATGAACATATCATGGATTTTTGTCTTAGGTGGTCTTTCAAACCTGATTGAGTGGACAACCAGTGGAGGTTTGTGATTCAAGTTGTACCTAGAAATCAACATGTCTTTTCAAGATGTGGAAATAGAGAATGAAATTGAAGATCAAGAAATAGATCGGTTGGAAACCAGCACTTCTAATAACCCTTCTACTAGATTTTTTGGAACATGAAGATAGCTTGAGTTTCTCAGAGGGTTTCTCAAACACTGACTTTGGGGACCTCGCTCTACATGCTGAAGATATGCGAGACTTGGCCATGGATGATCGAGAGGATGAGAGATCATACTCAGGATGGAGATTCCAGCGAGGCTATGATTGATTAAATGATGAAGGGAAAAACTGATACAATATATATTTATTTGTCAATGGCTTTTATTGTTGGAATGTGTTGGGTTAAATTCACCATGCTAATGTGCTGGATAGTTAATGCTAATATACTTGCAAGTTTATCAACACTTTTATTAACGTTGTGTATTTCACAGAGAGCTTTTCAATGCTTTTATTGATGCTTATGTCAGTGCTTTCTTCATAGCTTAATGCTTATATGGATAGTAATATTGACGGTAATATCGACAGAAACTTTGGCATCCCTCTATCTTTCTACTTATATCAACAGACGTCATTTTCAATGCACAATAAGAAAATATCGAGAAAGTAAAGTCCAGCTAGATCAAAGACTGGTTGATTGAAAGATGATTGCATGAATGAATGCATGTATGGCTACATGTTGAACATGTCATGTGTCATCATGGACTATGCAGTTGCTTTGTAGAAGGGGCATTTGGATATGAAGCTCATCGATATAGCCATGAAGATGTAATCCGGTAGGTTATGACATACAAGAGTGTCACCAACCCAAAAGAGCTGACAACAATGCCAAAGGTATGCTAGAGTAGAGCTATGATCTTTGTCGAATGATGTAGCATGAGAGTTGAAGAAGAGTGCATAGTCAGTGTGGATAGGGGATCCAAAGGCTGAAAATATGGGGCCAAAGGTGAAAGCATGATATTCTATTTTGCTAATGAAGACGCCTGTAAAACTGACAAGCTACGGCAACCTGTCAAAATGTATGCTCAACTATCATGAACTAAAGGTTGTCTATTGTGTGCATGCCAAAACATCCATTAGTGTAGGTCTGTCAAAGGCTTGGCAAGAAGGAGTTGATAGTATAAAGGCATAAAAGCTTGAAATATTACTAAAAATGCATAGACGTCCTTGAGGGATATGAGGTGCTGAATGCTGATGTAGCAATTGATCTGTAATTTAATCTTGGATCCAACCACTAATCTGTGTCAAGTATGGACTCTATACGACATCCATAATTGCATTTTGAAACATTGAGGTTCCCCAAGTTGAACTATGTCTGAACCTCATGATGTCCATTGCATTGGGTCAAGACAGCATCAATGCATAAATATTGTCATATTGAGGAGCGATCTGCCGATTGGAAGAGGTGGTGATAACTAGATCCAAGGGTGGTGCAATGCGGCATGAATGAGCTGATGTTGGAATGTCCTGAAGACTGATCTCTTGATCTGCACTACCGAAGTAAATTTGTCCAAGGTATGCTCCATGTTAGAGGTGAAAGCATCAGGGAGCAATGTTGGAATGAAATCACCTGAAGAGCTGAATGCACCATGGCATATATCTCCACATGTTGTTGGAGATGTGAGTGCCTCATACTGAGGACTTATCTGCTAAATAATTGCATGACCAATGGTGAACTCCTACTGAATATGTGTATCTAGTGTGGCATAAATGGAGTTAGATACATGCATGAATGTGATGGGTATACATCACTAGAATCAGGCTGTGCTGATGTAGATGGGACTATCTCATGTTGAGGGCTTACCGCCAACGTGTCTCATGCTAAGGGCATACCAAAAAATGTACATGATCTGAATGTGTGGGATGATCCATGCTAGCAAGTGGCGCATCTGTGTCTAATCTCTCAAGAACAATGAGACTCAATTCTGCATCATAAACTAGTACATACCCCATGGCAATGAGTGGCCAAAGTAGGTTTTCTTTCCACTCACGGATTTCATCCAGAGTCATGGCTGGTGTATCATCAACTATGTGATGTGGATGAGTCCATGCTAGAGGCAATCTAGTGCTCTATGCAAGACGCTTACCTATGCACCGATGAGAGTGTCTACCCATGAGAATACTGTGTGAAAACTACCACTTGGGGAACTATCAAAACCAAGTTATGTGATGGAAGAGCAATCATGTGCCAAGGATCAAACTTATAGTAAAGTGATGACAATTGTGTGTCGAGAGTAGCCAAGAGGTTGTACAAGGGTGATGTGTATGTGTACGAAAGCAATCCAAAAATAGTCAATAAAAATGAATGTACATGGGTGGCATATGTGTGTGCAAGAAGAATGAAACAACCTTGAATTCGAGGAAGATAACTCCCAAGTGTCACTGATGTATGAAATTGCTTAAATGCCAAGAGACTTAGCTGATGGTATCAGATGTTTTAATGTGTATACCAATGATAGAACAAATCGACTCATGCCGAGATGGGAACTAATTGAGTGATATGGAAATGGCTTACTTGGCTTGGTGGAGTTGAATTTCCTCTATGCTATGCTATTCTATATCTAGACTACACGTTGAAGTGCAAAATGCAGCAAATGAATTTTATCTGGATTCATTTTAGGTGCTGGAGTACGTTGCATTGGATCGGCGGGAGGTGGTTCTGCTAATGAGGATTTAATGTTTTTAACCTATGGAAAAGTCAAACTGCAAATCTAAGGTGCTCATCACATAGAGCACAATCTGGTTATCATTTTTTCTTTTTTTATCATCTCCAAATTGAATTTACACCTAGATCAAAAGTATGGCTCCCAGCAGGATGGCCAAACTTTGATCCCAAGAGGGTGATCAAAATGATGAACTGGATAAAGGGTGATGTGGCAAACTGAGGTTATATGCCGATTACAAATTATGCCTATGTGACATTGTGTGCTTAGAAGGCACTGATGATGTGGCATTACCATGCAGCATGTTGACTGGGCATGCTGAGGTGGCCTGGCCACATGTATTGTTAATATGGCAAGGTGCCAAGTGGCAAATAAGGTGCCTCAGTAGATGATGTGGCAAATAGGTAGCACTGCTACTAATGTAGCACCATGATGACATGGTAGGGGGTGCTCTTGCTGATGTGGTAGATATCGATAGGGTGCCATGTGGCCCTTTAGATAAGGCTACCATGTGCTAGCATGGAGACCAAGTCACTGAGTTAACCTTATCCCTTAGGGTTGGTTCCAAGAGCACCACATGTCAGTTTGAGATAAGATAAGGAAGCAAAATCTTTAAGATTTGGAAAAAATATATTAAGAATCCCTTTTAGACAAGGATTTCCATTGGGTTGGTCGCTATTGATGGGTGTTTGGCATCGGTGGTCATTGATGCTTCATGTAAGCATTTTAGAGCTGGAGGACATGCTGCACGTGTGCTTGGAGTCGATCTCACTGTTGAGATATCAAGCTCTACCCCCGATACATCTCCTGGATGACTATCATTTATGTCACCGCCTATGTTAGTTGTACTCGTGGTGTAGTTAGACTACCACGTATGTTTTTGGTTTGGGTTCACATATGAACCACGTTTTCTAGGGTTTGACATATAGGGTATTTCCCTCTTCTATTGTATTGTTGTTGTGTGCAAAAGTGAAGAAAGGCTTCACCCTCCAACCTTGTGTCCTCTCTCTTTTGTGTGTTGTGAAGAAAGCTGAACTTGAGTCTCCTATCTCTCTCCCTTATTCTTTACATGGTATCAGAGCCTTGTTCGTGGTAAGGAGCTCAAGAAAGCAAGCCAAGTTTGTGGTGTCCTGGTAAGAGGACCAGCGTTGCTTTCCTATTTTGAGCTTGGGAGCAAATCTCTGCAGGTAGCACAGCCAGAAGTGCAGGAGTGCACTGTTACAGATTGAGAGGCCCTTCGCGGTGTGGCGAGAGTGCAGTATATGCTGCGAGTAAGGGCAAAGCCCTTGGTGACTTTATTTTTTTGATTTGAGGCCGTTTCGGGGCCCATTTTGAAGGCGGAAGTTCTTCGCAGGCACTCAGAAAAAGGCCCTGTTTTTCCACTGCGCGCGGCTAGTCGGTGGAAAGGTGCCACAGAAATTGCATCGTATGCCTGTGTGCAGAGATATTGGGAGTTGCAGATTCATGCCTATTGCTTGTTGATGCAAAATCGTCACTAGGAAGTGACTATGTGGTGAAATACCACTTTCGTCAGTGTTGCAGATCTGTCCCTGTGAGGCTTTTTGCAGAAGTTTTGCTATTTGCCCTTGTGAGGCATTTGCTGTGTTTACAAGTTGCTGTTGCAATTCGTGATTTGTAAAATGTCTGAGAATCTGTCTACCATTGTCAGTGAGAAGCTTGACAAGAACAACTTCCAAGCATGGAAGTTCAGGATGACAAACTTCCTTATGGGAAAGGGAGTTTGGGAGTACATCAGTGGTGAAACTGCAGAACCAGTTTTGGGTGCTGCTCCCACTCCTGCTGAATTGAAGGCCTTTAAAGAATGGCATGAAAAAGCCAGAAAATGCCTGTATTGGCTGTCTGTTAGCATTTCAGATTCTATGATTGTGCATATACAGGATGTAGAGACGCCTAAGGAGGCATGGGATACATTGGTGAAGCTGTATAGCACAAATACCAAAGCACGAAAGATGCAGCTAAAGCAGGAGTTGCACAATGTGCAAAGGAAAAATCTGAATATAAATGAATATTCCTTGAAGGTGAAAGGCCTTGCAGATTCTCTTGCCTCCATTGGAGCACCTGTTGATGATGAGGACTTAGTGTCTGTGACCTTGAATGGTCTTGGGAAAGATTATGCACAGTTTCGGACATCCATTGGAGTCCGTGAAACATTTCCTGATTTTCAGGAACTTATTGCTCTCTTGCTGAGTGAAGAGCAAAGGAATGGTGGTTCAGCCACCTCAACTTCTCAAGAGACTGCTTTCTACTCGAATACAGGTAGAGGCAGGGGTAGAGGAAGAGGCCGTTTTGGTGGCCGTGTAGGAAATCAGAACCAACAGCAACAACAGGAAAACCAGTCCTATGGAGGAGGACGTGGTAGTTCTAGAGGCAGGGGGAGCCAAAGAGGCCGTGGTTCATGGCAAAGGAACCAGCAAATAAACAGCAGCACAGAATGCTATTATTGTGGAAAGCCTGGACACAAGGAGAATACATGCTATAAAAAGCAGAATGACATCAAAAGTGGGAAGTTGCAGCAAAGCAACTATGCATCATCAAGTGGGCATGGTGATGACAGAAATGAGCACCTTTTTGTGATGCAGCATATGGTTAACTCCATGTCAGGAGATGCTGCAGCTTGCAATGATGTTTGGTATGTTGATTCAGGTGCCTCTAACCACATGACCAGTCATGGTGAGTGGTTTCATGATGTTAGAAATTTGGATAAGCCAGGTTATGTTGAAACAGGTGATGATACTGCGCACCCAATTACGCAGGTTGGTAAAGTGCCATTGGCTATGCAGGATGGCAAAACGAAGTACTTGGCAGATGTACTTCATGTTCCAAAAATCACTAAGAACCTGGTTTCAGTTGGCCAGATGGTTGAGCAAGGTCTGCAGGTTAGATTTAATCCTGATGGATGCTTTGTTGAGGACTTGAAAAATAAATGCCGCTTGGTTGCGAAAGGCAACAAAAATGGCAGAATGTTCACCTTGGATGTTGATATGCCTGAGGTGAAAGCTGCTATGTTTGCGCATGGGAGAGGTGTCATAGCAGATATTGAGATATGGCACAAGCGCATTGGGAATGTGAATATACAAAGGCTGAAATCTATGCAAACGAAAAACATTGTTGCAGGTTTGCCTAAATTCAGAGTTGAGGGAATGCAAAAGGTATGTGAAGCATGCCAAATGGGTAAGCAGGCCAGACATGCATTTCCCAAAAATGCTAAGGTGAGCAGAAGACCTTTGGAAGTGATCCATTCATATGTTTGGACAACCAAAGCTGCTTCTATTGGTGGATGCCATTATTATGTGACGTTTATTGATGACTACACTAGGAAGGTGTGGATTTATTTTATGAAGCACAAAAGTGAAGTGTTCAGCCATTTCAAGGCTTTTAAGGCCATGGTTGAAAAAGAGAAAGGTGTGCATATTAAAGAGCTAAGATCTAATGGAGGGGGAGAGTACTTTTCAGAAGAATTTTGTGAATATCTAAAAGAACAGGGAATTCAAAGGAAGTACTCATGCAGGTCTACCCCTCAGCAGAATGGGGTTGCAGAAAGGAAGAACAGGCATATTGCAGAAGTAGGACGGGCGATCCTAAATGAGAAAAACATGCCTGATTATTTTTGGGCTGAAGCAGTAGCAACTGCTGTTTATATTATGAACAGAACCCCCACTGCAGCTGTCCATGGCATGACGCCTGAAGAAATGTATACAGGCCAAAAACCAGATATTTCTCACTTGAAGGTATTTGGTTGCATAGCTTATGTTCATGTTCCTGATGAGAAGAGAACAAAGCTGGATCCAAAGGCAGAAAAATGCATCTTTATTGGATATGCTCTGCACCAGAAAGGGTATCGCTGTTATAACCCTTCCACCCGCAAAATGCAAGTGAGCAGAGATGTTGTTTTTGATGAAATGAGCAGCTGGTATGCACCAACTATTATGGTAGGAGATGCAGATGCAGGAAATGGGAATGCTGCAATAAATGCAGAGCAGCAATCTCAAGCCTTGAGTGGACCCAGAGAGTCCTCTACTAGTGGATCTAATGCATGGACAGGGAGATTGAGATCTAGTGAATCGTCACATGGCAGCCCTGATAGTGTTGTGCAGGTATCACATAAGGGAAAAGAAAAAGTAGACCATGCTCCAGTGTTTGATGTGTCTGCTGGTAGCTCTCATGTTGATGGAGAGTCAAGCGGCTCTGAAATGAGCCTTGATGAGGAACTTGGGATTCCTTCTGTTGTTACACCTGGTGCAAGGAAAAGCAGGCATGATTTAAAGACTCCTGCAACTGATCCAGTTGTACGGAGGTCCACTCGTATTAAGTATCCAGTTGACAGGCTGAGATATGATGGGTATACAGCACATCACTATGCTTATATGGTCAAGGTTCTAGAGGAGCCAGAGCCCACATGTTTTGAGGATGCAGCAGGGCATAAAAACTGGGAAGCAGCTATGGATGAAGAGATGGCTGCCTTGGATGCAAACCACACTTGGGATTTGATGCCTTTGCCTCATGATAAGAAGGCTATTGGCTGCAAGTGGGTTTACAAAGTAAAGCACAATGCTGATGGGTCTGTTAGCAGGTACAAGGCAAGATTGGTTGCCAAAGGTTTTGCACAGACATATGGAATTGACTATGAGGAAACTTTCAGCCCAGTTGCAAGGATGGCAACCGTGAGAGCAGTAATTGCTATGGCTGCTGCAAAGGGATGGTCTTTGCATCAGATGGATGTGAAAAATGCCTTCTTGCATGGTGATTTGCAGGAAGAGGTTTATATGATGCAGCCAGAAGGTTATGAGGATAATTCACACCCCGATTTTGTATGCAGGTTGCGCAAAGCCTTGTATGGCTTAAAACAGGCGCCGAGGGCATGGTCAGACAAGATAGGGCAATATCTTGTCACTATTGGATTTCAGATTTCCAATTCAGATTTTTCACTTTATGTGAAAAGGACAAACAGAGGGATTGTGCTTGTAGTCATCTATGTTGATGACTTGATTATTACAGGTGATAGTGATGCAGACATTAATGAAGTGAAGCTGCTGTTGAAGCAGAAATTTGAGATGAAGGATTTGGGAGAGCTGCGTTACTTCTTGGGCATTGAGGTTATTAGATCCCCGAGTGGGATATGGCTGTTGCAAAGGCAATACGGTTTGGACATGCTGTCCAAATATGGGATGACAGGCTGTAAGCCTATCTCTGTTCCATTGGAGCAGAATGTGAAGCTCAATGCAGAGATAGGTGAGCTTCTTGAAGATATTACTATGTACAGGCGCATAGTAGGTAGCTTGATTTACATGACTATAACCAGACCAGATTTGAGCTATGCTGTGGGGCTGGTGAGTCAGTTTATGCAGGCACCGAGGAAGCCACATTTGGATGCGGCTAGGCGCATACTGCGGTATGTGAAGTCCAAACAGATGCTGACTGGGCTGGTAGTGTCTCAGACAGGAGATCTACTAGTGGTTTTATGTTTTCTCTTGGGAGTGGTGCCATCAGTTGGAGCAGCAAGAAGCAGCCAACAGTTGCCTTGTCGAGCACAGAGGCTGAGTACAGGGGTGCAGCAATGGCTGCATGTGAGGTAGCTTGGTTACGGAAGCTACTTGCAGATATGGGACAGTCAATTCATGCAGCAGTTGTCATTCATTGTGACAACATTAGCAGCATCATGCTTGCTAATAACCCAGTTTATCATGCTAGAACAAAGCACATTGAGGTGCATTATCACTTTGTGAGAGAGAAGGTTCTAGCTGGTGAGATTGATCTTGTCTATGTCAGCACTGAGGAGCAGGTGGCTGATATTTTTACGAAGGCATTGGGTACCGAGAAGCTTCGCAGATTTAGGAGCTTGCTTGGTGTACGTGAGATGGATTTGAGCTTGAGGGGGAGTGTTGAGATATCAAGCTCTACCCCCGATACATCTCCTGGATGACTATCATTTATGTCACCGCCTATGTTAGTTGTACTCGTGGTGTAGTTAGACTACCACGTATGTTTTTGGTTTGGGTTCACATATGAACCACGTATCCTAGGGTTTGACATATAGGGTATTTCCCTCTTCTATTGTATTGTTGTTGTGTGCAAAAGTGAAGAAAGGCTTCACCCTCCAACCTTGTGTCCTCTCTCTTTTGTGTGTTGTGAAGAAAGCTGAACTTGAGTCTCCTATCTCTCTCCCTTATTCTTTACACTCACCCAATGTAGTTGATGGCACTGATCTCAAAGGTGCACTACTAAGAAATGCTCTGTATTGCATGCATTCAAGGGGTAAACAAAGAGACGCTAGCCGGTAAGGCAAGCAAAGAATAGAAGAAAACTTACCCAAAAGAAGACAAAGGCAAACCAAAGTCTGTGCAAGGTCACGTCAAGATGCGTGTGGGTTGTAGGTACTTAATCTTCCAAGATTTGATGGGCGAGAGGTGTGAATTTGAAATTTGCGGGAGTAGCAAAATTTTAGCTGATGGTTTTTCCCCCTCCGGTGATACACGTCAGCAGAATTGGATATCCCAAACAAGTGCAATGTGGCCTAAAATGCTTAAAAACACAAATAGGCCAAAGGACATGCTATCAGGTTTGGTGCTGTGTATTATTAAATGCAATGACCTTTGGCATGCTGATGAGCCATATAGAAAGCAAGTGCATGGAAAAAGAAAAAATTCAAAATTGTAAATAGTGTTGGATTTATTAAAATATATTTTCACATGCACAAATTACACTTTTCCAACTCCTTCCATTTTAGGGTGAATCTAGATACCAATACCAACAACTATCAATGTTTTAAGACTACCATGCACTAGTCCCAATAGTTTGGATTCCAAATTTTCAATCCATTTTGGTTTTCAACAAATCAAAAAAAAGTTATAGAGCGTGCCCTCAAATGGGTATGCATCACTTTAGCACAATAGCTTCTCGGTACGAAGAAACCTTGTAATTTTATGGACATGATGAGAGTGTTTTGATATTTGTAACAATCCCACGTTGTCGCCTAAAATTAGTTGTCTTTAAGATTGAAAATTTTCCGTTTAGAACAGCACACCTCAGTCATGTGTTTTGTCACATATATCTTGCTTCAAAAAAAAGTCTTCAAGGGTTTAGGATAGATTAGGTGTTATAGAGCCCTCCAATGGATATAGAGGGTTGGCAACAACAAATAAGATGAAGATTTTGTGGGCATATTTGAGCATTGAACAAGGTCATGATTTTGTATTTAGTACCAATCACATCTGGACTCCAACACAACTAATGGAAATATGGCCCTTGAGGGGTCCCCTTTAGGGGCAAGCGCTGTGTTGGAATATGTCCCTTGCCCCTAAAGGGGACCCCTCAAGGGCCATATTTTCTTCAAGTTTAAATACTACTATTTTTTTCATTATTGTCTATCTTTAAATAATCTATTTGCCTTTTGAAATCAGTTTCAAATAATGTGTTTGAGTATTGTACATAACTGGGGTAAAGGCACAGTGACCTTTAACCCCCACAACCTGCCCCCACCCTGCAACCTGCTTCTTTTTGTTATCTCCTGAAGAAGAGGCACCATGTGAATGATCATCATGGGAATGAGAGGACTTTTTAATATCCCAAACAAGATTCCACGGAGCCTTAGTATACCAAGACCATTTGAAGGAGTCGCCTGGGAAGCTATGTCTCAACTTGTTGGGAAGGAACCTAACCATCAGTTGCTTGTTTCAAGATAAGGAAACTAACCAGAAGAGAGCATCTCGAGAATAAAAATATGTGACAAAAACCTTTGAGACCATCTCTCAATCCTCCTTACAAGGAACATAATCACTTAGTAACCTGTATCTCAAGCTCCATAGCTTGGAATGAGGAGCTTTTTGAATTGAATCAAAGATGAGAAGTGGCTCTACAAGAAGAGCTCAAGATGCCTCATGAAGATGGGAATATCAACAAGGTCTTTGGCTCTCTCTCACGAAGAACTCTCTCGAAGAATGAACCTCATGAATCTCGCTCTCAGAGAAGGTGGATGCCTCACATAAGGAGGGCTTAGTGCCTTGACAAGATGCAAGGGCTTGTGAGCACCAGGTGCTCTGATACCATGATAAAGTGGGGAGAGAGAGAGAGAGATAGACAGACAAACAAACAGGCAGATGGACAGATAGACAGACAGACAAACAGACAGAGAGAGACAGAGACAGAGAGAGAGGAGTGCACATGATATAGCTACGTGTACACTATGTTGTATTAAGCATAAACATTAATATACATGAGAACCCCTTAGGGTTAGGTTTTGACCCAATGCCCTATCTAGATGGTGCAATTCACACTATCCTTAACAATCAGACCCTTACAAAAGGTTTTTTGGTAGGGAGGGAGGGAGGGAGGGAGGGAGGGAGGGAGGGAGAGAGAGAGAGAGAGAGAGAGAGAGAGAGAGAGAGAGAGAGAGAGGGGGGGGGGGAGAGAGAGAGAGAGAGAGAGAGAGAGAGAGAGAGAGAGAGAGGAAAATGGAAAGGACGAATGGTAGAAGGGGAAATATATGATGCATTTGTAAAGCATGGTGCATAGTTACTAAACTGGAAGGAAAGGGAGAGCAAGATAGCGAGAGGGAAAGGGAATAAAGAGTGGCATTCCCTCTTCCTTGTTCTTTTAAGAGTGAATGAAAGAGGGAGAAAGAGAGGGAGAGGCAGAAGGAGAGAAAAAGGAAGAGGGAGAAAAGAAAAGGGACATAGCTTGTTCCTTGATAGCCCTTACAAAGTGAGATTTTCTCTTCATGGAGCTTACAAGTTGAAGATGATACATGGGAGGCAAAAGAAGGCTATGGGAGAGGGATAGAGATATTTGGGGTGCTCAGAGAGCTCTCAGAGAGGAATACCAAGAGTGGACATTAGGAAAGTTGGAAGATGGAGAAAAAATGAGCAAGGAAAGAAATTTAGAATTCAAAATAAGTCCCTGAGAATCAAAATAACTATGAAAAGAATAGTTGGTTTAAACGTCAATACCTCAATACTTTATACTTATAGTGAAGCATATATTGGCATAATCATATAGTTTTTGTATTTATAATGAAGCTTATACTTTTGTATTTATAATGAAGCTTATATTGGCATAATTATCTATATTTCATAATGGGATATGCATTGATAAATTATTTCCTTTGTTTAGAGGGGCATGGAGAAACCAATGCTCATGTGACCTCACAACAACCTCAATCCAATAAATTTTAGGTATTTGTTGGCCCCTAAGTTAAGGCCAACAAGGGAAAAGTAACTTACTAATACAAGAGCTAGCATGGTTCCTGTAGGTGGTGTTGGGAGCATCTCATTGGCTAACGCTTGTAGCAAGTAGTGGCAGGCGGTGCAAGCTTTGTTAACTTCTGAATGGAAAATATCAGGAGCAAAAGGTAGTGATGCAAAAGACTAAGGGAAATCGATGGATGGCAAGAAATGGTGTAGCAAGCCAAGCATGCTACCATTAGATAACGATTTTGCAATAGTATAGAAAAGTGTTGTAACAAGGAGAAGGGAAAGGAAAGAGACATTATGAGTTCACACTTTCCCTCTCACCTAGGCTTGCTAGGTTAGGAAGCTTGACACTGAGTGTGCATTGTAAGTTGAGGCATTTGTATCCATTTCTGTCAATATATACAAGTGTAACTTGTCTATGGTGTGTTGTATACTTGGTGTGATGTTAAGTTCCTAACTATTAGTAACTTGGTTATCCCAAAAAACCATACGATTTCCCTTCAATAGAAAACCCCGACCTCCATGTTTTATTGTTGACCACGGTTTCATCACCCCATGCATGTATGTACTACATTTAACAGATTGCAAGAGGGATCATCTCCACCTAAGCACTACACAAGGTTGGGTTGCTTATGAGAACTAAGTTTCTTAAAGTTAACCTATCAAGATTGAGAAAACTAGAGCATCAACATTTGGAGATCTTGTTGGGGAAGGGTCAAGAGTTGACATGATGTTAGTAGGAGAATTAAGAGGAACTATTTAACAAGCCTAGAATTGAGTGGTATTAGCCGGAAAAGAAATTAGGACCAGAGGCTAGAGGCTAAGCATGGCGACGCTCGAGGGCCATAGAGGAAAGGAGAACGTGAGGGCAAAACATTATCATGGGAGGGGAAAAGGAATTAGAAGGGGAGGGAATGAAGAGGGAGACTATGACACAAGGGGAAAGGGAGAGGGGGAAGAGAAGCCTATACATGATGGAAGGAGGAATGTAAAGATGGACACGTCAAGGGAAGAGGACCATGCTTTATTTTGAAAGGAAGGGAAGGGAGAAATCAAAGTACTAGCTAGGTGGCTTTACAAGAATGAGCGTGTCTCATCAAGGAATAGCCCTCTCCTTTTATAGCCAAGAGAGGGGGTCTCTCTCAATAAATGCATCCTCCCACATGCATGGTGTGTGTGGAAAATCTCCCATGTGGGCTAGGCAATTACGCACTTGCAATTGTGTGCAACAACCCTTTGCCTCATTTTTCCACATAAATCAAGCCCCATATCTCAAGTCTATGATACTCCCTTGGTCTATTCCAATTTTATAATATGTTCAAACCTTTAGGAGGACAAGTGGGGGTTGGCACAAGGAATATTGCCACCTCATCCTACTTTCCCCATTATTTAACTTGCTCTCTTGGACCTTCTATACCTCCCCCACATGGGCCTAACCTATATGGAGGGAATAACCCAATATAATATCCATCTCCACCTATTTTATATTACTTCTCCCATAGACTTTGGGCCATATCTCACTAAATGCAGCCTAGGTGGAGGGGTGGCACATGGAGGAGCCATGCCACCTTACATTTTATAATATTACTACCATGGATTATGTACAACACACCTTATGGATCCTCTTACATGGAAGGGTGGCACATGGTCATGCCCTGCCACCTCAACCCTGGGCCCTATGCACACCATATTTTATTATACTATTGCCACACTTACAAACACACACACATATTAATGCCTTTTTCCTTAGACAAATTTATCCATAACAGTCCCCCCCCCTAGGCAGGGAATGCACAGCATTTCCATGCCTGGGTCCATCATGCACAAAGAAGGGCTTGAGGTAACGCTTGTTGATCACCTTCTTGCCATATGGTTCATGCAGCTCCTGGACTTGTACAGACCCATTGCTACGTTCCTTGATGACTTTGTATGGACTGATCCACAGTGGCAGAAACTTCTTATCCATTTGGTGGTCCAATCTGTTATCAAAGCATAGCACATCCCCCTCAGCAAAATGTCTTTCCCATCTTTTGCAAATCTTAGCATCCAAGCGGGCCTTTTGTCAATTCTTTTGGATCTCTGTTTGGTGTAGTGCAAGGCGTCGGGTTTCATCTAACTTCTCAACTTTTACCAATCTGGCCTTTACATGTTCATCTTCTGTCATCCTCTGTTCTTGTGCCAATCTCAAGGCCGGAATCTCTATCTCTAGTGGTAAAACTGCCTCAGTACCATACACCAACTCAAAAGGAGTGTGACCTATAGACGTTTTATGAGTGATGTTGTAAGCCCATATGGCTTCTGTGACCTTCTGATCCCATTGGGTCCTGTTCCCTGTGGCCATTTTTCCCATGGTTTTACAAAGGAGGCCATTGGTCTGCTCCATTTGACCAATGGATGCTGGATAATAGATGCTAGAAGTGCGATGATCAATACCCATGCGATCCATGAGTAACTCCACTGCTTCATTTAAGAATGGACTCCCATGGTCAGAGACTATTTCCATGGGTGTCCCAAACCTTGTGCAGATACGTTCAAATATGAAATTTGAAACTGCCTTACCATTTTCAGTGGGGAGGGTGATAGCTTCAGCCCACTTAGTGACATACTGAGCGGCTACCAAAAGATACTTCTTTTTGCGGGTAGTCATGGGCAAGGGCCTGACAAAATCTATTCCCCACTTCTGAAATGGATGGATGGACATCACTGGGTGATGTTGCCCAGGATGCAAATCCTTCCTACCAAAGAATTAGCATGGTTCACAGGTTTTGCAATACAAAGTGACATCCTTGAACAAGGTCGGCCAATAGTATCCAGCATGTAAAATCTTCTTAGCTGTATAGTCACTGGCATAGTGGCCTCCACAAAATCCATCATGATAATGCTTCAATACCTTAGGTACTTTATCTGTATCAATGGCGCGTCTTAGTATCCCATCCATGCCTTGATGGTACAACACCCCATCAAAGAGGGTGTAGCGCCTACTATCTCTGCGGATCTTCTTTCTCTCATAGCTAGTACTTTCTGGAGGAAAGGAGAAAGCAGTCAGAAACCTGTAGATACTACCATACCATGGATTCCCCACTTCTATGGCTGCTACAAGGGTTACATTGAGGCCCTCCTCTAAATCAATCAAAGCATTCTTCAAGTTGGAACAACCCCCTTTTACAACTTTGAAAGAAAAATCATATTCTTGTAGAACTCCCAACCATTTGGCCAACCGGCCCATGGGATTTGGTGATTGAAGAACCTACTTTTCAAGACCATTGCTAGAGATTATAATGAAGGACTTCCCAGCCACATAATGCTTAAATTTCTCAATGCAGAAAACCAAAGACAAGGCATGCTTCTCAGCATCTAAGTAGCATCATTTGGTGTCGAGCAATTGTCGAGAAGCAAATCGAACGGGATACATGAACCGATCCTCCTCTTGCTGGAGAAGAATACCTGCCAGAGTGTGCTCACCAAACCCAAGATTTATATAGAAAGTCTTTGACCAATCTGGATTGCGTAGAATGGGTTCTGAAGCCAGAGCATTCTTGATTTGTGCAAACCCATGATCACAATCCTCATCCCAAGAGAAATCAACCCCATCTTTTAATAGCATAGTCATGGGTCATGTCAAAGCAGCATATTGATCAATGAAGCGGCGATGGTATCCTGTTAGATTAACAAATGAGTATACCTGACGTTTGGTTGTTGGCGGGGAGAGCTTGAGGATGGCTTCTACCTTCTCGGGCTTGACACCCTCGGATGAGACAATATGTCCCAGTAACCTCCCTTGAGTGGCTCCAATGGTGCATATCTCTGGGTTGAGACTGCCATTCGCATCATTGACCCTTTGGAAGGCCAACCTAACCTTCATGACGTGCTCCTTACATGACGAGAATATACAAAAATCATCTAAAAACACCTCCAAGAAATTCCCCAAATAAGGAGCAAACACCATCTGCATAAATCTTTGAAAGGTAGCAGGAGCATTGGTGAGGCCAAATGGCATTACTTTGAATGCAAATGTCCCCCAGGGTGTGGCAAAAATGTGGTTTTAAGCACATCTTCTTCAGCAATTCTGATTTGATAAAACCCAGAGTAACCATCACAGAAAGTATGCATCTCATGACCACTTACCTTCTCAAGAATGAGGTCTTGAAAGGGAAGAGGATGATGGTCCCTCTTGGTGGCTGCATTGAGTTTCTTATAGTCGATGCAGACCCGCCACTTGTTGTTTTTCTTTGGGGTGACTACCACTGGTGAAACCCATTCAGTATTGTGAACCGGAACAATAAACCAGCTTCTACAAGCTTCTGCAACTCTGAGGCAAAGCATCGGTCTGTAGGGGCCCTAATCTCTTATACTTCTGAGCCATAGGCTTCGCATCAAGCTTCAGCTCTATCTTGTGCTCTATGGCAGTCACATGGCGAAGGTGGTGGTAGCTAGTTACAAAGAGGTCAGGGAAATCTTTGAACATTTCTAGGAACTCATCTTTCTCTCTTGGAGTGAGGTCTGGGGAAAGCATAGATTCAAGCTGTTGAGGACTATTTGTTACCTTTTCTACAGGTGGCGGGGTCGGAGACACCCCCATCATGTAAACTTCCTCTCTCCCCCCCGTCTGATTCTTCCATTGATTCAGACACTGAGGATGATAGAGTATCACTGTCTTGCTCCTCTTCTTCTTCTGGTTCCATGGCACCTGGTTGCACCGGGATCTTCTCCTTAGAAGCACCAAAAGACATGTGTCCTGCCTTCCAATAGCTGACTGCATCACTCTTTCTCAACCATGGTCTCACGAGTATGGCTGGGTAACTCCTACCTGTATCTTCAATGTCCACTACAAAAAAAAAAAACACTCAAAACGAGCTAACAAAAATCCAAGGTGGAGGTTGAAAGTGCCACCTCAACCATGAAGGAGACTCAAAGAAGAAAGGATATCCTCTCCAAACTCTGAAAAAAGTACCTCTCCTGGCTATAGTTGCTCTGGAGGATCCCTGCATGCTCGCACAAATGGCCACGAATGTGTGTATAGTACCAGTCCATATACTAGCCATCAACTAGGAAGGGTGAACCTAGGAACCCTCCATCACCTCCGTACATCTAGCCCTCCAAATATGCCAAGCTACAATGCTAGGCAAAATCTCCCATGATGTGTCCACCAAGGCATCAGTAGCTCTGAAAGGAGTGAAGGGAACATCCTAGAGAGAACAAGCCTCCACAGAGTGTCATTGTATAATGAAGGCTGAGTCTGAGTCATGTCCCTCTAAAAACACCTGAGGGCCAGTAAGAGCTAACCATTCCACTGATGCCCAAGTCATGAAGAATGGTGCTCTATGAAATATGCCAAAAATCCTAGCAGCACCATTCCAAATCATCCTCGCATGTCTGCACTCCTAGAGGCAATGCTAAACTGACTCAATGCTAAACTGACTTAGCCAATGGAAGATATGCACTCTCAAAAAGAAGATGAAGATACAGAGCTAGGTGCATAGAGTTTTTGAGCGAAAGGAATTGGCTACATCCTACCATGAGAACTAGTGTAGTCTTAGAACCAGAGTTTAAATGCCCCCAAAGGAGACTAACATAAGCATCAATTGTCCAACAAGAGCATCGAGCATGAGGAGAGCATCTGTGCGGAGAGCAACTCAGCCACACTACTCTAGGGCTAGAAGTTGATTTACTATGCAGAGTCTAAAGGATGAAACAATGGTATTGGACTGAGGCATCCCAGAAGACGAGCAGGTGAACGGCCATCATGGCAATTGGAATCCGAACATTCTTCTAAAGAAAGTCTAGATTTTGAATGGTGGGCAATTTCCTATCTAGATGATCCAAATGAGCAATGCCTAACAACAAAGAGAAAGCTTTATTCTATACTTGATTGGTATTCCAAAAGAATGTCATCAAGAAAGGTATGAATGAAGAAGACCATCCACTGTAGATGGCCAAAGAATCAACAAACAAGAAGAATGGCATGCTTTTTATGGAGAAAGAGGCCCCCAACCTATGTGAAATAGCTAAGGCAATTTTCCCTTGCTATCGCCATGGATAGAAGTCCTACTCAGCCTACTGACCTACAACAAATTTGATTGGTATGCTATGTCTAAAGCATTCCTGCTGAGATTCAGACACAAAATCAATGAAGAAGATGTTCGCACAAAGTTAAGCAAGATGAAATAGAACAAAGGAAAATTTGTTCAAGACTTTGTACTTAGGATGCGATCTCTCATCAAGAGTTGACTACTGTGCTAGATGACAAGTCTATGCAAGCCTAGTTAACTTTGGGATGAACTTTGGTTGACTTGCATAAGTCAAAAATAGTCAATCCAATTAAGACCTATGAAGAGTTGCTAGACCAAGCGGTCACTCTTGAGAAGAGTAAAGGCTTGAAAGGAAAGACAATGAAGAAAGATGCCAACAATGACACTAAAGAAGAACTGGAAAAGAAAGATTCACTCAAGACCCAACTAAAGAAGGCGTTGAAGGAATTAGGCATTCAATGAAAACCAGGCAGTAATGAGAATTGGTGTTTAAATGTTCTAGCAATGGATACTTGGAGAAAGAATGTAAAACAAAGCACTGCAATACTTGCACCAACTTTGGGCATGATGAGTCGAACTACTAGTTCAATGGCAAAATTTGCCAAGTATCGGCAAACCAAGTGACCACTAATACCGGCCTCCAAGTGGCAAACGACAATGCCTCAAGCAAAAAGATAAGAGTAAGAATGGTAAGGAGAAGACAAATCCATCCATTCAAACTTGATTTCCAATACATTGGTAGAAAAATGTTAAAGCAACTGGATCCAGAATGTAGAGCAATTGTAGCCAAGCTACCAGATATGGGTGATGCCCAAGTGGTTACTAGGACAAAAGGTTTAGTTGTGCAACTTCAATAAATACAAGTTCCTAAGGCAAAAATATCAATTGGAAGGCACAAAAGGCTTTTTTTGCTAAACTTGCTAAGGATTTGAAGGGCAAGACACTAGCAGTGGAGATGCCAATCAAGCAGTCTCAACTACCTATTATAGAGCAAGGCAAATCTTCAAAGTTTAAGAAAAGTGCACAAGAATGGAGCACTTCATCAGATTCCAACGTACATCTAGCCTGAGTATTGGAAATATTCAAGAATATGAAAATCAATTTGACATTTGCTGAATTCATGTGGATAGCTCTGTATTGCCATGATTTCTTTGCTCAGTAGATTAAGGAATCATCCTAGCAATTAGAAAAGATCCTTAGTTACTATACATGTCATTGACACCCCAGTGGTCAATGAAGAAGTCCTAGTGATCACCATTATAGTCAAAAAGCAAACCATACCAGGTGTGATAGAAGGTGGTGGTTCAGGAATAAAGATTATTATTGAAGAAACTGCTAATAGGCTGAGGTTCAAGACTACAAGCCATCTCCTTTTTGAGTGCAGATGGCAGGTCAACGAGCAGTTGACCCAAAAGGTATCCTATAGAATGTTGCCATTCCTATAGGTCGTATTCATTATACAATTAGTTTTATTGTAATTGTGCTATGGAGCAACATGTCTGATGGAGAGGAGGGCTTATCAGAGAGCAACAAAGAAAAGGAGAACACTAAAAATTATGGGTGCTAACTCACCCAGATCAAGGTAAGCTCTTATTATGTATGTATGGTACAAAGGGGTATAGACTGGGCCGTTGGCCTTTACCCCAACAACCTCCCACTTAAAGGCCAATGTGCCTTTAAGGGAGAAGATGGGCATCCTAATGTCATCCGACACCCATCAATACTCTGCAATGTGCAAACTGCTCTAAGGAGAGACTCTTTGTAAGAAGATCTACAAGGTTCTCATCTGTGTGAACCTTGACAAGCTGGATGCGCTTGTCCTCAATCACCTCTCTAATGAAGTGATACTTCACATCAATATGCTTTGTCTTCGCATGGAAGATAGGATTCTGTGCCAACTGGATGGCACTCTAACTATCACAGTGCAAAACTGGAACCTCTCCTGCAATGCTCAAGTCTCTCACTAGACAAGTAAGCCATATAGCTTCCTTGCATGCCTTAGTGGCTGCAACATACTCTACCGTAGTGGTAGACAAAGCCATACATGGCTACAAATGAGAGACCCATGAAACTGCACCTCCAGTGAATGAGAAAACATATCCTGGTGTCTACATTCCCTGCAAAATTAGCATCTGCATATCCAACAATAGATGGGTCCTTCCTCCCAAAGAAAATGCACATGTTCTTTGTACCATTCAAGTATCTCATGATACCTTTCACTGCCTCCCAATGCTTCTTGCCAAGATTTGCCATATACCTGCTAACAGCTCCCACTACAAAAGTAATATCTGGATGTGTAGCAACCATGGCATACATCAAGCTTCCTACTGTGGATGCATAAGGTATCTTTGCCATTTCAACCTGCTCCTCATCTGACTTAGGGCTATCCGCTTGGTTGAGTTTCACATATGGAGGCAACGCAGTACTTATGGACTTTCCCCTCTCCATATTGAAACGCTCAAGTACCTTGCTAATGTACTCTTTCTGTGACAAATGAAGGAGTTTGTTGTTCTTATCCTGAATAATCCTCATGCCAAGTATGTGACTAGCATCACCCAAATCCTTCATGTCAAAGGTCTCATGTAACCTTTTCTTCAAGGCATCCACATCCAAAGTAGATTTCCTAGCAATAAGCATGTCATCAACATATAAAATCAAAATAAGAAGGCTGTCATCTTATGCCTTCTTTGTGTAGAGGCAATGATTTGTCTCACTCCATGTGTACCCTTGGGATCGCATAAATGCATCAAACTTATGGTACCACTCCCTAGGAGCCTGCTTTAGCCCATAAAGACTTTTCTGAAGCTTGCATACCATCCATTCTTTGCCCTGCACAACAAACCCCTCTGGCTGCTACATATAGATGTTCTCATGAAGATCTCCATGTAGAAAAGTTGTTTTTACATCCATTTGGACAAGCTCCATGTCCTCTCTGGCAACCAATGCAAGCACTGTATGAAGGGTAGTCATCTTCACCACTGGGGAAAAGATCTCAGCAAAGTCAATACCCTTCTCCTACTTAAAACCCTTGGCTACCAACCTTGCCTTATACTTAGGCAATGCATCTGCTAGAGACATCTTCAGCTTGTAAACCCATTTGCATGGCAATGCATGCTTTCCTTTGGGCAAATAAACCAAATCCCAAGTAGCATTCTTCATCAAAGAATCCATCTCTGACTGCATAGCCTTCTCCCACTTATGCTTGTCATTCCTAGACATAGCATCCTCAAAGCATGAAGGCTCACCACAATCTGTCAACATGACATAATCTAGAGATGGATCATATCTCTATGGAGGTCGTGAGACTCTAGTGGAACGTCTCAACACTTGCTCACCATGAGCATCTTGCTGTCCCAACTGATTTTCATGCATAACCTGAGGTTATCCACCTAGATTTAGCTCTCCCACCTCACGATCTATGGGCTATCCATGCCCTACATCATGTGGAACAGGTTGTGCATGCCTCTTATATGGTGGTTGTCCATCCTCTTGAAACACCACTCTGCGTATCTCAACAATCTTTTCTGGCTTCTTGTGCATCTTATCCTCATTAAAGATAATATCATGGCTGCGTGCTATCTTCCTGGCCTCTGGATCCCACAATCGGTATCCCATCTCGCCTGAATCACCATATCCAAGAAAAATGCACTTCCTTGACTTTGAATCAAGCTTGCTACGTTTTTCCTTAGGGATATGAACATAAGCTTCACAACCAAATACACGAAGATGCCCATAAGATGGTGGCTTGCTTGACAAAACCTCTTCTGGCACTTTCCCATCTAGTGCCTTGTTAGGTGATCTATTGATAAGATGTACTGCTGTCTTGATAGACTCAACCCAAAATCCATGAGGTAGACCGGCATTAGAAAGCATGCTTATATTCCTTTCTTGAATAGTTCTATTCATCTTCTCAGCAACCCCATTCTGAGAAGGATTCTTACGAGTAGTCAACTCTCGCTTAATGCCACGTAGCTCATAAAAATTCTTAAATGCATGAGAGGTATACTTTCCTCCATTATCAGTGCGCAAGCATTTGAGCTTCTTGCCCGACTGATTTTCAGCAAATGCTAAGAACTTTTGAAATGCATCAAAGACATCACTCTTCTTCCGGAGAGGATAGACCCACACTTTCCATGTAGCATCATCAATGAAAGTAGCAAAGTAAGAAGCACCACCCAATGAGACAGTAGGCATAGGTCCACACACATCACTGTGAACCAACTCCAATGGTTCAAGCCTCTTCTTTCCCAAAGATTTTTTATGTGAGGACCGTGTTCACTTCCCATACATGCAATGCTCACACATGCTAAAATCTGAAAAGTTAAACACGGGAACATATTGCAAACCAGAAAGTATCTTCATTCCTATCATGCTCATGTGTCCCAACCGACGATGCCACAAAGGGACGAATGGCTGCTCGGTCACATTGATTACATTATCTCTTATGCCTTACACATGCATTGAGTACAACATTCCATGCTTGGAACCTCTAGCAATCACAAGTGACCCTTTGCTAATTTTCTATGTATTGTTGCCAAAAAACACATGATAGCCATCATCATCAAGCTGTCCCGTACTTATCAAGCTCTTTTTCAAATTTGGAACATGCCTAACATTCTTGAGTACAAATGTAGAACCATTAGGAAGAGACAAGTGGATATCTCCCACTCCAATAATGTCTGTGACAATGCTCAAACATAGAGGCATAAAGAATGTCACCCTCATCACTATTGTTACTCATGGCATTCACTTCCTCTATATTGACCGTGGATTTCTCTTCCTTCTTGGGCTACACATTAGCTTTGCCTTTGCCTTTATCATTCTTCCATTTGTAGCAATCCTTTTTGAAATGGCCTTTCTTCCCAAAATAGAAGCATTCCAAATCCTTTTTGGCATGGGATTTTCCTCTAGATTTGTTTCTAGACTTGCCTGTATTTCTGTCGTGGTATTTCCCCCTAGAATATGTCCTCCCTCTCACATTGAGAGCACTTGAACTTTTAGTTCCAGCATTGTTCTTTCTATTTACCTCCTCAGTGAGAAGGCTACTCTCAACATCACTACTTGTCAGGCCTCCTGCATGGGCTGAATTGCTTATAGCAATCCTGAAAGTGTCCCAACTTTCAGGAAGGGTGACCAATAAGAACATTGCCTTAACTGAGTCATCAAAGGCAATTTTTTGAGCTAAAAGTTGACTGAAAATTGTGTTAAACTCATTTAAATGGCTAGACATTGAAGTCCCTTCTTCCATGCAAAGATCTATGAGTTTTTTCAGCTAATACACTTGACAAGCGGCACTCTGCTTCTCATAAAGATCTTGCAACTTTGTCCACACACCATAGGCACCACCTGTAGTATCTTTCACATTGAAATACACCGATTTTGAAAGTGTGAGCATGATCTTGGAGCATGCAAGCTCATCTAATTCCTTCCACTCTTCATTATCTTTCCAATCCTCTAGCTTTATGCCTTTTTATTTTACAGGCTTTACTTGCTTCTTCTACACCAGAACATTATAGATTTGCTCCTTCCAATAGGAGAAAACCACCAGGATACACTGCACCAATGTACCAAACTCAAGCCCAAAAAATATCAACTGCAATGACAACAGCCACACTGCCACTGTCACAAATACATGTTCTGCTGTAAGTGACCTCAAGGCATCCCAAAACCAGCCAATAGCTTTTGCACAGTAGCTTCGATGCAAAAAGTATAAACATAAGAAATGTAGCTTGTAGAAAACTTTACAACTTCTTAGTTTATAGCAAGTCCAAGATCCTTACATATTTCCTTATATCTACTATTGGAAACCACCACCTGCAAACTTTTACTGCTGTAATAAGAGTCTGCAACAGTTTTGGCCTGTTTTGAACTATCAATATCTTCCCAGTCGTAACTCAGTTGTCTTTGCTGTAAACACCAAAGTTGTAGACAACTAAGAGATCTACAAACTTCTAGTTTACTGTAAGTCCAAATTCATTATGGATTTTTAGATATTCACTGTTGAAAGCAGGCCTCTGCTCACTTTTTCTAGCTGCTGTCATAAACTGTCAAAACTGTAAATCATGGGCATACCGGGCATCATAACTTTTTCTCTAAATCTCAAATTGAAATGCTTTTGAAAATAATATTGTAGATTGTCCAAAAAACTAAATTTTCTTAGTTCAACTCATAAGACAATTCCTCATGGATTCTCTGATATTCACTTTTGAAAATAGCCACCTGCACACTTTTTACTGCTGTCACAAGACTGCAAACTGCCAATCACCAACTTTTCCTGAAGCATTTTAGGCATAAACTCCAATGAAATAACCCAACAATGCTGAAAATTGTTGTCCAAAAAATTCCCTTAGTGGGAAGAGTATTGCACTCACAAAAAATAATCCCTTCCTGGGATACAAGACAGCTTCAGAAAAACACTGCTCACTTATGCTCACTTTCTCAGCTAAATAAAGACTCAAAATGCATCAATTGTAAGCAATCACTTTCAGCCAACCTTTGGCTTGATATGCATCAATTTGAAGGCATAAACCCAATTGAAATCTGAATGTACCAGCCACCTTTGATCAACTGGAGTCTGCCACAGGCAAAAGACGTTTTTGCTTTTGGGCCCTAAAAAAAGCAACTTCCAGTGGCTGGAATTGCAGAGCAGCAGGTCGTTTTTTACCATAGATGGATAATAATCCTTCTCCCCCGCTCAAACAAGGCAATAGATTGCTAGAACAGTCGAGGCAACCTGATATATAATGCTGAAACAGTAAAAACGAGTTAGTATATGTCAAAATACAACTCCCAGGGACAGCCCACGGGCAGTAGGAGGCTCCACGCAACAAGTTCGGGCTCTTGGCATAGCAACACTGCAATGCTACAGTCTCTTTGTTGGCTTCGCTCAACCAAGCTCTGATACCAGTTGATGGAGAGGAGGTCTTATTGGAGAGCAACAAAGAAAAGGAGAACACCGAAAATTGTGGGTGCTAACTCACCCAGATCAAGGTAAGCTCTTATTATGTATGTATGTTACAAAGGGGTATAGACTGGGCCATTGGCCTTTACCCCAACAATGTCTACCCTATTTTGTTGGGATGACCTTGGCTTAAAGGTGCAAACGTACTACATCATTGGGGTTTAGAAGAAATGATCATCAAAACTGACAAGCAAGATGTTTGCATTCCATCAAATCCACAGACGATTCCGAGCAATTGTTGGCCTAGAGATTTGGAAGTTATAGACCCATTTCCTCAAGATGTAGGGTCACAATTCATAGAACTACAAATACTTCCTATTGGTGAGATTGATTTTATCCAAGTGGTTGCTGATATCGAATAAAAATTGAAGGCCGAGCAAATTGCTAAACAAAAAGATTTATTCCCAAGTAACTTCACTGAAGGCATTGAAGGAGAAAGGGAGCTCATTGAGATACTAGTAGCTATTACAAGACTCAGAATTAGAGCAGCTAGTGGCAAAACCAACCCAAGAACTCAATCTTGGAGCTGATGACAACCCTACGACAGTGGTGGTAAGTGCAACTCTCTTCTCTGAGCAAATTAAGATTTTCAACAAATTGTTAACCAAATATAAAAATGTTTTAGCCTAGATCTATACTGACCTTTGAGGAGTTCCTCTCAAGTTGTGTCACCATAGAATACATCTAGTGCTAGATGCTAAACCAATTCGGCAACAAAGGTATAGGATGAATCCAAATTATGCTGAATGAGTAAAAGCCGAGTTAGATCAGCTTCTTTGTGCTGGATTCATTTATGCTATTGACCGCAGTGATTGGTTATTTCCCATTGTGGTGGTAATAAAGAAAATTTATAAATGCCAAGTATGCATGCATTATCAGAAGTTGAAGGAACAAACTGCTCCTAATCCATTTCCAATACATTTTACTGATGGGATTTTGGATCAAGTTGTAGGCCATGAGATGTACTCATTTATGGATGGTAATAGTGGGGCTACAACCGAATTATTGTAGCTCTAGAAGATCAATCTAAAACTACCTTTATTATAAAATGTCGAGGATGCTTATGTAACCTAAGTGCTGCCTTTTAGTTTGAGAAATGCTCCATCAACTTTTTAGAAGTTTATGGTAGAAACTTTTTGGGACTACCTAATTGAACTCATTGTCATTTATTTGGATGATTTACTAGAATTGGTTGCTTGTCTCCAAGATGAACATCTGGAGCTCCCTTCAGTGGGGCCTTCTCCCCAATCTGGATCACAAAACTCCTCAAGTTATGGTTCTACTTATGGACTCACTTTCAAACATGATAGCATATGATTGGTTATCACACTAAGGTATCTAAAAATTCAATTAACTCCATTCCAATGGTGGACACACATATTTTCCCATATAAACTGGATCAATAGCCCTACGACACAGTAAATATTGGGCCATATTGATGTCATCAAGTAGATGAGCTTACCAATAGCTTGTAGGTATAGTGTAGGATCTAAAATTTCTACATGTTGTGCTCAGTCTCAATAGGTGTACTCAAAAGTGAGGCATCCAACATCCCAAACTACTCTAGCATAGATTGTTTAGCTAAAAAATATTCCTTTCACTATTCATTCTATCTCAACACCTAAAATATAATGCAAGAAACCAAAATTGCACATTTCAATCTATTTGTGAGGATTGGCCTTGACCTCCTTGATTAGCTTATTATTGCTACTACCTGCTATGATGAGGTCATCCACATAGAGTACAATGATTGTAAGAGCATCTGCATCTCTTTTCACATACACCTAATGATCAAGCTCAATTCTTCTGAACCCTTGTATAAATTAAGTGTCAATCTTATTGTACCAAGCCCTTGGGTCTTGCTTGAGACCATAGAGTGCCTTCTTGATCTTGCACACTAAGTGCTTAGATCCTTCTCTACAAATCCTTCTGGTTGCTTCATATAACCTCTTCTTGTAGCCCTCCATTAAGGAATGCAAACTTAACATCCATGTGATGCAAGTTTTAACCCCATACCACAAGCAAGAGAAAGAATAAGGAAGATTGTTTTTGTCATTATGAGATTGAAGCAACGAATGTCTCCTCATAGTCAATGCCATTCTGCTGATCATAACCTTTTGCCCCCAATCTTGCCTTATACTTGTCTACATTCTTATCAACCTTTTCCTTGACCTTGTAGACCCATTTGTAACCAATGACATCCTTTCCTTTGGGTGGTTCTGCCAACTCCCAAATTTCATTTTTCAGAATGCCATTATAGTCTTCTTCCATGGCATTAACCTAGTCCTTGGATTTTACTATCTTTCAGACATTGATAGGTTCTTTGACATGAGACGCACAACAAGCTCTTTGAACTCTTCTAGGCTTCATGTCCTTAACATTGTCTTCTACTTCATCCACTAGCCTCTTGGACCACCTTGGCATCTGCTTGGATGATGTTGCTTCTTGGTCATGCTGACCATGAGATGCATTATTTTAATGAGAATTTGCAAAAAGTCTAGGAGAAATCCCCCATTCTGTTGATTGCTCCTACTTAGGCAAGGTATCATGTCATCAAATATTTACATAGATGTTTACAAATTGCATCTCTAGCATTTTCAACCACTTGTTTGTCTACCCTTCCATCTGATTCTACATAACCATGATGGTAAGTAGTTTAATTTACCTTCTCATCAAACACCACATCACGGAAAGTAAATATTTTATGAGTTTTATATTCCCTTGCATACCTCACCAAAATGCATTTCTTGTTCTTGGAATCAAACTTACCCCTCTTGTCCTTTGACACATGAGCATAGGCGATTGATCCAAATAGCCTAAGATGTTGGACATTTGTCTTATGCCCACCCCATGCTTCCTTTGGTATAAAACTTGTCAGGCAAGCCCTTTGTTTGCATCACACTCCTTGTATGCTCAAGAATGGTGCAGTTCTTCCTTTTTGCTATCCATTTTTATTATGTTTTAGGCAAGGAAACTCTCTACGTATTCTCCATTTGCTTACAAAATCCATTAAAGTCTTTGGACACATTGTTTCCCATTGTTGGATCTGAGGCATTTGATTCAACAACTATATTGGGTTTCTGCCATGGTCTTGATCTCTTTAAACTTTGCAAGTATTTTAGACCTCTGCTTCATAGTGTCGATTAATATCTTCTTGGTATAGTTATCACTACTATGCCTTCACCCTTTTTCAACATTTTTCTATCGATCTTTAGTGCGCAGGATGCAAGAACCATTGGTACGGCATGTGGGTGGGTTTAATGTTGATGCTAGTGTCAGTATATGCCGACACTAAAGAATCTTGATGTATATCGACATTAAGATAGTGTCAGTATATACCAACACTAACAGAAGTGTCATTTTAGCAGTGTTATCATATACCGATACCAGTAAAAATTTTCCATACTGAAGAAATACATAACGCCGTTTGCAATAAGACCCAAAATAATTTCTTGCTACAAGTTTATCATTTGAAAGATAAAAAATATAAGAATATGTACAGCAAGTTTGAGATCAAAATACTCATGTATTCATGGTGAATTCAATATACAGATGTACTTAATTCCATTATAAAAGTGAAAGGGAAAAAGATAAAAAGCCTTGTTTATGGTAAAAGAATCAATCAGTAGGATTTACATCAATGGGTTCGGTCATCTTGAGCCAAGTTCAGCGTGCCAAATAACTCTATCTTTAATTGTATAGGCAATTTATTGCATGTGCCTTTGTCAAATGGGTACGATACTTTGCACATTATTTAATATTATTCAGTTCAAGGCACTTGCAAAGTTTCATGTCCATCCGATATCATTCGGATGGCTGGACATGCATATTTTCTTGCTTTTCACCACGTCTCATACATTAGTATCAAAAAAATATGCATCGGTGTGCTCCTATTGTATGTTCCTTTATCGGATGGGTGAGATATTTTGCACATGCTTTAATATTATTCACTTAAAGACCCATGCAAAGTATCATTCCCATCAAACACCATTTGCATCGTTGGGCATGCTTATTTTCTAGTTTTCCACCGCGTCTCATACCCAAGAATAAAAATATATACATTTACTTGTTCCCATCATATGTGCCTTTGTCTGATCGGTACGATACTTTGCACACACCTTAATCTTGTTTGCTTTAATGCCCATGCAAATTTTATTTCCCATATGATATCATTCGCATGGTTGGACATGCATATTTTCTTATTTTCCACCATTGTGCCTCATACCTGAGTATCAAAAAATACGCATTTGCTTGCTCCCATCGCATGTGCATTTGTCCGATGGGTATGATAATTTGCACATGCCTTAATATTATTCACTTTAAGGCCTGTGCAAAGTATCATACCCATCGGATACCATTTGCATTGTTGGGCATTTATATGTTCTTATTTTTATAACGTGAGTATAAAAAAATATGCATCGGCGTAGTCCTATCACATGTGCATTTGTATGATGGGTATAATACCTTGCACATGCCTTAATATTATTTAATTCAAGGCTTATTCAAAGTATCATACCCATTGGATACCATTTGCATCGTTGGGCATGCATATTTTCTTATTTTTCATCACATCTTATAGGTGAGTATCAAAAACTATGCATCAGCATGGTCCTATTGCATGTGCCTTTGTCCGATGGGTGCGATAATTTCCATAAGCCTTAATAGTATTCACTTTAAGACTCATGAAAATAATCATTCCCATCAGACACCGTTTGCATCGTTCGGCATGCTTATTTTCGTAATTTCCACCGCGTCTCATACCTGAGTATCAAAAAATATGCAATTGCTTGCTCCCATCGCATGTGCCTTTGTCTAATGGGTATGATAATTTGCACACACCTTAATATTATTTACAGTAAGGCCTGTGAAAAGTATCATGCCCATAATATATTATTTACATGGTTGAACATGCATATTTTCTTGGTTTTCATCACATCTTGTATGCGAGTATCAAAAAATTCGAATCGGCATACCTATCGCATGTGCCATTGTCGGATAGGTATGATACTTTGTACATGCCTTAAAATTATTGAATTTTTTGGCCTGTGCAAAGTATCATGCCCATCTGATATCATTCGCATGATGATATGCATATTTTCTTATTTTTCACCGCATCTCATATTTGAGTATTAAAAAATATGCATTGGCATGATCCTATTGCATGTGCCTTTGTAGAATGGGTAAGATATTTGCACACACCTTAATATTATTCATTTTAAGGCCTGTGAAAAGTATCATGACCAACTGATATCATTCGCATGGTTGGACATACATATTTTCTTGTTTTCCACCATGTCTCATCCATGAATATCAAAAAATATGCATTGGCGTGGTCCTATCATGTGCCTTTGTCATATGGTACGATACTTTTCGTACACCTTAACACTATTTACTTCAACTCCTATGCAAAGTATCATGCCCATTCAATATCATTCGCACGATTGGAATGCATACTTTTTTGTTTTCAACCACATCTTATGCGTGAGTATAAAAAAATATGCATCTACTTGCTCCCATTGTATGTGCCTTTGTTTGATCTGATATAATACTTTGCACATGCCTTAATCTTATTCACTTTAAGGCCCGTGTAAAGTATCATACCCATCGGATACCGTTTTAATAATGGGGCATGCATATTTTTTAATTTTTCATCGAACTTCTCGCTTGCAATATGTGCAAAGACAAGGCAACTTCTCCTTAAGCCACTCCGTCTCCCCGGCCTTGGCCCCTCATCCAAAGAGCTTCCACTCACCCTCACTATGTGCAAACCTCCAAAACTACAACACACAAAACTAAATCAAGACCCAAATTTTTCAAAAATCACCCATCTATTTTAGGAGAGTGCCCTGTGTGTACTGACTTCAAATCCTATTTCCGTCAGAATGTTGCCAAACTCCATATCCATTGGTATATACCGATGATAAACCCTATTTATGTCAGTATATATTGATGGATAAGTGTCAGTATATACCAAACTTATCAATATATACTGACAATATCAGTATACCGACGGTTGCCTAGCAAAAATAGCCAAAACCAACCATGCATTTCTTTCCGGCGATGCCTCACTTTCAATTTTGCTTGTTTTGCCCATTTCACCCTCCATTCAGCTTTATTTTGCATCCCTGAAAATAAATCTCCCTCCCCACCTCCCATTTCTCCATCCTCCACAAATCTACCTCCACGTCTTGCAACAAACCTTTCAAGGTAGGTGTTTCTCTTTAGACGTTCCTCTTCTCTTTCTTTCTTTTCAAAGTTCATACTTTCTTAGTTATTCTTTTACTATGTTTTCCTCTACTTTCCCTCAAGTTATTCTCCAGTTTCCCTTTCTTTTTCCTCTAAGAAGGACCATAAGGAATAGCAAGATGTAGTAAAGAACCATACCTCTTGTTTTGGTTGTTTGCTTTCTTGTTTGCTCTAGTTGCTTGCATGTAGTAGGGATTTCCCTTCCATTCCCTCTTTTTTTTGCTCCCACTAGTTTTCGCTTCACCAATCGGTTTTTTTTTTTAAATGAGGTGTTTGCTTTGTTTTATAGGGGAGCCAGTCAAAACCTTTCTCTTTCGCTTCAAGGTCGTCTCCTATTCTTCAGCTCTAGGTACATAACTTCTTTTCTATCTTTTTATTTTATTTTTATGTTGCAATGGCCATTTAATAGTGCCCTAAGTGCTAGCAAATGTGATGGGCATAGGACCCTTATCTCCCTTCACTCTCGCTTCCTCTCTTTCTCTCGCTCTTCCTCTCTTTCTCTCTCATTCTTCCTCTCTTCCTCTCTTTTCCTCTCTATCCTCTTCCTCTCTCTCTCTCTCTCTCTCTCTCTCTCTCTCTCTCTCTCTCTCTCTCTCTCTCTCTCTCTTTTCCTCTCTTTCTCTCTTCATCTCTTGCTCTCTTCCTCTCTCTCTCTCTCATTTCCTCTCTTTCTTCTCTTCCGCTTTCTCTCTTTTCCTCTCTTTCCTCTCTTTCTCTCTTTTCCTCTTCCTCTCTTCCATTCTCACTCTTCTTCTCTTTCTCTCGCTCTTTCTCTCTTTTCTCTCTTCCTCTTTCTCTCTTTCTCTTTTGCTCTCTTTGTCTCTTTCTCCTCCTCTCTTACTCTCTTTTCTCTCTTTCCTCTCTTCTTCTTTCTTCTATTTTTCTTCTTTCTGTCGCTTTATCTCTCCCTCTTTCTCTCTTTCCTCTTTCTCTCTTTTCTCTCTTTCTCTTTCTCTCTTTTCCTCTTCTCTCTTTTCTCTCTTCTTCTCTTTCTCTTTCTCTCTTTCTCTCTCTCTCTTCCTCTGTCTTCCTATCTTTTCCTCTCTATTTCCCTCTCATTTGCTCTCTTTTCCCTTCTCTTTTACTCTCTTTTCCCTTCATCCCCTCTCTCTACCCCTCTCTTTTTCCATCTCTTTTTTGCCTCTCGATAATCTCTATATTTGCAAATGCAAGTATGATTATATGTGATGAGTGATCCATTTTGTGCATTCTTGGTTTGTAATGTGTCTTCTACGCCCCCTACTTGCTTGTTGTTTTCCACTAGATTGCCTAAATCCTCAATAGTCTTTAATGAGACTGAACCCTCTCCCTCATGTTGTCACCATACGGCATGTGGAAGCCCTGCTATCCCACATCGCAACTAAAATTAAACACAATGAACAATAAATTAAGTTTATGTGAAAGTGTGTGTGCACGGTTGGGATAGAGAGAAAAAGTTCATTGGAGGAGCGTATATTGCAAGTGGCAAGAACCAACTTGAGGAACCTCAGGAAGCTTTGGACAAACTAGTTCATTCCTGATATCAATAAAGAGATTCACGTGAAGGATATAATGAATTGTGTTTAAATCTTTGTGGACTGTGATTACATCATCCAAGAAGAGTACCAATACATAGAACAAGATGTGCAAGATGAGGTCGTGAGTGACCCTTCTAGCCATGATGAAAAGAGTGATAATACAAGTGACAGTAATGCAAAGCAATAATCATTTTTCTTCAATAGATACATGACAATATCTTTTTTAGAGACCAATTTTGTTTACAGATACATGATAATGTTTTTATTGGAGACCAAATTTGTTTAACACAAATAATTTCTACTTTTATCTTTATTTTCTATTATTGAGCTTCATGTCATGTATAATATGAGAGAGTTGTAGGCAATTTTGTAATACATAATGAGAGAGTTGTAGGAAATTTTATAGCTCAGATGGAATATATTTATTTATGTACTACCTTGTAATAAAATATATATGGTGGGTAGAATGGGGCTGTAACAAGCCCCATCTGTCCCACTATTTTTTTCACAATTCCATAACGTCGGTATTTCCATCGGTGCCAACAGAAATACCAACGCTAATATTGCTACTTCTCAATGAAAATTTTGATAGAAATACAAATGAATTTTTTTTGGCAAAAATTATGATAGAAATTCTGATGAGGCGACACTTCTTGCCGCTGTTCCCTCTCCACCCCCCCCTCCACCACCCCTCGCTCCTCCACCCTCTTTGAAAGGGAAATTTTGTATCTCATCTTCAAATTTTGTACTACCCTCTTTGAAAGGTAAATTTTGTAATAAGACATGATGATTGAAGAGTTTTAGGCAATTTTGCATGTTCCTAACTTGGATGGCATGTTGTAGCTCTTACCTTCTAATAAAATAAATACAATAGTGGGACTGAATGGGACTGAAACAAGCCCTATTCTGCCCCACAAATTTTTGTAAAAGATTCTATATTGTATTAGTATATACCGATGCTTGAACAGTGTCATTATATACCGATGCTTCTTAGTGTTGGTATATATCAACACACATTTATTGACACTTACACCAACAATTAATTGATGCTTTTTGCCAGCAAAAAATAAACAAATTAGTGTAATTTCCATTGGTATTAGTGTCAAAAATCAACCAATACCTTTATTGACTGTGTACCCTGCAATGTCATTGCGCACCAACTCTAAACGTCTCTTGGCTTGTGAGGCTTGACCCTTGGGAAAAGATTCCTTGTGCTACTTACATAAAGGAATCTTTCACACAAATCTCCCTCTTTGATTAATGGGATTCCTTTCACCATGTTCTTGTGTTTGGGCAACTACATGGATCTGAAATTTAAGATGCCCATACCTTTGGTGCCATAACTAAGTGTCTATATGACAATCATGCATACTCTCTAATTGAGTATTGTGACTTCCAAATTGTAAAAAATGCCATCTCTCAACCCATGTCCAATGGTCTCTTTCCAAGTGAGCAAGAGCAACTTATTTCATCAAACAGAGTACTAACCTCTAATAAACACATTGTATGACTAGCAATAGATTCGTGGCAATTCCTGGCACATAAAGAATATCACAAATGAGTTCCACCTCCCCATTTGGAAGCTGAATTGGTATGTCAAAGAGATTCGTTTGGCTAGAAGTCAATGATTGTATCCTAGATGAACATATGGAGCTCCCTTGATTGGATCAAGAATCTTGAACCAATCACATCTATAATGCATGTGTTGGGATGCCCCTGACTCCACTATCCACACCTCTTGATTAGTTTGTTTTGATGCACTCAATGCTTTGCATAATTTCATGTCCTTGATGAATACATTTCTGCATAACTTGTCTGTGACAGTCAACATTCTTATCATTGCACAACACATCTTTCTTGAGGCATATCCCCTCTCTAAGCCATCAGAAGCATACTCAACTTCTACTACTGTGCTCCCCATTGTTTTCTACCATTCTTTCTAGGTCTACTGTCTTGCTATGACATTTTGTAGTAATGTGAACCATCTGGTTGCAGTCATAGCTTTTGATTTCACTCTTTGCAAATGGCTTCTAGTTAACAAAAAGATTGTTTTCTCTATTGGATTTGATTATTCTTATTCCAACATGGTCATCCCTCAATCCTTTTTGTAGATCATTTTCTTAGATCAATAGGCTTATCAATTCATCATACTTGAAAGCCATACCTTTGGCAATCACTGCCACCCTCTTGAGGCCCTCATAGGATGGGGATAGATTGTAGAGTATCCGTTCAACAAACTCTTGATCGTCCATTTCAAAGACATTCTTAGTCAGTTGATCCTTGAGTATCGTCATCTGGTTCAAATGATCCAACAATGCATCACCTTCTTCCATATGAAGAGTTGCCAACTCTGTCTTCAAGTGACCAACATTGTATTCCTTAGGAATATTATGAAAGCATCCATTGCTTTGGTATTCATCTCATTGAAGGCATCCTTTTATGCTTGTAGGGCATTTTTTGCTAGAGCCAACAATTTTCCATCAACAAGGCACCCATAACTTCTGACTCGCAAAGAGATTCTTTATTTGGCATTTCCAGATATGGAGATTATTGCCATCGAACACCAAGAGTGTTTGGTACATGAAACTCTCCAACTGATGTCATCATTGTGATGACCAAGCACTTATTTCTTGAGGAGCATGAAGAACCTTGGAAAATCTTTGGGAGAGAAGAATTGGAGATTGGGTGCAATAGAAAGCGATACGGGGTGTTCGAGCACTCCCAACGGGCAAGATTACTTTCTAGTGAAGAATGTGCAAAAGAATGCAATATGGGGCATTACAGCTCACCCAAAAGTACAAAATCGTGTTTTAATGCACTATTGAGTGTGGAAAAGGCACTTGGAAAAAGGAAGACCTTGGAAAATTTCTTGGAGAGGGACTTGAAAGTGCACAATAGAAAGTAATATGGAGGTTTGAAGCTTTCCAAATGCAAAATTGTATTTTAATGCACAAATTTTAAATGGAACATGGAAGAGAGAGGGGCACCTTAGGAAGAGCGACCTTAGGTACCCTAAATTTTAGGAATCAAATATGTCTATTACACGATCGCACTACCATGCCTCTTTCCATTTTCTCTCTTCGTTGACCGTGAGACTTCTCATAGGGGTCACACTAGGGCTATCCCCTCTCGCCAACACTTTTTTGTCTTTTTATCGATGATCTAGAATATTGCATGAGAATACATAGCAAAGAAGGTGTCTAAATTGTAGGATATACTCTACTATTGCTTGTTTATGCAAAGGATGTAGTCTTCCTTGAAAGAAGCAAGCAGAAAATGTAAGCACATTTAGATGCACTACACACACTCAGGAGTTGCAAGTCAACATAGCCAAGACAAAAGTCATGACTTGCAATAAACAAATTGAGGTCAATTTTACAGGAGAGCCTTTGAAGGCAGTCAACTCCTATAGATATCTAGGGTTGAAATTTCCGACACTACCAAGTGGAATACATCTGTAGAAACAAGACTCCTAGGGGTTTGAAAGCTTTGTACGGCCTCCACAATAATTCCAAGAAGGCACATCTGTGGCACTAGATATTATACACAATAATTCCAAGAAGGCACATCTGTGGCACATCTCTCAAAGGGGAGGCATTATGCCATTTGAGGATGAATTATGGGGTATATCAGCTTCTAAAATGCCAAAGGTTGCATGTGAGATTAGGGATTTAGTGACACAAAAGATGGTACAAGATTATGGCAAGACCCAACTTGGGCTAAACTGCAGATCTACAAATAAGAAATAAATCCAATGGACAGCTATGGGATGAAAAAATACCTTGGGGACATATCAATGTCTAAGAGGAAACTAATGTGCAAAATGAGAACCAGGTCACCTAGAGTCCCAAGAGAAGAATGTGCAAAATCTACCCCAAATGGGAGGTGGAAAATGAGCAACATGTACCCCTATGCACACATCAGAGAAAGATATGATGACAATAGAGACAACATGAAAAATCTATTAGAGCAGCGAACTACAAATCTAGGAAGTTATGTAAACGAAGTTCTAGAACATTGCAACAAAACACTTGGATTAGTTACTTTCACCGGATGTAAAAGATCATGATTTGTTGATGGTGATCACCAGTTCCACAGATCCTAAAGGGTCTCAGGAGGAATTTAATACAACCACATCATCTCATATCATCTCTCTCTCTCTCTCTCTCTCTCTCTCTCTCTCTCTCTCTCTCTCTCTCTCTCTCTTTCTCTCTCTCTCTCTCTCTCTCTAACTAACAAGCCAAAGGCACCAGGACATGGATCTCAGAGGAGCTCACCCCAACACAACTCAAAGCCAGAGCTGCAAAATTGGCTAAAGTGAAGGAGGAGACACTAGGACATGGATCTCAAAGGAGGTCACCCCAACTCAACTCAAAACCAAAGTCTACCTTCTTCTCAGAGTCTACTACAGGGTTGAGATGGCATTTTCAATCTCAGCCTTGGTTGTTTTCCACCTCTTTCTGAGGAGTAATTTTCGCATGCATTGCATGATGTATTCCCACTTAGAGCTTGCTCTCGTGGGATTCGCTCATACTTAATAGAAGTCTCTTTTTTGGAAAAAAAAAACTCAACTCAAAGCCAAAGCTGTAAAATTGGCTAAAGTGAAGGAGACTCTAAAGGAAGGAAAGTGGCCTATTTATAGAGACAGGAAGCGCTAATCGAGACCCAAAGACTCTCAATCTTAAACTAATGTAAATACAAGTCGATGATCTTTACAATAGATCATAGCTAGCAGAGAAGCCATATGCATTCCAAGGAGTTGCCTGATGCACTCCCTCAACCTCTAATTATTCAAATGCGGTGGCTACCCTTCTCGGATTGTATTTTGTCTTATAGGCCCATGAGTCTTGAAGGCATTAATATTTCTTTCTAAGTTGCAACACCTTACATTACCAACCTCAAATTTTATTTCAAAATTTTCCAAGATTAAGCTAGATGCATTGTGTAACTAATGCGTGTGAATGTTGCATTCGTCATTTGTCTACCAACCTCACTGAGAAGCTTTGTTTGAGTGCCCTCAACCATCTTTCACAACCCCCTGCCAATGAAAGTATTTCCATGCAGTGCTTTCTACCTTGTACCGCATACAAACTTATACAAAACAAGTACAATGTAACACACCTTGAATGCATGCCAAAATTTTCAGAATCCCATAGCATGTGCAAGCTATTGTACATCACCATGTTCTCAATGTACAACAATTCTATTGCAAGAAATACCTTATTAAAGTTCCACATACCATAAGGACCAGTTCCAAGTATGTCCATGCAACTTTACATTAAAATGCATAAAATCAAGATTCACAAAGCAACTTGAGACTAACAAGGAGATGTTTAGAGCTTGCTAGAACTATAGGAAAGCCTTGGATTGTAATTCCTCAATTGTGCTTGCATTTCCCATGCTCAAGATGCCTCCAAAGGTTCACAAGAGCACAAATTGTGCATTAGGCTAATTTGAGAAGGTGGCTCTAGTACCACTTCAAGAGAAGGAGAGGAGCAGACCTCAAATAAATTGCAATCTTGAAAATACAAAGAAAGTGAGGATAGACCTACTCCCTCCTCTCCCAAAAATAATTAAATGGAGTTATCTCCGGCAACCAACATAGGCATAAAAAAAGTAGGAATGGATAAATAACACACAAATCGAGGGCTATGCAGATCCTCAGACATATATGAAATGGGATAGAGATGAACCAAGCTACTGACAAATGTCAGCACAATTGACATAACTACAGTCGGACTATCGAACACCGGGTCAAAAGTTACTTCACCAGGCCTTTCCCTCTGCGAGCTTTTCTTTATCGGTATCACAATGTGGCCATTCACCCAAGTGGCATAATCAAGTGCTCTCCGAACTGTCAAATGATTGATCAAGATACAGCTCAAATGATTAGGGTTAGTAAAGGGGTAACTTCCGTATGTCTAAGCAAGGGGATCCGTTGTCTCATTCGAGGGTACGATGTATTTATAAAACTTCCTAAAGCCCAATAAGATTAACCCAAGAAATAAGGCATGCCACGTAGTACAATCGTAAAAATTTTACTCACTTGTAAGGTAGAGGATCTAGATGCCTCAGGTTGGTTATGTCAAATTCATAAAGCTAGAGACTCAAACACTAGGTGAACAAGTCTCGATCATGGTTAGCAAAATACTCTTGGTATGACAAAAAAAAAGTATATTGAAATGATAATAATCAACAAGTGCATATACTAACAGTGGTCAAACGTTGCATATTGTAAGATGTGTGCACATGTTAGATATCAATGCTCCACTCTCGTGTAACTACGCGGGAATCAGCTAACTCTACTTGTAATCCCCCCATATGAGGAGAAGGCATTTGAGTAGCTCGATTATCCAGTAGGTCCTGGTTTGGATACCAGATGGGGGCCATGTGTGGCCAGATGGCTGGACAGCTTCAGATAAAGTTCGTACACCGCCAACTAGGCTACATGCAAGTGCGGAAGGCATCCCTTGACTGACTGCACTGAGGGTAGACGGAGCATTTCCCGGGACAGCCCACTCTCGGGTTGCGGGGCCCGTTTGGAGCCTCAGATGATCCCGGATGGCTCTGGGCCGAACGGAGATCGAAGGTTAGTTGCTCTGTTTTGCGCACCGGTTCTATCGTATGGTCGGTGGCCTATTTCGAGACCGGCCCCCAGTCGACCATTTTAGGCAGACTGGGTCGGTCACCCAATTGAGCCTAACTGACTATGACTGGTGGCTATATAAGAGCAAGCCCGTGAAGCCCATCTCATCACTGGCTACAGCAACCCTGATTCCTTAGCATCTAGCCTCCATCTTCTACTGTTTCCAGCACGTCATCGAAGCTTCTTTCACAGGAGCGCACAGTTGGGAGGCAGCACCATCTATTATATCAGTTCTACAGTAATCAAATTTTTGATTCTCCATACTATCTTGTTTTCTCTCTTGCGTACGAGATCCTGTTATCTATTGAGCACAGACGTTGTATTATTTTCTTACATGGTATCAGAGCCTGGACTCTAGCAAGAAGATTTGGTAGTGTGTTTTCTGTTTGCGAGCAGATTGTGAGAGATGGCCCAGCCCGCAAGACTACGAATCCCACCATTCGACGAAGCGGAAAGTTGGACGGCTCTAACTATCCTCAAGATGAAGACCATCCTAAGCGCATACAAGCTTTGGGACACTGCTACTGGGGTGGACGTGAGGCCGGTTGCGAGACCGAATCCAGCCAATGCAGGACAACAGATAGTACCAACTGCGGATGAGATTCTCGTGTGGACAAGAAGAAATGCAGATGCGCTGTGTTCTATTATCTGCAGTGTTAGTGATTCCATCATGGCGTTAATTCAACATGTCACCACAGCGGAGGAGGCATGGACGATCTTGAAAAATCAATACGAGACCACGAATCAGACGCGGATTCAGAATCTGGAGACTTAACTCGCGAACGAGAAGTTATCTAAGTCTAAAACGGCAGAGAAGTTCATCACCAGGGTGAAGAATATGCGCGATCAGATGACTGTGATTGACATCACCATCACCAGCGAGAATCTAGCACGAAGGTGCATACGGATTCTCCCACAAAGTACGACGGTCTTGTTACGGCGCTCAATACGCAGAATAAAAATCCGCCCCTCAACTTTGAGCATTTAAACGCGATGCTTCTGGAGGAGGAGATGTGTCAAAAGACGAGGACTAGAGAAGATTCGGCTTTCTGGACCGGATCAAAGAAAGGTAAGGGTAAGGACTCTGGTAACCCATCTTCTTCTGATGATAAAAAGAGAAAGAAGAAGATCAAGTGCTTCTATTGCAACAAGGCAGGGCACAAGCAGAATGAGTGCCGAAAGAAGATTGCAGATGAGAAGAACGGAGTAAAGAAAGAGTCCAACAACAGCGCGTAGGAAGTACCAGTAGAGTTGTTCATCGCAATTGAGGAGATTTGCACGGAGGCAGTTCATGTACCTACGGATGAACCATGGATCATTGACAGTGGTGCATCGCGCCACATGACCAGTCGGAAGGATTGGTATACCTTTCTACAGCCGGTAGGGAATAACATCCTGGTAGCAGTCGGCAATGATGCAAAATGTCCAGCAAAAGAAAAAGGTACGATTGCTCTCAAGTCAGATGGAGTTGTAAAACAGTTGTCCGATGTTCTTTATGTGCCAGATATCAAGAGGAACTTGTTGTCCGTTTCCGCGATCACGGATCGGGACCTCAAAGTTCAATTTGATAAGAATGGTGCACAGATTCTAGATCTTCAAGGGAAGGTCGTTGGTAAAGGTACACGGCGCAACAACATTTACGAACTCTCAGCTTTCAGTGCTCGAGCGGATGTGAAGAACACTAAGCTGTGGCATGAGAGGTTTGGTCATCTAAACCTTAGTTCTTTGAAGGAGATGCATAAAAGTGGAATGATTGCAGTGCAGACCTACCAGAAATTTCAGATTTGCCCGATGTATGTGAAGCTTGCATGATGGGCAAGCAGCATCAGCAGCCCTTTCCTAAAGAGGCTAGCAGGGCAAAGGCTCCTCTAGAGCTCGTTCACACGGACCTCTGCGGAAAGATGGAGACGGAAGCTTTGGGTGGTTCCTACTACTTCATGACGCTGATCGACGACTACAGTAGAAGGATATGGATATACTTCCTGAAGACTAAAGACGAGGCTTTTAGTAGGTTCAAGGAATGGCATGTAATGGTCGAGAAAGAAATGGGGAGGAAGGTGAAGAAGTTCAGATCAGACAGAGGTGGAGAGTTCACATCAATTGAATTTGAAAGTTACTGCAAAAGTCACGGAATCAAGAGGCAGAAACCCCCGCCACATACATCACAGCAAAATGGAGTAGCAGAACGCAAGATGCGCGTCATCTGCGAAATGGGCTGGAGTATAATGAAAGGGAAAGATTTGCCAAAGACTTTCTGGGCTGAAGCATGTAACACTGCAGTTTACATCCTGAATCGTAGCTACACGAAGGCTGTGAACGGGATGACTCCACTGCAAGCCTTTTCTGGTAAGAAACCTTCAGCTGCACATTTCAGAGTTTTTGGATGTGATTGTTTTGTGCATGTCCCTGATGCTACCAAGACCAAATGGAAACCGAAGCCATAAGTGTATTTTCTTGGGCTACAGTGAAGAGGCAAAGGGTTACCGTCTCTATAACCCTATTACCAAGAAGGTAATTGTCAGTCACGATGTGGTCTTCTCAGAACAGCCGGATCAATTGGAGGAGGATGCTTCCTTCCCAAACAACCAGGACCAGGATATCCATCCAGTACTGCCACCAGTAGCAAACCGAACTCCCCCAACGGTGCTTGGGAGGATTCAAGACAAAGAAGATGAAGAAGAGCCTGTAGAACCACAACGGCAACGGCCATTCCCGAAGTGGGTAAAGCAGCTTTTGGACGGCAGAGAACCTCCAGCCATTGAGGAGGAACCATCCGAACACCGCCGGTGAAAGAGGTTAGAGGAGCAAAGAAGGGCGTAGGAACACTTGGTCAACTATGCTGTGATGACAGAAGTGATCCGTGCTGATGAACCCAAGTGTCTTGAAGAGGCATAGGGCGATGATAGGTGGATGGAGGCTATGCAATCGGAGTATGGCTACATAATGAAGAACAACACTTGGGACCTTGTGGATCGACCACCAAAACGCAAGGTAATCGGAACCAAGTGGGTGTACGAGACCAAGTACAAGTCCGACGACACGTTGGATAAGTACAAGGCTCGGCTCGTGGCTAAAGGATTTGCACAGGTACATGGTTTTGATTATCAAGATACTTTTGCTCCCACAACTCGACTAACCACAATTCGCAGTGTTTTGGCTTTAGCTGCCCAGGGAAGTTGGCCCGTGTTTCAAATGGATGTGAAATCCGCCTTTCTGAATGGAGATCTCAAGGAGGAGGTATACGTGGAACAACCACCAGGTTTTGAGATCCCCGGTTCAGAAGGTAAAGTCTGCAAACTGAAGAAGGCACCTTACAGGCTGAAACAGGCCCCACGAGCGTGGTACCATCAAATTGATGCCTACTTTCTGCAAAACGGGTTCAGGAGGAGCCCATCTGATGCAAATTTGTATATCTTCAGAGAAGGAGGTAGGTGTATGATCGTGGCCCTTTATGTGGACGACCTTATCATAACAGGGAACCATGAAGAGAAGATCTCGCAGACGAAGCATTTGCTAGGAAGAGAGTTTGAAATGACAGACCTCGCGGACTGATGCATTTCTGTTTGGGGATTGAAGTTTGGCAGGAGCCGAAACAAATCTTCATTTCACAGCTGAAGTATGCTAGAGAGATACTGAAGGCATTTGGCATGACTGAGTGCAAGACAATTGGTACCCCTATGGAGGTTGACGCGAAGCTCTCAAACGAGGATTCATCACCACTGGTGGACGAAGCAAAGTACACAAGGCTTGTGGGCAGCTTAATTTACCTGTGCAACACACGGCCGGACATCAATTTTGCGACTGGTGTACTAAGCAGGTTTTTCAATAAGCCCCAGGAGAACCATTGGAGGACAAGGATGCGAGTGCTGAAATACATCAAAGGCACACTTGATTATGGCATCACCTATACCAAGGGCAACATCTTGACCGAATTCTGTGACTCGGATTGGACAGGAGACGTGGACAGCAGGAGATCAGTGACAGGGTACTGTTTCACTTGGATCTGGAGTTGTGTCATGGGTCAGCAAGAAGCAACCCACAGTTGCTCTTTCTTCTACCGAGGCCAAGTACAAATCTGCATGCTTTGCTTCTTGCGAGACAGTGTGGTTGAGGATGATTTTAGGGAACATGGGTGTAGTGCAGAGAACAAGCCTACGCAGTTATCATGTGACAATCAGAGTTGCATGGCGATTGCAAAGAACCCGGTGTTCCACGATCGCACAAAACACATTGAGATTCAATATCACTTTGTACGCGAGCTCATCATGGATGGAGAGATCGACTTGGTGTACTGTCCGACTACAGAGAATGCTGCAGACATCTTCACGAAGGCTCTTGGAAGAGACTTGTTGGAGAGGCATCTTCATCGACTTGGCATTGGGCCGAAAAAGTAAGTTCACTTGCGGGTGGACATTGAGGGGGGGTGTTAGATATCAATGCTCCACTCTCGTGTAACTACGCGGGAACCAGCTAACTCTACTTGTAAGCCCCCCATATGAGAAGGCATTTGAGTAGCTCGGTTATCCGATAGGTCCTGGTTTGGACACCAAATGGGGACCATGTGTGGCCTGATGATTAGACGACGTCAGATAGAGTTGGCACACCGCCAACTAGGCCACATGCAAGTGCGGGAAGGCATCCCTTGACTGACCGCACTGAGGGTAGACGGAGCATTTTTCGAGGCAGTCCACTCTCGGGTTGCGAGGCCCGTTTGGAGCCTCAGATGATCCCGGATGGCTCTAGGCCGAACGGATACCGTAGGTTAGTTGCTCTGTTTTGCGCACCGATTCTATCGTATGATCGGTGGCCTATTTCGAGACCGACCCCCAGTCGACCATTTTGGGCGAATTGAGTCGGTCACCCAATTGAGCCTAACCGACTGCGACTGGTGGCTATATAAGAGCAAGCCCGTAAAGCCCATTTCATCACTGGCTACAACCACCCTGATTCCTTAGCATCCAACCTCCGTCTTCTACTTTTTCCAGCACGCCATCGAAGCTTCTTTCACAGGAGTGCACGGTTGAAAGGCAACGCCATCTATTGTATCAGTTCTACAGTAATCAAATTTTTTTTTCTCCATACTATCTTGTTTTCTCTTGCGTACGAGATCCTGTTATCTGTTGAGCACAGACGTATTATTTTCTTACAACACAATCATAGGTGTGCTCCCATGCAAAAGCCTCATTGCTCATCTTCTTTTACACACTATAATGATCTCAAGTATCTACATCCTACACGTCAGAGCCAAGTTGCAAAATGGCTTCTATATGTGTAGTAGGTCTTACAAGGTTCCTAAAGCCATCTGGCATACAGCAACATCTACCTGTTGAAGAGTCCATCCAACAAACCATGAGAAGAATATGTTTCTAAAAAATAAAACGCTAAAGGTTGATATGTGTCCGATTGATAAATCATCCATATTGCTCTCTATCATGTTCCAACCATGGGATAGCCAATTAATTATATATATGGATTGGTAACTAGGTCCATGTTTCTAAAGAGAAGTCTTCTAAATCCTCTATTCCTTGTGCTTTTCTATTCCTTTCCTTTCTCTCTGCTCTTTCCTTTTGATTATAAATAACCTAATAAGAAAAATCATTTTCATACAATTTATAAATAAGCTTCACAAATAGCCTACTAAGCTTGTTTCTCACAATCGCCTATCCATCGAATCATGCCTTCTTTGAAGGTGTTGCAAATGGCGCCTATTTTCCTAACAATTAGATGAAGGGTTGCTATAAAACCGCCACGAGCATGTAAAAAAGTAAATCACTTACACCCTTAGATCCATTTTCAAATTCTACGAAGCTTTCAATTGGTGACAAGTGTCCTCCCATCCCTTGACTTTTTTTGTGTGTCAAAATAAACACATTATTACATGTATCTCCATTGTCCTTTAGCCATCCCAGATGGCATAGATATGGTGTGGTACTCTTCTCTTTTGTGTTGCTCCAAAAGAGAAACAGAGAAGTTTATTAAAGTTTGCAAAAGGCCAAAAAAGCCTATGACACCAAGGACACACAATCAACTCTGCCTCGAATTTGCAATTACATTATATTTTGCTTATGGCGATCCATGATTCTGAAAATCTGTTTTCTGCCAATTTAACATTAGCCAGCAGGTTTCTCCGCCCTAAAAGTTAGGTTTGTAGTTGTTGACTGTTGGCAATTTGTCCTTGAAAAACAGAAAGCAGCAAGTGTTTTCCAAACGTTTTAGCCTCTCACAGTCTATATGGAAAACACCATCCACCCACCTCAGATCAGCCTAAAACAGCTATGATTTGTTGCAGCAATTTGTTCCTCTTTCACCAACCACCACCTCTGTGTGCATCTACCCACACGAGAGAGAGAGAGAGAGAGAGAGAGGACAGGAGAGGGGACCACCCACAAGGTTACAAAACCATCAAATCAATAGAGCAGCACAAGGAGTTCCATAGTACCAATAGCAGGATGTAGATCACAATGGAAATGATTGCTGTTACATGTACACATACATTTTTGGGGTTTGGAGAGGCAAATTCACCAGCATATGCACACACATGCCCAAGCACAAGGCTCCCAAAGAAAAACAAACCGATCCCAAACTATATATATATATAATCAATGCTGCTATCATTAGTTCCCTTTTGGGAAATCCAAACTTGAGTAATGGATAAGCCCCACAATTTTAAAAGCCAGAATCGTGCAGGTCACCTGAATAAATGCTTATCCGTATAAAGTTTATTGTTAGAGCAGACTAACAAACAGTGGCATCCATCCTGGATATGCATCTCAGAGCAAAGGGTTCGTCTCTATTGACCTGCATAGGAGAAATTTGTATGTTGCCCGCATTTCTATTAAATGCAAACTAGCATGTATGGACAGTAGCCTCAATCTATTCAGGATTATCATTGCATGAATACAAATATTTCCAAAGAGAGGTCCTTAGGTTTTCAATGAGACATTCCCTGGCTAGTATGTTCCTGTACCTTTACACTCATGCAACAAGCTTGTGATTCAACCGATTCACTGTGGGTCAATGTCAAAGACGAAGTCCTTCCCTTGTGAAAGATATCAGCTTAGTTTAGTATTCCTCTGCCAAAAATTTTAAAAACCCAAAATCTTCTTGGATTTTTATTTTATGTGAGTCTTTCTCAGTGTCCCATCTTCAGTGCCGTCTTCCCAAGTAATTTACAGCGTTAACTGCAACATAAAAACTATACAAGTACCCTTTTATGCAGGTTACCCAATACGTCTGACACAGGACTCAGTAGCACTCTCCGTATCCAATCTTAGGCAATTTCATTGATCAATCAAAACAAGAGAATCCCCTTATTCATACTACTTTGCATATTGTATCTGGTATATGACTGCAGACCCTTGCCTCAGACTAGGCAAATCCAAAGCCTTCAGCTACATGTCCCTCTGTTACAGCAAGCAACCTTGCTTGCATTACTTCAAAGGAAGGATAGGGGGGTAAAACCAACTGATAAAAGCAAGTATGAGCAGTTGGCAACCAGGTGACATCAGTATGCGCTTTATGGATGTGAAATTTGGAGGACAACCCCGCAAAACCTTCAGCAGGAAGATATGCAACCGATGTTGCAAAGAAAAGAAGCTTTCTACGTTGCTCCATTGTCATAGCCTCCACTACCTGTGACCAGTTCGCAGAAGGATAAGAAAACGACTTGACAGCACTAAATACTTCATAGCTTCCTATAGCCTCCAAATCACTGACTCAACTTACAAAAATAGGCAGTCCATTTCCCCACAAATAAGTCAGTCCAATAAAATAGAGCTCGGCATCAGAATCTCAGATTCTGTGTTTCAATAAATGTACCCAAATTTCTGAGCTGTGGATATCCCCAGAACCACAGCTGAAACCAACGTGGACTGAGATATTCCCTTACTATAAAATAATCCCAAGAAAAAATACGTCCTGTGGAACTGCTTTAATCAGAAGCACGTTTCATAACAGCAACCATTGAATATTTAACTTCTGAACCCACCGAAAGCTGATATTAGTCAGCCACATACTCCAAAAGCCTTACAACGATAACTACAAAGTCTTACCATAGCAGCATCTCAGGCAGCTTTTCCTATAGGTGGCATCACAAACTATAAAAATACATGCATTTAAACTCAAATAATTTCCCTCCCAAAGCTTCGAGCTAACATCTTCACTCACACCTTTGGTGCCCATGATTACATGCAAGCCATATAATTCAAAGTTTCTTATGTTTTCTGTGAGCACATTTTTATTTAACTACATTCTTTTAGTTACTATAAAAAAAATGTGACACAAATCAAATAAAGTTCTTCCTCGCCCCAACCATGCCTGCCAAAACGGGACACATTTTCATCTCAAAGAGTTCACTATGAATTTTGATATCTATCTATCTATTTAATGAGCTGCTGGTCCACAGAAGAGCTGCTTTCGGAGCTTCCACCAGAATTCCCCACATCACTGCCGCATTGTCATAGCTAATCAACTACAGTTGTCCACAGCTTGCATTTGAGTGCACAGTCAGAAAACGCTGTTCAATGCTACACTGAAAGAAGTCACAATGTTAGGAGCTGCCGCCAGAGCCCACGCTGCTGTTTTTTTGTAGCTGCTCAATTAAAGCGATCCACTGCCAATCACAAGAGCTGCTCGAGTGCTGGTCAATTCATCCCCACAGCTCAACAGACTAAACCAGGAAATAGAATGGAGCCATCTGCACATGCTTTGGCCCACAGCTGGTTCCAAGGATGAGGCAGAAAGAAGTAATTCTGCTTGTCAGTGCAAATAGTTCAGCTTCAGAGGGGAGTATGGAGCTCAAAAGTAAGCTTCAAAAGCTTAAGAGGTGGAAGTCAAAACCAGTAATGATGATAGTCTTAGAAACTTTGAAGAAATGTGTAAAGGATCCATTGGAGGATCTTGTGACCTCCAAACCAGAATTTTTATCGCAGCAGGAGTCAACATTGGTCTAAATAAAGAGAAGGAAGCAAGTGCCAAGTTGATCATGAGCTCAAGAAACAAAGGCTGAGGAAAGACCTGGCTAGGCTAGTATAAACAAAATTTTGAATGCTTTTGACTAGCTAGCAAGTATGGAAACAGCCACCCCTAACCAAATGGGGCGTGAAAGGCAGAGGTGAGACAGGAGGGGTTGGGAGGATGAGAAATCAAGCATAAGTAAGGATGGAATAACACCCTCCAATATCAAGCATTAACTTTGGGGCTGCAACACGCTCGAGCTCTAAACGTACAAAACCACGAAGTATGCGGGGGTTCCCAATTGGTGTGCAAACAAGTAAGCCGTAATTGGAGAATAAAGCTGTGCAACGACTTCATTAGCAAGCCACGCAACTCAAAGAAGGATTTAAATCCTTTGGCATTCAATGCATGCCCGATGGCCCTTGAGGAGATTGCTTGGCATCTGTAAGAAATCGAAGAAGCTGAAGAGGAGACCCAAGTCTTACATTTAGTGGTGTTGATATGGCCCTCATTTTTGCTCCTCTCAACACGTCCATTCGAAATATTGCAACATTTAAGGCAGTGGCCAATGTAATAATTAGTAAGAAAGGTTAGGGATACCTTTTCCTTATTTAAGGCTTCTCACCCTAACCACACTTAGTGGTTGAGTTTAGGTGTGTCCTAGTTCTAACCCTAGTTTGGAGTGCAGGATTTTGTCATGTTGACAACCCTTGTACTCTTCCACTTTCCACTCTTTTCATTCTTGCAACTTCAATTCGTGGATTCTCACGTTTTGCTATTGCCACATGTAGTTCTCGGGCCCCACTCCATCGTTTGGTATCAGAGCAAGTTTCTCTAGCCTTCCCAGCATCTGTTCGCTGTTTTCAGCGAGCCGTCACCACTGTTGAACTGGTCACCACATTCTACATGGTCCCTGAATTGTTTTGAACCTGGGTGCTGCCTTTCTAGACTTGTAAGTTGTGAGAGTGATTTTCAGAGGCTTTTGTAGTATTTCTACCTGTTTTTGGGGTTTTGCCAATTACTACAAGGTTTACAGACACCTTTTTAGGGTTTTGCCAATTGCTACAAGGTTTTCAAAGCCATTCTTAGGGAATCTGTCACAGGGACGTGTATTTCTAAGCTTTAGGAATTTCCAGTGACTACCCTAGGCTCCCAAGCTCCAGCTCGACAGCGTGCCCTAAATGTGGGCATACGACTCTGTCCATGCTGACTAGGGTGGTCCATTGTGCTTCCTCAAAATAACATAAGGAGTGTGCGGCCCATGTAGTAGCCATCTTGCTGCCCACATGGCTTCCTCCTACTGATCCATTTACGTACAATCTTGTGGAGGTGTTAGGCCCGCGAGCTCTCCTCATTTGGGGGCTGGCCCTATACTTCCAACACCTCCTCTCAATGACACTGTGGTTTGACATCAACTCTATCAAAGAATTGCTCCATTAGCTTCTTTGCAGAAGCTCTCATAAGGATGTCTTCTTCATCTAGTCCTATATTTCTGCAGCTGTATTACATCGAGGGACTTCTAGTCTAGTGGGTCTACTCTGGAACACTGGTACAATTTTGGTCCAAGTGGCAAACATTGTGGAGACTTTAGACTCCCAAGGCACCAACAGAACCATCGAGTCGTCCCCCTCAGGAAGATAGGAATTGACCAAACCTTGTAAGGTACCAAAGATCTTGGGTTTGTTTCAATCCAACGTACCACTGGCACCCTCTGCATGTTTGTCCTTGATTCCACGCACTGTGAGACTCTTGTGGCTGGTCCACGTCGATCCCCACTAGCAAGAATCCCTCCAGCCAACTCTGGAGTAAGTCAGCTGATAGAAAAGATCTCGAAACTTTGGATAAAAAGCCAGTAGGGAAAAACAAAATTCCTTGGCAAGATCTCTGGCACCCTGGCATATGAAAATCAGCAAAAGCAACCTTGGAAGACATGCTGGAAGAGAATCGTCAAGTCTAGAAGAAAAATCGACTTGCCTGGAAGCTCCAAACTGCTTGGAAAAGCGCGATTTTGATAGGCACCTGGCCTGGAAAGCTCCTAGGAGTGCGAATCAGACTGGGAAGGCATGAACAATAGACATGCAGCAAAAATGAACTGATATGGAGGCTCCTGACACAAAAACGAATTTCGTTTTTGGGCTTCTAGCAGCCCACCAACAGCCCACAGACTGCCTTGGTAGTCAAAAATCAGCAAGGTGATGTGATAGAATAGCCGTGGATCACTTTCCCAGCTTGTGACTTGCCTCTCCCTGTTCTACTATGGTCTAGAAAATAGCCTTGAAAGCAAATTTCGACTTTTCTGCTTGCTTTCCAAGACAGCTAGCCAAACATGGCTCTTGGAGCTATTTTTAGCGGAAGAGATTTTTACCCCTCTCTAACCTTCAGTCCGTTGCCTTGGCCCATGGAATCAATTGCACTGAAGTGTCCTTTGAACTGTTTTAATCAGTTGGTAATGAAGGGCCAACAAAGCGACAGTAGATAATAAGGGGCTGGGCCTATTTATAGGCCTTACCAACACAACGGCTCAGGTCGTCCAGGAGAGGCTGCATACAGTCTGCAACTGGCGACAAACAGCAGCAACAGGTCAGGGCAGCAGAGCAAGCTTGTTGTCCTGCCATGCGTCAAGTCGGCAGACCTAGTTGAGGAGCAGACAAGTCAAATGACGCACTAGGACCAGGCTGTCATAGGGTCGGCCAGTTTCAGCTCAATACCCTTGTAGGCATCCCATTCATTTCAAAAGGTTGAGAGCTGAGCACCCACGCCACTCCAACCTGTAGACCAGGAACCAGTTGGAGAACATCGGACACGACAAGAGAAATGATTATTTGATGGTGCAATTATATGTTTATAATTATGATCGATCAAGCCGTGTAAATAGTACCGCTAAACTATGTAACATTGGCTAATTATTAGTGATAAATATGTGCACACACATGTCTAGGTCCTAGGGGCAATAGGAAAGGGAAGGGCATTAGAGTGCATTAAATGGTAGAAGCAAGGAGCATAGGCCAAGGGTAGGTCTAAATGGGAAGGGTGCATTAGAGTGCATTAAATGGTAGAAGCAAGGAGCATAGGCCAAGGGTAGGTCTAAATAGGAAGATGGAACTTGAGTAACTCAAGGGACATTCATTGTGATCATTCGTAGCATTCTCTCTACCACATTGCATTTCATCCGCCCTCTCTCTCCCACCTTGCATGTAGGTCGAAAGAGAAACAAGTACTCTCACGAGGGCGCTCTTTCCCATTGGAGGGCCAATTGGCATTCAAATTTTGCATGCATTGCACACATTTGCATTCTTGAAAGGCTTGGAACTTCACATTTGGTATCAAAGCGACGACAATCAACGACCAGGGTGGGAAGTGAAAAGAGAAGAAGCGGGCAGGAAAGGACAAAGGCAACGTGTGGGACAGGAAGAGACCGACGCGGGCAGGCAGAGCGGAGGAAGAGTGCGGTATAGGCAAGCCTATGAGATGCGAGGACGAGGAAGGGCACGTAGAGGGGAGACCTGCACGGGGAGCACGTGTCAACGCAATCTTTTGGAGGGATCCGCTGTTGGTAAACTGAAAAGAAAGAGTAGAGTGGACACAAACTCAGAATACTTGCATTATGGAATGAAGAAGAGTGAGGTCCTTATGTAGGCACCTCATACATGCTCACTGACATCACTGATGACTTCAGAGCTCCACAATCATCTCCTCAATCTGCTCCTAGATTCTCTCAATCATCCTATGTGGCTTTCCACCACCTAACTGTGCTTATGGGCACCTAACTGTGCCTCTAGCACTCACACATAGAAACCAAGGTGTGCCTGAGGCATACACCTTGAGATATCCCATCAAACCCCCCCTCAAGGGAATGCCTCAGGCTATGTCAAGGATACAGCTAGCACAAGGTGTCTCATGCCATCTCATGGTGGTCATGGATCTATCAATGGCTAGGATCTCAAGCTAGCAAGGGTTCCCATGGGTGTAAGGTAAACAAAAAGGGATACAAAAAGACCTTCCAATGGTTATCTCCTATGCATGTACATGCACACAATGTCTACAGGAGGTACCATGGAGCAAAACATACACATGGCCTACATCATAAGGTGACCAGAGGTGTTTACAAAACACACAAAACACAATAGTTTATTTCATTCATTTTGGAGGACTATCCAGGCTGAGTACCTTGACATAAAAAGAGAGATCTGGAGCATATATAGAGATGATTTAAAATGCATAATCTTCAAAGGATGCCTCATCTTGTGGAGGCTCATCAACTGAAAGTAGATTTGCATTTTCTGTCTTTGCTTTGGCTCTACAAAACTTCTCATGATGGTTGTTTTTGCCACAGTGTTTGCATGGATTGATTTTGAAGCAGTTCTTTGAAAGGTGATTTGTCTTTCCACAGTGATTGCAAGGTGTAAACTTGCCCTTCTAGATTTTTACAGCATAAACAGTGTCATTGCCTTTCCTGAGCTCCATATGCCTTTCTTCTTCTTGGAGAGTAGAGATAATACCTTCAAGATTAGGATTAGGAAGATTTTTCAAAGTGGTAACTATATGATCATAATCTTCAGGCATACTCTTAAGTAACACTGCCATAGCATCATCTGTAGTAATAGGAGAGTTGATAGAAGCTAGTTGAGTCATAAGACTCCGCATGTAATTGACATGAGCTGCCAAAGCAGTGCCACTAACCATCTTCAATTCAAAGAAAGAGATTTTAAGTGATAATTTAGAGATGTGAGAGCTAGCACCAAAAATCATGTCAAGCTTCTGCCAAGCTTCTGAAGGAGACTGTAAGTCAGAGATGTAATGAATATAATCATCTCCTAAAGCAAGAGCAATGATACCATATGCTTTCTCCTCTCTAGCGGGATCCCTTGCCGGGCGTGTCGGAGTTGAGGATTCTCCAACATTGGAGGTTGTAGAAGAAGCGGTTGAAGCCGGTTTGACAAGTCCCCAGAGGTTTTCCCTCATCAATGCAAATTTCACCTTCATCTGCCATGTGTGGAAGCCCTTTCCATTGAACTTATCTAAACTCAATATGGTAGCCATGAGAGGGTCTAACCCAGATATTGGGCAGTGTCTTTCTCTCTTACAAGGCAAAAAACAACTGAAAGGCTTCCAAATATAAGCACTTGATGTAGCAAAGACTAGTGACCAATATTCAATCAATGATGCTTTTTCTTACATGCTTCATAGAGGTGGCTAAAATGAATACTTTCCAATCAAAACCAGGTATAGCAATTCAAAGCAAAACTGAAGCCACACTTGTACTGATGTTATTGAAAGTTTCAAAAAACCAGAAATGCTAGAATAGCATCTTATGTAGCATCAGCTTCAAAAAACTTGTCAAAACTGTCAAAACCAAAAGACTGAACTTGGAGGGCTTGTGGCTTACTCTTCAGAGCAAAGGAAAAGGGGCTTTCTAAAGCAAAAGAAAGCTCACATAAAGATGAACTTCTGGTGCAGAGGTCTGAGGAGATTTCGCGCGCCTTTGCTGGCTGGAGCGTCTTCAAAAACGACTGGTTTTTCTCTGTTTTTACCTTGAATATGCAGCCATTACTGCTCAGATTTCAGCACAGGATAGCTCTAGGTATGGACTACCTCCCCCTGAAAGGAATTAGAGAAGTATGGAGTATGCTGAGAGAAAACGCAGGAGCAAAGGTCGACGAACTGCATGTAATGGCGACGAAACGAGCGCGAGTTCTGTCAATTCCTTTCAGCCAGGGGTTCGCCCCTTCGAGGTGGATCTCCAGCAGGAAGGGCGTGGAAAATGGTTGAGAACCGGAGGAGAACAAGCTTAAGCAAACTTTGGGAAGAAGAGGAAGAGATGGTGAAGTTCTTAAGAAGATGGAGAAGAAGATGATGATGTGGCAGAAATGGATCAAGGGGGATCAAATGGCTCTGATACCATGTTGGTAAACTGAAAAGAAAGAGTAGAGTGGACACAAACTCAGAATACTTGCATTATGGAATGAAGAAGAGTGAGGTCCTTATGTAGGCACCTCATACATGCTCACTGACATCACTGATGACTTCAGAGCTCCACAATCATCTCCTCAATCTGCTCCTAGATTCTCTCAATCATCCTATGTGGCTTATGGGCACCTAACTGTGCCTCTAGCACTCACACATAGAAACCAAGGTGTGCCTGAGGCATACACCTTGAGATATCCCATCATCCGCACGTCGGCGCATGCGAATGGCAAGCCCGAAACGAGTGACAGGGACAAAACAGGAAAATAAGTATGTCTGAGTTTCTTTTGCTACAAACCCGAAATTTTGAAGGGTCTGAGGTAAGGGGATTTCTTGAAATTTCTGCTCTTGGACGAGGAACGGGGTGATTCCACCCTGTGTGAATGTGCCCTTAAAACCCTTAGACCGTGAAGAAAAATAATCCCCCATTCTCTGTAACAGGAAGTCGGATTGGGACAAGGTTTTAAGGGGGTGATCCACCTACCAAGTTACCCCTTTAACAGTGTCTAAGCTCCGATCCACTCAAAAGAAGCAAGCCAAACAGAGTGTACCAGTTTACAGCATAAAAGCAAGGAAGAAAGCCCAAAAGAGAAGGAAGAAGAGGTCATTTCAAGTGGTTTTTCAACACAAGTAAAGCGGGAGTCGGATAAGTACCACCAACTCTATAACACTTGACTTTTGTTGTTAAATAAACCCCTATTTTGAAAATTACAGCAGTCATTTCTTCTCTTAGTAAAAGGAAAGAATGGAAGGGGAGGGAAGATATAACAATGAACTTATCCCTTTTACTCCATTACCCAAAGGAGAGAGAGAAAGAACGCCTTCACCCCCTCCTGAAGAGGATGGATTAGGTGATTGTTACACACATCTTGAGTATGATAACCCACAAATAGATTTACCTCCGTCTCTCCTTCAAGAACCACTTGATAGGGAGTTCTCCTTTCGTGATGAAAATGAAATGAGACCATCCAAGAACAATGTGATTAGTTACGTCTTCAACTCGAAATCCCCCACACATGGATTATAATCCAAGTGCAAGAAGAAGAGAGGAGACTCCTCTTGATAAGCTGATTTTTCAGCTTAGCAATATGATTGAACAGTCCATTATGACAAGATTAGGGACTAAGAGGGTTCTAAACTTTGGGAATGAAACTTGAGAACCCCTTCGAAGCCATGCTTAAGGACCTCACTAAGCTAGCCGAAATAGCTGAGAGGAAGTTGAATCCTCGTAAACCCTTCAATAAGGATGGTGGGTCAACATCTAAGACAAACAACATACCCACATTTACGAAACCAAACAGGTTTAAGAATAATAAAGGGAAGGGTAAAGCTCTTGTAAAGAATGTGAACAGCCAATCACATCATAGATGGGCGCCATTTCCTTCTATGATGGATAGAAGTTAATTAAGGAGGAAAAATGTTTCAGGTGTAAGAAACATAAGCCAGGGCACATATGGCATAAGTGTCTTGTTCTCTTGGCTAAAATTGCCAAGACAATTTCAATAAAAGCGAATGCCAAGGCGTCCAAGCAAGAGGGCGCGGCTTCTAGCTCGACGTCCTCGAGCTCTATCGTGACTATTGAGCCAATAGTGAATGTTGTCCATTCAGCCAATACCTTTGGGCCTCATGACCTTTTAAGGTGTATGGGTTCGTAAACGGTTTAAGAATAATAAAGGGAAGGGTAAAGCTCTTGTAAGGAATGTCAACAGCCAATGACGTCCTAGATGGGTGCCATTTCCTTCTATGATGGATAGAAGTTTATTAAGGAGGGAAAATGTTTCGGGTGTAAGAAACATAAGCCAGGGCACGTATGGCATAAACGTCTTGTTCTCTTGGCTAAAATTGCCAAGACAAATTCAGTAAAAGCGAATGCCAAGGTGTCCAAGCAGGAGGGTGAGGCTTCTAGCTCGTCGTCCTCGAGCTCTACCGTGACTATTGAGCCAATAGTGAATGCTATCCATTCAGCCAATACCTTTGGGCCTCATGACCTTTTAAGGTGTATGGGTTCGTAAAGTGGTTCTCCTAGATGATGGATGTAATTATGACTTAGAGAGTGATAGATTGGTAAAATTACTCAATCTTAAACCAGGACCTATCAAAAACATGTCACTCTTAGGAGCTTTTAGGAGACATAATAAAGAAGACACATCCATAGTACCGAATATCCCTTTTCGTATACAAAAATATAGAGATCAAAGGGAGTTTCTAGTAGCTCCTTTATAGGACGTTGACATGATTCTAGGTAAACCATGGCAGTATGATTTCAGCCCTACTAGTCATCATTGATGCTTTGTACATAAGGATGAAAACATAAGGATCATAGGGGATCGAGACGTGTATACGATTCCATTGATTACTCCTACCCAAGCAAAAAGATTAGTAAAAAGAGGGGTAGATTGTAATCTTGTGTATATACGGGATTCACGAGATCTTCATATCTCAAAAGAAGATTAGGAGAGAAACGAGTTCCTTAGAGCTCATGAGGATCGATTTTCAAGAGATGACTCGTTCAAATTGCCTATGGAGAGAGAATGATCATGCGATAGATTTAGAGCCAGGAGCTTCTCCTCCATGTAGAGCACCATATAGGATAAACAAGATAGAAATAGAGGAGGTAGAAATAGAGAAATTGGATATGCTTAAAGGTGCTAAAGTTTTAAGCAAATTGGATTTGAAATCTGGTTATCATCAACTTCGAATGAAAGCTGAAGATGAACATAAGACTACTCTTAGCACTCTCACTGGACATTATGAGTCTTGGTCATGCCTTTTGGCCTAACTAATGCTCCAGCCACTTTTAGTAGGCTGATGAGAAAGGTTTTGCGACCCTACTTGGAAATTTGTCATAGTCTTCTTTGACGACATTTTAGTTTTCAGCCAGACTGAGGAGGATCACCTTGCTAAGGTGATGGAGCTCCTATGGAAGGATCGATTGTTCCTAAATACCAAGAAGAGTGAGTTGTTCAAGACAGAAATAGAGTATGTGGGACACACTGTGTCTACTAAGGGAATTCGGGTTGACCCTAAAAAGATCAAGGCCATAATTGAATGGCCAGTACCCAAAATTGTACATGAGTTGAGATCCTTACTAGGGATGTGTAGTCAAGCGGTGTAAATAGAGTATGTGGGACACACTGTGTCTGCTGAGGGAATTCGGGTTGACCCTAAAAAGATTAAGGCCATTAATTGAATGGTCAGTACCCAAAACTATACATGAGTTGAGATCCTTACTAGGGATAGTCAAGCGGTGTAAATAGTGCCACTAAACTATGTAACATTGACCAATGATTAGTAATAAAGATGTGCACACACGTGTCGAGGAAGGGTGCATACGAGTGAGGTGCACGGGTCATAGGCCAAGGGTAGGTCTAAATGGGAAGATGGAAATTGAGTGATCTCAAGGGACATTTATGAAGGGATACTCCCCTTCATTGTGATCATTCTTAGCATTCTCTCTACCACGTTGTATTCATCCGCCCTCTCTCTCCCACCGTGCATGTAGGTCGAAAGAGAACTCTCACAAGGGCGCTCTTTTCCCATTGAAGCATTCAAATTCTGCAAGCATTGCACACATTTGCATTCTTGAAAAGCTTGAAACTTCACATGCAGGACTGCAGCAGTGTACCTAGGGATCTGCATCAGCAGTACCTTGCAGGAGCTAAGTCCCTAACACTTGCAGCAGACAAGGGTGCAGACCTACACTGTCGGAGAGCAAAAGGACTGCATGAAACGGAGCTTTGTCTGAAGTACACATCACAGCATTGCTCAACCTAGAGCAGCTACTGAAGTCCGTTAGGGATACACGGTGATCTAGGAGACCTCTACAACAGAAGGATCAGCCAACAAAGCCAGTTCTTGCTGGCTTACGTCGGCGTATGGTTGCTGATGGTGTTGTCCTAACTTGGATATTACCTTTATTTAAGGGATTTGTTTGGCTGAATATGTGTGTGTATTCTCTCCATATCTGAAGTGCGCTCTCTATAGCACACAGAATGAGTTGGCATTAAAGTTTTGTTAAAAGATCTCAAGACTTTTCTTTATTCCACTGCATTTGGGTTGGCTGTAGCAAACAATCCTTTTCTCTAACAGACCTTCCTATGGCAACTTTTTTCCAGTTTTCACATTGGTAGTGGAAGATATCTGGAATTGTGAAAGCCTACTCTGCGCGCATTTCACTTTCTGGAAAAGAAAAGTGTGACCGCAGTCAGGTAACTTTAGAGCAAATGTGTTGTGCAATCACACCTTGACTGATCTCAAAGTACTGAGAAGGAGGGCCGTCCATCCCTTGACCCAAAAAATAGGCCAGGTTGAGAACTACAAAATACTCTACTATCGGTGTGCTTCGTCGGACAAAAAAATCTAGCTTGTAGGGACGAGTGACACCCTAGAGATCAAGTGTTGGCCAGACAATCTAGAAGGACAACCAAAAGACCCCTAGGGATGGCCAACTTCTGAGTGTTAACAGGACAAGATAAGCGAGACCCCAACGAACTATACCAGGGATTCAAGAGATATTGCATGGCACAAGGGGATCGCACAGAACAAAGTTCGTTTGAAATGCTACCCTTATAACTTGAAGGGCGTGTACTGAGATTTACCCATTGCTCAGAGCTGATTAGGTGGCCCTGACTAGAGCCATGTGCACCAAAGAGTTAGACATGAAATAGACTCAGCTCAACAGAGTTTTAGAGCTTGAATATGTAGCTTTGTAAAATAATGTGCAATCTAGCATCAATTGTCTAAGAGCCACCCTTTTCATGCATGCTGAATTAATGATAACTAAGGGGAGTGATAGTCCAATCATTGATTGTGCATCTGTGGAATCCAAAAAGAGGATACGAGCACAATGTGGTGGACTTTGGAGCGAACTTTCTTCTACGATTTCATGCACCACCACTGAACTTAACAGCCACTGCCACATTTATACAGGAAGCTCTTTTGTGGCACCTATTCGCTCCTTCAAGATCCAACCTAGGTCAAGCTTTCTCTCTTGTTTGGCATGTGCAAGATACACCATCCAAAAAAATTGTCCTCCTTTCAGCAGTAGATACTCATTGACTACATATATGATGGTGTGCACTCTCTTGCATTCATCTTGAGACAATAGCAAGTACTAATTACACTTTATACAGTACTGAGTATTAATAACATTTTATGAATTCAAGTAAATTTGTGTCCAGCATACATACCTGCCAAAACCAAATGATTTGGTCATCTGAGCTGCTGTACTCGTGATATTCTGTGTGTACTTTCCAATCTTCAAGGCAAATGATCCGACCATTCCCATGTAGCATCAAATTGAAGTCCTCAACCTCCAGTGCCCGGAGGAATTGTTCTAAATTGGCATTAACAAGCAAATCTGAAAACCCCTGGGACAACGATTTGACTTGCTCTGCCACAGATGTAACAAAGCGCCGTCGCACCAAACTCTCTACATAAGTCAGCCTATTCTTGCTATTCACTGACATCTCTTTTCCCCCTGGGCAGAGCTCCACCATTTTAAAGGAACCCAGCTCTTCCTCATCACACACAAATGTGAGACCAAGCACATCCGAATCCACAAATTCAGCATCCATTTGCAGAAGTTTTCTGCAGCTCTCATAAAGAATAGGATCTGCATCCCTTGCATCCTCCCACGAAATAGGGAGGCCAGCAAGCTGCTTAAAAAAGACCAAAGAAAAAACCACATCCATTTGAACTCTGTGCATCAAGGCCAATGCGATAACTCGTCCACAGAATCGAAAGTAGGTGAGATGCCCAGGATTCACGCCTGAGGCTGCAAAACAATCAATATAAGCATTAGATAAGAGCCGTGCCAATGCTACCTTTTTAAAAACCAATGCACTTGGGCACATTGTTCTGCAAAACTTTGTGCCCTTGTGCACTTTTTCTGTTGTGCATTATCCTCTCATCTTTTGGGTAATTTCAGGGTTGTATGCACGCTTACCAGTTTTGTACAACATTGCACAATTGCTTAGTCCAGATTCATCCAAACCTGGCAGCATCATTTCGACTTTTGTGCTATGCATTATCCTTTCAGCTTTTGGGTGACTTCAGGGTTGTATGAACAATTACAGTTTTTTACAACTTCGCACACTTGCTTACTCCATATTGTTCCAAAGGCTTGGCATCATACACTGAAAACAGAATGTAGACTTGACAAATTCTACTCACAAACCTCTGACCCAAAAACTTCAAGCATGCATCCCTCTACAATAGTTCCAATGCAAAGGCGTAGATTACATGACAAAGATGAGCACGTTGAATTATTAATATGCTTATTCAAACAAGCACAGTAGAAACACTCCAGAAGTAAATGAAAGACTTGATGAAGACAAAGGACACATACCTTTATAAGACTAGAATATAGCGTGCCTTACAGATTCAGACTTTTTTTGGAAACAAAAGTAAGAACAAAGGAGAGAGAGTCCAAAACTACAAGCCACACCATCATAAAATGCATGACATTAAAACTCTTATCACCATACTACAAACAAACAATCTATAACATTGCAACTGCTAAAAAGAGAGCTAGAAATCATTTCTATATTACAGACTAGAGCTTCCAATTTTGCAGGCACTTGAGACATCATTTTGTTGAATTTAGTATAGGTATGTTTCTATGTTTAAGTTCACATGCGTTTTATTGCTGTTTTGTGGGTTTCAAGCAAGAAAAGACGATGACATAGTAACCTGCAAAATTTTATAATACAAATATCCCAAAACTGAGAGAATCCAGGTTCAGACTATATGGAAAGGTACTAGCTGAACTAGCAAAACCACTAGTAAATGGATCAAACTCCAAGGAGAAATTAATTATACACAGTGACATAGGGGTCAAACAAGGATGCCCCCTCTCACCAACCCTCTTCGGTGTATTCGTTGATGAATTAGAACAATGGATGATAACACATAGTGGACAGGAAGTAAAAATTGTCAATATGCCTGAGTGCCACTCATCTATGCGGTGACGTAGTTCTCTTTGCAAGACCTACAAAAACACTCATTAAGTAAATTCTGCACACTCGAGAATGCAAGTCAACATTGCAAAGATGGTCATACTAATCGGTACACAAAACATAAGTATCCTTTACTTTTAAAGGAGAGATTCTAGAAGCAGACACATCATACAAGGATCAGGGGCACTACAAGTGGAACACAAGCATGGGAAAAAAGGTAATGGGAGGTCTGAAAGCCTTATATATTCCAAAATGGATGGTGACGGTAGGAGATGGAGGAGCTGCTCGGTGAGCTCCCCCCCTCTGCCCGTGGTGGCCTATTTGCTCCGCCCTGCCTCCTTGCCTCGCCCTCGCCCTCGCTCCGCCTCCCCCCTCTCCGCTCCGTCTTGCCTTCCCCGCTCCACCTTGCCTTCTCCCCCACCTCCCCTTGCTGCCTTCTTCCCCCGCTCCACCTCCTCCCCCCGCCCTGCCTTCTCCCCCGCTTCACCTCCACCCCCCGCCCGCTACCTTCCCCGCTCCCGCCTCCCCTTGCTGCTCCCCCGCCCCCGCTCCCCCCTCCTTCCGCCTCCTTGCCTCCCTCCTCGGCGCCTCCCACCTCCTCCCACCCTTCTACCCTCCCACCAACGCGCCCCCCTCATTCCGCCTCCCCCCACCGTCTTCTTCTCCTCTTCTCCCGCCTCTCCCGCCTCCTTCCTTTTCTTCATTCCTTTCTCATTTGCCTCCCTGCAACGGGAGCATTCGTGTTTGTTACGGTGAAAGAAAATCTTGGTGGTGACCTTTGGTCTGGCCAGAGGGGCTCTATGGCAACACCCTCGACTCCCACAGCCGTTAAGGTTCTTCTTTCCCCAACTCACAAGCAACAGGTACAGATAACAATTCAGTCCCTCCAGGACAAGGCGCTTGTGGGTAGAATTGTGGGCCTCACGCCTACACGGAGACAGGTGCGAGAGTGGATCCAGGCGAGCTTGACATTAGAGGGCGACCACATCCAAGAGGTCACCATCTATGGACGAGGCGTTTTCCTCATCCAACTGAGCTCCCCTGACACCGCCTCGACACTTGTGGAGCAGAGCCCCATACTCCTTGGCCCGCACCTTGTCTACCTCTTTCCTTGGTATCATGGGTTCACAGTGGAGGACATGGATACGACACACCATGTTCCACGGTTTTTGGTTACACTCCGCTTCCCAGGGCTCCCCAAGGAGTATCGAGCCATCCTCCCTTCCATTGGTCGGACATTTGACACAGTGCTCGAGTCCCCGCCAGAGGCAGCCGCCTCCGTTCTAGCAGATGATGGAGTCCCAGGGATCAGACTGGTGGTGGAGAGCCCGGAGTCCCTTCCAGAGCTGATCCTTCTCGAGACCCTGGAAGAAGGCACACTTCGCCAGAGGGTGGAGATCTCCGGGTTACCAAGCTAGTGTCTTCGATGCAAACAGATGGGTCACCTCGCCAAAGATTGCCCCCGTGGCCTCCCTCGTGCGCCTCCCCCCCCTCCTCCACAAAGTAGGCAGAGTTAGCAAGCCCGAGTTCAACGCCCTCAAGTAGGAGCAGCAGGAGTCTCAAACCCCATGGGTTATCCCCTCAGAAGGGTACTGGACACAAGTTAAAAAGAAAAAGAAATCAAGCAAGCAGGCCCGCAAAAATGCCGCAGACAGAGGGCCAACCGCAGGGAGACGGACAGGGTTGACCGAGAGGCCTCGAAAGAGAAATAGCAGGAACTCCCCCAGCAGCAAAGGCCACTGTCCATCCAGCCGATCCTCCAGCTTCAGAAGTTCAGCCTCCGCACCCACCCTTGCAGCAACAGACAGCCCCAAGAGCTCCAGATGCGACGATGGCGGAAGCCGCAGACGCTAGCCCGACGAGGACCGTGGAGGAGCCGATCCAGATCCCCGACGAGCCTGATCAGCAGGGGGCCTGTTGTCGCCCCTTTCCCTCTCCCTCCTCCTCCCCCTCCCCCTCCTCCTCTTCACTTTCCCCTCCCCCCCCAGGGTTCCCCTTGCCCCCTCTCCCACCCCCATTCCCCCCTTCTATGGTCACTCTCACCACCCGCCCCCCGCCCTCCGTCCTCGCGTCCCTACCTCACTCTCCCGCCGCCCCCCTCTCCGCTTCAATAGCAGCTTCTTCCGCTTCGACACCCCTGCCATCAGGCAAGGGAACGACGGCGCCCCCTTCTACTTCCTCATCGCAACAGCAAGTCCACTCAGAGAGGGATCCTAAGGGATGAGGCTCGTCTTCCCGGCCAACAACTCCCAACTTCCAACCTGGGCATCCCTTACCGCGAGACTTTTGGAGGTTAGGACCCTAGAACTATTTGGAGATCCCAAACTCATACCCTCTACCATTGGAGGTCACGCTCATGGTCCTTCAACCCCGAGGTTTGATCAGTGCAGTGGGATCTCAGACACACCCCGTTTGAAGATTTCCGTTTGCCTCCACAAGGTTGGAGAAGTGGTTCCCGGAGGTGTTTGATGCTATTTTGGGTAATCAGATTATGCTCATGATGGACGAGTGGATGGGAGCACAGGGACTAAATCTTTGGTACGCCCATGGCACGGAGGTGAACTTTCAGCTGAGCTTCTATGTTGGGGACTGGGCATTACATAGAGGCGGTTCTACCGAGATTCTGGCATGTATCACGATGTCTGACCACTCTCTAGTGGTACTTCACTTGGATCGGCGCCGCCGAGGTCTCCCCCAGAAGGGAGTCCGCATTCCAGAGGACCTCTTGCAAGACGAGAAGATTCAGCAGGTTATGGCAGAGATCTGGGAGCACTCAGAGATGGCACCGAGTGAGGGCTACGCTGCGTGGGTGGCAGATGCGATTCAGAGGAGCAATGTGGAGCTGCAAGCTCACGCCCTTAGGCGGAGGAGAACCCTTCAGGAGCGAGAGCGGGCTTTGAGGAGAGACCTCGCCTCCATCGAGAGGCTCAGGGAGCAGGACCCAATTTCTCAGTGGCTTAGTGACAGATTGGAGAGCACTCGTCTCGAGCTTCTAGACACGAAGCTGCGGCGGGCTGAGTTCTCCTACCATTCCTCCCGAGCCCGATGGGTACAACAAGGGGACAGGATGACGAAGCAATTCTTTCAAACCTCTGGGCCCCGATCGACCGGCACACAGCTACAGCATCTTCGAGACTCGCAGGGCATCATGCACACTGACCCGCAGGAGATTCTTGACATGACCGGATTTTATAGACAGCTCTTTCAAATAGAGAGAATGACCCCAGCTGGTCTTGTGGCCCGAGAGCTAGTTTGGGATCATGTTCCGACAGTAGTCTCGCGGGACTTATGCAATAGACTTGAGGAGCCTTTCACAGATGAGGAGCTCTAGGAAGCCCTCAAGGCTCTCCCGCCCCAGAAGTGCCCGGGGGAGGATGGCTTGACTCCGACCTTCTTTCCAAACTTCTGGGAGATTATCTCCACCCCTTTTCGTTTAGCTTGCCAAGAGATTTTCAACACAGGCCTTCTCCCTCAGTCCTTGAGCAGGGGGTGGATCTATTTGATCCCAAAAGGGGGAGATAGGTCAGATATCCGACAGTGGAGGCCAATCACTCTGCTTGATACTGCATACAAGATCCTCGCCAAGGTTTTGAGTTTGCGGTTACGGCCTCATCTTACCGACATCATTCATGACACACAGACTGGGTTTGTCTAGGAGCGCAGTATCTTGAACAACATCTTCACGTTCTGGGAGGCAGTGGATTGGTCCAGGGAGGAGTCACAACCACAGGCCATCCTTCTCTTGGACTTTGAGAAGGCCTACGACAGGGTGGAGTGGTCTTTTCTGGAGGGCACTATGAGGAGATTGGGCTTCTCAAACAGATGGGTCAAAGGAGTTTCAGCGCTATACGCAGGGAGCTCTAGTCAGATGATTATCAATAGAACACACAGGCGAGGCCTTTCCTCTCTCTCACTCGGTTCGCCAGGGCTGCCCACTAGCTCCCTTCCTCTTCTTATTTGTAGCGGAGACTCTGGGCTACTATTTGAGATCACAAGTGGCAGGTCTCACAGAGTTGAGGCTCCCAATCAAGCAGGAGGAGGAGCTCCTTGACTCGGATTTTGCAAATGACACGGCCTTGTATGTTGAGGGCACCACGGCGAGTCTAGAGAGAGCCAGAGGCGCCTTGGCTATCTATTGTGAGGCCTCGAGGGCACAGATCAACTGGACGAAATCCATAGGCTTCTTCACGGGCTTTGAGGAGACACAGTAGATCTGTGAGTGGGGGAGTGACTTTGGTTTCAGATGGATACCGCGGGGCCAGACAGCGAGATACCTCGGATGCCAAGTGGGTATTCACATTACAACAGAGCAGCAGATTGCCCGGTCCTTGAGAGTGTTTGGTGCAAGCTTCTCTATTGGAGCTCGGCCAAACTCTCCCTCGCAGGTCACGCCTTAGTGGGAAACCAGGTCCTTGCCACTACTTGGTATATTGCCTCCAGTTGGTGCTTTCACAGAGGATGCATTGGCATCTCCGACGGTTGGTACGGAACTTCCTCTAGGCAGGTTCAAACGGCACGAGGAACACTAGGACCCAAGTAGCTTGGCAGACGGTGATCATGCCGCAGGCACTGGGAGGCTTGGGTATCATTGATCCGGAGATGCAGAGCAGGGCCCTTCTGGGCAAGTTGGTGGTTCGCGGCCTCACCCCAGGTGCCGAGCCTTGGAAGCTCCTCTTACAAAGAGGGCTTCTGAGGAACACCCCTCGCACTAGGGGACAGTGGCAGCCTTCACATAGATGGATCTTCTCAGAGGCCCTCCTTACGAGGAAGGGCTCCCCCCTGATGAGGAGTCTTCACAGGGACTCGCAGGGGGTCTCATCCGTGCTCCGCCCAGATGCAGGGAGGAGTTCGAGCGTCAGCCCCTTATGTGGCACCCAGAGGTCAAAGATCAGAAGGGACGTATGCTTGGGCAACGAACTCTCATTGGTTGGGCACAGTGGGACAGTGGTCCACCAAGGTCCTTTGGTTACTGGAGCAGAGTACCTATGGAGGCAGAGGCGAGGCTTGACGTCCTAGCACATCTGAGAGGGACAGGGCAGCGGATGGGTGAGATCGACTTAGCCATTCCCGAGTCCTGGTGGAAAGTACTTCACATTTGGAGAGACAGCAGATGGTTGGGGCAGTTTTCCCGTACTGGTGTTTCCTTGAGGATTTTGATGCAGCGCGGCAGCACACACCCTGGCTTCTTCCGTGTAGGACCTCGAGGCCTACTTCAACCCCTCACTGGGAGTGAGCCTGAGATGGATGGGAGTCTTGATGGGATACACTAGCAGATGATCAGAGTAGTGGGACACTTGGGGAAGGAGTGGCACATTTATCCTCCCAATATCTCAGAGCAGGACGCCTCTAGATGGCGCCTCTGGCTATGGGAGGGTCGACCCCTGAGGGAGGTCCAGTGGGACCTGGGGGAGTGGTTCTGGCCCTCCAGGGGCGGCCTAGCTGAGACAATAGATGAGGTGCCTTTCTTTTTCTATACCACACGGATTGGCAAGAGACTTCAGATGGACTCGTCGAGATGGACTCCCTCGAGGGAGAGACACTGGGTGACCCAAAGAGTGCCCCGAGATGTTCGCTCCAGGTTTTGGACGCGGTTGTGATCCAGCTTGCAGCCGAGGAAGATTTCATACTTCTTCTGGCTGGCAGTCCACTGAGGCTTGCCCATCGGCCCGTGGTTGGAGCAGATGCGAGTGGAGGGGTAGTGCCATTGCTACTCAGATGGTGTCCTGGAGACTATCCCACACTACCTATGGAGCTGTCGTCGCACAGCGAAGATCTGGATGAGAGCCCCAGGATCATGACACGTATGCAAAGTCTTCACAGAGACCACACCTGAGGGATGGTGGCTTGGTTGACAATGGGAGGACACGCGTTTCAAATTGATGAGATCTCCCCAACCTATGGGATACAGGGTCAGAGCATTCAAAGGATTGCCCTCCATGAGGCAGCCCCCCCTGATGCCCTAGCTCCTCCTCCTCCTCCTAAGGAAGACAATGTTTGGGAGGTGGTAGACAGCATCATGGCTTGGAACATTTGGGTGGCTCGCTGTAGTCTTGTGATGGGAGAGCACCCGGTTCCACCCTCGGCTACCTTGGTTGCTATCTGGCAAGATATCATTTACACTCTACGGTCCACCTGGGAGCGTGGGACTCCAGGCTCCAAGGCGACTATTGAGAGACGTGCTCATTTCTGCAAGGCTTGGCCTGCAGGTGTTTTCTACATCTTCACTCCGCGAGGGATTCGCTGGCTGTATAGCCCCCCCACTTGGCTGTTAGCCCCAATTCTAGAGATCCCCTAGGCAGTGAGCTTGGCTTCTTTGAAATAGGCCGGTTTTTCTTTCAGCCTTTTCTGATTTTTTCATACTCAGCACCTTCGGGGCTGTTGTCTTGTATGAAAACTTTCAAGCATTAATAGAAGGTTCCTTTCTTTGAAATATATATATATATCCGGCCTAGCATTAATAGAAGGTTCCTTTCTTTGAAATATATATATACAGGAGTCTAGAGATAGCCGGCAGATAGGATAAGTACCTTCTGGTAAGATCAGAGGACCACACCATTGGTGGGACTCTGGATCTATCTCTTTTGCATTGTGTCCATAGCTTTGGACGGAAATATATTATTCGGTGGTTTCTATATCTGGCTGGTTCATTGTCGATTGATGAGTCTGCACATCTATGTGATGCACATTAAGTTAAGAAGTTTGTGATTCCACACCCCACACCACACTGTGTGAGCTCCTAGGCTATTGTATCAGTCTTCTGTTGGGTGTTGGAAGCAATGGAAGCTCAAAAATGAAAGCACAATGAAGAAAAACGAGATGCTGTAATAGATTGCTGCAAATTGAATGCTCAGATAGTAGTGCACAAAACCAAGATCAGACATAGCGAATGTCTGCTGCAAATCAACTTTAAAATCTGCAATTTGCTGAGCATGTGTCCCAGTTACAAGCATGTCATCCACATAAAGGACTAAAATCAGAAAATCTGTCCCACGCTTGCGGATGTAAAGGGTAGCCTCTGTAGGGCTGTTCTGAAAGCCAGGTGTGAGCAAATGAGAATGAATTCTCGAATACCAAGCCCGAGGTGCCTGCTTCAATCCATAGAGGGCCTTTTTCAAGGGGCATACCTTGCTTTCAGAACCGTCAACCTCGAAGCCAGGAGGTTGGAAAACATAGACCTCTTCTTGCAAATGCCCATGAAGGAAAGCTGTCTTAATATCAAGCTGATGTATCTGCCAATTAAAGTGGGCAGCAAGGCAATAACAATGCGAATGGTAGTAATCTTGGAAGTGGGAGCAAAAGTCTCCTCAAAGTCAATGCCATGCTGCTGAGCATAGCCCTTAGCAACAAGACGGGCTTTGTAACGGTCCACTGAACCATCAGCTTTCCATTTGATCTTGTAAACCCACTTAGTTCCAATGGCATTCTTGCCATAAGGCAAATCACACAACTCCCAAGTGTCATTTTGATGGATAGAGTCCAATTCAGCTTGCATGGCCTTCATCCAACAATCATTCTAAAAGGCATCTTGATGCTGGCAGAGGAGTGTCTTGTTTGATGTCTTTTAATGTGTCAAGGAGCCAACGGGGTACCTTTTTAGGCTCCTAAATTTCTGCTCTTTCTTGGTCAAGAGCCCAGTGCAAATGATCCTGATCAATGATAGGCATATCAAGCTGAATTTCTGCATGCACATGGGGCTGTAAATGCCCAATAGATGGAGGAGGAACAACCTCAAATGGAACACCATCCCGAGCATCGTATGGAAACAAAGGCATCAAGCTGTCAAATATGTATGGGGCATCAACAACGGGCTATTTTTCACAGTGCAGCAAAGGCATAGTGGAGGATTCATCAAACACAACATCCCGACTGACAAAACACTTGCCCGTGCGGGGCTGATATAGCTTATAGCCCCTGCTCTCTGAGTATACCCAAGAAAAATGCATTTAACAGCTTTATCATCCAACTTAGTGCGTCTCTGTCAAGGCACATGAGCATAAGCTAAGCATCCAAAAGTCCTCAGGTGGGAAATGCGAGGCTTACGACCCGTCCAAGCCTCATAAGATGTAATAGCCTGCAATGCTGTCACGCACCGTTCTTTCACAATCACGATCAAAATTGTAGCAAGATAATAATCACGAATGAACAAGAAGAGAGATTGCAGTATGAATCAAACTGATGAGTCTTTACAAAAATTTTGGAGAAGAATCACTCCGTGAAGGAGCTCGATACCACCCGTCCACCCCCGAGCTATCTCACTCTCACTCTCACTCTCACTTGCATGAAGATGTTCAAATCAGATGATCAAATGATCAAATCTCAATCACACTCTCACTCTCACTCTCACTCTCAAAATATCTTGATCTTATCTTCTTTTTTGCGCTGCCTCGATTCACGTGCGTTGGATTGTCACTTTCGCAGCGCCTCGATATGCGTGCCTTCTCTTCACTCAAGCAACCTCGAGATGCGTGCCTTCTCTTCTCTTTCGCTCAACCTCGATATGCGTGCGTTGGATTGTGTGTTCTCCTTCTCACAATCTCCTCTTCTTTTATAGCCTTTCACGACTCCAAAAAAAGACGACCGAAAGCCCTCAAATTCGGCCAAAAACAACTTTTCTCGAAAAGCGTGCGTGTGCTTTTCACCTTCTTTTAGCGTGCGCTTTTCATAGCAAACGCGTACGGAATATCATCTTTTTTTTTTTTTAAGGCATGAAAACGGCCCTGTTCGGAGCATCACCACGCCCGCCTCGTAGATCCAATGGACAAGCTCAATAGCTCATCTCGAAGATCGGACCCTCTTCTTTCCCTTTGCATTTGACCTTTCATGGCTAACTCTTCCATCTCGACCTTCGTCTAATGCCTGCAACTCTTGACACGGAAATCTAGATGCACTTTTAGCTCAAAACCACTTTGTTAGCAACTTCTGACCTCCATACAAGCATGCAAACGAGTGAACCACAAATTTTTCACTAGGACAAAGTTTTTCTACTCGACAAGATCTAAAACTCTCTCATACAGAGTTTCTTCAAATTATTTCTCTAACCAACTCAAAATCAAGCCACAAAATCGAGCCGACACCATAATGGACAAAAACCAAAATTTTTCGACCAACACCAAACTTTCCCAAAACCTTCAAAACATCAAAACCATCCTTTCTGAACACTATCTATGATATATATTCCAAAATATTTCATATACAAAATTCGAGCGTCACATCCGTTCCCTCTTCAGGAACTCTGTCCTCAGAGTTTTAATGAAGGAAACTCACTAAGTAAGGCATCTAAGTCTACCCATGAAGCATCTTCTACAGGATAAGCATCCCACTTAACCAAAACTTCTTCTATTGTTCTATTCCTAAGCCGCTTCGTGTTCCTATCCAATATATATTCAGGTTCGACTTTCAAAGTCCCATCCTCCTTGATCCTAGACTTGTCCTGCAAAATATGAGTTGGGTTGGCAACATAAGATTTCAATAGACAAACATGGAAAACAGGATGCACTTTTATGTTCTCAGGCAGTTCAAGTTGATATGTAAGCGTTCCCACCCTCTTTAAGATTTTAAAAGGTCCTGCGAAACGAGGTGAGAGTCTTCTATCCTTCCCAAGGATTAGATTACTGCGTTTAGGTATTACTTTCAGAAATACCATCTCCCCAATCTGAAATTCACGGAAAGACCGCTTCTTATCATAGTAATGCTTTTGTCTGTCTTGTGCTCTTTGAATGCTCTTCCGAATCAGTTTCACTTCCTCATCCATCCTCTCAAGCATTTGTCTAGACACTTCGACTCTATTTTGAGGATCCGCAAAATTCACAGGAGTGTGGCAATTCTGACCATACATGGCTTCAAATGGAGTCATTTGAATGGAGCTATGCCATGAACTATTATAAGCAAATTCGGTTAAGGATAGGAATTCAGTCCAATTTGTTTGCTTCTCATTAACATACATTCGAAGCATATCCTCAAGTACATGATTAACCCTTTCAGTTTCTCCATCTGTTTGTGGGTGAAAAGCTGTACTCATCTTAAGCTCCGTCCCAATTGCTTTGAATGTGGCCTTCCAAAAATTAGAAGTAAATTTGGAATCCCTATCTAACACAATACTTTTAGATGTAATCGGAAAATTTCTTTCACAAACAACTTAGCTACCTCAAGAGCACCATCAGTCTTTTTCATAGGAAAGAAATGTGCCATTTTAGTTAGACGATCAACGACGACAAAAATGGTATCATATCCCCCTCGAGCTGTAGGTAGTTTAGTGATAAAATCCATGGATATTGATTCCCACTTCCTGAAAGGTATATCCAAAGGTTGCATCTTACCAGGCATCTTATGTTGTTCCACCTTCACTTGTTGACATTGTAAGCATTCTTGGACATAACGACGAACATCACGCTTTAGTGCAGGCCAATAAAATGATTTTCAAACCTTGCTGTATGTTTTGTTATATCCAACATGTCCCGAAAATGGAGCATCGTGACAATCATACAAGATTTTCCATCTCAAAGGTGAATCACATGGTACGCAAAGTCTATCATGGCAATATAAATTACCATTCACCAAATGAAACTTTCCTTCAATCTTTTCACAAGGTGTTTGAGCAATCTTTTGAAGAATAGGTGCATAAAAAACATCATGTTCAAGTTCATTTCTAATGTTTTCTGCAAGATCGGAACGAATAAGGGTGATGGCATTCACGAAAGGTGTTCTACTTAAAGCATCAGCCACCGTATTCTCCTTTCCCTAAATGTACTTAATCTCAAAGTCATACTCGGAAAGAAGATTCATCCATCCTCTTTGCCTATTATTCAATAATGGTTGAGTGAAGAGGTACTTCAAACTTTCATGATCCGTTCGAAGTTCGAACTTTACACCAAGTAGAAAGTGTCTCCAATGTTTCAATGCATGAACAACGGCAGCCAATTCGAGATCATGCGTGGGATAGTTCTCTTCATCCTTCCTTAATTTGCGAGACTCATATTCCACTACACAACCATCTTGAGAAAGTACACATCCAAGTTGGGTACCACTAGCATCACATGTCACTACAAAAGGTTTACCCATCTCGGGTATCTTGAGAATACAATTTTCAGCCACTTTGTCTTTTATAGTATCAAAAGCTTGTTGACACTTCTCCATCCATATAAACTGCTTGTCAAGTTTTGTCAAATCAGTAAGTGGAGAGGCTATTTTTTAGAAATCTTTGATATGTTTTCTCTCATATTATGCTAAGCCAATAAAGCCTCTTACCTCCCTTACATTTTTCGGTCTAGGCTACTCCGAAATAAGCCTTGCTTTGTCAGGATCAATATGAATACCATCTTTTGAAATCACACGACCCAAATACACAAGCTTGTCTTTAGCGAAGAAACATTTGCTCTTTTTCCCATAAAGTTTATGCTCCCGTAACTTTTCAAGTGTTTTCCTTAGATGTTTTTCATGTTGTTCCCCATTCTTGGAATATACAAAAATGTCGTCCAAGAAAACCAGAATGAAGTCATCTAAATACTCACGGAATACATCATTCATTAGACACATGAAGGTAGCGCGTGCATTGGTCAAGCCAAAAGCAAGCACAGTAAATTCATAATGGCCATAGCGAGTTCTAAAAGCAGTTTTAGGAATGTCCTCCACTGTAGCACCATTCAATTGAGTCAACAATTCATCAATGTGAGGTAGAGGGTACTTATTCTTTATAGTATGCCGATTCAATCCTCTATAGTCAATGCAAAGCCTATAAGTTCCATCCTTTTTCTTTTGAAATAAGACTGGAGCACCCCAAGGAGAAACGCTAGGCTTTATAAACCCTTTCTTTAACAAGTCATCCAGTTGAAGCTTTAACTCCTTTAGTTCATCCACATTAAATCTATAGGGAGCCCGACAATAAGGACTTGTGCCTGGTTCTAACTCTATAGCATGGTCAAGATGTCTAGGCGGTGGCATCCCAAGTAAATCATCAGGAAACACATCGAAAATTTCTTCAAGGAGTTTTGTAACATAGTGTGGTACTGTCTCATCTTCACTTCCCTCCTTTAACTTATCAGCAAAGACGAGGAATGTGTCACATCCCTGTCTTACTCCTCGCAGCAATTTCATGGCTGATATGAGAGAAGCTTTACTAGCTCTTTCTTCTCCTTGAATAATTTTATCTTTGCCATCTTCATTAAGAAAACTAACGGTCCTTTCTCCACAATCAATAACTGCTTTGTTTACATTTAACCAATCCATTCCAATAATAGCGTCACACTTCCCCATCTCAATAACATAAAAATCTCCCTTACTCTTCCTCTGTGCTAAACTGAAGGAAAGGTTTTCTAGAAGCCCTTGAGTATAATGTAATTTTCCATTAGCAAGTTTGACTGGTCTTCTGACTTGATCCCTAATTTCTACGTTTAGAGTCTTGAGGAATTTCGGGGATATAAAACAATGAGTGCTACCGGAGTCAATAAGAAAACTTATGTTTTGATTCCCAATTTTTCCCATCACTTTAATCACAGACGCATGCATATGAGTTGTGGAAGATACCATACATCTCATAGGTTCCAAGCACTTACCTTTGTCCCCCGCTTCGTCGATGGTTGGATTCGTCTGATTCGTCTTTGCTCCCATCATTGGTCCTTTCATAAAATTAAATTTTGCTTTATTCGGGCACTCAAATGTTCGGTGACCTTGCTCACCACATCGGAAACATAATCCCAATCTTCTTGCCCGTTCAATAAACTCTGGATCACTTTTCCAAGGTGCGTTTTCTTGGGTTTTCTGATTTGAAACTCCTTTATTTCTTTGATTTTGATTTTGATTATGATTCTGATTCTGATTTCGGTTATTAAAGTTTGGCCTTCCCACTTGGTTGTACCCAGGTTGGCTACTTCTCTCTTGAAATCTAGGCATATTCGAATAATCAGGTTTTCGTTGAGGCATACCTGAACCTTATGACCCTTGAAAACGATGGCCTGTTGGAATGAACTTTGATTTTGCTATCTTTCTTAGGTTATATTCTTCCATCTTTTCAAAGTTTTCGGCCTCAGCCACAGCATCCAAGAAATCACTTGATCATGTTCCTTTCATCATATATAAAAGATCTTCCTTAAGCCCTTCCACAAATTTGTGAGTAAGAGCTTCACCTGTGACCTCAGGTGCGTACTTATGTAATCGCAGGAACTTCTCTTTATACTCATCCACAGAGAGATTATGTTTTCCCTCTTGTACTTGCTTAAAATTATAGAACTCCATCTTCTTTTCCATATAATAATGTGGAGAACAATACCTCTTTTCAGCTGCAGTTCTGAATTCAGCCCATGTGATGGGTTGATCTTGACGTTGTCGGATTTGCACATGCGACTTCCACCATAGTTTTGCAACTCCACGTAACTGTAGTGCCGCGATCTTAGCCTTTCCCGCTTCATCAAACTCTCGTAGAGCAAAGAAATCTTCAAGTTCTTTGAGCCACGCTTCCAAATCTTCCACGGTCTTCTTCTCACCATCAAATTCAGAGAGTTTCGCTTTCTTAAAAACTTGCAAAAGAGTAGATTCGGCAACATCTTCCTCACCTCTTTGTCTCCTTCGGCTCGGTACCCGGCACCAAGCTCAACATAGGCCTCTTCATCTTCTAAGTTTCTGCCAGCAGCACCACCACTAGCTCCATCATCCGCTATGCCTTTTCCTTTAGACAATCTGTTTAATTCCATGGTTAGCCTTCGAATCAGTGAATCTTGTTCTTCTAGTTTCTTCATAATTGCCTCATTCTCTGCCATCGAAACCGTGCTCTGATACCACTTGTCACACACCGTTCTTTCACAATCACGATCAAAATTGTAGCAAGATAATAATCACGAATGAACAAGAAGAGAGATTGCAGTATGAATCAAACTGATGAGTCTTTATAATAATTTTGGAGAAGAATCACTCCGTGAAGAAGCTCGATACCACCCATCCACCCCCGAGCTATCTCACTCTCACTCTCACTCGCATGAAGATGTTCAAATTAGATGATCAAATGATCAAATCTCAATCACACTCTCACTCTCACTCTCACTCTCACACTCAAAATATCTTGATCTTATCTTCTTCTTTGCGCTGCCTCAATTCGCGTGCGTTGGATTGTCACTTTCGCAACGCCTCGATATGCGTGCCTTCTCTTCGCTCGAGCAACCTCGAGATGCGTGCCTTCTCTTCTCTTTCGCTCAGCCTCGATATGCGTGCATTGGATTGTGTGTTCTCCTTCTCACGATCTCCTCTTCTTTTATAGCCTTTCACGACTCCAAAAGAAGACGGCCAAAAGCCCCCAAATTCAACCAAAAACAGCTTTTCTCGAAAAGCGTGCGTGTGCTTTTCACCTTCTTTTAGCGTGCGCTTTTGATAGCAAACGCGTACGGAATCTCGTCTTCTTTTTTTTTTTTTTTTAAGGCATGAAAACGGCCCTGTTTGGAGCATCACCACGCCCGCCTCATAGATCCAATGGACAAGCTCAATAGCTCATCTCGAAGATCGGATCCTCTTCTTTCCCTTTGCATTTGACCTTTCATGACTAACTCTTCCATCTCGACCTCCGTCTAATGCCTGCAACTCTTGACACGGAAATCTAGATGCACTTTTAGCTCAAAACCACTTTGTTAGCAACTTCTTACCTCCATACAAGCATGCAAACGAGTGAATCACAAATTTTTCACTAGGACAAAGTTTTTCTACTCAACAAGATCTAAAACTCTCTCATACAGAGTTTCTTCAAATTATTTCTCTAACCAACTCAAAATCAAGCCGCAAAATCCAGCCGACACCATAATGGACAAAAACCAAAATTTTTCGACCAACACCAAACTTTCCCAAAACCTTCAAAACATCAAAACCATCCTTTCCGAACACTATCTGTGATATATATTCCAAAATATTTCATATACAAAATTGGAGCGTCACAAATGCCTTTGTAGGACATCTATTCAAGATGTAATTTGCACACATGACCGCATCCAACCACAACTTATTAGGCAAATGTTTGCCTTTCAAAATGCATCTGGCCATTTCCATCGTTGATCTATTCTTCCGCTCAGCCATGGGATTCTGTTGAAAAGTATAAGGCACCGTGCATCGATGATGAATGCCACGGGAAGCCAAAAAAACAGCAAACTTCTTTGACATGTATTCACCCCCCCTGTCTGTATTAATGTGAGCAATGTGCAGCCCATTCTCATTCTCAGCCAAGGCAATAAAGTACTTGAAGCATGAAGAAACATTTCAATGCGAAAATCCAAGTGTACCTGGTGAAATGATCAATAAAGGTAACAAAATAGTAGAACCCCCCAAGAGCTGCAACCCTCATGGATCCACAAACATCACTATGAACCAAATAAAGCTTACGTGAAGCACCAACTCTCCCATCCTTGGGAAACGCAGCACGGTGCATCTTACCAAGTACGCATGGTTCACAAACATGTTTGGTAGGCATATGCATTTTGGGAAGAACCACAACCAAATCTTCCTTATATAACTTCACCAGGGCTCCAAAATTGAGGTGTCAAAACCTCTCATGCCACAAATGAGTATCTGCCATGGTAGAATCAATAGCAAAGGTATGTGCATCGGCAAGTGCAGCATCATCATCTGAACATATATCATAAGCATCAAGTCTGTAAAGACCGCTAGACAATGTGCCAGTCAAACCAGGGTAGAGGCATGTGTAACATCACATCATACACTGCACACCTCACAACATCAAAAATTGTTGGGATAAGTATGATCAAGGGCTTGCTCTATGGTGCATGTGTGCATCTAGGGGAGTCACATGTGTGTTTGTGTGTGTTGTAAAGGCACATCAAGTGCTATGATGTGTCTAGTGTGTGACCTAAGTGATGATGTAAGACTAAGGCAATCCCACTGATGTAGGGATTGATTCCCACTGATGTAGGGGCTGATTGCCACTTATGTAGGGAAGGTATCACCTTCTCCCCCTTTCTATAAGAAAGAGACCTCTCTCTCACAATCATAATAGAGAACTACCATCTTTCTTTCATTGTGCTCTCACACCTCTTGCAAGATGCATCTATTCTATCCTACGGGATTCTACACTTGGTATCAGAGCTTTAGGTTCTAGATCTAGCCTAGTCTAGCATTAGATGCTATCTCTAGCATAAACTACTAGTTTCTCAAAGCTTCTTCATCTTCTCCATTTTCCTCCTCCTCCCCCAAATCTTTGAGAGCTCTGTTCTCTGCATTCAAGCGACCATTGCCCAAACCCTTTGAGCTGCAAACTCCTCACGTATGGGCGAACTTCCAACTGCAAGCATTCACAGAAATTTCGACTGTACGCGCAACGCCAACACTCACACTCCTTGACGAACTTTCGCGCAATGCCGCCTCTGTACTTACCTATCTGCAAATTCCTCTGAGCCCGTGCTGGACGACACTGAGGGCAAGCTACTGTTGAAATCTGAGCTCGTTTGGACAAGAGATGGAGGAGAAAATGCCGAAAAACCAGTCGGTTTTCTCAAGTATCTACAGGGCAACCTGGCGCAACATTTTGCCCCTCCTTGCTGGTAGCCCTTCTCTGGTATAAGGCTCTTCTTCCTGCATAAAAATCCCCTTGAATAGAGCTATGAGCTGTGAGAATTGCACCCTCCAAGTTCTGGTCCCTGTTTTGGACAGTTTTGACAATGTTGTGAGTTTGATGCTACATTAGATGCTACTTTAGCATTTCTGATGTTTTAAAGTGTTGAATAGCATCAGTACAACTGTGGCTACAGCTTTCCTTTAAGTTGCTATACTTGGATTTGGTTGGAATACTTTCATTTAGCCACCTCTATGAAGCATGCATGGCAGATGAAGGTTAAGTTTGCATTGATGAGGGAAAACCTCTGGGGGCTTGTCAAACCTGCTTCAACTTCTTCTTCAACAGCCTCTAATGCTGGAGAATCCTCAGCTCCGACACACCCGGCAAGAGATCCTGCTAGAAAGGAGAAAGCCTATGGCATCATTGCTCTTGGCTTAGGAGATGACTATATTCATCACATTTTTTATTTAGAGTCTCCTTCTGAAGCTTGGCAGAAGCTTGACATTATTTTTGGTGCTAGCTCTCACATCTCAAAATTGTCACTTAAGATTGCTTTCTTTGAATTGAAGATGGCTAGTGGCACTCCTTTGGCTGCCCATGTCAATTATATGCGGAGTCTCATGACTCAACTTGCTTCTATCAACTCTCCAATCACTACAGATGATGCAATGGCAGTGTTGCTCAAAAGTATGCCTGAAGATTATGATCATGTTGTTACCACTTTGAAAAATCTTCCTAATCCTACTCTTGAAGGTCTTATTACTGCTCTTCAAGAAGAAGAAAGGCACATGGAACTCCGGAGAGGCAATGACACAGCCTATGCCATAAAAACTCAAAAGGGCAAGTTTTCACCTTGCAAACATTGTGGGAAGACTAATCACCTCTCAAAAGATTGCATCAAGATCAATCCTTGCAAACATTGTGGCAAAAACAATCACCATGAAAAGTATTGTAAAGCCAAAAAGGAAGCAACTACAAAGTCAGAAACTGCCAATCTACTTTCAGTGGATGTGCCTCCACAAGATGAGGCCTCCTATGAAGACTATGCTTTTTAAGCACTTTTTTGTTTATCATCACTTGGTCAAATTTTGAGGTTCTCTGCCTGGAGTAGTACTCCAAAAAGAATATGTTATGTCTTTTGTAAATCACCTCTGGTCACCATATGATGTAGACTGATATGTCTAACCCATTTCTGTGAACCTCACACCCTTGGGAACCCTTGCTAGCATGAGATCCTAGCCATAGATTTATCCTTGACTACCATGAGATGGCATGAGAAACTATGAGACTAGATGTATCCTTGACACTGCAAGAGGCAAACCCTTGAGGGAGGGTATGTTGGGATAAGTATGATCAAGGGCTTGCTCTATGGTGCATGTGTGCATCTAGGGGAGTCACATGTGTGTTTGTGTGTGTTGTAAAGGCACATCAAGTGCTATGATGTGTCTAGTGTGTGACCTAAGTGATGATGTAAGACAAAGGCAATCCCACTGATGTAGGGATTGATTCCCACTGATGTAGGGGCTGATTGCCACTTATGCAGGGAAGGTATTACCTTCTCCCCCTTTCTATAAGAGAGAGACCTCTCTCTCACAATCATAATAGAGAACTACCATCTTTCTTTCATTGTGCTCTCACACCTCTTGCAAGATGCATCTATTCTATCCTACGGGATTCTACAAAAATAACCTAAAAGCCACATGTAGCAATGGCTGAAATAGAAATGAGGTTCTTACGAATGCCTGGAATATAAAGCACATGCTCTAGAGTGACAATACCACCAGAGACAGAAGTAAGAGCAACTTGCCCAATACCTTTCACGGTATATGATGCATTATTGGCACATGTGACACTGCCCCCCTTAAATGTAAGCTCCAATGAGCTGAATAACTTCCTGCAGGAAGTGATGTGCTTGCTAGCACCACTATCAAAGAACCAGGCATCACGAACATCTGAAACTGCCATACAAGCATCGTGAACATCAGGATTATGCTAACATGTAACCAAGAAAGCCCAATGGTAGTCTTGTGCGAAATTAGCGGACTCATGTCGAACTTCTGCACTAGAAGAACCAGATACTGCAAGACCAGACTCTTTCTTTTTCTTTTCAGATGCTATGCGCTTCCTGCATTCAGAAATATCATGCCCAAGTTTCCTGCAATAGTTACATCTCTTCTTCTTTTTGTGATCCCCTGAAGAAGAGACACCATGTGAATGATCAGCATGGTAATGAGAGGGCTTTCCAACTGAAACCTTGCCTTTACCTTTGTGTTTATGATGGGCAACAAATGCTTGATCACTAACCATAGTAGCATTGCAATTCACATGGCTTTGCTCCTCCTGAAGAAGAAGAGCAACAGACTGGTCAAATGAGAAATGATTGATATCACTCCCTGCAACCAACCTCAATGTAGTAGCAAAGCCTTGATATGAATCAGGCAACCCATCAAGGGTATTAGAAACCAGCTGAGAATCAGACTTAATCTCATCAATGTTGGCCAACTGCTCTTTCAAATCCTTCACATTAGTGAGATAGGCATCCATGTTACCACCCTCATCAAGCTCTAAATCTTTCAATTGCCTGCAAAGATAGGCAACCCTCGCCTCATTCCGCACCTGATACAAAGATGCAAGCTCATCCCATGCTTGCTTAGCTGTCTTGCAAGACCGAATATGAGGAATAATAACCCATTTCACTGAAAGAGCAATCAAGGCATGTGCTTTGGCATCACGACCATCCCACTGAATTTGCTCCTATGAAGGAGGCAAAGCACCTAGAGCAAGAGGTGCAGGAGTCCTTGCTGTAGTAGTAGAACCATCACCTGAAGACCCATCACCTAAAGAAGCAGAGGCTGCATGTGTAGCACCAGTAACAGTGTGTGTAGGCCTGGCCTCAGAACCTGAAACAATATGCCATAGATTCTTGGCAACCAAAACATGTCCCATCATGTATGACCACATGGGGTAATTGGTGCCATCAAGCTTGTCATCGGCCTCAATCAGCCCGAACAAATCATCTTTGCCACCAGACATAGTGCTGAAATACAAGGCAAATGCACCAACTCGCAAAGCAAATGAGAGAAAGGCAACCTCTCAGAATCGAGTGCCAAAAAACTGCCCAAGCTTCAAAGCTTATGTCTGCAAAAGACTCTGCTGTCCCAAGGTGTACCTGTTGCAGGAAAAATCCCCAAAGGCAACACGAGGCCTTCCAAGGCAACACGAGGCCTTTCCAAAATGCAAATGAAGCAAAAATTGGAAAAAGTTAATGCAACGACGACTTATCCAATGATGAACAGCAGTGACAAACTCTAAAAGCGAGCAAATGAGGGTTGGAAATGAGAATTACAGCAAAAAAAGTGCTCCCACGAGGAGGAGAGCGGAGGAAAGCTCGTAGCCTGAGGCAAAGGGATGTCAAATGAGGAGGAAAGGGCTCAAAGAGAAGTCTCCGGATCAATTCAACAGCTCCAAATGGCTCCAAACGCTGGCATGCAGCTTGAGGCAGCTCCAAAATGCTGACACGCAGCTCGAGCTAGCTCCAAAATGCTGGCACGCGGCTCAACGCAGCTCCAAAATGCTGGCGTGCTGCTCGAGGCAGCTCCGAAATGCTGGCACGCAGCTCGAGACAGCTCCGAAATGCTGGAAATCTGAGAAATGACTGGCACGCACCCCGAGGCATCCTGTACTGCAATGAATGTACTTAGATTCTGGCAAACCGGATAGAAGTACAGAGTTTTCTAAAAGATGTACGGATTTCCGTACAATTTCTGATAGATGTACGAATTTTCGTACAATTCCTGACGCATGTACGAATTTCCGTACAATTTTTGACACATTTACAAATTTTTTATTTTATTTTTATTTTTTTTGACAAGTTCGAAATTCCGTACAGATGCTGTAAATGCTCGCGTGTGGTCGTTTTTTTCTGCAGCAGGCTGGAAAATGCACCAAAAAACCGTTCCCTTCGCGAGAGTTGCTCCAAAGTGCGGTCTTCTCACAACAAAATGAGGTTGAGCTCCAGAGGCTGCCAAACAGCTTGGGAAAGCTGTCAATGGCTGAGGGAATGGATTCTCAACTTGCTCTGATACCACTGTTGGCTGTTGGAAGCAATGGAAGCTCAAAAATGGAAGCACAATGAAGAAAAACGAGATGCTGTAATAGATTTCTGCAAAACTGAAGTGTGGAGGCTCAAGGGAGAGCCAACATAACAAAACCCTAGGGCTAACTGCCCTAACTGGACTAAGTGTCCTAACTGACCTAGATGGTACATAAACTAACTGTACCAATAGTCCTAACTGACTATAACTAGGCCTACAAGGCTCATACCGTATAAGTGGCATCTATGGATAGCCCATGAGATAGCCTACATCTTCCGCTGTGCGTACCCTCTGTTGGTCGATTTCTAACACTGAGACCATAAGCATTTAGGGAGAGCACGTACTGAGATCACTACAATGTCTCTGCAAAAGGATGCACATAGCAAATCATATCAATCTACAGGAGGCCATGGAAGATCATTACTAAGGAGCCAATCGGGCATCTATCTATCTTTGTGTGCTATCTGGGACCAGGGACACTGGATGACAGAGGATATCAGGAAAAATCTCAATGGACAATGGCTTTGGTGAAGGCTAGCATTATCCAGGGATGAAATCAATGATAGGACGCTGTTCTTGCCCGTGTCTTGCTCTCCTCCTCTTTGTTGAAAATGGGGAGAGGGTGAGAGACACATGATTGGAGACAAGAGCTGAGGCACGAACTGATGTTGATTGATTGTATTATCACAGCAAGTACATAGCCTCTTTTATAGGCTGGGCAAGCCTTATCTTCCCACACAGACACCTCATAGATGAGGTCACACACAAGAGAATCTAGATCCTATAATCTAGGGGAGGAATCACACCTACCACATGAGGTGGCACAAGTGGCCTCAAGACTCTTCACACTCACACAACTATAGGACACTCCTAGGACTCTAGGACCACGCACACTAGGACTCTGATTCCAACAAACCCCCCTTCGGAGCTAGGGTGAGAGACTATGACATCATCCAGACTGTGCATCCCAGGCAATCTCAGAGGCTAACAGCTGAGCATAATTCAGAGGTTGAACCAAGCACTCTCATGGCTTAGGTGTCAACGTGATCAGAGACTCAAATCTGAGCATGGATGCATGACCAACTCATAGGTCTAGGGAGTATACCAACATCCTGGAACTCGGCCAGGCCTGATAAAGGAAAGACATAACAATCCCCCTGTCTCCTAACTGGGTACATGGAACTAACTCGAGCCTTTTACAGGACAAGGCACACAAAATGACAAATTATTACATCATTTTAGGGGGACTACCCAAGGCAGAGTACCTAACACGCATGACTCTAGAAAGCCCACCCTTCATCTATCACCTCATGCAAGGATAGACCAGAAACAGCAGCAGTGCAGGCTTGTTCCTCAGGTCCAAAAGGTGTAGCTTCATCGTCTTCGCCCTCGCTCTGCTCCGCAATCAGATTGGCATGTTCTTTGGCTTATACCTTTGCCATCTTCTTGAAGCAACGATCCTCTGGATGGCCGAGCTTCTGACAGTAATTACATTTAAGAGGTTTTCCTTTCTTCTTGGGCTTATTCTTGAGAAAGAACGCTTTGCCAGATTCAAAGGAAGATTCTGCTTTCTCTGTAAGCCTACGGTCCTCATCAATGAGATGAGCTACCATATCCTTAAAGCTCATATTGCGGCTGACTCTTAGGACAGCAAGGATCTCATTGTACTTGGAAATGTCTTCAATACTTGAGAGAAGTACAGCAACTTGATCATCATCTTCAACAATGGCTCGGATGGCAGATAATTGTTGGAGAATTGACCCAAGATTGCTCAAGTGTTCATTGAGGGTTTCAGTTTCCTTCATCTTGAGCTTGAAGAGTTTTTGTTTGAGAAATACTTTGGAATTATTGATCTTATTTCCAAACAAATTCTCTAACTTTTCCCAAACGTCATTTGCTGTCTTATCAAAATCCACATGGTGGATAAGGTTGTCAGCTAAAGCTAGGTCAATGATAGCCATTGCTTTATCATTTTGGTTCTCCCACCAACTGATTCTAGCATCATCACCTTGGGGTTTTAGCTCCTTGCCATTGGTGATATTCCATATGCCTTCTCGCATAGGAAGCAGCCGGAGTTTTGTCTGCCAAGTTGGGAAATTGCTCCCTGAGAATTTCTCGATGAACGAGGAGTTTTTTATGCTATCCATTGGTGGGAAGGTCTTAGCTGTTATTACAGCCAGTGTCTAGATCCCTTACAATGTTTACTCAAATTTCAAGAAAGGCCCAAATTTTACATGGTAGAAGCTTCAATTATGCCAAAGGAAGACACAGGACAGAAAAGCCCTAAATTTTTGGGTTAGGGTTGCTGCAAAATTAGAGTTTGCAGAAAATTAGGGTTTCTTATATTTTTTCTCAAAATATGAAAACCATAGTGCAGAAGAGGCCAAATATGCCAAAAATCCCCAACAAATACTGAAAATCTGGGCTAGAAGTGCAAAAGTCGACTTTTAGGACAAAATTGACAATTTTTGCCCATTTTTGCAGATTTTAGCACCAAATGATCCTGAAGTTGCTATGCAGAGGATCGTCTAGCATAAATGAGGGTAGGCGATCTTGAAAATTTGCTGATGGAGCAGTTCAAAGTTGAAAACGGGCTAGAATTCCCCAAAAAAAATGCCACGAACTGCTGGAAGCAGCCCCGAGCTGTTGCAAACTACTTGAAAATAATCACGAACTGCTGGAAAAATGGGCTGCACAGCTGCAACGTCACAGGTAGTTAAAGTTATGTGCCTAGCAAGTGCTTTGCCACCCACCCGTCAGTTGGTTCGTGCAGCGCTGATGTCCATGCCACGGAGTCGCTCATACAGGAGGAGGTGGTTTCGTTAGAGGCGCTGCTCCGTGAGCTTGCGCCATAGAAGGCCACTGCAACCCTCGATAGAATCCTCTAAAGCCCTCACGAAACAAGATGTCAGAATGCTGTTGTAGTCCCATTCGTGGCTGGAGCTTTGGAGATATTGTAGTAGATAGGCTGTGCGTTGAAGCTAAGCCGTAGCAGAGCGTTGGAGAGAGCAGCAGCAAGGCTAGTAGAAGAGCGAACAGAGGAGCGGGCAGAATGGCGCAGCATCAGAGAAGATAGCGGAAAGGCGGCAGAAGAGTGGCGCAGCAGAAAAGTGGAGCAGAAGAGTGGCGCAGAAGAGTGGTGCAGCAGAGTGGCGCAGCAGAGTGGCGCAGCAACGTAGAGACATGGCAGGAGAGTGGCGCAGGTGTGGCAGCGAAGGATGGGCAGGACGCTTCCTCCATGACGAGTGCTTCCCCTTTGCTTTCGCTCCCCTTCATACGCAGCTATGGAAGGTAGGTGTGCAGCTCCACGTTGATGAAGCTCATCACCTCAAGGAGAGGCTAAGGAGAAGAGGAAATCACAAGGAGAGGAATGCCATCAGGCAGGAGCTTCAACTTGGCTCTGATACCAACTGTTGAAAATGGGGAGAGGGTGAGAGACACATGATTGGAGACAAGAGCTGAGGCACAAGCTGATGTTGATTGATTGTATTATCACAGCAAGTACATAGCCTCTTTTATAGGCTGGGCAAGCCTTATCTTCCCACACAGACACCTCATAGATGAGGTCACACACAAGAGAATCTAGATCCTATAATCTAGGGGAGGAATCACACCTACCACATGAGGTGGCACAAGTGGCCTCAAGACTCTTCACACTCACACAACTATAGGACACTCCTAGGACTCTAGGACCACGCACACTAGGACCACACACACTAGGACTCCGATTCCAACACTCTTTGGATAGCTTGCTGCCTAGCAAGAGCCACTGCCACTACCATAGTTTTTCTCCCCACATCAGAGAGTAGAGAGGGAATATTTCCAGTTCTCATGTGTGTCGAACATGATGGCGGCTCTATCTTGTTGTACGCTCTAGGTCTCAACTATGTCATCTACTCCATGACCGTTGGTCTATGTCATCCCAATGGAAGAAATCAGCGATCGTCCTCTCCATTAAGACCTCTCGTTCTTGTCTTTGCACTCTACATAACTGATTTCTGTGTCGTTGGGCCCATGGCAAGTTACCACACATCTCTGATCAAGGTAGACCAAGAAAGCTGAAAGTACACGATGCATTGAAAGGCAACGTGCCCCTCAAACTCAACGTCTTAGCATGTCACACAAGGTGAAATGTCTTCCATCACGAGGAATGCCCTCTACTACCCGTCTTGCCTCGACACGCAATCGGGGCAAGGACACCCAAAACTACCCAATCAACATCCTCATGGCATGTGGGGGATGGATCAGGATATAGCTGGCAGGGAGCTAACCAAGTCACGTACGTCTGAAGTAGTAGGAGATCTTCCCTAATTTGCCTAATGATAAGTGAGTGGGGGCCGATGGGGCCTCCAGATTGTATTGAAAAGGCGGCAATCTATCCATGTGGAGTCGAAGGTCTACAAACCATCTACATGTCTGAGCCTACCAACTCCTCAAGTCTTCATCTACCGCTAGTGCCATAAATGAGGACAAGGCCAACCAAGGTAGCTTGCTCCGTTTTGAGTATTAGGTCCCCTATAGCAACTCTCACTACTCAATAACACGAGAGGAGGTTTTCTGTCCAGCCACAAGAGATTAAACAAGAGTCATGATACTAGAATCGTGAGTCACCGTACTAGAATCTCACCCACAGCCAACTAAGCCAAGTGGTCCCTTACCATTTTTTGTATCACTCCATTTAAGGTACTAACACCACTTAGGACCTAGAACTAGTACTAATTGTCCTAACTAGGCACTATCCACTCCAGCCCATTGTTAGGTCACTCAAACCTAACCACCAATGACCACCTATCTTCCTAACCTAAGGCATTCCCCTTGGGACTCATACTATCATAGATGTAACATTTGCTACCCTTTAAGAAGAGTTGGTGTCCTTGACAACAATATTAGAAACCATTCTTCAATTTACTTACACTTTCCCAAGTAGTATTCTCTTCTGATCCACATTATTCAATAGCTGTATGGTGTGCATGACTTTCTATTAACATCAAAAATGCTTTTTCACTCATGTGAAAGCACTGGGCATTTAATTACATCATCGAGAGTTGTTCTCAAACTAGGCTCTCACGTTCAAGCAATCGCTTCTTCAGATGACTAGCACTCTACAGCCTTCTAGTAAGTCTAGCTTCGAAGAAAATTTAGGACATTCACAAGGACTCAGATCCTCTCAAATAAACATTCTTGCCTTGTTCGAATTCCAGTTTGTGTCTATGTGGATTTACATAACTTTTAGCTCTATCGTCAGCTTTCTTATTACTTTCCTAGGCATGTCTCAACATTTGATGCATGTCCTTGAGAAAGTCTTTGCCCATTTGTAAACTTTGTCAAGTCCTGTAGATGGCAGAGCTCTAGCACATAAATGCAATATACTCAGGCTGTTGTCATTTAACATAGCTATCAACGTCTAAGCCTAAAGAAGATTGAGTAATACTAAGATCCAAGAAACTACAATAGCTTCCACTAGCTGTACAATTACGTCCGCATAAGTCTCGAGGGTAAATTCCTCCAACAAAAAAATTTGGATCTTTGTTTATAAAATCGCTAAAGTTTGGAATAGTTGGGAAAAACAAGTCATCTATGAATCTCCTAACCTGAATAAGTTTATGAAAGATGATTGGACAAATCTCATCAAAGATCAATCATTCCATAACTCAATTTCATAAGTAAAAAGGTAGAAGTTTGCTAAGAAAAGAGCACAATTAGTACCATTGGAATGCCAATGCTTTGTTGGAATAGAGTTATGCACAAAAAATCTAGAAGAAAGTTTAACCAACAACGGACATCTTCAACCTCTACAACTTTTGGGCACCTTTTCTTTTTCAAAATCAAGGTCTTGCTTTTTAGATTTCATCCAACAAAATCCAAAATGCAAGGCTGATTTTTCACCCTTAAAACTTTGCATCTATCTTTTTCATATCTGTAACTGAAAACTTATGAAACAAGCTTTCTTATTCGTGACTTCAAAACCTCCAAATCTATCAATATAGAGTGTAGTAAAGTCAAATGTTTCAAACGAGAGTACACTTTTCTTCTACACTCTGAGAGGAATTTTAAAATGTTCTGACTGGTATAACTGCCACCAAATTATTCTCTGACATCAGCCTCTATCAATAGGTTTCTCCAAAGTTCATGGATAGTGGGTAATATGGCCTTGAGCTATAACCACTTTGAGACATCAATAAAAGAAATCTTACAAGCCGCTGCAACGAACTTAGGTTCCTTAGGGCTTTTATGAAACTTTCAAGCTGCACAAAGATAAAGAAAATTTGGAAAGTTTTTATGTTTCAAAATCAAATCCTTTTGAGGTATAGAATAACTAGTGTACATCTTTGCTACAAAGTTACCTCTCCTAGCAGAGCAGAGATTGCAAATGAAACATTCTACAAGTCAAGATAAAATTATTTGAGCATTTGTCTACATAAGAAATCACAAACTTCTGCTGGAATTTAGGCAGGATCAAACAGAGAGCCCTATCAGAGGTAAGGAAAATTCTCTTACTTTTGAAACAACCAGATTCAAAACTGTCAATTTCCGACGTGATAAGAGACCTTGGACTCCTTAAAAATTCTTCTACTTGGATATAGAAGTTTGAAACTCCTTAAAGCTCTATGGCTTTTAGTAGACACAAATCCTTGGAAGAAGAAAGTCAAAATTTTATGCCTTTTAAGAAGAACTCCCTCAAAAAGCAGTAGAAATGACAAACTATCAATAACAACATGTCTTAAAGAACTATCAAAGAAAGGAGCAAACCTTTTGATAGTGCAACAAGGGCTACTAAAAATGGCTAACTTTCCGTGCATTGTAAGCTTTCTTCCAATGTGTACATAATTGAAGCTTTCTGAGCATTGTAAGCTTTCTTCCAATGTGTACATAATTGAAGGCCCTTTGTCCTAATGTTTTCACGTATTTCCAAGCAATCACGGATTGTTTCCAAACTCCTCTAACCCAATGAGAAAGAGCACTCATAACTTGAGGTGACTTCAATATAGAACTTAAACCTATCTTGTCAAGATCAGGGGAGAAATAAATATAGTAATCACGAGCTCTTTTCTTAAAGTGGCAACGCTCTTAAGACCAAGTAGCTGAGAGTTGAGAAACTCCTCTGACAATAGTTTCAATTGAATGCAAGCTTGGTTTCTTAAACGAAGAGCTTGACAAGACAAGCTTGAAAACCTCTCAAAAACCTTAACAAAAAATTTGCTGGTTTGAGGAGTAAGGAGATCACAAGACACATGCAGGGCAATAGGGGAAACCCAAGAACCATGATGCATTCAGTAATAGGGGAATGGGCAACAGGAATCACTTTTGGCTTCCAAACTTGATTTGGATTACGACTACGACGGTAAGGAGAAATGTTCTTAGTCTTTGGATGAGTTCTCCAAACCATAGGATACCTTTAACTATCCTTTTTACTCGTGGTGAGCCGACCTGCTTCTAAATTAAGACCAGGTGTTTTTAGTTTTCATCCAAAATTGTTCACCAAAACCTTGAAAATTTCTTTCGAGTTGGCAAATTCCCGTTCTATATGCTCAATAGGAAAACAAGGAAAGGATTCAAAATCATGTTTTGCCATTACTACATATTAGGGTTTCAAAATCTCCAATCAAAGAATCTTTTTTATGATCATTTCTAGCTTCCCTAACACACTCTTGAAAACGGACGAAAGCAGTACGATGACATTCAGCATACTGCTACTTTGAATATTGTAGATAGCATAGATTAATTGGGTGGGATGAAGAGGACTGAGCGGCTGAGAGCTAGCAAGAAAATTATAATTATTAAAAACAAATACTCCTAAGGCATCTTAATTATTGAGGATCCTTATATTGTTATTTACATAATATGTACTAACCAATATCAACTTTAAATTAGACCATCTGATAAACCTTCCCCAAAATCAAGAAGTTTATTTAAATTTGATATGGCTAAGAAATCAAATCTATCTCTATACAGATTTCTCACATGTCTAGAAGCAAAACAATGGTACCCATGAGAATTAAAATTTGTGGAATTCCTGTTTCAACTTTCAATAGTCAGCATGGTGTTTAAGACTCGCCAGAGAGTGAATGATCTCAGGCCAAAAAGAACAGTGCTAACCACAACTCCCTCTTTTATAGCAGGGCTATCGCCGAGCAGTGGGGCCCTTGAGAGACTACTTAATACACCTTGAGACATCATCTACAATAGTTAGAATCCTTACTTACATGAAAGACTTCCACTTCCTTGTATTTAGAATGTTGAGGAATTGGCAAGATGTATACACTATGGAATTGCTTCATTGGTGGCCTACCCTCATCAAAAAGATTTTGATCCCATACGTTTGATTAAGGCAATCTGTGGCTATATGATTTTTACTTGAACACTTAAAACATAGACGAGGTAGTCCTTAGGACCTGAAGGTAAAGTTTGCCTTTCATTTGAAAGGATCTTTCAACTTGGATTTTACACTTTGCTACAGAATCCTCATGGATCTAAGAGAATTTAATAGCCCAATCAAGAATTTCGGGGCATTTCTATGGACTTCTACCTTGGAATCATCTTTCGGACCACATATGAAACCCTCATTCTATGAAACTCAGTGAGGTCTTCTAACTTAAGAATGGCCTCATAATGCCTAGCACCATACTCGTTTGATAGGGGAATTTCAAATCTTTTCAAGCTCCACTAAGTACTGATTTAATAGTGACATACTGATTTAATAGGGACTTTACAAATCTTTTCAAACTCCACTAAGTAGTATTTGCTCGCTATCATGCAAGTTTACACACCATTCATAAGCTTTGCTACCTAGAGACAAGCTTGCCTCAATGACTTGTAGCTCAAGAGGGTTAAATTCAATCTATGAAAATCTTGCCACTTCCAGATAAAGGTGAAGGATATCCTTATTCCTATCTTTTTCCTCTCCATTGGGTGGTTTCACTAACTCTATGAACAGTAATATGACTACTCAACACAGAAGTGCCCTCACTATGCAGCATCATGTTAGAATATAAAGTCAAGTGTGAGGGTGTCCTACAGTTGTGTAGGTGTGAAGATGTCCTAGAGTCCTAGAGTTAGGTGAGTTAGGTGTGTGAGGTGGAGGCTAGTGATCTCACCTGTGATGTCAGAAGATGAGGCTTCCCAGCCTATAAAATGGGCATTGTACTTCATGTTATCTATCAATCACATCAAGTTGTTATGTGCCCCATATCCATTTCCATCATGTGATTGCTCCCTGGTTCCTTCATGTGGTATCAGAGCCAGCCATTGTTTCTTCCTGACTCTCCCTTGTTGAAGTGCGCTCACTCTCCTCTTTCTGCCTGCTATCTTCCCTGATGCTGCGCCATTCTACTCGCCATTTCCTCCTCATTCTTCTCACCACTTTCCTTCTCTTTTTGCCTGTCATCCCTTGTACTCTTCTGCCCTGATGAAGCTACAGCTGTCTAGTCTTGGTCACTAATCCAGCTGTGCCCGCCATTGTCCATTGCTGTCTTTCATGGAGATAGCTTCGATCCCGTCCAAGAAAGCTTCAAGTTTGATGGGCGACACCTTTGCATGACCATCTCTGAAAAGATTTAAGCATTGATGTTTCTGCTCAAGGCTAGATATGGGAAGCTCAGACGGCATGCTTGATGTTGGGTCATCGCTATTGATCATCGGACGAGCGTGGACAGCAGAATAAAGATGGATTGCAATCGCAAAGCACATCTATCTCTGCTCTAGTAATCTGCATTGTCAATCAGAGCAAGGCGCTCCTTATCATAGCAAATGCAGCAGCAATTGCTTTGTGGGCAGCGTACTCATTTTTTTGCACAATTTCCAGCACAAGTTCTACAGGTTATCAGCGTACTCCACCTCTAGATATCAGCGTACATTTCAGATACCATGCAGGAGAAACTTCATACACGAAGTTGCGCATCTCTGTTGAAGGCGCCGCTGGGATTGAAGCTCCCCCTTGAAAGCATAAAATGTCACCCAGTTGAAGTTGATTACCTTCAGCTTCTCTCTTCTTGATTTTGCCCTCTTCTCCTCTTATTGATGACACATTTGATGCACTAGCTCCTCAAAATTTTGGGGCTTTTCTGAATTTCATTCTTCCTAATCAGAATTGAATCCTGTATCATGTAAACATTTGGGGATTTTGCTAAGATTGACCCAAATTAAGGTCTTCTACTCTGATATTGGTTCCTCTCCACTCAACGTTTTGAGAGTCATGGGTCCACTCAACGTTTTGAGAGTCATGGGCTGATTGCCCTCCGTAGCTGCTCCCATGGATTTCACCGACATATCCTTCGAGGGCATTCTTGCCAAGGACTTCATCAACACCTTCATCGACATGCAGGAATGTGCACACTTGTGTGCGACAGCTGCAGAGGGAACATCTTCTAGCTTGGGAGATCTATGGGAGATCTATTTATTTTCCTACATAAGCTTGATGTGCTTGGGTACTCTACCCTGGGTAGTTCCCCAAAATGCTTGTAATAATGAGTCGTGTGTCATTGAGTCAATAAAGGTTCACAGCCTTGGAGTGTCCTCCTAAAATGTTGTAATCTTTCTTGTTTTTTCGTGTCTGACTCCCCACCATTCTGTTATGGAGTCAGGATGGGGATATACTATGGGAGCCATGTATTGGCTTTTGATAGGATCTCATTTTGCTCTAGTTGTCTAGACCACTGAGTTGGTCATGCATCCATGTTGAGACATGAGCCTCTGAGTTATGTTGGGACGTAAAGCCATGAGAGTGCTGAGTCCGACCTCTGAACCATGCTCAAACTTCAGCCTCTGAGTTGGCATGGCAGCCATGTCTAGTTCAGACATTGCACAGATTAGCACACTCCGTCATTGTCATGTTCTCTTCTTGGTTCCATTCGAGTAGTCCCTCACTTTTCCTTCATGGGGGGGTGTTAGAATATAAAGTCAAGTGTGAGGGTGTCCTACAGTTGTGTAGGTGTGAAGGTGTCCTAGAGTCCTAGAGTTAGGTGAGTTAGGTGTGTGAGGTGGAGGCTAGTGATCTCACCTGTGATGTCAGAAGATGAGGCTTCCCAGCCTATAAAATGGGCATTGTACTTCATATTATCTATCAATCACATCAAGTTGTTATGTGCCCCATATCCATTTCCATCATGTGATTGCTCCCTGGTTCCTTCACATCATTGGCACACTACTAGGTGCAAATGAGGAAAGAATCATCCTTTGAATGTCTTGCCTAGCTTGAGCTTCAGATAACTAATTCAATAACATAGCTAAGGTAGTAATTGAGTCATCAAGACGGGTATATTTTTTTTCAAGGGACTCAGTCTTAAGCTCAAATTTACAAGGAATTCCATAAATTGTTAGAGATATCATAGTCAAAGAGTGTGTTGGTGTGAAGTGTTAGTGTGTAGTAGTAGGTGATCTAGTACTAGTCTATGTGTGTGTGTCTTGTGTGAGTGTCACGTGTCATCATGGGACTTATCCCATATGCACTAGGTGCTAGAGTGTGTGTGAATAGCCTATATAAAGGCTTGTACTTCACTTGTCATGATACACTTGATGAATGAATGAAAGCCATCTTCATGTCTTCATTTGAGCATCATTTCCTCACACCCTAACCTTCTCTCTCTCTCTCTCTCTCTCTCTCTCTCTCTCTCTCTTCACCATGTTTCTAACATGGTATCAGAGCCAGCCCGACCTGACCTAGCCATAGCTGCTCTGCCACGTCATCACCTTCTCCAGCCCTAACCCTAATTCTGTTTCAGCCCTTCTTCCTGCAGCCGCCTCAGTCCTGCTCCATTTCGCCCTGTTTTACCTCCATTTTCTTGCTGTTTTCACCCGATTAGACCCTCTGTTCATTTCCGCCTCTAGCTACCCCCTTCTTTCAGTTCATTGAGCCTCCTCCATAGCCACTCCACCTCTGTTTTCTGTCCTTGCAGCCAGCCGCCTCCATTCGAGCTCTCTTGGAACACTAGGCGGCCTGTTCTCTACTACTCGGTGTTTTCTTCAACTAAAGCCATTTTGTAGTTCTCCATCGCCGAATCTAGGGTTCCTAGGCCGCTGTAGCATAGCCGACCACCTATTTGAGGTTTTGAAGGGATTTCCTAGCGTTTCTAAGCTGCTCCTGCATAGCCGCCTTCAACAGAGATATCTCAGGGCTGCTTCTTGGCTTCCAGATCACCTACAACAGCCGTTTCTCATTGTGGTGGCCTGCTGCAGCATCTCGGTGTACTTTCAAGTGCCTTGCTGAGCTGCTTTGCAGATTTCGAGACCCGCCTTTGCCTCTAGAGCACCTACAGCAACCGCCTTTGGACTTTGGGCCCTGCTGTGTGTATTTTAGAGCATTTACAGCCACCACCTATCTGCTGCGAACATCTACAAGAGCTCTGAAGCATTCGGAGCTGTTCCAAGGAGCTGCTTTTCACTTTGGAGCTGTCCTACGTCATTTCGAGGTGTAATCTTGCTGCTTTTTTATTAGGGTTTGCCTTTCCGGACACCCTATTGCTGCGTTTTGATCAGGGTTTACATTTTGGAGCCTCCGAGGCTCGTCTTCGCATTCGGTGACTCTCCGATCGGCACATTGAGAGTCGTGACATGATGTCCCTTGGTAGCTGCTCCTATGGCCTTCATCGACACATCATTTGAGGGCATCCTCACCTGGTTCTTCACCAACATACCTCTTCGCATCAAGATGTGCACACTCTTGTGCGGTAGCTACTTCGGGATCATGGGTTCTCTGCCCCTGCTATGCATAAAATGAGTGAAAATATTTCTATGTTTGAGTTAAAGGTTCTCTGCCTTGAGTAGTCCCTCTAAAATGAATGTTTGAAGAGTCAATAAGAGGTCCTCTGCCCTAGATTGTCCCCCAAAAATGAATGTATTGTCTTTTACTTTGTTGATGGTAGTAACCACTCAATTCAGAGTAAGGGGGGGATGACGAGTGATGGTTTGCCCTTGCCGGTCACAAGCTGACTGAGAAGTCACTATCACACGGGAGGTGTTCGAAAGTTGGACTTGCTCTTTGCAGTATTGCTGTGGAAGGGGGATCGGTCTACTCTTGCGTGTTGGGTCTCACACCTCTTTGCTCTGAAGGGGGGTGTTGGAGATATCATAGTCAAAGAGTGTGTTGGTGTGAAGTGTTAGTGTATAGTACTAGGTGATCTAGTACTAGTCTATGTGTGTGTCTTGTGTGGGTGCCACGTGTCATCATGGGACTTATCCCATATGCACTAGGTGCTAGAGAGTGTGTGAGTAGCCTATATAAAGGCTTGTACTTCACTTGTCATGATACACTTGATGAATGAATGAAAGCCATCTTCATGTCTTCATTTGAGCATCATTTCCTCACACCCTAACCTTCTCTCTCTCTCTCTCTCTCTCTCTCTCTCTCTCTCTCTCTCTAAACTTTTTAGCACAGTGCTTGAGGCAAAAATCAGCAATTGGGCTAAAGAGGCCAAGAAGAGGGCCATTGGCCAAGCAGGCTTCCGTAAAGAACATAGAACTGCAGTATCACCTGGTCACATTAAGAGTACTCATGGATGAGAGCAAGCTCAAAGGAGAAACTCTTCTGTGTTGCTTTGTAGATTTCAAGAAGGCATTTGATACAGTCCCGAGAGGTGGCCTATGGAAAAGAATGCAAGACCTCGGAGTCCCTTTGGCACTAAGGGTAGGCATCTCTCGCATATACGAGAAGGTATCATGCAGACTCAGGCAAGAACATGGACTGTCAACTGCCTTCCAAAGTAATATGGGGGTGAAACAAGGTTGCCCTCTTTCACCCACACTGTTTGGAATATGCATTGACAAGCTAGAAGAACTGATTAATGAATTTGCAGCAGAAGAAGGGATACAAGAGCCCAAGCTTGGGCTATGGACAATACTATTGCTCCTATATGCAAATGACGTGGTTCTTTTCGCTAACAACCCTGACTCGATGCATCAACTATTACAGGTACTGCAGGTCTTTTGCACGGGAAGTGAGCTGCAAGTTACACTGCCAAAACCAAAATGATGGCAGTATGCACCACCCGACCTGAACATCCCCCGGTTATCAGCTTTGAGGGGCAGCCCATTGACTATGTCGATACCTTTAAATATTTGGGAATTGACATACCAGCCGATCACAGACGGTGGCAATGTGCACAAAGAAGGCTAAATACAGGTTGGGGGAAGTACTATCAATTTGAAAACAACTGTAGGCACACTGACACCTGGAACTGGAAGATTCGGAATATGTTGTTTGATGCATATGTGGTTCAAACAGTGTTATATGGAATAGAAGTATGGGGGGGCAGCATCTCTCTCTCCACATGGAATGAGATTGAAAAATGCAAAAAGCTTTCCTACGAAGACATCTAGGAGTCAAGCCAACTACCCCTTATTCAGTCCTCTTATTGGAAACGGGCAGGCGGCCAATTGAATTCCATGCACTGATCAGAGTGATGCAGTACCTAGTGGAAGTACAACAAATGCCAAAAGAAAGATTGCCACATAGAGCATGGACTGCTAGTATGAAACTTCAGAAGAATCATAAAAGCAAGATCATCTGCACAAGATGGGGGACAGATATAAGGAAATGGTTCAGCAGATGGAAAGTGGAATCATACCTGACTATGCCCCCTGAAAAGGTCAAGATGCAAGAATTCCAGTTGTCCCTACTATGCACTCTACAAACCCAATGGTTGACAGCAGAAAAGAGGACCAAGCTAGAATACTATCAAGATCAAATAAATCCTTTATGCTGGTCATCTTTCATAACACTAGATGCCCCTGCTCAGCCATACATCAGTACTCCCATACCTCTTCTCTATCGCAGAATATTGCCAGATTCCGCACACGGTCACATACCTTGGCAATAGAGACAAGAGCTTGGCTAAATCTGCCGCGACATGTCAGAGTTTGCAGATTCTGTGATTCGCAGACAATAGAGACAGAGGCACATATAGCCCTACACTGCCCTTGATATGCACACATCAGAAACGACTATCAGCAGATACTCGCAGACACCACTCAGATCTCGTCAGTTCTCTCCACTGCCTCTCCGGCAGCGTTGGGATCTTTTTTCACTCGTCTTTTTTTGTACCGTCAAGAACTTGAAAACTCTTGACCCCTCCACAGCGGAGGAGATTTTTGTACTGAGGATTAGGTCCCATGGGTCATTTTTGGCCCCCCGAGGACGATAATAAAATTCTACTTCTACTTCTACTTCTCTCTCTCTCTCTCTTCACCATGTTTCTAACATAAATTTCCTCAAAGAGCAGGATCCTCTTGTAAGGGTACGGGACTATGTGCAAGAGATTGGGCCATACATTGATTATGCCCAAATCTAGCATATGGCCAGCCTCATTAAAAGCACGCTCATACCCGAAGTGCATGTGAGGATTGCATAGTCAATAGAAGTCACATTTCAAAGAAGCAAATAAATTTCAAACCATATGAACTTTATGTGAAAAGCTTCTATTAAAATATCATTCAATCTATGCCCAAAACAAAGGGCATTTCAAGATAAACAACTTGGTCAAAACCCAGATTTTGTTTGTAACAACACCAAATAAAAATGAATTTCAACCTTGTCTTGAAAATTCCATTGATGCAAGTCCAACACAAACGGCTTTTCAAAACAAATTCCATAGTTCAATTGCAGACGATGTTTGGAACTATGGCAAATGAATTCTAATAGAACCAAAAACTAAATTTGTCTTGAAAAATACCCACACATAAACCTGCGAGACTGACTGCTAATGAATCAACAGATTTCATGTCTTTATTTGACAGGCCTTTGAAAACAATGTTAAAATAGTTTAGAGATATATCTGGGACAATTAACTTTATGATGAAATAGTGCCCCTGGAAGTTACAATACACGTTCTATCTGGTGGTTATTTGTTGCAGCTGCAGCTTGTCACATAATGACACTGCTTGACAAGGATATTCATCAGCATACAAAACGAAAATACTAAACATCATTCAAACTCCATTTGAGAGAGGTATTCGTCAATGCACAGACAGAACATATCAATCATCCCGCCATTGATGTCTTTCAACCATCATCTGGCACTTTGTCAAGGCTATGCTTGCAGACCCAAACAGGTGCTCATAAGCACTATCGACATAATGGGTGAATCTCCGTTAACCCATCCAATAAGTGAAGCCAAAGCACTTCAGTCCACTCGCTTCACAACACTCACTGTAACTTGATGCAAATACTACGTCACACATCAGCCCCAGTGAACTTGATGTCAACAGTTTGTCACCGTCAGCCCAGTTGAATCGTCAAAGTGATGGAGTCACATGACAACCAAAACTAAGTTCTGCCATCTAGATCCCGTTCTATTTCTCAAACACTACGCGCAGTGAATCGTGATACTCAGCCAATCCGCCTCACAAGCTGGGATCACCAGCTCTTATTAGAATCCCTGTAGAAACTCTCGCCGCTCAACAACAACATAGGAGGTTTTCCACCCAGTCACAACAGATCAAACAAGAGTCACCGTACTAGAACCTCCTGGATGCACCCAATGCCACTCCTAAGCCCAATGGTCGCTTACCATTTTAGGTATTAGTCCACTTAGGACACTAACACCATTTAGTACTACCTGCACTAACTAGGCAGAATCCCCTTTTAGTTCACGCAAAAGCCCATTCTTAGGCCCCTTAAAGCCTAACCACCATTTACTAGTGTCTTACTCCTAGCTTAGGCGTCCCCCCTAGCGATAAAATTACATGATAACATCATTGATGTAGCATTGTGGAACTTTAATTGATAGCGTACATGATGCCTGATGGAAAAAAGGGAAACAACACCTAGTGTCCATACAAAGACATCTTGCTTTATATCAGTACAAGGTGAGTTGTTTTACATCAGTTAGGGGCAGAAAGAGAGAGAGAGAGAGACTGTGTGTGTGTGTGTGTGTGTGTGTGTGTGTGTGTGAGAGAGAGAGAAGGGAAGAATAGGGCTTTTGGGAAGGGGAGTAGGGCGAAAGGGTGGGGGGGGCGGGGGGGCGGTGTTTATTTATTTTGTGGGGCACTAAAAGGCTGATTGGAAAGATCAAAGCAATTGGACATGACTACATCACAAAATGTGCCCCTCCTTACAGAATTATTTTAAAGGATTAAGGACAAACTTCCCAAATAGGCATCGTCTCAAAAGTACTCAGTTAAAATAATACCTGGATTAGGGAAAATTCTCCGACGATCATTTGGGCAGGACAAAAAAAGGGCATTTTGAGGATTGAAGATCTCCCTGCATATTAGAGAGAACCATTCCCGTAAAACTCCTGGTCCTGTTGCATCCTCTGCAGCAAACTCCACAGAAATTCCCCCTTGTAAAGCATCGGGATCAACATATGCTAGCAAATCAAAGGACTCAGAAAGCAGCTGAGATCGATGCACCATAATCTCATGCCTATCATCATGATCGTCCTGTGGTTCTGGGAGCATTGCCATCACAAGCCTCCTCTTTGGTTCAAAGTCCAAGAGATATGTATGTTCGAGCAGCCAAGAATGATCATCCTGCCATCGTGACTGCTTGATAAGCACATTCAAGGCCAATCGCCGTGCCCGGAGCATCGTAAGCAGATCCTCCATAGCACCTTCATATAGCTTAGCTATTGCATGCAGGCCTTTAAGTACAACCAAAAATGGGGCCCAGCCAAATGGCTTTTCATCTGCTACGACCAACCCTGATATTTCATGGGGTCTTTCAGTGACTTGGATGACTGCTTCTAAGCAATTATCTATCTCTTGAAGAAGTTCCTGGAACAGCCTTTGTAGCCACCTTTGAGATCCTATCTCCCCTTTGTAGCCCCCATCCTTGGTAATAGCTTCATCTACCAAAGGCATAGAGTCCCTGCCAAAGGCATCCTTGCTCAGGAGAGCTCCACAATGTGCATCCACCTTTTCTGTGCAATGTATATAAGCAATGTTCTCAGCCTTCAAAGCAATCGATGGTGAAACAGAACTTTCAATCCCTTTGCACGCTTCCATGGCTTTGCAAAGAGGTATAACAAATGCTGTAAAGTCCTGCCCTTCTCTGACGTAGGAGGTAAAGTGAGTGGATTTTTCTTGGAAAGTATAACCCTTGGCTGTCCATCTTAAGTTTGAAGAGAGACGCAATGAAAGTTCATTGACAAACGGTGCAAAATCATGAACAATACTTTCTGCCTTCGCTTCATTAAAATATGTGCTTCCGTGAGCAACACCTACTGTGTCAAGCAAGCAGGCAAGGGCATTGCGGCAGACAGGATAAAGGCTGTGATTCGGTGCACTCTTGGCAAGCAACTTGCAGAAGTCCAAGAGAACAGGTGCACAATGGCAATGGATATGTGCAGGTAAGCAGTCCTCACTGGAACAAAGAAATAGCTTGATTGACTCTTCTGCACACTCACGGTTGCTTTCAACAGGTGAAAGTAACAGCATAACTAATGCAGATGTGGCTCCAGCGAGTTGAAAGACCTGCATGTGTTCAGAAAATGGGACAGATTTCATTGCCATCTTCAAAAAATCTTTCACGCCAGACTTAATGCTATCCTGATCCTGAGCCTGCATCAACTTAACCCTGAGGTGTCCTTCTTGATTTCCCATTGCGCAAGTTCGCCTTATTGTAGCAACTAGATCATTAATGAGCTGCCATGAATGAGGAAGAGCAGTGCTACGCATGCGGGCAACCAGATAAAGGGTCGCATCGTTAGCCACTCGACACTCTACAAGTGTCTGGTCGTGCTGGAGCTGCCTCCCAAAATATATTAGGCGTTGCTCTGATATTGGTAGACCTGTCTTTAAAAAGATTTGCCTATGAACAGACTCGATTGTATCAAATGCATTTGCATGAAGAACGATAGTGCGACCATCAATAAAAGTCCTAACAAAGAACTGAAGCCGTAGGTGAGACCTGCCAAATGCTTCATAATCTAAACTGGGAAGGTTTTCATCACAGAAAGAATCACCCTTAGAACTTGAGCAGCTGCTAGTGACCGAGCCGTTTTTGCTACTACTTGCGCAAACATCTGCAAGTGCAATCTTGTCATCCATACTTCTGGAGCTGAATTGGAAGTCAAATTCTGTTTCCTTCTCCTGCTGCCTAATCCTAACGTTTTCCGTCTCAAAATCTCTTCCAGGGGTCTCATTCCCCCTTGACACACTCGTCTCTGATTCTCCATGATCACTTTCCTTTTGTACACCAACATCAGCCCCCGCTTTCCCTAAGCCCCCCGTTTCAGGATATTGAAAAGTCACTGACGCTTCCGAAGACCTTCCAACCAATGGATCAACATCGTCTGGGGTTTGCCTAGCCGAATGTCCGGGTCTATCCTCAGCAGCAAGGTTTAAGCCACAGTTCATGCTATCATCCACACTCATTTCCATAACTACATCTCCGTGATCGTAAGCTGTGGTCCTAACGGAATCGCCGATGCTCCCGTCCCTAGAATTATCACACACGGCCTCATGATCCCAGGGGGCATCAGCATCATTGGCTGCATTGCCTTCCTCTTCCCTCGACTGAGTCTCCTCGTCCAAAGCCTGAGCCTCTACATGAGTAAAAGAATCGAGCCTTTCTCTGCCACTTACCGCAGGAGCAATCCTCTCCGACAAAGCATCCCTAGTTTCTCGTCTTGGTCGGACCTGTGAATTGGCTAATCCCGAAAACTCGGCGGGTTCGACGTCCAGCTCCTCCAGCTTGCGCTTGATAGGACCTATTCTGAAGAGCGGCCCTGCGGACTGCAACATCGCAATCGATGCCGTCTCCATGCCCCGATCATCTGCCCGCTCTCTACCCCTTGTGAGAGGAAGCCGCCGTGCGGGGACTGCAGACGAACATCGTGTGGCAGCCTGCGACACAGCCGACTCGTCTTCTCGAACTTCCATATCAGTCTCGGCCCCGTCGCCTCTGCTACAAGAGGTGAGAGCGGCGTGGCGCAAGTGGCCGAGGAGCCTCCGGAAAGAATGAGCGAGGCTTGCAAGAACCATCTAAGTCAAGCGAAGGGGGAGGGGGAGGGGGGAGGGGGAAGACCGTCATGGGGGCAAAAGTGCGGGGAGGTCATGGGGGGAGGGGGAGGAGGAGGCGAAGCATTGGGGGGGGGGGGGGAGGAAGGAAAGGATTCGATGGAGATCGGGAGATCTAGGAAAAAGGGAGGTGTTTGGGGGGAAGGAGGAAGGGGGAGTTTGTGGCTATGGCGGGAGGGGGGGATGAAAAAGAGAAAGGTTTTGGCTATGGAGGAAGAGGAAGAAGCTTGGTGGCTATGGCGGACGGGAAGCTTCACAGGAGAGGTTTTTGGCTATGGCGAAGTGAAGCTTTCTAATGACAAGAAAGAAGAAAAAAGCAATTGCGGGTGGCAAAACAAAAAGGAGAGAGATGCCCTCAGTGGCGTCCTCCTACGTGTCCCCTTGACTTGGCTCACACCTCACGTCCCCCTCCCCCGTCCCCCCTGTCCCTTTCCACCGCAGCATTCCCCTCCTCATTTGACCCCGTCCACGTCAGATCTCCAACCTCCCTTTCTTTCCTGTCCCCGCGTGGCAGCTCGCCACCTCAGCACACGCTCCTGCCCCCCGGCCTGGGCGCACACCCCGCCTCCATGTCCCCCCCTGTCTTTCCACCTCAGCATTTCCTCCTCTTTTGGCGCCACCGCCCTCCACGTCATCTCCATCCCTCCACGTCACACCTGCCCTTTCTTTCTCGCTTCTCAACCCTATCACATACCTCCCTTCCAACGCAAGCACACCCCTTCCAGCCAACCTTGTTGCCAATAGAGGCCTTCCCGCTGCCACGCACGTTCACACCCTTCCCGCCGACACATATTTGTGGCGGTCCCATCACCTCTCGAGGTACGTTTGGGCCAGCCAACCATCCACGTCATATCTCGCCTGCCTCCCATTGGCTACCTTCGACCACGCAGCAATGCATATTAAGAACACATTTGGGCATGGGGTGTCTCATGGCTTCCCTTGCACATTAAGAGATTAATAGGGCAACGATGTCGCTATGCACAGTTGTGCGGGGAGGCATATTTTTAATCTTATCAAAATGCTTACTATTGTGTTTAAAAAAAGGTTGTCTTCCTATGCATGGAGACTTTCTCAAACGTACAGATCCATCATACACATTTCAATATACGAGTGTGCGCGCACATGCATGCAAACATGCATCCTTGTATACCTGGGTGTGTGTCTGTCTCCAACAAAAGATATCTTGAGTGACACGCATTATTTCCCCCTTTGAAAGAGTGCAAGGTGTCCAAAAGAAACCATGAACTATCCAACCTCAATAAAAGTAAACTTACGAAAAACTAAAGATCATTCAAATGTTAAAGAATCTTGGTGATGCCGTATTTTCATATTTTCATTCTATGGATGATGTTCGTGCTCTTAGAATCATTGGTTTAAACAATTGTTAACCATCAATTTTATGTCGCATTCCAAAAGCTTGTAAAGAAAAGCAGGAGACACTTTAGCTTTGAACGAACTTACTTTACAAAAGACGTGCTTCCTTTTTTGTTTTAGCAATAGAATTTGATTTCTCTTCATGAAAGCGCTTTTTAAAAACAATAAAACCTATAGTTATGCCCTTTTTTTGCATTAAATACTTCATGTTCTTCTTATGGTTTGATAACTTTATGCCTACTGAGCAAAGACATGGTTTGAATCCTACAAAGCAACGTTCCAATGTAAGAGGAGGAGCATTAGTCATCTATAAATAAGGGTTGATTATTCAAACATCCATTTCAAGCCCTCTTGCCCTGAGCGACGGCTCTTGGTATAAGGCCAAATTTTGTAAGGTCATTCTTTTTGGGGGCTAACCACCCTGTTAATATATTCGGCATTTATATTATATTTTATTTTTTAAACATCTATTTGCCTTGTTGATATAATTATCTCCTACCATTGAGAATGTAAAAGTCTTTCAAGGGACATTAATCAAGCTTCATAGTACAAATGTTTCATTTGTTCATTGTAGTTCAAAGTCAATGTGCACTATGTTCCATTTATAAAAATAAAGAGTTGAATCATTACATTACGTCGGAGGATGAGTAGATAAGTAAGAATAAGCCATGAGTTCTTAATTGCGAAAATCAAAGAATAAGCCATGAGTTCTTGGTTATGAAAATGGGGGAATGACATAAACACGTGAAAAAGTTTGGGAATGTTTCGCCTCTCGCTCCCAATTGCTATATGAATCATGTGAAAAGCATTTACGTTAAGAAAGTTATGAAATTTTTAAGTAAATGCCATTATTTGGCATAACCTATGTTGTATATAACCTCTATATAGCAAAGGCTGAATATGATAGGGTGCTATTTCAATTCATATCATTTTCTTGTAAGACATTTGAACTTAAAATTGATTAGTTTACCTCAATCAACAGAAGCTATCATAAAAGTTGACGAAGTCGTCGTCGTGAAAATGCTCCACATATATGCATGTCATGTCAATTCTATACACTTACTTTTAAATAGGAAACAATCTTTTGTTTATATTGAGCTCATTAGAGGAATTTGATAAGAAAGTTCGTTAAGAGAAAGTTTTATACTAAAGCAAAATTTACTATGCTTACATTTTATAGCCTCATTAAATGAATGAAAATGGCACCCTACCATATTTAACCTTTGCTACATACCACCTAGGTTTTGTCACATAATGGTTGAAGTTATCAAGGGTATAAAACATAAGACCCCAATTTCATTACCACATGTGGCATGGTAAATATCTTATAGCTTGCAAAATTTGAGCAACCCATTTTCATTATTAACATGCATCCTATGGACAAAAACGTTCCTTGATTAACAAGCTTGCAAAATTTGAGCAACCTATTTTCATTATTAATATGCATCCTATGGACAAAAACGTTCCTTGATTAACAAGCCAAGTAAAATTGATTGATTGATTGATTGAGAGAGAGAGAGGGGGGGGAGGGGGGGGGGGAGGGGAGGGGGGGGGGGATGGGAGGGGAGGGAGGGAGGGAGGAGGGAGGGAGGGGGAGAGAGAGAGAGAGAGAGAGAGAGGGGGGGGGGGGGGGTTGGGGGGGGCCAGGGGGGGGAGAGAGAGAGAGAGAGAGAGAGAGAGAGGGGGAGGGGGGGGAGGGGGGGACAGAGGGAGAGAGAGAGAGAGAGAGAGGGAGAGAGAGGGGGAGACTGACCTTAACTACTAATGCTCGATCACCCAACTCTCTTAGAGGCCAATACATTGATTCCCAGCATCAAACATCAAATGGGGGCACCAATGATGATGTGCGCAATGAGAGAGACTGACCTTAACTACTAATGCTCAATCACCCAACTCAATTAGAGGCCAAACATTGGTTCCCATTATCAAACATCAAAGGGGCACTAATGATGATGTGCACAATTGGACCACTTAGCAAAATCCAATAAGCTCAACTTCAAAAGCGCTCCTTTGAGGTTGTTTTTGGGTATAGCATTCCTATCTACATATGGAAGAGGAATATGTAAGGTGAAGTGATTTGAGAACCATCCAAGTAGTCATACTTGATATGTTTACCCTACCATGTGTTAAAGGCCTAAAGGAAACCCCTTTGTATACATAATTAAAATAAAGAGCCTTTGGAAGAGAACAAATATATGCTAAACCAATGTATAAACTTCTAGGATGCTCCATGATAGCAATAAGTAAATAACCAAGAAGTTGAATTTCAGAAGGCACATTAATTGCATACAAAGTTCTGTCCCAGTAGCGGAGTGGAGGCAGGGAGTGGAGGTCAAAGTATTTGTGTGTTATCTTGGAATGTTAGAGGGTGGTGTGGGAGTGTGAAACAGGATGCATGCATGAGGGTGATCCCTAGGAGGTGACCACAAGTTGTTCTCCTTCAAGAATTGAAGAGTGGCCAAGATGATAGCTAGTGGTTTGAGTGTAGGAAAGTTGGGTTCGATGTTTTGGCCAATTGTCCCCAAATAGGCAAAACTGTGGTAGCAATTCTGACCCACAAGTCCATACAAGCTAGAGAGCTTGCTTGTGATTCAAAGGTTGGTTCGTTGCAGTCTCGACGTGTAAGGATGGTTTTGAGTGAGTCTTTACGCCCCTCATATGCCCTTGGAGAGGCGGAGATGTTGGGAAAATCTATTGTTCGCCTTGATTGATGAACACTGGCTAGTCGGGGGGGATTGGAATTTCATCGAAAGAGAAGCTAATAGGTCGCATGTGATTTCATCTATCTCAGGGGCGAAGAAGGAAGCCTAGGGCAAGCTAATAAGTAGTAGGGTTTGATTAAGTGTGTAGAACTAGATCCTGAAGGTATGAAGGGATTTTCCTAGTCTTAACGTAGGAAAGGTGTAGATTTTTTGCACAAGTCGATTGAATCAGATCTACAGCTTCGGCGAAGGATGGTGCCATGGAAGGAAGAGTTACATGCCGCTCTGATCACCTCCCTATCATCTAGTCCTTTTGTGTGCCAATGGCAGCGGTCAGGTCATTAGACGTACCGTTCACATTCAAGAAGACCCACCTTGCCTCCAAATTTTTTTGCACAAATATGAAAAGAATTTGGACAGATCACTCTTCTAGCTGCACACACCCGATTCAATGATGGGATGCTGCAATCTGTAGGGTAAGTAGAGGAGCAAGCCAAAGTGGGGAGAAAACAAGAAGGCGACATGATCCTTCTTGCCAAGAGTGCTACAAGAGCCATGATGTAGCAAGCCCCGAAAGGACCACATTCTGCCAACCTTAATGGCAGAAATAGAAGTGGCCATGCAATAAAGAGAATGGAGGAAGTCAATTGGGCCACAGTTAGATGTAGACAACGGTGGCTAGCAATATGAGACTGCCCTACTAATATTTCTTCCAAGCCATCAAAAGAAACCAGGAAGGAGAGATGGTGGGCAGGATCACAGATGCGAGTGGCAACCTGGTCATTGAATTTTGGCACGTTGCAGATGTTTTCAGGAAAGAACTCAGCTCAATTGTTGGCGAGGAGGCAGTCCAGAATGATGAATGGAATTGGAACCTTTTTAGAAGGCTTACTCGAGTATCTGATACTCAATGCTCGGCCTTGACCAGACCTTTTTCCACAGAGGAACTCAAGAGGGCTCTTTTCACTATGAAGGAGGACAAAGCATCGAGGCCAGATGGTTTTTCCATAGAGTTCTACAAAGAGTTTTGGGATTTGTTAAGCAATGATCTCGAGGCCAACACAACTATTAGAACAAGAGCTCTTTCTTCTGATGTCAATGCTGGGCTCGTCAAACTTTTCCCAAAAAGACAAGCACGGCTGAAGGTAGGTGAATGGAGACCAATTACTATGCTCAACATGAGCTACAAGATAGTTGCCAAGGCAATAGCCCTCAGGATCAGAGAAATATGCGTGGAGGTGGTCGATCATGAACATGCATGCAACACAAATAAGAAAGTCATCCTCTTCGGCTTTGATATCGACAAGGCCTATGACAGGGTGAGATGGGACTTTATCTTGGCTGTACTAACTAAGTTGGGGCTTGGTGGGGAATTAGTCTCCACTTTTTTTTGGTAATGCTTCGGCAATCCTGTGCTTGAATGGTGGAGTGGTGGGTACCCATGACATGAAGAGGTCGGTCAAGGATGCCCACTGGCTCCTGTGCTCTTCGTGGTATGCACCATTTCCCTGAACTTTTCACTCAAGACGGTGATAGATGAATGGAAAATCAGAGGGGTACAACTTCCCTCAGGTGGCTAGGTAAGTGTGCACCTATTTGTTGATGACATGGTCTCATTTTCAGTCCGGGTACCCCCTAGGACTTGGTGTTAGTGTAAAACAAAGATTTAATTGGTTTGCTATTAGAATCACGACTAAGCTTAGAGTGTGGAGTGGTTTGCAGAACGCAAGGGATCTCATAATTTACCACATTCTCTCGGCCTCAACGGAGTATGTGGAGACGGTGTGAAACTTCTCTAAATCTAACTAGCTGAGAATAGAAAATCTGTTTAGAAGTTTCCTCTTAGCAGAAACGGCGGTGACCAAAAGAAAGATGCACTACATCCCTAGCTGCCGAAGGAACAGGAGGGGCTAAGACTCCCAAATATCAGGACTTGTAATTGCTCCTTGATCTATAAGTGGCTTCCTTGGCTTTTTAACGGCAGCTCCCCATGGATAGAGATTATCAAGGTCAAGTTAAAGGTAGAGGAGTGGGGAGGTGCGATGGGCTGTCATGGTATCATCAACTTTTCTCAAGTTTTTCGATTTCAGTGTATGGGTTAGACTTGGTTGCAGGTCTAGTAGCTGCATGGAAAGAGGGAATTTCCGGCTCTAAAGGCGGTACTCCATCAGATGCTCTCCCTAAGACTTGCATCACCTCTCAAACCTTGGCACCCTTTGGTTTGCATGATAGAGTGAGGGTGCAGAATTTGTTCAAGAAAGGCATAAGAGTGTGGGAGGATATCTCAGATGGGAAATTGGCATGTTGTCGGCCGACCAAATTAAGGGGCGGGTATACTTGAGTGTAGGAGAAAGAGAGATGATGTGGGTGATGCTTGAGAGGATCCGGAGTGGCCCTCAAACACCGTAATTTTCGAGTCTTGGAGGGAGGATCAATGGGTGCTAGGGAAAACCCGTATCAAGAAAATCAAGTCTAGATGCATCTATCGTTGTCTTGTGCAGGATACCCCTCTCTTTCAGAACATGAACAGAAAATGGTCACTGAGAAGAGGTGAGGCCTGGTGGTGCCAACGCCTTAAACCATTTGGAAGACCTGTGTTTTCAGGAAGGCTTAGCTTCTTATTGGAAAGGTCATGCATTAATGGGTTCCTGTTCGTGCCAAGCTAGCTCAACATCTTTCGGTATCCCCAATCTGCCCTATGTGTAATAGGGCAATGGAAAATATAAGACATCTTCTGTTGCACTGCCAGACCGCACGTGAAGTGTGGAGGAAAGTAGAGTCCGTGATCTACGAATCAGGGTTGATGACCAAATTTTATATAGCCTCCAACCAGAGGCTAGTTCTTCTAGGTGAAGTTGCAAGATTACCCTCATCTGTCGTCACTTGTTGGCCTTACATAAGGGTCGTCGTGATGATGGCGGTGTGGGGTGTGAGAAACTCTTTAGCATTTAGAGGAGATGTAATCATTGACCGTGAGGTTGTTGTCCTATTTCAGGGGAAAGGTATGCTAACCTCCAAGGATCCAGTGTGGTCAGCAGAAACCGCATACTTGTGGCAGCCACTTGAGGTTCTAGTCTACTTTTAGCGTGTTGGGGTAAAGGCACATTGCCACCCTTTAAAATGTTACGACCCCTATGACTGTCTTAAGACAGTCATAGGGTGAATACCTAATCCTAATAAAACTTTTGAGTTTGTGGTGTGGCTCAACACATTTTACACACCCACACTCCTGGTGTCTCTCTCTCCTATCGTTCCACTCCTCTCTTTCCCTCACAAGTGGTATCAGAGCCACTCTCTCCCTCTCACTCCGGTCTACCCCCTCCCTCTCCCCTCGGGCCTCGTGCCCTCTGTTAGAAGGTGCGCGAGCAGGGCAGCAGCGCGCACAGTGCGCAGGAGCAGCCGCGCACAGTAGTTGCGCGAGCAGCTATAGCTGCAGTAGCAGCTAGCTGCTATCAGCAACCAGGCGGCCGCAGCCAGTGGATGCAGCTAACCGTACCGGCTGTACTGACGTCGTGATAGGCAGCCGTACCGGCTGTACCCTCAGCCAAGGGAATTTCGACTTTTTTTGTGGATCCGTGCCCTCGCAAGTACAGGGTACAGCAGGTACTCTGTGCAGGCACAGCAGGTACTTGCAGGTACAGCAGGCACATAATTTTTGTTTGGGGAATAAGGAAACAGTGAGAGCACTCTGCTCTTTTGCGTGGTACTTGCAAGTACACGCAGGTACAGAAGTACAACGAGGTTTTTTTTCTTGATGCATTCCCAGAATTTTTTAGTTCTAAAACTGTGTTTGAGGTACAGCAAGTACACTCGTGTCCCTCGTGCTTGAGGTGACTAGTGCCACAGTGTGTGGTAGTTGCACAGTTATGTTTCAGGAAGGTCAGATGCCTTGATTTTGCAGAGGGCTTTTATGCTTTTGCTGAGTGCAAATCTCAGTTTTTGGGTGACAATTTCATAGGGCTTTTGCCTGGAAGTGGGCTTTTGCCCAGATTTTGCTTGTAAGCACTTGAGTTACTGTTTGAGAACTTCAGATGCCTTTTATCCCCTTGGCAGAAGGGTGATTGTTTGGGATTTGTCCCATACTTTGTTGCAGGTTTTGTGACAGGCTGAGGTGTTTGGAGCCTTTTTTAGTGGACAAAACAGTGTATGACAAGTGGTTTATGCATATAAAATCAGTGCAATACCTCATCTGAGGTGGGAGAAGTGATCAGGACATTAGTGTTTTGTGTTTCGTCAGATGATGATGCACTTGTAAAGCACTTGTGGAACAGCTGCAGCATTCTGTAGTTACTATTTTATGCCTATTTGAGCACGGTACAGTGTGTCAGAAGGTACAGTGACTGGAGGGAAAATTTTCTGTTTTGCTGCAGGATTTTTTGACAGTAAAAAACAACACTATTGTGAGTGCTCCTGGCTCTTGATAGAGTAGGTTTTCTGAGAAATCAAAATTTTATTTAGTCATTTTTTGACTTACAGGGAGTCAGGCACTTTCCTTGTCTGATATGGCATCAGGGGGAAGTGAATCCTCAATACAATTATGCATTATGGGCAGAATAGTGTTTGAATGTACTTCTGCTAAAGAAGATTTCTAAGCCCATAAGGGTGAAGGGTGTCAAGCCATCTGGGATGGCAGATGATGAGTGGGAGGAGCTTAATTTGTCCGCAAGGGCGGCTATCATGCTTACTCTCACTGATTCTCTTGTGTTCAATGTTCAGGCTGAAAAGACCTCTTATGGCCTATGGAAGAGGCTAGAAGAGTTGTATGCCCAAAAGAGCTCAGCCAGTAAGGTTTATTGGTTGAAGAAGCTTGTCAACCTTCGCATGAAGGAAGGTATAGCTATGACCTCACACTTGAGTGAGTTCAATGCCATCTTTACACAGCTTATCGCACAGGGATTGAACCTTGATGAGGAATTCAAGGCTACTTTCTTGTTGTGTACCCTCCCTGAGAGTTGAGACACTTTCAAGACCACTCTGTCAAATTCAAATGTCACTCTTATGTATGCTGATGTGGAGAGCTCTCTCCTTATGGAGGAGATGAGCAGGAAGAATAATATGGGCAGCAAGTCTTCCAATGCTTTGCAGGTACAGGAAAGAGGTAGGACTCAGCAGAAGGGGAGATCTGCTGGCAAGTCCAAATCCTGCAGTCATTCCCGTGGCAAAAAGGATATTGAATGCTTTTACTGTGGCAAGAAGGGACATGTGAAGTCTAAGTGCTTCAAGTTTATACGGGATCAAAAAGCCAAGAAGGCTGGGACAAAGGATGCAGGCAGTGGAAGCGAAGGCAAAGGCAAGGCCAAGGCAGATGACTTGGATGCAGTGAATGTTGCAGCAGAGGATAGTGACAGTGACAGACATGATGTATTATGTTCTTCTACTGTAATTGCACATACATTGGTTGTTGATGGCCATGACATGCACACCTGGCTCTTGGATTCAGGTGCTTCTTTTCATGTTACGCCTCATAGGGAGTGGTTTACTTCCTACACAGGTACTCATGGAGTTGTTCACCTTGGGAACAACTATGCATGTCAGATTGCAGGGATTGGCATATTCCCAACTGTGGCATAGCCGGTTGGGACACGTCCGTTAAAGGAATGCAAGAACTGTCACGTTTGGGTTATCTGCCGTCTCTTTCATTTTCAGATTTGCCTACTTGTGATCATTGCATTTTTGGAAAGCATCCTATGACTCCTCATAAGAGGAGAACTCCCCAGAATAGAGCACCGCTTGATCTAGTGCACACTGATTTGTGTGAGATGCCACAGCTATCACTAGGGGGTGCAAAGTATTTCATTACTTTTATTGATGATGCCACACGCAAAGTGTGGGTCTATTTCTTGAAGCATAAGAGCGATGCCTTAGATGCTTTCAAGAAGTTTGTCGCTCAGGTTGAGAATCGGACAGGACGCAGAGGCTGAAATGCCTCAGATCCGATAATGGGGGTGAGTATGTGTCACATGCTTTTGTACAGTTATGCGAAGCTAAGGGCATTAAACAGGAACTCACAGCCCCTCATAATGCATCTCAAAATGGTGTGAGTGAGGGGATGAATCGAACTATTCAGGAGAAAGTTCGATGTATGTTGTCTTATGCTGCATTGCCCCATGGCTTTTGGGCAGAAGCCGTGCAAACAGCAGTTCACCTAATTAACAGGTCGCTGAACAAGGCAAGCCACCTTCATATAAGCACTTACGTGTGTTTGGCTGCGAGTGCTTTGCTCATGTACGCAAAGAACTGCGCACCAAACTGGAGCCAAAGTCTTTCAGATGCATCTTCATGGGTTACGGTGACGAAGGTGAAATGGGGTACAGGTTATGGGATCCTGTCAAACGGAAGATTATACGCAACAATGTTGTCATCTTTAAAGAGAATAGTGTACACAAAGAACCCATGCAACCTATGGAATATAGGAGGGTTGTTTATGATGATGTCGGACAGCAAAGACTGCCCATTAATATGCAGTAGCAGGCTGCTGTAAATAACCCTGTTCAAGAGGGTTTACAGGCTGAAAATCAGCCAGACAATTTTGCCAATGATGCACCACTAGATATGCCAGCAAATGGCGCTGTAGAGAACAGCCAAATATGGTGGTACAGCCACCCGTCATGCATGACGAACAGGCTAGACAGCAGCCTAATACGAAACATTTTGTTAGGAGGAGCACACGTGTACAACGGCCTCCTGACAGGTTTGTTCTAGGAGCCAATAATGTGGCTGATTTTATCATGCTGATAGATTGTGGTGAGCCTTCCAGCTTTAGGGAAGCTATGGGAAGAACAGAGAAAAGGAAGTGGGAGAAAGCCATGCAGTTAGAAATGGACTCCCTACTTCAAAATGATACATGGGACTTGGTGCAGCTACCTGCAGGTAGAAAGGTTTTGCCATGCAAGTGGGTTTACAAAGTCAAAGTGGATTCAAATGCTTTACCAAGGTATAAGGCCAGATTGGTTGCCAAGGGATTTAAGCAGGAGAACGGCATTGACTTTGATGAGATCTTTTCCCCTGTAGTCAAGATGACTACTTTGAGAGCAGTGTTAGCTCTTGTTGCTCATGAGGACATGGATTTATGTCAGATGGATGTGAAGACTGCTTTTCTTCACGGAGATCTCCATGATGAGATCTACATGAGTCAGCCAGAGGGATATGCTGTTAAAGGGAAAGAGCAGCTTGTGTGTAAGCTCAAGACAAGCTTGTATGGACTCAAGCAGGCACCAAGGGAATGGTACAAGAAGTTTGATGCCTTCATGCACTCCCAAGGGTATCATAGGTGTGAGACCGATCACTGCTTGTACACCAAATGGGCAAAGGATGGCAGTTTGATGCTACTCATTCTATATGTGGATGACATGCTGATTGCCAGCAAATCTCAGCAGGAGATCATTGCTTTGAAGAAGCAACTACATAAGTCTTTTGACATGAAAGACTTGGGTGATGCAAATCACATACTAGGTATGCGAATTACTCGTGACAGGTCTAAGGGACTTTTGTTTCTATCACAGGAAGAGTACATTGGCAAGGTACTGCAGAGGTTTAACATGGAGGGGGGGAAGTCTATTAGTACCCCGTTGCCTCCTCATTTAAAACTCAGCAGTAAGGATAGCCCCAGATCAGATGATGATAAGGCTGAGATGGCCAAGGTTCTGTATGCATCTGCAGTTGGTTCTTTGATGTATGCCATGGTTGCCACTAGTCCGGATATTGCTTTTGCGGTGGGAGTCATTAGCAAGTATATGGCAAATCCAGGCAAGCGGCATTGGGAAGCAGTGAAAGGCGTCTTGAGGTATCTCAAGGGTACCAAAGACTTGTGCATATGCTATGGTAGGCAGGATGCATTGGTGCATGGTTTTACAGATTCAAACTATGCAGGGAATGCAGATAACTGGAAGTCTACTACCGGTTATATTTTCACATTTGCAGGAGGTGCTATATCATGGGTGTCTCAGTTGCAGAAATGCATTGCACTGTCAACCACTGAAGCTGAATATGTTGTAGCCACTGAGGCTTGCAAGGAAGCAATATGGCTTACTCGGCTGGTGGGAGATTTGGGCATTACAGGAGATATGGCAGTTTTGCATTGTGATAGTCAGAGTGCTATCATGTTGGCAAAGAATCTGGTCTTTCATCAGAAGACCAAGCACATAGATGTGAAATACCATTTCATCAGGGAGGTACTGGAAGACAAGCGGCTTGAGCTTGTGAAGGTGCATACTGATGATAATCCTGCAGATTTGCTCACTAAGAGCTTGCCTACAGAGCGGTTTGCACATTGTCGCCACATCATGGGATTAGGATGAGACCATTCTTATTTTATGGTCTTGTATACAGTAACTGTATATTGCTGTAATTTTTATTCTTTTCTCCCCTTTAGGCACATTGGCCTTTAGGTGGGAGGTTGTTGGGGTAAAGGCACATTGCCACCCTTTAAAATGTTATGACCCCTTAAGATAGTCATAGGGTGAATACCTAATCCTAATAAAACTTTTGAGTTTGTGGTGTGGCTCAACACATTTTACACACCCACACTCCTGGTGTCTCTCTCTCCTATCGTTCCACTCCTCTCTTTCCCTCACATAGCGTAGGCTATGGGTGTGTCGCCCCCCATGTGTTATAGCCAAAATTTGTAATCTAGGCCCTTTTTCTATGGGTCAATCCCCTAACATATTCAGTGTTTTATTTTATTTTATTTTAAATGCAAGCACATTGGTAGTTCCAATAGGAGACTATGACATTGTTTGTTGACTATGAATCGAAGCAATGCCTTCATGCAACATGTAAATAACAAACTAAAAATGATAGTTTCTATCTAGATGGTGACCAACACTCCAACGTCTCCTCTATTGGTATTATGCATTGATCAACAAGCAAAATGTCATGCTCTATATTGAGTTATCTTCCAAGAATTATCTAGAGTTTATGGGGCTTTGACAATGGACTTGATCCCACTTAAATGACAATAAATTACCTATCCATTGGTCCACATAATTGGCCCTTAGGATCTATATCTTTGATGTCACTTCTCATGACACTTAGATTGAATTCCAAATTGTTAAGCAATAATTAGCATGCAACCTACAAAGATAACCCTTTAATAGTAAAACAATACTCATTGATTTCTTTTTTGGCATGCATATGCTACAATGCATTAGATATTTATCCCAATATTAATAACATTACGTCTCCAAACTATAGTTGCAAAGAAAGAGAAGGGGAGATGCCAAGAAAAGTTCGACAAATCTTGTATCTTTTTAAAGCAAAATCAACATGAGAGCTTTGTGTATTTTGTTTGAAAAACCAAGGGACATTAGGGTAAAAATGAGACCTTGTTAATTGTGGGATTATACAGCAACCTTTACGAAGTATAACAACGTAAAACATTGTAACCGCTCACCCTTCCTCCTCACTTTAGTCTTTACATAGTCTTGCACACATCCTTGACTTTACTATGCTTTCTCTTTCTTTCCATGCACAGTGATAAGTGAAATGTTTACAAACAAAAACTTGCAATTTAGGTGCTTGTTTCCATCCCAATAGAAACATTATGGGAGCATAAAAGACAATGTAGGTGCTTTTTTCCATCCCGATAGAAACATTATGGGAGCATATAAGGCAATGTAATGGATGTTCTTTTAACTTCTATCCTTTACAGTTTCTTTGTCAATGTATTCAATTTTACATAAATAAAGTACCTCTATAAGCCTCATACATCTCGAAGCTTACTTAAAACTTACATGAAAACCAAACTCAAGGGCCTAAACTTGTAGAAATTAACATGAAGATGGCCAATTCTATGCCTTATAATTTATGGCCATGATGAGTTAAACCTATTTAGTTTTTAAAAGGTTAAGGGGATAAGCAAAGAAAATTGGAGTAGGGGTGCACTAAATTTTTGTCTATATATGTTGATCATCTTTTTGTCTCACCCCTCAGTTGATAGTGTACCTGATGCTTGGTGTGTGCATGATGCTTGGCGGACAACAAAGTGCTTGTTGTGGAAGATGCCCTCTCTTGCACACGTGGTACACTTGGCATGCAATGTCCTAATAAATGCTTGGTTGCAGAGAAATGAGTGTTGTACTTACACGGGGTTATACAAGCATGGATAGAACCATATTGAGATGTGCACATGGGGACTTTCAAAACCATTGGTGCTGATTGGACAACCTGTGTGGCTCCATTCTACCTATCTTTGCTGCTCAAGGCTACATGGGCAAATGATGGGTGCAACCCTGGTACTTGGTTACTCGGCACTCAGGTTGGCTAGTTTGAATAGAGGCCAATGTTTTTCCACCATTTAACTTTTTCAGTGTTCTCATGGGTGTAATGGTCTAGTGCAGACAAAGCAGTCTTCAAAGCTAAGTGGTCAGACTAAGCGAGAGCACGGAGGGGGTGCTGCTATAGTCTTCTGATGCTTCGGTGGCAGTCATTAACATTGAAGGGAAATAGGTGGTGGATGAAGTGGTGGAGCCGTAGAGGCACTGGGTGCATCAACTAGATCTGGCAAGTCATGGGTCCGGATTGGGTCTTTGTTCCCTAGTGCTAGTGTCATAGGCCAAGGATATAGGGCATTGATGCCCACTACTACCTCCTTTGGATGTAGGTGGCATTGTTTCCTTCCACTGCTCAAACACTTGGACATATTTGGATCTACAATTCTCAAGTTTGCAAATTCATGCTTGAACCTTTTAAAGTACACCTGTGGCTCGGTCAATTTTGTGGTCAGCTTCTATAGACTTCCATGAGGTTGTGCCAAATATTGGTAGCCTCGATGATGGCAATCACTAAGATCGGTGAGGCATATGAGCTAAGTATAATAAGCAAGTAGAGTCTACACTATTGGCCTAGGAAGTTGGGGCACTTTGTGCTTGTTCCTAGATGCTCAACTTTGAATGTTGCTTGTTGTCGCTTGCTTTCCTTAATTGTCAGATAAAACTCGTGAGACAGAGTAGAGAGATACATCAATAGGCAAGTAATCTAGGTGAATAACTTGAGGCAAAAGTTGGTACATCGATTGGGAACCACTACCTATGCTAAGGCTACATCCATGGTGCGATAGGTTCAAAAATTGCTTTGTGTGGAGAAGACAGAGGCTAGGATTTTGAATGAGGACCACCTTAGCTGACTTGATCATCTTGGTCATTTAAGCCATGGTGGTGTGGCATCTTGGCAAGGTGCTCATGTGGCATCGAGAATGACCTCATCAAAGTTTGAATCTAATCAAGGGTCCTAACTAATCCTATAGTGCAAGGTTCTCTATCAGCAAGCCATTAATTTCATTGACTAGGCTCTCCACCCACAACTTGGTCAAGTGGTAATTGTAGTGATGGTGGTCTGGCTCATGTTGAAGTCATGGATGATTATTTTCCTACACTGTAACCTCCTTCCATGTGTTGTCTCTGTGCCAACATGGACTCAAGTAGCACAAAATGTGTGTGTAGAGTAGCGGCAAAGCTCCGCTTATACTTGCATAAATAAGGCTAGGAATAATCCCTCTTCGAAATCCAATTTGCATGTTCTACATGCAAGTTTTACATATGATTCCTACATGTAACATGCAACTCCTACATGCATGTTCTACATGCGAGTTCTATATGCAACTCCTACATGCAACTTCTAGATGCAAGTTCTACAAGTAGAGAGAGAATGTCTTATAATTCCTACATGCAGAGAGAGAAGCTCTCCAAGTTGTAAAAATACTCCATAATGGAATTAAGCCACAAGAGTCTTTGGGGCATTGTGTTGAGTTCTACTTTGGTATTCCAAGCAATTGTGTCCAAGTGTCCATGATTCCTTGCACTCCATGTCCAAAAACATGTCCTAACCTTGCAACTCCTCCCCTCTCCTCCAACCTTGCAACCCCTTCTCTCCCTCTTCTTCTCCCAACTCATTCTCCTCCCTCCTCCTCCTCCCTTCTCCTCCTCCAGTCTCCACCCTCTCCTCCCTCCACCTCCTCCCTTCTCCACCTCCTCCCTTCTCCACCCTCTCCTCCCTCCTCCTCCTCCCTTCTCCTCCTCCCTTCTCCACCCTCTCCTCCTTCTCCCTGCTCTTACACCTTCTTCCTCTCCCACTCCTATGCTCCCCCTAAACCCTTAGTTCTGCAACCCTTGACCTCCATGATCTATGAGGGAGACGAGTTCTTTGCCATGTACTCTACCCTGAACCTTGGATCCTCCTTTTGAACCCTGAACCTCCTAAACCTTGAAACCTCCTTTTGAACCCTGAACCTCCCTCTAGCCCTTAAACTCCTAAACCCTTCAAACCCTAATGAAGGTGAAAGCCTTCATTACCCCAATCAATGATGCACATTCCTATCACACATGCATGCACTATGTTTGCTTACCACACTTAAGCCTACGTCTCATCGGAATATGACTCGAGGTCCTAAGCTACACTTATACTACAAACAACGACACCGATATATCTATAGGTGATAAAAAACCTCGAAACCCTGCATACTGAGAATACCTTGCTCTTCCTGTAGAAGTCGTGGGAAAGAGCCAACACCATGCCTCAACGTGCTCACCCTAGGTGGCTACCAGGTTGGCTGGGTTTTCTTGGAACTAGAGCTGCCGAGGTTTCTTGGAACTAGAGCTGCAAGGAGTGAGCTCAGACTTTAGCTTGTCATGGGACTCTAGGAGTACTAAAGGCCATCAAGTTTAAATTTGAAGCTTAATTTGTGCTTCAGATGGCATTGTGCAATGGCATATCCATTGCTAATTTCTTCTTTAGTTATATCACACAACAAGGGGTGGTACTCAGTGCTTCATGATGTGATTAGTGTATGAATAGCTATGGCACCCCACTCGCACAAACTCCCAAATTTTCTTTAACCTCATGGATTGGCGGGAGGACTTATTTAAAAAAGAACAAATCTTCTACCTAGTGTGCCCCGATTGGGGTGCCTCAAAATAAGAGCGTGCTTCCTATTCTAATTACTACTCTAATGCGTTTGCTCGAAGTCGCTTGGTACCAAGCCACAGCTACTTGGAAGTGGTCTTGTTCTTATCACTAAGCTATTCCTGGTTGGGCTGCTCAAAAGTGGCCTTTTCTTCTAACTTCTCCATACTCTTTTTTGTGATCTCTTGCCAAGTTTGTTGCTCTATTTTTGTGGATTGGGAGGCACCTGTGGGCTGAGAGATACCTGTGGGTTGAGGAAGATAAGGATCCATGTCTTCATATCCTAGGCCATGTCTTCCTCTTGGGCCTTATCTTGGATAGTGTTGGGGAAGAAGGGATGTCCAATATCTTGCATGTCCGAGTATGAGGCACTATTTTCTTTTTGGGAAATGTAGTCTGGGATGGTTTTCTATGAGTTTGAGTGGCAAGAGATCAAGTTGGGCTAAACTAACAAGGCTATAATACCTGGCCCGAGCATAGTCTATACTTCATCATGCACAAATGCGGCCCAAGCTTACAATGAGCTTGGCGCTTGCACAAAACACCCCGCCTATCTACCTCTTATCGATCCGCGTATCCAAGACAACTACCTCATGTATGAGTATTCTACATATGTTTCCTACACTTTTCTTCAGCCCAATATACTCAAAGAGAATGGGCAAATATGCTCATGGACAATCTTGTTGGCCAAATAACCTTGTGATGTCAAGTAGCTGCCCTCCTAGAAGTACACCACATATTGGAACACTCAAAACAGATGAAGCATTGGGCAAGTGGGGAATAGGAAGACTCGTTGGCAATAATTCCTTGGTGACTTTAACATAATGTCTGCCGGTGAAAGGACAACAATCTCAATTGAAGTAAGGCACCAAAAGCACAATAGTAGCCTTAGTGTCCCAGGTCGTCTCCCACCACGGAAGCTCTGCAAATTGCTAGAGATGATTGAGCCTTAGTATCGATTTGGTTGCCAGGGTCATCTCCACTAAATGAGGTTCAAGGATGAAGGAGACCACCATTCTGCATGGTGCCAATGGGGATTCTAATTCAACTAGTGGACAAGGAATCCATTTCAAAGAGAATGGAGATGGTGAAGATGGTTATTGTGAGATCTATGGCAAGGGTGACAACGATTGAAGGTTGGTCAGAATAAGAGCTCAAAGGCATTACAAGAGCTAGGTATCAATTGAAAACAATATTGTAAGAAAGGTTGAAAGCCCCTCTTAGTGTGCATGGCACAACAACCTGTTGGCATCATTCCACTTCAAGAATTAATCCTCGACATGAGTGAACTACCCGCTTTCTCCATAATGACATTTAGTTATTCGTTGAGTTGACATGTCCAATTGAGGTGGGTTGTGCTGATGTAGACCAAGTATGAACACTTTGAGCAAGTTTTGCCTACCTAGTATGGCTTCAATCGATACCATAATGAGTTAGGAATGATGTCTTTGAAAATTGTCTAGTTGCACCATCCTATTGCCACAAACTTTAATAAGCTAGCAGGGTCCATTCCATTCAAGTTTTAGGTTGGTTTTGAGAGGATCTAGCATAATATTATATACCAAAATGAGCATTGCCTTTCTCAAATTCTTTGAAATAATGTGCTTATCATGCCAAGACTTTCTTCTATATTGAATGGCCTATTGTAACCAAGCTTCTTAGATTCCTAGTTCATCTAGCTCAGCAAGTTGGTATAGTCTTTTTGATTGCCTCAGGTTTTGCAACTTGGTGGTCAGTTGCCTTAGAACTAGAAATCCAAAGGGACCATAGATTTCAAACCAAATGCCATCTGAAATGGAATCAATCATGGTCACCTTGTGTGCTATGTGATACGCCCATAAGGTATCCAAATCCCAATGATGTGTGCTAACCATCTTAGTGAGAATGTATTTGGTTACTTTGTTGTTTGACTTGTCTTGGCCATTGTACTGATGATAATAGGTAGTTGCCACTCAATGTGTAACCATGAACTCAGTTGTCAAATATATAAACACTATTTATGAAATGTTTTCCTTGGTCATTGACAAAGTCAATTGTATAACCATACCTACAAATAATAAACATGTAGATTAACTTGACAATGTTGTGAGTTGAGTTTTCTTATAGTGCCTTGGCTACTACCACATGGTTGCAGAATCTATATCCACTATGATGTACTTGTTTTGTGTATACTAAACCACATTTTTGAATGGACTAATGTAGTCCAAGCCGTATCTCTAAAATGCTTCCCAAGACTGACTTGGTCGAATTGGTGTATGATGTGGTGGTAGCAAGCAACCTGTCCTTTAGCATACATCACATTCCACACATCAAGCATGAGCAGCTCAAAAAAAAGTACATCACAACCCTACTTGTAAAACCTTTTGAGATGTAATCTCTCCACTAAAGTGGCCTCCAGCGAGCCCGATACGTGCTTCATTTAGCACAATTGCTCGTTCATGATGAAGTACCCAACGACATTCATTGACAGATATTAAGGCATCTCATCATACTCAATTTTAGACAGATCCTTAGAAAATAATTGAGCATCTGGGAGCTTGGTTATGATTCCTTGAGTTTGATTTGGAGCAAGAAAACATGAAAGATAGTCGGTGCTAGCATGAGACTTCCCGAGTTTATGAATGATTTTGAAATTGAATTCTTACAACAGTGACATCCATCATACCAAGTGTGTTTCGATAACTGTATTGTTAATTAGGTACAATAAAGTGTGGTGATCAACGTAGAAGATGAAAGGACTACCAAGCATATAGTGTTGGAACTTCATGACACTATTAATTTTCCTAGAGCTTCACACTTAGTAGTGTTGTAATTGCACTCAGGTGGTGTCATAAGCTGGTTGGCATAGTAGACTACATTATCTAATCTACCATTTGGCTATGCCAATGGCATATCTTGGTGCATCTACAATACATAGAAAATCACATCCCACCTAGATTGCATTAGGATTGGTGTCATGGCTACTCATTTTTTGAGAGTGTGAAAGACTGCTAACAACTCCTTGTTCCATCTAGTAACTTTTTGGCCCGCTCATAAAGAGGAGCCGCAATCTTGGCAAAATACATCACAAACCTCTTACAGAAGTTGATGAGCCCCAAAAATGATATGAGTTGTGTTAGATTCTTAGGTTCTAGCATCTGATCAATTGCTCGAAACTTGCTTGGATCAGTCATTGTGCCTTCCTTGGAAATAACATGACCAAGCACTATACCAATCCAAACATAGAACTTGGCTAGTTCAAGGAGATCCTTGTCGTTTGCACCTAGCAAAATATGTATAGAGATTGTTGAGTAAAGACTAAAATCATCTAAATAAATAGCAATAAACTTAGCTAAGTACTCCTTGAAGGCTTGAACCATGAATCTTTAAAATGTTGATGGTACATTACGCAAATTGAATGGCGTGACTTTGTAGGCACATGCACCCATTTTGTAATGAATGTAGCCTTTTACTAATCCTTGATGCCAATGAGATCTAATTATACCCATTGTAACCATCCATGGACAAGTACATATTGTGTCCTGCAATTTGGTTGAGAATGCCATGGTGAAAGGAACTAAAGATGGATCTAACTTTGTCTAAGGATTGAGATACTTGTAATCAACATGTACTCAGAGCTTCAAATTCTTATTGGGCAACACCGCAATTGGAAATAATGAATTTCTCCAAGCGATTGCATAAATGAAGCCTAGTCGGATTAGCTAATCTAGCTTGTCTTTGACTTGCTTGGCATAATTTTGGATTCATTCTCTATCTTTGTTGGCAACCTAGTTGGGCATCTAGTATCAAGGGAATTCGATGCTAGCATCACTATAGTGGAACACCCCATAAATCGATGTAGCTCTAAGCAAATACACTTTGCAGCATGAAGTTTATCATTCCCAACATTTGCACTTACCAATAGTGTGCAAGGCTCTTGAGTCGTTCCTAGATTCAACTCTTGGTTGGTTCCAGAACCAAGTTGTTAGAACCAAGCCAAGTAATAGTCATTCTTGGCTCATTCTCCAATCACATATTTAGTGAAAATGGCTAGGGTACAAATGTTTCTACTCTTCCAACTTTTCTTTGATTTTCTATTTAATTTGTTAGCCACAGGAAAAGATCTATTTTGCCCATAGGCAATATTTGCATCTCCAATAGTTGAAATTCTACATCCTATGGAATTTGATCATCAACTTCCAATACCTTGGGTTGACAATTGCTCAGTACCTTGCTTGGTTTGGTAGGGGATTTTCACTCAATACGTTTGTTATTCCTTATCATCTCAAAACCCCAATCAAAGTGCACTTTCACACTTTTAAACCATGGTTTACCCAAACAAGATGGATAGGCATTCATTTCCATAAAAATGAAATCAATCCTAGAGTGTAATGCAATCCTCCAATTGCAGTGACCACATCCAAGAGCATGCCATTGGGTTCCATAGGTCTTATGAACAATTGGATGGATAAGGCTTCAAATTCTTGAGCTTCCATAGTTTGACCATGGTTTTTGAGATTATGTTCACTCTTCAGCCATCACCATAGGCACACATGGTATGTTTTGCTCTTGATTTTGGCAATAGTATTCTAGATTGCCTCATCCATGATTGGGATATCAATGATGTGGAATGGTAATGATGGAATCCATTATTAGTGGTGGCTTCACTCGGCTTGTGCTCTCAATGAGGAATAAGGAGAAACCTGAGCAAGGAGCAAGTTCATCCTTATTCATGATGATAAGGAGCAAGTTGCAACAGTTATCAAATTGGCTTGGCTCAAGTTGCAATTTTCTTGTGTAAGCTTCACTGGCCTAGTCGACTGTGGTACTATGTTTGGCTCAAATTGCAAGTCAACTACATGGGCCTTGCCCCTTAGCTCCTTTGCCAACTTGGATGCCACTTGTTTTTGTTCCTTCCAAGTAATGTCCTTGGCTAGAGGTGGTCCCTTGTCAAAACATATTACTGTGACTTGAGACTGAGTGACTGCATTGGCCTCAATCGAGTTTACTGTTGCTAGGATAACTCAATAGATTGCTTTTAAGTAGCTTGATATGCTCCTACCATAACTTACATTCTAGCTTACTACGGCCATGTTCTCCATAAAAATAACATCTAATCTTGTCTAGGATGGTCTCTATGAATGATAATGAGGATGGATCCTTGATTGTCTATTCGTTGATGTTTTGATAGTCTACATAGACCCTTAACTTGTCATTTTCTCTAGCACAATTATGATTTTGAATAGCCAATTGCATCAACTATCCTAGTAGATGAAGCCAATTGCATCAGTCAACCTAGTAAATGAAGCTTGCCCTTAGCAATTGGTTAATTTTGGTCGTTGCTAACTTGGCTTAGTAGGTGTTCATTTGGTACCTCTGATGTTGAATTGGTTTTGCATCTATAATAAGGGGAATTTGGTATTGAATTAAATTCAGTGGTACCACCTTCAAGTCCATGTATTCCCATGTGAATATATCCTTATACTGTAGAAAGAGTTCTTGGATTTCTTAAGAAATTGATTGGGGGGCTCTTTGTTGATTTGGATCAACTTCGGTCCTTCTCAACATAAATCCATAATGATTTCTATTATGGCTTGCCCTTGGCATAATTTAGCCACTTCTATTGCTGTTGTTGATTTAGTAGGAAGGCTCTTCTTAGACTGCTCTTTATCCCTCTTCATTTTCTGTGACAACCATCTTGGACTCTTTGTTTTCCACAAACATCTCGGTGGCTACCTACACTTCATCAATTGCTATGATGGGCACAATGTTGAGAGCAAGTAGCTTTACATGCCCTACCCATCATATGCAATGGTGAGGGTGTCTACTCCCCAATTGTGTAGTAACTTTGCAACTTTTAGCCATGGTCATCCCAACAACATGGGGTATCTGTATTCGCTCTCAATCTTGACCACAATGAACATGACCATGAAGTATGCTCCACTATTTTTGATGCATATGTCCTTGAGCATGCCTATTGGCATCACCAATCTTTTACTATCATAAAAATTTGAATGGAGAAGTCTTTAAGTTTTTCAACCTTGGCATGTTTTGGACTTTGTTAGAAACAATGTTTACTTTGAAGCCTCCATCTACAAGCACTGCCTTTACCATATGATTCTATTTTGATATGGACAATTATTTGTCTTGAATTACCATTTTTGGTCACCTCCACCATTGTGGCTATGGGCTCTGCAATAGATCCTTGATTGATTGTTGAACTTTATAAGAAATTTGCATAGTGGGGAGAGTTCTAGTAGTTGGCAGGTGGAATTCATCACGTTCAATTCTTGAAATTTCTCCTAGGACATGTTGTTTTGGTTCTACATCTAAGCCTTTTGTTCATCTTTGATCCTTGAGTCATTCTTGTCCTTCTTTCCTTTGGTTGACCATTTGTTGGTTGACTACACAACAGGTCCCTATCTCAATGAGGGATTCTTTTCTTCAAGGTTATTGCCTATCTCATTGAGGGATTCTTTTCTTCAAGGATATGGTTGATATCCTTCATCATTTTATTCTCTTACTTCTAGAAATTCCTTGGATCATTTGGCTTCTTTGGACTTGTCTTGTGATCACTTGTGTATCCACTTTTGCTTGTACTACTCTCGCCATGGATGCACAATCATCTTGTGTGCATGCCTTTTGTAGCATGTTCAATAGCTTCTTCCACAACCTACATTTGCTTTTGTAGTGGCCTTCCTTGTGCCACAAAAGTAGCATGCCATGTTTGTGTTCTTCAGTCTTTTCCCTTGATAGGATCTTTTGGGATCTTTTTCCAATTGGTGGATGTACATAGTTCTTTTGTGTTTATTGAACCTGCACTCTTTGGTCGTGTAGCTTGAGCAATTACAAATTTTGCAATACTTACCCAAGTGACACTGTATGGCCATCCACCTTACAATTGTGGCACCATACTTCACCCTTTTACAAGGAGCCTTTGATTCCCTTTCCTTCAAAAGCTTTTTGAGCTCCTCTTTCTCAAACTTGGTGGCTTTCTTTGTCTTTGTCTTCTTCTTTGCTATCCACTTATAGGAGTAGCACTTTATGGAGTGATTTATTGTTGGGCATGTGATCTCCATGTTATGTAACTATGGAACATTTTTTAGTCTACTCAATAGCAACTTTGTTTTGTCTTGTACATTGTTTAGCTGATTGGTCAAAAATCTCATTTGTGCTGAGATGTTGTACATGGATTTATTTGGCTATTGGTTGAGTCAAATGAGCTTGAGCATGATCTCCTCCTATTGAATTTGTGTTAGAACCTTTTCAAAGAGGCAACTTTCAATTTGTCCCATGTGGTCAAGTGCTATGTTATATAAACCCATTAAAACTATCAATTTGGATAGTCTCAAATGGTAAAGGCATTCTAGTACATGTTGAGAGCATAAGGGATCATGGACATGAAGAGGTCAAGTACATCCACTTCCCAATTCTTCCCAAAACTTGCCCAAATTTGTTGGAGATAGGGATTCTTTTGTAAACCACTTCATTCCCGAGCAAGATCGTTTTCATGCCCGAATCATGGTGTTGTGTATTGGAGCTTCTTTTCTTAATATTGTGCTTGCCCCTTTGCTTTTGCTCTCGGTATGTATGGAAAATTTCCATTACTATTGGCCACCTGATTGTAGATCAAAGCAATGAATGAGTGGAAACAAATGTAATGTAGAAAGAAGCATAGGGGGGGCAAGGCCATAGCCACTAGAGATGAGTCCCAGTAGACTATGGGCCAATGGTCCAAAATAACTTATTGGTCATCCTATCCCTTTACTAGACACATCATGCCTTTGAGGAGTGGTAAGAGAACTCTAATCTATCGATCTTTGTGGCCTAGAGGTCAAGGCACCTGCTCTCATACGTGTCCACAAGCCACTGGGAGGCTTGTGTCTGGCTCCTTGAGTCTCTTTATGGAACCCAAGTCACATCTTAGAGCTCTCTCCGTCTTGTGGAAGGCATGCTGACTCTATAGTGCTTGTCACTATAGCTCCTTACTACTCCTTTGAATCGATGTTGTTGTCCAGTTGGCCTATCCATCCTAGGGGGGAAAGTTTAGTTCCTGCCAAATTGCTACTATGCACTATTGTGGAATGATTTGAAAACATTATAGCTAAGATATCTGTGACTCCTTTACTCCTATCCCTAGGGATCTCTACCACTCATCGCAAAGATACACTTCTCCCTGATATTGTGGTCTAAAATGGGCATCCTAAAAAAAGAGCTAGATCATTGAAGTCTCCCCCAATAATCCATGAATCTAGAGTCTGAGAGGCACTCTATTAAACATCTCCAAAAAGTAGGCCTCTGATACTGACAAGTTGGTGTGTAAGGATTCAGAATCCCACTCTTGGATTCCCCCTCAAGGGATTCACTCTTTGTGTAAGGGTGACATCACCGGCGTGTAAGCACTTCAAGAAAACCCCTTATATACGGTCCATGTAGTATAATAAAACACCCCTAGTTAAGCTTATAAGGGTACAACCAAAAGCGCACTATGTTCCCCCTTTCCTTAAATCTAAATTCTTTCTCAATTATTTAGATTAGACCATACAAAATTTAGATGATATAGATCATACCATCTTCAAATATTCACCAACGTGTAATATTCATTTGTTTTCCTACCATGGCCTAAAACTAGCCATAGCTTGGGATTAGTTCATGCACTCTTGGTACATGACTGATTGTCACTAGTCAAATGTGTATGTGTGTGCCCTTTTTATGTTTAGGGGGTAAAAGCTTATATTTTCCTACACCCCTCCCTCCCCCCCCCCCCCAAAAAAAAAAAAAAATCAAAGCCCCCCCAACTTAAATATAGGATTGGAAAAGAGTAAAAAGGGCCCCCACCACTAATGTATAAGCTTATGCCTCATCTCAAAACCCCCCCCCATTGTACACTCACATGATTTCATAAGTTTCCCCTTGTGAATCCCCCTGAGATTCCCCAAGTCTAAACTGCTCATCCTAAATCTCATATCACTCGTCCAAATGAAAGAAAGTAAAAGAACCAGGACGTCCACATTAATTTAGCACAAAAAGGCCACCAAATTATAGTCAATAGGGACACCACCTAGAGTGGAATAAGAAGAGGTATTAGGACTAACAAATACTATAGCACCCATGCAGACCTTGAGCCCAACTAGCAACAATGACTTATCAATAGAGCAAGTAGGTCAATGATGGTCACTGTAGAAATTAACCCCATGAACATTTTTAATGGAAAAGGCTAACAATACCCTAGGGAATTAAGGTAAACTGGCAATACAAAGGAGAGAAGGAGAAGCAACATAGGCCATTGTACTATATCGATGCATATGTGGCCACTGCCTCAAAAAACTATCTAAAAGGGGTGCTATTGAGGTATGTACACATTTTTCCCTAGAAAGGACATACTAAGCAATAGAAAAGTGACATTAATTGCTAGATCAAGGCACAAGATATGGCAAAGCACCAAAGCAAACAAAACATAGACGATGGAGTTGGTAGAGCAACCAAATCAATGTTTGTCACTGTAGGAAATAACCCCATGAACATTTTGGATGGAAAAAGGCTAACAACACAATGCAAAGGAGAGTAGGAGAAGCAACATAGACCATTGTCCCCCTATCGCATATGAGAATGTGGCCACTACCTAGAAAAACTATTTAAAAGGGATGCTATTGAGGTATATTATTCCCTCTAGAATTATAAATCTCCACCTCTAGACAAGCCACTGACAATTACAAAAGGCAAGTGACAAATGCAATTCTCATCAAACATCTATTACAAAAAAGATACCTCCATGGAAAAATCATAATTAGGAGCATTAAATACAAAAGAATGATGGTTGGAGTAGGAACTTTAGGAATTGTAGGTAGAATAAGAATACAAGAAGTGGTTATTATGATAGGTTACATCCATGAAACAATGAGAATATCTTGTTTTAGAGATTGAGGATCTCGAATAACAAAAGAGCAACACGACACACCCCAACAGCAAAGGATCTCTTTGAAGAATGAGAAGAATAAAACTAGTATATGATGGTTATTGATCAACTAGACCCATGGCTAAAATAAGCTCTCAATGTCAAAACATACCAAGTTGCAATGCCAATGAAAGATTTACCATTAAAGTGTGAAAATTTTTCCTAGTCCTCTCGCATTGGAATGATGCCAACAAAATGAAAAAAAAAATTGATCCCATTGAGAAAGGATTGCTCCAACATTTTGTGAATGAGGCTTATTTGACTACAAACCCAAAATTTGTCTTATCTGCTATTGAGCACCTTGGAATCCTCATGTAAGAGCCTAGATTTTTGTCATTAAAGTAGCCATGGATGACGGTGTGGATGAATGTAGACCTTATGCAAATGTAGTACCCCAATGTAAAAGTCCTCCTAATGAGTGAACTCAATCTTTCCTATGTAACGAGAACATGCAAAGCCTTGTAATCACCCTTCTCTCCTATAGAATAGAACATAGAAAATGCCTTGACATTTCCTTCCACCAGAGAATTTCTTACCATTCATTGGGTTGTTAGTATCATGGTAAGAGTGCCATCAGATGTGCTTACTAGTACATTCTCACAAGTGATATTATTGAATTCCCCATTTAGATTAACCAAGATCCCTTGAACTTTATGATTTTTTCACTACCCAAAACCCTAATGAGACCTAGTGAAAGGATGGTTCAATGCAATAAGAACCTCTAAGTGGCCCAAATCCAAATGCAAAATCATTTGCCCCTCTTGATTGCATTACTACGCTTTCCTCCATTAATCTCCATGTAGACTCCACTTATACATAGATGCATAAAGAATGATATTGGATAGAGAGAAAGTTGATAATGTGGAATTTATATAGCCATTTATTAAACCTCCATTAGGCTAGAACCTATTCAAGTTTCAACCAATATTATCAAAATCCTAATCCCTAAGAAGCTTTACACAAGCACGTCCTTTTATCAAAATATATTTAATTCTTGACTCTCTAATAAACTTTAACCCTAACATGGGATTGATGCATATGCATGTTTGAGACTTATAGGTCTACAATAATCTCATTGTGGTAGTCTGAGGACTACTCTAAGGAGATGATGGGAAAACAATGGATCATCGCTCCAAATTTAAATTTCCTCATAACGCTACAGCTAGTCTTTACTTTTCCAATCACCCCTAGAATCCAAGGGACAAGATTCAATTTTGTAGGGGCACTATTAACATGGTCAAGAAAGAGACCAAGCCAACTTTTTGTCTTTCGAGATTATGCCCTGTGTGCGAAAGGTTGATGGACATTTTTATGCTCTAGATTTTTCTTTCTTTCTTTTTATTTTAATGTTTGGCATTAGGGGTATGAAACAAGGTAGAAGCAATTCAATTATGAATAAACTAACTCAAGTATAATGTAAAGGATTATGGTAAAGGCAACAAATTCCTAATGTATAAAACTCAAGTTTCTTCATGAGGAACAACTAAGTTAACCTTTTCTCTCTCTAACATAGGAGGGGAAAGGCTTAGTGATGATTTTCTCCTCAAAGAGCATTTGCATCACTATTTTCTTCCCCACTTACATTGAGTCTCTCTCTCTCTCTCTCTCTCTCTCTCGCTCTCTACCTCGATGCATCTCTTATCTTCCTTAAGGCGAGGTTTACCAGACCAGCCACACGGCACACGGCACGCGAGAGGAGGGAGGTTCGGGTATGCATTCTAGAGCTTCGGGGTGGAGGAGGGAGGTTCGGGAAGAGCTCTGAAGGATGGATGAGAGGGAGAAGCGCCACACGGCACGCGAGAGGAAGAGGAAGAGGCAGAGGCTGGATGGGGCAGACTGTTGAGACGGGCCAGAGAGCGGAGGCAGCGATCAGCGTGCCACATGGCAAGGGGAGGCGCGAGGACTAGAGGACTGCATGGGTAGAGGGGCAGAGTTCGATGGGGCAGACTGTTGAGACGGGCCAGAGAGCGGAGGCAGTGATCAGCGTGCCACGTGGCAAGGGGAGGCGAGAGGACCAGAGGACTGCATGGGTAGTAGCAACTTTGGCGGCGGTGGCGGTATTCAATGCTCCCTATGCGCCAACGACAGTGCTAGCTAGAGTAGAGTAGATGCACGGGGGGCGGCGGGAGGAGCTGAGGAATAGGGTGGCCAGCGATTAAATGCCATCTGCCATGTGGCACTCTCTATGACGGGCAGGAGGAGCAGTTGCGGCGAAACAGCACAACTGGCACGACTGCCGCCGGCGGCCACTACACAGGACGGCGTCTGTTGAGTGAATGCGTGGCCACATGGCGATCTCGGACTGGAGGATTTGAATTGTCGCTGGGCACATTCAATGCAGTCTCCCGCTCCAAAGTTCTCACAGCATTCGAGCTCCTTCTCAGAGTCTCTGCCTCTCCTTCACGTCAGACCTTCGCCTCCCCATCGTCAGAGTCTCCTTCATCGTCAGACCTGCTTTCGACTTTGCGTCAGAGCTTCGCATCCTCTCCGCTGACAACGCCTCTCCTGCTCCTTGAAAACCGGATGTTACGCGACGTTTCGTGACAACGCTTCTAGCTCCTCCATTGACAACCGCGAGTTCTTCGGCTCCACGGCTTCGTCCACGACTCCGTCCACTGTTCACAACGCGTCACTCTCTAAGCCTTCGTCCACGGCTTTCTCTCTCAATATTTCAATATAAAAAATATATTATATTAAAAGCATATAAAAGACATTTCATCATTTTGGACTCTTCTTTGATTGAAATTTGAAACTAGACTTTGGACAAGTCTAAAAATGTTAGATAGTTTGATGCTAAGGGAGACTGAAGTCTCTCATCAAACGTTTGTTACTTAATATAGGGCTTTAATTATATAAAGTGCATGCACGCATACATTTTTAAAAAGTAGCATATGCCACGAAATGGCTAGGGTGATCAATGTGTGTGAAAGAGACCTATATAAGCCAGATGGTTAATTAGGATGTGATTGGATGTTTATTTAAATTGGGAGTTAGTATATGCATATGTGCGATGTTAGAGAGAGAGATATGTATAACTCGACGTTTGGTTATTTTAAGCAATTTTTATTTTAAAAGATAGCTTCAAACATCATAGAAGAATAATAGTCATCATTTTGGACTCTTCTTTGATTGAATTTTGAAACTAGATTTTAGACAAGTCTAAAAATGTTAGATAGTTTGATGCTAAGGGAGACTGAAGTCTCTCATCAAATGTTTGTTACTTAATATAGGGCTTGAATTATATAAAGTGCATGCACGTATGCATTTTTAAAAAGTAGCATACGCCACAAAATGGCTAGGGTGATCAATGTGTGTGAAATAGACCTATATAAGCCAGATGTTTTTAATAAAGCAATTCAATAATAATAATTATTTTTTTAATGTTATGAAAACATGTTTTAAGATGAAATTTAAGACATTTTTTATGATAATGTGCTAGGCCGCTCCTATTGACGGCTGCCCAGTTGAAGTGCCAACTCTCCCTCCAGCAAACGGAATCTTGCCTCGAGCGGACGGAATCGATCGAGCTCTTCTTGGGAACAAGGCATAGTCTTTTTTTTAGCATGCTCTCTCTCTCTCTCTCTCTCTCTCTCTCTCTCTCTCTCTCTCTCTCTCTCCACATTCAAGAACATGTTTTTATTGTTTTGAAAACATCTTATGAAAACATTAATATGTGGACATCTTCTTGAATGTGGAGAGAGAGAGAGGGAGAGATTTAGATTTTAATATGTTTTTAGATACTAATATTTTTAACGTCTTTTTTTTAGCATGCTCTCTAGATTTTAATATGTTTTTAAAACAAAAACATTTATGGCATTTTTAGATATATAATAATATTTTTAACGGCTTTTTTTTAGCATGGTCTCTAGATTTTCGGGGGGAGGGATGTATGTTTGACATATTGCCATCTTTAAAAAAATGCATGAAATGGGCAATAATGATCGACATTTCTTATACTTTATAAGGACCAGGTTTAGGGTTTAGGGCATCTCTTATCTTCCTTAAGGCGAGGTTTACCAGACCAGCCACACGGCACACGGCACGCGAGAGGAGGGAGGTTCGGGTATGCATTCTAGAGCTTCGGGGTGGAGGAGGGAGGTTCGGGAAGAGCTCTGAAGGATGGATGAGAGGGAGAAGCGCCACACGGCACGCGAGAGGAAGAGGAAGAGGCAGAGGCTGGATGGGGCAGACTGTTGAGACGGGCCAGAGAGCGGAGGCAGCGATCAGCGTGCCACATGGCAAGGGGAGGCGCGAGGACTAGAGGACTGCATGGGTAGAGGGGCAGAGTTCGATGGGGCAGACTGTTGAGACGGGCCAGAGAGCGGAGGCAGTGATCAGCGTGCCACGTGGCAAGGGGAGGCGAGAGGACCAGAGGACTGCATGGGTAGTAGCAACTTTGGCGGCGGTGGCGGTATTCAATGCTCCCTATGCGCCAACGACAGTGCTAGCTAGAGTAGAGTAGATGCACGGGGGGCGGCGGGAGGAGCTGAGGAATAGGGTGGCCAGCGATTAAATGCCATCTGCCATGTGGCACTCTCTATGACGGGCAGGAGGAGCAGTTGCGGCGAAACAGCACAACTGGCACGACTGCCGCCGGCGGCCACTACACAGGACGGCGTCTGTTGAGTGAATGCGTGGCCACATGGCGATCTCGGACTGGAGGATTTGAATTGTCGCTGGGCACATTCAATGCAGTCTCCCGCTCCAAAGTTCTCACAGCATTCGAGCTCCTTCTCAGAGTCTCTGCCTCTCCTTCACGTCAGACCTTCGCCTCCCCATCGTCAGAGTCTCCTTCATCGTCAGACCTGCTTTCGACTTTGCGTCAGAGCTTCGCATCCTCTCCGCTGACAACGCCTCTCCTGCTCCTTGAAAACCGGATGTTACGCGACGTTTCGTGACAACGCTTCTAGCTCCTCCATTGACAACCGCGAGTTCTTCGGCTCCACGGCTTCGTCCACGACTCCGTCCACTGTTCACAACGCGTCACTCTCTAAGCCTTCGTCCACGGCGCCATTCTCGACGTCCCGCTCTCATTTGCTGTCCCAACGTCCCGCTCCCATCTGGCGTCCCGACGTTTCGGCGTCCCGCTTCCATCACGTATTCTCTCTCTCTCTCTCTCAGCTCTTTCTCTCTCAATATTTCAATATAAAAAATATATTATATTAAAAGCATATAAAAGACATTTCATCATTTTGGACTCTTCTTTGATTGAAATTTGAAACTAGACTTTGGACAAGTCTAAAAATGTTAGATAGTTTGATGCTAAGGGAGACTGAAGTCTCTCATCAAACGTTTGTTACTTAATATAGGGCTTTAATTATATAAAGTGCATGCACGCATACATTTTTAAAAAGTAGCATATGCCACGAAATGGCTAGGGTGATCAATGTGTGTGAAAGAGACCTATATAAGCCAGATGGTTAATTAGGATGTGATTGGATGTTTATTTAAATTGGGAGTTAGTATATGCATATGTGCGATGTTAGAGAGAGAGATATGTATAACCCGACGTTTGGTTATTTTAAGCAATTTTTATTTTAAAAGATAGCTTCAAACATCATAGAAGAATAATAGTCATCATTTTGGACTCTTCTTTGATTGAATTTTGAAACTAGATTTTAGACAAGTCTAAAAATGTTAGATAGTTTGATGCTAAGGGAGACTGAAGTCTCTCATCAAATGTTTGTTACTTAATATAGGGCTTGAATTATATAAAGTGCATGCACGTATGCATTTTTAAAAAGTAGCATACGCCACGAAATGGCTAGGGTGATCAATGTGTGTGAAATAGACCTATATAAGCCAGATGTTTTTAATAAAGCAATTCAATAATAATAATTATTTTTTTAATGTTATGAAAACATGTTTTAAGATGAAATTTAAGACATTTTTTATGATAATGTGCTAGGCCGCTCCTATTGACGGCTGCCCAGTTGAAGTGCCAACTCTCCCTCCAGCAAACGGAATCTTGCCTCGAGCGGACGGAATCGATCGAGCTCTCCTTGGGAACAAGGCATAGTCTTTTTTTTAGCATGCTCTCTCTCTCTCTCTCTCTCTCTCTCTCTCTCTCTCTCTCTCTCTCTCTCTCCACATTCAAGAACATGTTTTTATTGTTTTGAAAACATCTTATGAAAACATTAATATGTGGACATCTTCTTGAATGTGGAGAGAGAGAGAGGGAGAGATTTAGATTTTAATATGTTTTTAGATACTAATATTTTTAACGTCTTTTTTTTAGCATGCTCTCTAGATTTTAATATGTTTTTAAAACAAAAACATTTATGGCATTTTTAGATATATAATAATATTTTTAACGGCTTTTTTTTAGCATGGTCTCTAGATTTTCGGGGGGAGGGATGTATGTTTGACATATTGCCATCTTTAAAAAAATGCATGAAATGGGCAATAATGATCGACATTTCTTATACTTTATAAGGACAAACCTTCATTGAGAGTGTGTTATAATGTAGGGCAATAGGTTAGGGGCTAATGGTGAGAAATAATAAGGTATATTCCTTGAGGCAGTAAATCCCATACGGGCAAGAAGAGAGGTTCGTGGAGGTTTGGTCAAGCATTCTGGAGGTTTGGGGGAGGAGGAGGGAGGTTTGAGGGAGAGAGGGGGCTTGGGGAGGGACTTTCGTGGTAATTAACATAATAAAGCTATGAAAGATGGAGTGGTGCTATGAAAGAATGTTTTTAAAACAAAAACATTTATGGCATTTTTAGATACTAATATTTATATATAGAGACGCGGGAGGGAGAGAGAGAGAGAGAGAGAGAGAGAGAGAGAGAGAGAGGTGATGGTGAGTCGAGGTGATGGAGACTTTGGGAGTAGCTACACCACAGGGAGAAACCAAAAAGAGAAGCATTTATTTTGGGGGGAGAGGGGGGGGGGAGGGATGTATGTTTGACATATTGCCATATCTTTAAAAAAATGCATGAAATGGGCAATAATGATCCACATTTCTTATACTTTATAAGGGCAAACCTTCATTGAGAATGTGTTATAATACTATTCCGACCTAATGGTGAGAAATAATAAGGTATATTTCTTGAGGCAGTAAATCCCATACGGGCAAGAAGGGAGGTTCGTGGAGGTTCGGTCGATGGAGGTTTGGGGGAGGAGGAGGGAGGTTTGGGGGAGAGAGGGGGCTTGGGGAGGGAGTTTCGTGGTAATTAAATTTAAAAGCTATGAAAGATGGAGTGGTGCTATGAAAGAATGTTTTTAAAACAAAAACATTTATGGCATTTTTAGATACTAATATTTATATATAGAGACGCGGGAGGGAGAGAGAGAGGTGATGGTGAGTAGAGGTGATGGAGAGTTCGGGAGTAGCTACACCACAGAGAGAAACCAAAAAGAGAAGCATTTATTTCGGGGGGAGAGGAGGGGGGGGAGGGATGTATGTTTGACATATTGCCATATCTTTAAAAAAATGCATGAAATGGGCAATAATGATCCACATTTCTTATACTTTATAAGGGCAAACCTTCATTGAGAATGTGTTATAATGGAGGGCAATAGGTTAGGGGCTAATGGTGAGAAATAATAAGGTATATTCCTTGAGAGAGAGAGAGAGACACATCATAGACCCCATGTGCACACTAAAACATGCCCAAAGGCCCAACACACATATATGTGTAGACACACCATGACATATGTAGACACATAGGCACACACAAACATAGTTATTCGTTATAATAATATATAGAGATGCGGGAGGGAGAGAGAGAGAGAGAGACAGAGAGACAGAGACAGAGGTGATGGTGAGTAGAGGTGATGGAGAGTTCGGGAGTAGCTGCACCACAAGGAGAAACAAAAAGAGAAGCATTTATTTCGGGGGGAGGGGGAGAGGAGGGGGGGGGAGGGATGTATGTTTGACATATTGCCATATCTTTAAAAAAATGCATGAAATGGGCAATAATGATCGACATTTCTTATACTTTATAAGGACAAACCTTCATTGAGAATGTGTTATAATGTAGGGCAATAGGTTAGGGGCTAATGGTGAGAAATAATAAGGTATATTCCTTGAGGCAGTAAATCCCATACGGGGGCAAGAAGGGAGGTTCGTGGAGGTCCGGTCGAGCATTTATTTCGGGGGGAGATGAGAGGGGGGAGGGATGTATGTTTGACATATTGCCATATCTTTAAAAAAATGCATGAAATGGGCAATAATGATCCACATTTCTTATACTTTATAAGGGCAAACCTTCATTGAGAATGTGTTATAATGGAGGGCAATAGGTTAGGGGCTAATGGTGAGAAATAATAAGGTATATTCCGAGAGAGAGAGAGAGACACACATCATAGACCCCATGTGCACACTGAAACATGCCCAAAGGCCCAACACACATATATGTGTAGACACACCATGACATATGCAGACACATAGGCACACACAAACATAGTTATTCGTTATAATAATATATAGAGATGCGGGAGGGAGAGAGAGAGAGAGAGACAGAGAGACAGAGACAGAGGTGATGGTGAGTAGAGGTGATGGAGAGTTTGGGAGTAGCTGCACCACAAGGAGAAACAAAAAGAGAAGCATTTATTTCGGGGGGAGAGGAGGGGGGGGAGGGATGTATGTTTGACATATTGCCATATCTTTAAAAAAATGCATGAAATGGGCAATAATGATCGACATTTCTTATACTATATAAGGACAAACCTTCATTGAGAATGTGTTATAATGTAGGGCAATAGGTTAGGGGCTAATGGTGAGAAATAATAAGGTATATTCCTTGAGGCAGTAAATCCCATACGGGGGCAAGAAGGGAGGTTCATGGAGGTCCGGTCGAGCATTTATTTCGGGGGGAGATGAGAGGGGGGAGGGATGTATGTTTGACATATTGCCATATCTTTAAAAAAATGCATGAAATGGGCTATAATGATCCACATTTCTTATACTTTATAAGGGCAAACCTTCATTGTGAATGTGTTATAATGGAGGTCAATAGGTTAGGGGCTAATCATGAGAAATAATAAGGTATATTCCTTGAGAGAGAGAGAGAGAGAGAGAGAGAGAGAGACACATCATAGACCCCATGTGCACACTAAAACATGCCCAAAGGCCCAACACACATATATGTGTAGACACACCATGACATATGGGGACACATAGGCACACACAAACATAGTTGTTCGTTATAATAATATATAGAGACGCGGGAGGGAGAGAGAGAGAGAGAGAGAGAGAGAGAGAGAGAGAGAGAGAGAGAGAGAGAGTGATGGTGAGTAGAGGTGATGGAGAGTTCGGGAGTAGCTGCACCACAAGGAGAAACCAAAAAGAGAAGCATTTATTTCGGGGGGAGAGGAGGGGGGGGAGGGATGTATGTTTGACATATTGCCATATCTTTAAAAAAATGCCTATTGCCATATCTTTGACTATGTGTGTGTGTGCCTATGTGTCCACATATGTCATGGTGTGTCTACACATATATTTGTGTTGGGCTTGAGGAGGAGGGAAGTTTGGGAGAGAGAGGGGGCTTGGGGAGGGAGTTTCGTGCTAATTAAATTTAAAAGCTATGAAAGATGGAGTTTTGTGCCATATGATGTTTTATATAGTTTCCTTATAGCTTAGAGTAGCCATCCATAGTAATCTATTTGTTCGTAAACTATAAAAGTGCATCGTGATTTGAGAGTATAATATGCATTTGCTTTAATAATATATAGATAAACGATAGAAGAAAAATGGAATTAGTTTTTTTTTCAGTTTTTATTTAAAGTGTGTTAGAGTCTCTCTCTCTCTCTCTTCCTAATATTTGTATTCTACTTGCATATATGTTACAAGGAGGTGTCACTCTCCTCTTTAGATTGGTTTGCTAGGAGAGATAAACTGGACAATTTTTCCTTTTATATTCTTTATTATATGCAAACCACTTTGGTTGTGTGTGTGTGTTTCACACCCAAAAAAAAGAGTGTGTGTATCTCTCTCTCTCTCTCTCAATCTCCCTCTCTATCTTTGATAGGGAGTTCAGATAGAGATGTGTCCAAATCCAAGGGTGGTGGGCGTTCCATAAATTTTAGGGAGTGTTGGTAATTAGACTTAGTGTGTGATGATTCGTGGGGAAGGTAGTAGGGTTGAAAAGTTTGTTTGTGGCCGTTGATGAGAAAGGCATGATGTAGCTTAGAGAGCAGGTTTGGGTTGTAGGATTGAGAGGGAGAAGGACATTGTTCGGGGCATATAGACCTTGGGAATGTCCCTGTAGATGAGTATGGGAGGTAGAAGAAGCGTTTGTAAATCGATATAGCTTGCATCATAGCTTAAAGGAGATGAGGATTCTTCAACAGGGAGTTCAGCATTAATTAAGCATCCAATATAGGAGACTTTAATAGATGTCTAGGAATAGATAGAAATGTGTCCAAAGCCAATGGTGGTGGGCGTTCCATAAATTTTAGGCAGTGTTGGTAATTAGACTTGGTGCATGATGATTCGTGGGGAAGGTAGTAGGGTTGAAAAGTTTGTTTGCGGCCGTTGATGAGAAAGCCATGATGTTGCTCAAAGAGCAAGTTTGGGTTGCCAAATGGGATGTCGAGAGGGGTGAGAGGGAGAAGGACGTTGTTGGGGGGCATGTAGACCTTGGGAATGTCCCTGTAGATGAGGATGGGAGGTAGAAGAAGCGTTTGAAAAACGGTGTAGCTTGCATCATAGCTTAAAGGAGATGCCCTTCTTCAATAGGGAGTTCAGTATCAATTAAGGATCCAATGTAGGAGGCTTTGATAGATGTATAGGATTTGTCTCAATCTTTAAAGCCTTGAGTCTAATGTAGTTTGACAACTGAGTCAATATACATCCCTAAAAACGTTTTTCTATTTTGTTTCGGCCGCAGTTTGCAAGGATGACTTCTGCCATTGTTCCCCGCATTGAAGAGGAAATTTCTGGCATTGTGGTGCCGTCCTTTTGTGAACGATGAAGTGTGTGTGCAATGCAACAAGTTGCAAGGGCAGAGAGTTCTACGATTTCTGACATTGTCGTGTCATCTTTTCGTGAACGACGAAGCCTTCGTGCAATGAAACGAGCGGCAAGAGCGAGGGCTTCCAGTGGTGGGACAAATCAGACAGCTAAGTGCTTCGCCAAACAAAATGGTGTTACTATTAAGTCCATCCATGAACATCGCACTTTTGCTATAATGAAACGTCTTAGAGGGGAGGGACCTTCCACCCGTGCAACAAAGTATGCAAGGAAGTGTCTGTCATCTTCAAGGCAATATGGTCTCTCTATTACGCGTCCTTTGAAGTCCATTCAAAATGTATGCGAGCATAATGGTGATGTGAATGCTATGAATACAAGATATCTAACATCCTTATGGAGAGAAGTCCATGCTGAAAATGATGGAGTGGTAACAGAGGGTAGGGGTGCATCCTCTGAAACTCTCATTGAGAGGATTGCTCATATTGAGAATAATGTAAATGACACGAACCAGTATGTACGACAACTTTTAGGGGGGGGTGAAGAAGGCTCAGTAGTATGTGATAGAGGATGTAGGTTGCAAGTTGACAAGCTAAAAGAGCAAGTTGATCTGTTGTGCACCGAGGTGTCAACATTCAAAATTGGTTTGAAGAGGCTAACAGCCTTGATGACAAGGATGAGCCGTAAGTTGGAGCGCATTACAGATCATGAAAATTGAGATGGTTTTGGGACTTCTATATTGCTTTTTGTAAAGGATCGCAAAGTTCTTCTATGTTATTTGCATACTGGGGTCAATCTTAAGTTATTTAGTAGGATAGCCTTTTGTGCCTATGACACAAAACTTATGTATTTGGTTTTCAATTGCAATAATAAAATTTTTTGAGCTTTCTTATCTTTATTTGATATATGTGGCAATGTAAGTCAAATTAATGTAAATAGAAATACATGGATATCTGTGAGCTACAATTGATGGAGTATCGTTATATGTCATGGAAGGTAAGGAAGAAAGTTCGATGAGTGAAATATATGTGAGTAACCTTGAATGATCTAAGTCCTTCAGATACATTTATTTAATGCACTCTCTTTTTGAGTACATATTTAATTATGATATTAGCGTATGTCATGCATGTAGATACATACATACACACAACTTACCTACATATATCACTCATGTTCATGTACTCACACCCTTATGTTGTTCATCTTAGTTCCCAATCTTTTTATTTACTAGAATACATGTTACAAGAATGTCTGATCATCATATTCTTTAGGTTGCATCTACATACATGGCATTGAGTCTTTCCATACATATGTTTGCATGAATTTACACATATATGCATGCAATTATGCACTCATGTGCATGCACTCATGCCCATAAAGCATTTACACCTACATATGTTTCATGGATGCATATCTTAAGCGAAAAGGTGAAAGCTTCATGCTACGAAATTACAATAGGAAGTTATAGGCTATTTTTGCATTTTGCATTGTCAAGCATTCCATTTAGCATGCATGAATATTTCTATTAGTTGACTCCATTTGGCATGCATCATTACTTCTACCAAATGAGTCCATGTACACTCCATTTATTTGATTGACAATTTAATCCTTTGCCTTATATGCCATAAATCCCAAACCTTATATATATATATATATAGAGAGAGAGAGAGAGAGAGAGAGAGAGAGAGAGAGAGAGAGAGAGAGAGAGAATAAGATATATATAGTTATGTTCATAAACAGACAATGGCAAAAGAAACAAGTTGTCATAGGAGAAAATTATGGGATTCAACACGCACGGCACGTCGCAGTATTGCCAGACAGAGAACAATGTTGAAAAAACAAGGTTTTAGACACATGGAGCCAATTGTAGAGGTTGTTCATTGCAGACAACATAATCAAATGCAGGGACATAATGATGTACAATGGAATGTAGATAATTTAACTTCTCTTGATAAGAGAAGTTTATTGCGTTCAACACGTAAGGCACGTCGCAATGTTGCTAGGCAGAGAACAATGCTCAAAAAGCAAAGTACAAGTACAACTATGGAATGTATGAGTACGGAGTTTGCTGATAGTCTTAGAGAAGGGAATGTTTTTTGTACTGCAATTAGAAGTGTGAGAGTGCAGCCACATGCAAGCATGGATTCTCACTTTCTAGAGCCAGCAGAATCTACCTTTTGCCCCGATGGTGCACCGAATGTGCAGCATTGTGTTGTTGGGGGAAGAAATACAATAGATGCTCCAGTAATAGGTACAACAATTCAATTGGATGCAGTTAGAGATTATGGGCAGTCAAGGGCACGAGAGCATGTTGTTGGCAGCAATAGGAATGCATGTTTAGGGTCTAGGGGGATCCTATCTATCTTGCATCGATTTCCATTAAGGGATGACATAGGGCACCCATCTTTGTATCCATTGGTTTTCAATAGTCCTGTTGTTCATTCACTTGGAGGTATGGACTGCATATGCAGTTTTTGTCATGCTCAATTGTGGAAGCAAGAGACCAGAAGTATGCATCGGGTTGTGGGAAAGTATTGTTGTAAAGTTGGCCGTGTGTCATTGTTGCCATTGGAAGATCCACCAGAGATTTTAAAAGTTCTACTTCATGGAAGTGACGCTAGAAGCAGATCATTTAAGGATAATATAAGAGCCTATAATAGTGTCATGGCGTTTGCCTCATTGGGAGCCCAAGTTGATCAAATGTTTTCTGGGAATAGGGGTATACATAATTTTCGGATTCATGGCACAGTGTACCATCGTGTCGGGAGTTTGCTACCTGATGAGTCTAGACAGGAGCTTCCACGGTTTGCACAATTATATGTCCATGATACAGATCATGAGTTGCAAAACCGTTTGGATGGGATGCCTGGTTTGAATCTTGGCATTTTGGAATTGTTGCAAAGGATGATGCATGAATGCAATCCGTATGCCAATGCACTGGTTGCTGTGGGGGAAGTATTGAGAAGAAATCCACATGCAAACTTGAAGATGGTAATTTGTGAGAGCCGGTCAACCTCAAGACAATACTTGGTCCCAATAGCTAGCGAGGTTGCCGCTATCATGCCAAGGCAAGGGGATGATTCTGATGTTGGGAATCGAGACATCCAGTTTTTAAGACGCAATGGATTGATAACCAGAATATCAAATTTGCATCGATCATACATGTCTCTCATGTATGTTCTTCTATTTCCCCGAGGGGAGGATGGATGGCATTTATATATTCCTTATAGAGATGTTCCTACTCACGTATCATTACATGATGTACAAAGGAAAAATTGTGTGACACAGAGACAGTATTATGCGTACCGTCTGCAGGTAAGGCCTGATACAAGTGCGTGCCTTCTACAAGGGGGGAGATTATTGCAACAATATATTGTTGATGCATATAGTAGTATGGAAGAGTCCAGATTGGTGTGGATACGTAACAATCAATCTTCTTTATGTGCAGAAGTTTATCAAGGATTGATGGACATGCTAAACGCAGCTGATGCGGTCCATAATGTATTGGGCAACGCTGTCGGACGTAGAGTTGTATTGCCATCCTCTTTTATAGGAGGACCGCGGTATATGTGCCAGTTATACCAGGATGCAATGGCCATTGTGAGAAAAAAGGGTAAACCAGATTTGTTTATTACCTTCACCTGCAACCCAAAATGGTCAGAAATATCTGAAGGATTGTTGCCAGGTCAAAGAGCACAAGATCGCCCGGATTTGACAACCCGTGTATTTTATCAAAAACACAAGGATCTGATGCAGTCAATTATAAAGCATGATTTGTTTGGAAAAGTTGCTGGGTACGTATGTGTGATTGAGTTTCAAAAGAGAGGTCTTCCGCACTCACACATACTATTGATTTTGGAAGGTGCATTCAAACCTACTCAGGTTGGTCACTATGATCAATTGGTATGTGCAGAAGTTCCAGATAAAACCCTTTTCCCTGAGTTGCATGAGATTATTGCACAATGCAATGTTCATGGCCCATGTGGTGTACTTAATGTCTCTGCTCCTTGCATGTTTGATGGCAAATGTAGTCGTCACTATCCACGTCCCTTCTCTCAGTCTACTGTGGTGGGTAACGATGGTTACCCTATCTACATGCGTCGAGATGATGGTAGAAAGATACGGGTGAAAGAGGGTATAGTGGATAATCGTTGGATTGTGCCATTCAATCCTTTCCTCTCTATGAAGTACAAGGCACATATCAACGTTGAAATTTGTTCCACAATTACTGCAGTCAAGTATTTATATAAATACGTGTATAAGGGACATGACAGAGCAACCGTCAGGATGCAGATAAATCGTGTGGAAGGACAAGGACAACTACACAACCCAGTTGATTGTGGAATTGATGAGATAAACTATTACCTAGATTCACGTTATGTATCAGCATCAGAAGCATGCTGGCGCATTTATGAGTATGATATGCATGATGAAAAGCCAGATGTACAAAGGTTGCAAGTCCATCTTCCGATGTTGAATAATGTGATATTCAGAGATGATGATGATTTGCACAATGTGGTGGATAGGGAACAGAACAGAAAGACCAGCCTCACGGAATGGTTCACTTACAACCGATTGCAACATGATGCAGATAATTTGCTTTACAGTGACTTTCCATGCGAGATGGTTTGGAACAAATCCAATAAAAAGTGGTCTAGAAGAAGGCAGGGCAATAGCATTGGTCGGATGTATAACATTTCTCCATCTGCTGGTGAATTATATTTCATGCGTATGCTACTTAACGTTTGCAAGGGTTGTAAGTGTTTTGATGACTTGCGCACTTTTGATGGGCAAGTTTACCCTACTTTCAAGGCAGCATGTATAGCTAGAGGGTTATTGGAAAGTGATGAGGAATGGTTTATCTGCATGCAAGAGGCCGTTTTACATCAAAATAGCACACAGTTGAGGCACCTTTTTGTTGCAATTTTGATTTTTTGTGAGCCAACATCTCCAGGAATTTTGTGGGAAAGATTCTCAGACGATCTATCGGATGATTTCTTCCATGCATTCGAATCAAGTATGGTTGACCGTCGTGGATTGGCACGGAAGGAGGCTCTATGGCACTTGGAGCATATTCTCCAACAACATGGGAGAAGGTTGGTAGAGTTTGATGGATTGCCTACCTTGGATAGATCATGTGTATTGGCAGCTACAAATTCTCTATTGCAAGAAGAAAGAATGTTTGATTTTGAGAGTGAGGCACGACTTGGTCAACAGATGGAAAGTACCTTAAATCATTGTCAACGGACGGCCTTCGATCAGATTCTGACAGCGGTCTATGCAAATGTTGGTGCGATGTTTTTTCTTGATGGTCCAGGAGGATCTGGAAAGACTTTCCTATACAATTGTTTGCTTTCTAGGTTGCGTGGGGAGGGGCATGTCGCTTTAGCATGCGCTTCTTCTGGGATTGCAGCGTTGTTACTAAGTAATGGACGCATAGCACACTCGCGGTTCAAGATACCACTGGATTTGGATGCTACCAGCAGTTGCAATATAAAGGTTAACAGTCATCTTGCAGATGTTCTGAAGATAGCAAAGTTGATAATATGGGATGAGGCACCTATGACTCATCGATTCGCATTTGAGGCACTGGATAGGACGCTGCAAGATATCATGTCAAATGACCAACTGTTTGGTGGAAAGGTGGTGTTGTTAGGGGGGGATTTTAGGCAGGTCTTGCCAGTTATTCCCAAGGCAAGACGAGAAGATATTGTCAATTCTACATTGTGCCACTCAAGGATTTGGAGATGCATCAAGGTATTGAAGCTGGTACAGAATATGCGGGTTATTCAGGAAGGTGATAATTCAATAGAGCAGGAATTCATACAATGGGTGTTAGATATTGGAAATGGAACTAGCAGGCGTATAAGAGAAGACACTGTTGCAATCCCATCAAAGATGCTTTTAAGGACAAACTCTATGGAAGGTCTGATTGAGTGGGTGTATACAGGACTTGCAAGGGTTGTGGATTATGCATCGTATTTTCGAGACCGCGCTATTCTCGCACCTCGAAACCTTGAAGTTGATGCAATCAATGCTACTGCACTAAAGGCAATGCCCGGCGAGGAAAAGGAGTATCTAAGTGCAGACTCAGTAGAGAGCTCATGTGGAGATTCTTTTTTGTATGCAGTAGAGTATCTTAACACGCTCGATCTTGGTGGTGGATACCCACCTCATCGGCTGGTTTTTAAACAAAATGCTCCCCTCATTTTGTTGCGCAATCTAAATCCTCGACAGGGATTATGCAATGGGACTCGACTGATATGCAAAGAGTTCCACACGAAGGTATTGGAAGTTGAGATTATCACTGGTACCAATGCTGGAGATAGGATGTTCATTCCAAGAGTAACTTTCATTCCCAGTAACTTGAAACTTCCATTTGATATGAGAAGAAGACAATTTCCTGTTCGGCTAGCATTTGGCATGACGATAAACAAGGCACAGGGCCAAACAATGTCTATCCTAGGCTTATACTTGGCGACACCGGTGTTTAGTCACGGGCAATTATACGTGGCTTTCTCGCGTGTCCGATCATCAAATGCAGTCAAAGTATTCCTTCCAGAGAGTGTGGATCGGGTTAGTGATGAGGATGCTGAAATGAGTTGTACCACAAATGTTGTATACAAAGAGGTTTTACAATTGGCATCAAGAAGAACCTAGCAGTATGCCAATGCTCTTTGAAAGCCTCTTCAGACTTTGGTGGGTGACAAATTTTCACAGTCTTTTTTGTATCGTTGTGTTCTTTTAGGCGATCAAAGGTCTATCAATTGTAAGCCTTTGAAGTGTGGATTAAAAATTGGTGATGACTATTTTTGTATAATTTTCATGAGCTCATTCCATATTCCATTCAAACAATGTCGTCTCTAGAATTTTGACAATGTATGATTTTTGTGAGTTTTATGGGTTCACACATTGTTATTTTTTCTTCAAATTATGGATTATCAAATGTACTATAACTAATGTTCTTTTTAATTTGTGGCTTGGTGAAGCCTTTTAATTTCTTCTCTATATAAACGTTGACACATCTATTGTTACTGTAATATGATATGTATTGTTATTGTAATATGATATGATAGGATGGCAGCGTCATTTACATTTACCACCGAGAGAACTGTACAGGTAGCAGGTACATAATTGTGTAGTAGTCAGTTGCTAAGTTGACTTATTTAATAGTATAGTCATTTACCTTTAGGAATATACAGATCCCGATGGTTGGAGAGCTGGGGTGCGCGCCCAGCTATTGGTTGACATCTTGGAGTTGGAGAGCTTTATTGGGTAGATAACCTATATTTTTTTTTATTTTGTTTTTTTCATAAAGGTGAAAGCTACTTAGGTTACATATATAAGTGAATAAACATGATATTATTTTCCTTTAGGGCGGTTCCCGACTCAAGTTTTGCAATGAATCTCCTCGGTCCAGCGTATGATGGGGTGGAACGTCTCAATCTTGGATATTTTGCCGTGAGTTCTCAGCGTCTTGCTGGGAATAATAGTCCCCAGACCATCTATGTGCGCTTCATTGGGTACCTGGAGCCGATGGGAACAGATGTATTTTATCGAGGGGCGAACGGAGACTTTGTATATGCATTTATGTACCACATACACACTCCTGTGCGCCAGCGTAAGCATTCTAATTAATGTGTTAAGTATTATTAAGACACAATTCTAAATTTTCCTTGATTTAATGATTATAATTCTTAAATGATCTTTTTGCCTTGCGTAGGTCGACGCCGCGCGCGTGTGGTGGTGCGTGGGGTGGGACATAGACGTAGTCTGTTTTCTTAGGGGAGCTGATATAGACACTCTGTATGTAGATATATGAATTTGTAAGATTTTGTAGTACTCTTTTATAGAGCGTATATTTTGTTAGGTATGCTAATTTTAAGTAAATCTTCTTTTGTTGTGTTTATTGAAGCATGCACATATACGGTTATACTCAAACAAATTCATAAATTCTATTTATTTATACTCAAACACGTTTATTTCAAAAAAATTCATGAATTCTATTTATTTATACTCAAACTAATGTATCCCCATAGACCAAGATTGATTGTGTTACAATCTAGCACTACATTGGCATACAATGCATTACGCACGTAATCTTGCAAAATTCCATATATGAAAGCAAGGAGGGGATATGCATACAAACATGTTTAATTCAAACAAATTCATGAATTTTATGCACTTAATCTTGCAAAATTTTATGTATGAAATCAGAGAGGGGGTTTTAGGAAAGCTGTTGGACAAAATTACACTGAGTGAGCCAAGCCAAGCGGTTCCAGTGTTGGAACTTCAGAATTTCTCTTTTGAAATTAAAGATCCCACCTTGAGACCCAGCAGAGCGGGTCTCCAACCCGTCGTAGACGGGTCAGGCTACTCGTCTTTGAAAATTCCTCCACCGAGCAACCATGAGTACACCATGCCAGCATTCTACTTAGTGCCGGAGTTCCTTCATCTTATTATTTTACCCACATTTTGCTTGTTTGATCTCTCATTTAGGCTTGTTGTGTGCCACAATCTACTTGTGTGCATAGCTTGCTTGAGAGTCGCTGGTAGTTGTTGTGACTTGTCGGGATGTGTAAGTAGCTCACCCGGGCACCTAAGCTGGCTTGAGTTGGAGGAAGTGCTTGACAATTGAGCGTCGTCCCCAACTCACCTCTTCCACTAAGAGCAGAGGCCCTTGAGTTGTCGGCTACATTGTGAGAAAACACCAATAAACTGATACTGAAAAGTTTGGGCATAAACATTTGTGGGTTTTTAAGGAAGCGTATCAAGTGTACTCATGAGCACTTTCAGTCTGTGCGTGGAAAAGGAGATAAAAGGGACCTTAGATTATAATGGTTTAGTAGTGAAAGGGTAACGTCTTCATTTCTTACGACCTCAATGGTAAAAGCAAGACCTTGTCATCTCATTCCTAACAGGAGGGGCAAAGAATATGGGCTGTCAGAGATACCTTAATTGGCTTTCAAGGCAAGTTATCTATTCCCCTTGAAAGTACATGACTTAGGTTTCCGCTGTTCTAAAGGTTAGCTGTTTTTAAGACGAGACGGTATGATCCGTGTGAAAAATAATACTTGTCCTTTTCAGGGCCGCATTGGGTGATGTTGAGGCAATCTTTAGCACATTTGGCCGAGGCTTTGAAAACAAAATATTTTCCATACTCTCTTTTGGAGCACAGAAATTCCACCTGTGGCTTTGTCAGGTGCGATTTTATCACGCTCATGAACCTTATTCGCTGTTGTTTAGCTATGAATTCTACAAACAGTTCATATGCTTTGACATCATCCTTATGATATTAGGCGATTATTGTTGCCATCATTATAAAGGGTCAACGCTTGCGATGAAGACTTTGGACCCAAAAGAATTTTGATGAAGCTGTGTAAGGAGGAACAGCTGGAGAAGGCACTTTATGCCGTACACCTTATGGATCAGCAGCGGTTCTTTATTTCAAGGGATATTATTTACTGTCTTTTGCAACGATGCACTGAACAGAAAGACCTAAAGGCTTTCAGGCAGGTGTATGCCCTTATGATTAGGAGTGGACTTGATGCAATTGGTGTTTTTCGGGACCACATTATCCGTTTGTTTGCTCTATGCGGGAGCTTGCTAGAAGCAAACAGGGCATTTTGCAAAGTTGCAAAGCCGACGGTGTATACATGGAATGCAATCATTTCAGCACATGTCCATATTGGAAGAAGTCATGGGGCTCTCTTCTTATTTAAGAAAATGCAGCAGGAGGGTACAAGACCTGACAAAGTCACATTTTTGTTCACCCTGAGAGCTTGCACAAACATAGGAGCCTTAGAGCAGGGAAGAGCAATACATGCTATTCTGATCAGAAGTGGGCTTGACTTAGATGTTGCACTTGGCAATACTCTTCTTGACATGTATGCCAAGTGCAGCAGCCTAAAAGAAGCATGCAAAGTTTTTGATGAACTGCCTTATCAAGATGTGGTGTCATGGAGTGTAATTATTACAGGATATGCTCAGCACGGGCAAGGCCTTCGTGCACTTGACATTTTTGGAAAAATGAAACAGTTTTGCATATCACCTGATAGAGTTGTGCTTCTATGCATCTTGAAAGCATGTGAGACTGCTGGAGCGATAAAGCAGGGCAGATTGGTACACGATGAGCTAATTATACATGGCTTTGAATCAGATGTCGCCATTGGGACCACTCTTATTGACTTGTATGTCAAATGTGGAAGCCTAGAGGAGGCATGCAGAGTGTTTAGGAAACTATGGAATCGAGATTTGGTTCTATGGAGCACAATGATTGCAGGGTATGGCTGTTATGGTGAATTTAGGCTGGCAATACAATGTCTTGAGGACATGCAGCAGCAAGGCTTAAAGCCAGATGAAATGATATTTACAAGCGTTCTGAATGCTTGTAGCCATGCTGGCCATTTGGAGGAAGGCTACAAGTATTTTGAATCTATAAAAGAAGACCATGGCATCAGACCAAGCATTGAACACTATAATTGCATTGTAGATCTGCTTGGTCGAGTGGGATCTTTAGACGAGGCTGAATATTTACTTCAAACCATGCCAATCTTTCCAGATGTCGTTGGGTGGAGGTGTTTGCTCACTGGTTGCAGAGTCTATGGAAATATGGAGCTAGGAAGAAGGTGCTTTAAGGAAGTTGTTCGATTGGATCCCACTGATGCTACAAGTTATGTGCTTATGATAAAGATCTATGCCGATGCTCAAATGTGGAATGACGTTGACCGATTGCAAGAGCTGAGAAGATGTGCAGCCACACCCAAGAAACCAGGGTGGGCTTGGATTGAGATTAACAACAGGGTACATGAATTTATGGTGGCTGGCAAGCACTACATGCCAAGTGATGAAATTAATGCCAAGTTAAATGGGTTAGGTAAGGTGGTGAAGGATATAGGATATGTTCCACAATTGGAGTTAGTGTTCGAGGTGCTCTCAGAGAGTGAAGAAGGTGCCCTCAGGGAACTCTGAGACATGGGTGATGGTTTCAAATTTCAGGTTTAGATGTCTGCCCAAGTGCATTTATCCATTTCTTAGCCAGATCCAGTGCAAATGGGGTTGAGATCTCTGTGGAAATACTTTATGTCCAGGAGCTCAAGCTGATGCATTGATGTGCAAGGCGCTGAGAAGGTGAGGTGCAGCAGCATGCAGCCTCTAAAATTGCGACATCCTGGGCACAGGACAACAGCTCAGGATGCAAGCAGTTGGCTGTCATAATATTTATGCCCTAACTGGGAGGAAGATAACGTGACTTTCTGGATACGGTGCTTGCCAGATGAATTTGTGAATGATTTAGAATGATTCGGACGTGATTTAATCTGATTGACAAGCAAGGGGCACTGAAAGGTGATGTGCTGCTGGGGTTAATATAAGAAGAATGCCTCACATCTACTCAAACTTCTCTGTTTTGGCTAAAGATGAAGTGAAGGCTTTTCATTTTTTATACAGTCTCCTCTTCTACAAGTAAGAATGCTTCTGTCTCCCAATTCGCAAGAGAATCAGGTTATTTCTTCGAAAGGACTATAATTCAATAAAAGTAATGAATACTGTGCTATTTAGGTTTTGGCTTTGATAGGATCATTGAACGCAGGATGGGATGTCAAGTCTGGTCTTAGGTGTGGAAGGTCTCCCTTGAGATTATATGTATTCTAGTAGGGTTCCTGCAACAATATACCTGTGGTTAGCCTTTCCTCTTCCCATATCTGAAAATGCGATCAACCAGATATCAGAGTCAACTCAACTCTTCTTATCCTGTTTGGATACCACTAAGCCATCCTCAACAAGATAAGATAGGGGTAAGCCATCTTGAGACCTTGTAAAATATGGCAATCGCATCCCCATACCCTTCCCATCTTTTCTTCTTGACATTTTTATGCTGTGTGCTTCGTAGAGTCCTTTGTTTCCTTTGCTGCTGAGCAAGCTCATTGGCCCATATCTTGAATCCAGAAGGACTGGCAACTGCTCTTGCCATTGCCTTGATTGCTATAGGACCCGAATGTCCGCAAAATGCTCCTCTTGCACTACATACCGTTATTGCCTTCCCATCTTTCACTTGACACCCCTAACCAAGCCCTTCCCATCTTTCCCTCTTGCACTACATACTGTTATTGCCTTCCCATCTTTCGCTTGACACCCCTAACCAAGCCCTTCTTCCACCTGACCACCACCCCCTGAAGACACCTACGTCCTCCAATAGACCTTGGAGACGAGGAGGTTTTGATATTAAAAGTGGCAGCGGAAGATGCAAGCAAACTGAAGCTACAGAATCACACAGAGGACACTAGAGACAACAAGATGTGCCATAGACAGATCTGCTGTAACTCAGCCCATAAACCAGGGCAGCAACTGAAATACAAGGAGTCCTGAACAGGATGAGAAACAGGAGCTGCAGAAGGGGCTGAACTGAAGCAGAGGATAGGGGCACAAGGAGGCTGCAGCCTGAGAGCACGGAGGCTGGAGGAGCCTGAAGCAAGGAGGCAGGAGCCTGGGAACAAGGAGGCTAGAGGAGCCTGAAGCGAGGAGGCAGGAGCCTGGGAAAGAATGAGGGATCTGCAGAGGGAGCGTGGGCAGCCAACAGGGCAGCTAAGGGGCTCAGGTAGGGACGGTCAGGAGCAGGCAATGACTGGAGCCCTGAGGAGCTGCTGGAGTGGGTGAGTGAAATGAGGAAGGGGGAGGGCCCTTATATAGGGAAGGCCAGAGGGTCGGTCTAGTTGGCCTAGACCGACCAGCTTGGTCGGTCAGCCAACTGGGCTGGTCGGCCAGGACGTGGTCGGCCAGGGGCTGGTCGGCCTGGTCTACCCCCTCTGTCCCCTTGCTTCGGCCCTGCTGCGTGGGAGCTGGTGTGCGCCCTGTGGAGGCCTGGAGATGTCAGTCTCAACACCCCCTCTCAGCTCCAGGGTGTGGCACAAGACCCAGAGAGCTAGCATGATGCTGGAGAAGGGGAGAGGAAACAGGTTTGGTAAAAATGTCGGCGACGTTGTCGGTAGTGGTGCTGAAGAGGAGCAAAATGGTACCGTCAAGAACCTTCTCTCGAGTGTAGTGGTACTGAATTTCGATGTGTTTTGTCCGAGCATGGAAAACCGGATTGCGAGCAAGGGCGATACAGCTTTGATTGTCACAAAAAAGTGTGGTAGGAGCGGGTTGCTGAAAACCACAATCGAGAAGAAGGCGCCGAAGCCACACAGCCTCACAGGTGGCACTACACATAGCACGATACTCAGCCTCGGTGGAGGATAGGGCGACCGTGGGTTGTCGTTTACTGGACCAGGAGATAGCCGCAGAGCCAAAGGAGAAAACATAGCCCGTGGTAGAGCGGCGAGAATCGGGGTCGCCAGCCCAATCAGAGTCACTCCAACCTCGGAGAGTGAGCGGGGAAGGAGAGGAGCCACCGGCAGTATATAGGAGCCCGAAAGTACAGGTCCCCTGAAGATAGCGAAGGAGACGTCGAGCAGCCTGCCAATGAGAAAGCGAAGGGGTTTGCATAAAGGTACTGAGGGTGCCGACAGAGAAGCCGAGATCCAGTCGAGTGTTAAGTAGCCAGATAAGAGAACCAACAAGCTGGCGGTAGAGGGAGGCATCAGGATAAGTAGTGGACCCAGAAGCAGAAAGTTTAGAGTTGGGATCCATGGGAGAAGTGATGGGCCGACAGTCAGCCATGTGGAAAGTTTCGAGGAGCTCGTGAACATAGCGCTGCTGAGAGACAAAATACCCCCTCTTGGTCTGCCAAATCTCAAGACCCAAGAAAAAATGGAGGAGGCCCATATCCGTCATCTCAAATTCAGTTTGAAGAGCAACTTTAATGGCAAGGATATGATTGGTATGACTCCCAGTAAGAATCAGATCATCCACATAAAGAATGATGAAGGTATGAAGCTGTCCTTCATGAAAGAGATAAAGATTGGGATCAGCCAGAGAGCGATGTAGCCCTTGGCGGCAGAAGAAGGTATCAATACGCTGATTCCAGGCCCTAGGAGCTTGCTTGAGACCGTAGAGGGCCTTGCGAAGGCGACAGACTATGGAAGGAGAACGAGAATCAATGAAGCCGGGTGGCTGATCCACATATACCTCTTCTTGAAGATCACCATTCAAAAACGCAGATTTGACGTCCATTTGAAAAATGGGCCACTGATGGTGGGCCGCAAGAGCAAGGATCGTTCGGATGGTGCTCATCCGGGCGGTAGGTGCAAAGGTCTCCCCATAGTCGATGCCGGGTCGTTGGGCATAGCCTTTAGCCACCAGCCGAGCTTTATACTTGTCGACAGAACCATCAGAGGCGTACTTTGTTTTGAATATCCACCGGACACCGATTACGGAACGGTGTGAGGGAAGAGGAACAAGGTCCTAGGTATGGTTCCGAAGAAGAGCATGAATTTCCGCTTCCATAGCCTGTTTCCAATGAGGCTGGGCGAGAGCCTGAGGAACGGTAGTGGGCTTGCGAGTGGCGAGGATGCGAGACATAAGGGCGTAATTGACATGGAGGGGATCAGAAGAGGACGGTGGGAGGTGGCGATGAGAGCGACGAGGCCCATCATCAGGGTGTGGTTCGGAGTAGGGATCCTCAAGACTGGAGGAGCGGAGAGTATCAATGAGCCATCGCGGAACACGTACCGAGCGGGGTTCCAAGGGAGGAGCAGACGAGGGTGGAGCCGGAGAAGGAGGCGGAGGAGAGAGAATAGGAGGTGATGTAACGGGGGACGAGGCAGGTGGAGGGATAGAGGGCTCCGGGGCATCGGAAGGATCTCCAAGAACAGGAGGAGAGTCGAAGGATGGCGGAAGGACCTGCTCGTCGAAAAGGACATCCCTGCTCACGGAGATAATGCGGCGGCGAGGATCATATAGGCGATATCCAGTGGAGACGGAGTTGTAGCCTACGAACAAGAGCTTGTGGGACTTAGGATCAAGCTTTCCACGATCAGATTTAGGAATATGAACATAAGCATCACAGCCAAATACCCGAAAATGGGAAACATCGGGCTTAGATCCATAGTAAGCCTGATAAGGGGTCGTGCTTGGAACCGCTGATGTCGGAGAGCGGTTAAGAGTATGGATTGCTGTCATCATGGCCTCGGCCCAGAGGGACTGAGGGAGTTGACTGTGAGTCAGCATTGTCCGAGCCATTTCAACGCCGGTACGATGTTTACGTTCAACCACGCCATTATCAGAAGGGGTACCTGTGTTGGCAAATTCCCGTTTGACACCATGACTACTCAAGAACCGATCAAACTCGAGAGAGGTGAACTCACCACCCTTATCAGCACGAAGAATTTTGAGCGAGTGGTTGGATTCTTTCTCGACCAGGGCCAGCCAGGTCTGGAAACGACTGAAAGCCACATCCTTGTGGGAAAGAAAATAGATCCAAGAATAGCGACTGAAGTCATCAACAAGGAGCATGTAGTACGAGGCTCCCCCCAGTGACATAACCTGCATAGGGCCACATAGGTCGAGGTGAACAAGACCAAGCGGAACGGTGGCATGGCGAGAGGCATGACGGGCGAACGGCTCGCGATGTTGTTTGCCCAATATACAAGAGGGACAGAGACCTTGGCGAGTGTCGACGTTAGGGAGGCCGAGGACAAGCTGGTCACGGAATGCACGATGGAGAGCATCAATGTGTAGATGACCAAACCGATAGTGCCAAAGGTCGCCAAGGGAGGTGCCTGTAAGGGAGGGAAGGGCGACAAGCTTGTAGATACCATTGGTAGAATGGCCGGTCCAAACCGGCTGTCCTGTAGCACGATCGCGGATGGTAACAGAGGCCGCTTCAAACTCGACCTTCATATTGTTTTGACAAATCTGATGAACCGAAAGGAGATGAAAGCCGAGAGACGGAACATAAAGAACACGAGAGGAGTGTTTACCCCCTTTGCCATCAGGAATAATATCAAGAGAGCCCTCTGAATGAACAGGAATAGAGTGCTTGTCGCCGATGCAGACACGACCAGGATGAGGAGTGAGATCCTGGAGCAGCGAGGAGGAGGGGGTCATATGCCGAGAGGCCCCACTATCAACGATCCATTCACGAGCATCGGAACTATGGAGAGCCAATGACTCTACTGCAGGAAGGGGTACCGAATTCAAGAGCTCAAGGTGAACAAATGCAGGGGTGGGGGTAAGGGAAGCATCAGCCGCAGCGGCCATGGGTGCGTCAGCTCGTTTGTGTTTGCGGTAGGGACAATTGCGCCAATAATGGCCAGGAGTGCCACAGTGATTGCAATTACCTTTGGGAGCAGGACGGTCACTGGAGGGATCTGAAGAAGATGAGTTAGTGGCAGAGGACGGAGCATTCTTGGATCGAGGTTTGGGATGGTGGGCCACAAGAGCCTCAGAAGGACCATCAGAGGATTTAATGAACTGTTCCTCCTGATCCATCATCATGGGGACAAGTTCCTCCCAAGTAATGGTGCTGAGGCGGCCAGAGGTAATAAGAGAAGAATAGAATGCGGCGTATCGACTGTCAGTAATAACATGAGATAAGAGAGTAATAGCCATATCTTCGGAGGAGATAGCCTTGCCTGCATGGAGGATGTCCTGATGCATGCTCTGCATTTTATTGATGTGGTCCCGTATGGAAGGGGAAGTAGCTGGATCGAGGCGACGAAGCTGAACTTCCAAGGAGATACGTTTCATGGGAGTGACGCGAAGGTACATGCCATCAGGGAATTCCCAAATAGCACGTGCAGAAGTAAGGTGCTTGATATGATTGAGAACCCCTGGTTGACAATTGAGAAAGATGAACGAGCGCACACGAGCATTCAATTTGTCCCAGATAAGAGAAGCATGTGGATCCTCCTCAGGAGACGGACGAGGGATCCCGGGATCAACAAACTCGGCAAGATCATAAGATTCCAATACAGATGCCATCTGAATTTTCCAAAGGGAATAGTTGGTCCCATCTAACTGCCGAGCATCTGGAAATGTAGGAAGAGTGGGGATGCGTACAGGCTTGTCAGACTCTTGAAAGAAGCTGGACATAGGGGGAACGCGAAGATCCGGAGCAGAATCCTTTGTTTCAGCAGCCATGACTGAAACCAGGGAGTGGACAGCAACCAGGGGCTGAAGAGAACGGGGCTGGTGAGCAGATCGAAATCTAGAACGGGGCCGCCGACAAGAGGAAGGCAGCAAAAAAAAATATAGGGGAAGAAGAGAGCTCTGTAGTCAGCGGGAAAGAGAGTTGCCGACGAGGACAAGCTCCTTCAACTTCATCAATACAGGAGCTCCAAGATCAGAGAGTATTCTGGTGCTCTGATACCATATTAAAAGTGGCAGCGGAAGATGCAAGCAAACTGAAGCTACAGAATCACACAGAGAACACTAGAGACAGAAGGGGCTGAACTGAAGCAGAGGATAGGGGCACAAGGAGGCTGCAGCGTGAGAGCACGGAGGTTGGAGGAGCTTGAAGCAAGGAGGCAGGAGCCTGGGAACGAGGAGGCTAGAGGAGCCTGAAGCGAGGAGGCAGGAGCCTGGGAAAGAATGAGGGATCTGCAGAGGGAGCGTGGGCAGCCAACAGGGCAGCTAAGGGGCTCAGGTAGGGACGGCCAGGAGCAGGCAATGACTGGAGCCCTGAGGAGCTGCTGTAGTGGGTGAGTGAAATGAGGAAGGGGGAGGGCCCTTATATAGGGAAGGCCAGAGGGTCGGTCTAGTTGGCCTAGACCGACCAGCTTGGTCGGTCAGCCAACTGGGCCGACCAGCTGGTCGGCCAGGGGCTGGTCGGCCAGGACGTGGTCGGCCAGGGGCTGGTCGGCCTGGTCTACCCCCTCTGTCCCCCTGCTTCGGCCCTGCTGCGTGGGAGCTGGTGTGCGCCCTGTGGAGGCCTGGAGATGTCAATCTCAACATTTGACTGCCATAAGCATGCCATTCTGTCAGAGGTATTACATGTCTAGCTATCCCTGGTTAGGTAGTGACTGACATATGGGTCAGGGGAGGCCCTAGTGCGTAGAGTTTGGAGGTTAGGATTACTAATCGTAACTAAATTGTTATATCTAGAAGGAGGTCTAGAAGCATTGAGGACTGTGGCAATGTATTGGCATAGGGTGTGCAATATTGAGGACACGAATCAATACCTGGTTAGGGCTTCCTACTAGAAGCATTGCTATACTTGGTAAGCTAGGTCGTGGTTCATGGATTTGTGAATATGATCTTGCTAGCGGACATAGGGAAGGAGTCATCTCAGTGGTATTAGAGCAGATCCTCATCGGAGAACCACGGTGGAACGAAGATGCCTTTGATACGTGAGTGGAGATGTTTACTTGATCATGCTTTGAGAATTTTAAGTGGTGTCTTTTGGTTTCTTCTTCCTAGCAAAGCTTAGGTAGAGGGAGAAAACCCCACCGCGTGAGGTATAGAGAACTTGGCCCTTCACTGTTGTAGGAGGAGGCTTGGGAGAAACTGTTCAACCAATCGAACGAGAAAGCACTTGTGGCGAGGGACAAGCCTGGCAAAGGCAAGTCGAAGGATTCCAAAACCAACAAGATCGAGGACACAGAGAGGAAGAAGAAGATGAAATGTTTCTACTGCGAAAAGCTTGGTCATTCAGCCAAGGAATGCCGGGAGAAGAAGGCAGACCTAAAGTGGAAGAGGGATTTCAAGAACAAGGAGGAGCCAAAGACTGACTCAGCCAACACCACTACCAATGCACTTTTCTTGATTAGTGAGTACTGCTCAGCTTATGCAGTGAGTGAAGGCAAGGAAGGCTGGTATGTCGACAGTGTAGGCTCAAAGCACTTGTCAAACAAGAAGGAATGGTTCAAGACCATGGAAGGTACGCATCCTGACTCCAAGGTAATAGTGAGGGATAATTGGACATGCCTTGTGAAGGATGTTGGTAGCATTCCATTCATCACAACTGCAAGAGATGAGAAGGTGATATCCCGTGTACTTTATGTAACTCACCCAAGAATCTTCTGTCTGTCTGTCAGATGGACAAACACAACTTGTCGGTACTATTAGACAATGGCAGAGTCACTGCCACATCCAGGAGAATGGGCAGGTAGTGGCTCATGGTGTCCAAAAGCCTTGTTATTACATGGGGACCATGGAAGATCCAAATTATGGCATGAGAGGTTCGTTCATGTCAACTATGGCACTCTGATCGAGATGCTGAAGTCTAAGATGGTGGATGGACCTCCATCGATTGCAGGCAATGATCGTGTTTGTAGGGCTTGCTTGGTGGGCAAGAAACAAAGGGACAAGTTTCCACAGGAGGCCTCATCGTGTGCCAAGAAGCCGCTGGAGTTGGTTCACTCCGACATTTGCGGCCCGATGTTGACAAATTTGTTCGTAGGCTCACGCTATTCTTTGTTATTTGTGGATGATGTCAGTCGTATGACCTGGATGTATTGCTTGGCCAAGAAATCTGAGGCTTATGAGAAATTCAAGGAATGGAAGGGCAAGGTAGAAAAGGAGACCGAGGAGGAAGTCAAAGCCTTCCGCACGGATAGAGGGGGGGAGTTCACTTCTACCTATAGGATCGATTGAGAGAGAGAGAGTGGAGGTAGCAAAGCATTGCACAAGTCTTAGCCGTCACGTCAAACTTGGATAATGGGAAAAAAGAGTACAAGGTACAAGTACCTTGACCTAGGACTAAGTGTCCTAGGTGTCACATAGGACTAAGTGTCCTATGTGGCCAAAAAGGCACTAACACTATAAGTGCCTATATTTATGCCTACAAGGCACATACCATGGCCTATAGGGCATCACTAGAACCACCAAGAGATGGCCTACAAACCCCCCTCCATGGGATGGGCTGAAGTATTCTGGAAACGTCTTAGAATACCTGGTATTTTTTGGTCATGGTGGCACATGTTCATCCAAAAGGATATAGCCACCTATGAATGTACAAGGGATGTCAGATCATGTAACAAAGGGAACCAAGTGTAAAGCCTGTCGGAAGACTTCGAACTTGGGATGAGGAAGTGCCTTTGTAAACATATTTGCTATGTTGTCCTCTGTGGGAAGATAGGACAACTCTATGTCTCCTACTGACAACCGCTCCCGAACATAATGATAGTGAACTTCAATATGCTTGGTACGCGCATGAAACACTGGGTTACGCGCAATGGCCAAAGCACTCTGGCTGTCAGTGTAGACAATAGTGGAGGATGTCTGGCGAATACCAAGACCTATAAGTAAGTGTTGAAGCCAAACACACTCTACTGTAGAGGTGAAAGCTGCCTCGTACTCAACCTCACAGCTAGATGTGGCAACTGTTGGTTGCTTCTTGCTGAGCCAAGAGATACATGAATTGCCAAGCAAAAAACAATTGCTAGTATGTGACACTCTGGTGTCGGAACATCCTGCCCAATCACTATCCGTGTAAGCATGCATGGTAAGTGAACCCTGATCACCATAGAAGAGGGCTGAATCCTGAGTGCCTCTGAGATATTTGAAGACTCTCTTCACTGCCTGCCAATGCTATGAGCTGGGCATGTGCATGAATCTGTTGAGCTGAGATACTGCCCAATCATCCTGAAGAGCATGTGCATGTGAAGCATCTTCTGGCTCATGGGACTCAATAGCATGAGATGCATTAACTGTCAATCCTGCTTTCTTTTTCTCCGAAGCAATGCGCTTCCTGCATTCTGAAATGTCATGTCCAGGCTTGCGACAATAGTTGCATCTTTTCTTCTTTGACTTATCTGCTGTATTTTTAGATGCATGGGAGGAATTGCAGCTGCTATGTGCAGATTTTGGCTTACCCATAGGCTTGGAAGCCTTGCCTCTTCCTGTCTGCTGTGAAGCAAATGCATGATCAGGAATAATGGCTTGTCTATTAGCTCTACTTTGCTCTTCCTGCAAAAGCAAAGTAACTAGCTGATCAAAAGAATAGTGGTCTGGATTACCCATGGCCACTAATCGAAGGGTTGTAGCAAACCCTTGATATGTATCTGGCAGTCCATTCAATGTGGTACTGACAAGCTGTGAATTTGGCACCACCTCATCAATGTTGGCAAGTTGTTCCATGAGGTCCTTGACCTTTGTCAGGTTTGCATCCATAGAGTCACCTTCATTCATGCTGACTTCCTGTAATTGCCTTCTCAAATATGCAACACGTGCCTCATTGCGAATCTGATAGAGAGAAGCCAATTTATCCCAAGCATCCTTTGCTGTCCTGCAAGACCGGATGTGTGGAATAATGATTCTTTTGCATGATAAAGCAATACATGAATGTGCATTTGCATCTCTTGCATCCCATCTTGTCTGTTCCTGAGTTGGAAGAGTAGTAGCAGGAGTGCTAGAAGATGAGGCATCAGGAGGAGTACCCCCTGCAGAGGGACCAGCAGTAGAGGCAACCACTGCAACATTGGCTGGCCTGAGATCAACCCCAGAAACAATATTCCACAAATGCTTTGCAACAAGAATATGTTTCATGAGATAAGACCACATCGGATAGTTGGTGCCATCCAACTTATCATCTTCACGAAGAACACCAAATAGATCCTGATTGTTCCCATCCATAGCAAATGTGATACCCTGAAAGAGACCTGAAAACCCAAAAGCCTCAAGGCTATCACTGCAAAAAGCTGGCTGTCCAAAAATGACAGCAAATATCTGCAAATTCCCAACCCAAATCAAAGGGCAAATGTATATCTGACCCAAATGTGATTGTGGCAGGCAATGTTCACTGCAAAGACAGCAAATCTGGCAAAAGCCCCAAATTTATTGAGGGCAAATAGGCCAAAAAGAGGGCAAATGCAGAAAAGCCCCAAATTTTGCTGAAAGTTTTGCAAATATGAGTTACTGTCCCAAATACCGGTTGAAATTGAGCTCCCAACACAAAAGCCCCAAATTTTGTTGACATGAGTGATGACGTGGCACAATGTGACAGTCCTGAACCTGAAATTAACTGAAAACTTCAATTTTTGGAAGGATTTCAGTTGTCAACCTTGTCAAAAGTAATGTATTGACAGGTTGAAGGTCCAGATGTCAAAAGCCCTAAGTTTTTCTGTTGGAATTTAGGGTTTGACAGTAAAAACTGTCAAAAAAACAATAAAAATACTGCAAGAAATTTAACACGTGCTAAATGCTATACCAAATCCTGGAGTAAACAGAACTGTATGGATGCCAGTACGGAGGCTGTACGATGCTTATACGGAAGCAGTACGATGTACGGAACATGTGCTGAGCACAGTGCAGAGGAAGTACGATGTATGGACCAGGTATGACGAAAGTACGATGTATGGATCAGGTACGACGCACTGCGTAGGTGCAGTGTACGTCACGATGTACGTCCTGTGTGCAGGCTGTGTGTATGGGGCATCCGTACAGTCGTACGGACTGTATGGATGAAGAAGTAGATGCAAATCCGGAGGCAAGATACAAGTCCAATGAGTCTATACGGCGAACAAGCTGAAGCAGTGACGACCAGCAAAGGAGCAGACTCCCAATGAGCAATGGAGGACTCGGGAGGCTGAGGAGAGCTGGAAGACAAGTGTAGACCCCCGCTCTGATACCACTGTAGGATCGATTGAGAGAGAGAGAGTGCAGGTAGCAAAGCGTCGCACAAGTCTTAGCCGTCACGTCAAACTTGGATAATGGGAAAAAAGAGTACAAGGTACAAGTACCTAGACCTAGGATTAAGTGTCCTAGGTGTCACATAGGACTAAGTGTCCTATGTGGCCTAAAAGGCACTAACACTACAAGTGCCTATATTTATGCCTACAAGGCACATACCATGGCCTATAGGGCATCACTAGAACCACCAGGAGATGGCCTACAGTACCGAATTCAATGATTTCTGCAAGAAGCATGGGATCAAGGGGCAACTTACTACAGCCCGCATATCTCAGCAGAACGGAGTTGCTGAGCGGAAGCATAGGATCGTCACAGAGACAGTGTCAACCATGCTGCAAGGGAGAAGTCTCTTGAAAGCTTACCGTGAACATTGCCGTTCACATCCTCAACAGAACCAAGACCAAGGCTGTTGACAATATGACTCCATACGAAGCTTACTATGGTAAGAAACCTACGATATCTCATCTGAGGATTTTCGGTTCTAATGTGTTTGTTCATGTGCATAAGGACAAAAGAACGAAGCTTGATTCCAAAAGCAAAAGATGTATCATGTATCTTTACTGGGTATAGTGAAGAATCCAAGGCTTACCACCGTCGACCCGGTGAAGAAGTAGATCCTTATTAGCAGGGACGTGATCTTTGAAGAGACAGAGCCCTAGACTGAAGAGGATTAGGAACTTCCGGCACTACTCCAACCCAAGGTGACCATCAAAGAGGTGGAGAAGACTGAAACACCCAAGGAAGAGGAGCATCAGGATGAACCAGTACCAGCTCCGCAGATACCTCCTGCAGAGAAGAAGCTACCTCAGTTGTATTTAAAGACTTTAGAAGACTCATGGGTCACAGACATTCCCGAGAGCAGTTCCGGAGTGTGGAGGTTTCAACGTAATGTGAAGACTCCCTCCTTGAACAATGTGATGGTGGCTCAGCTCGTTGAGCCCAGATCCTTCAAGGAGGTGAAGGATATTCTAGAATGGTGGGATGCTACGAAGGTAGAAATGGATGTCATTCTGAAGAACCACACTTGGGATTTGGTGGACAAGCCTCCCAAGTGGAAGGTGATTTGTACCAAATGGGTGTATAAGCTGAAAAGTCTGATGGGAGCTTAGACAAGTACAAAGCAAGATTGGTGGTGAAAGGTTACACACAATCAAAGGGACTTGAATTTTTGCCGAGACCTTTGCTGCCATAGCCAGGATGGTGACGATAGGGACTGTGGTTTCGTTTGGCTGCCCATCATGGATGGCCTATCTTTCAGCTGCACGTGTGAAGTTAGCATGCTTGAATAGAACCCTAAAGGAGGAGGTATATGTGGATCAGCCACCAGGCTTTCAGGTTCTAGGGTCTACATCCAAGGTATGCAAGCTAAAGAAGGCATTGTATGGGCTGAATCAGGCCCCGAGGGCATGGTACCAGCAAATAGACGAGTTCTTTTTGAAGATCGGGCTACAATTGAGTCCATTTGATACCTCTACCTCTTTTCTGAGGGGGGTTGGAACTTATTCTGTACGTGGATGACCTTATCCTTATAGGAGATCACTCAGAAAAATTTTCAAGTCAAAAAACTACTCATGGAGGGATCTCAGATGATAGACTTGGGAATTCTTCATTATTTTCTTGGGATTGAAGTGAAGCAGGAGAAGAGCAGCATATTCATCTCTCAGGAGAAGCAATGCAGGGAGTTACTCAAGCGGTTTTAGATGGAAAACTGCAAAGTTGCAATAACTCCCATGGAGGTTGGTTTGAAGCTGAGCATCCATGATACATCTCAGACAATTGAATGAATCTCAATATTGACGGATGGTGGGTAGTCTACTTTATCTCACCAACACCAGGCCAGGCATTTCGTTTGTAGTAGGCCTGCTCTGTCAATTCTCCGCCAAACCCAAGAAGACCCATTGGGAGCCAAGCACGAGGGTGCTGAGGTATTTGAAGGGTACATGCACCTCCGATATTACCTACAATACAGGTGTCAAGTTGGCCGGATTCTGTGATAGTGATTGGGCAGGTGATGGTGACACCAGGCGTTCAACTACAAGGTACTGTTTCATACTTGCATTAGGGGCGATTTCATGGCTAAGCAAGAAACAACCCTTTCTTGCCCTTTCATCGATAGAGGCAGAGTACAGGCTGCTTGCCAAGCAGCATGCACAACGTTGTGTCTCACAAAGGCCTGGCAGCAGCAGCCTATTAGCCTAGTACATGGGCCTTAACATAGGTGAGGCAGGTCAGCCCAAGGTCAGCCAGGAGAACCGACTAGCAGTCATTTTTTTGGGGCGCCACACAGGTCGGTGCAAACAGCATAACCAACTAGATAGTCAGTCAGTTTAAGGGGTCCTTGGCCTCCTATATAAACCCCTCCCTCCACACCATTTTCCAGTGCCTTGCAGAATCCTCTACCACAGGCTGTGCCATACACTAGTTGAGAGGCCAGTTTTGGCAGAGAGTTCCAGAGATTGTTTATCCCAACATCTGCTGGATGTTTTGTAGAGCTCATCTTGAGGGAGTTTCCCACTGTTTGGTGGATGTATATATCTGAGTTCTCTCTCATCTCTATGCTGTCTATTGTGAGTGAGGTTTTTGCATCATTGTGATCATCTGTTAGTGTTTATACTTGGAGCTGAAGGATCAGTGAAGTGTGAGTGATTCTATCCTCCTATTTCCAACACCAACAACATTACCACCACCGTAGTGGCGGGTGTAGTGGTAGCAGGTGCCTATGTGGACGTTTCACCCCAAAACTTGCAATGATGTTCCACAAATTCTTGGCCACCAACACACGATGCATCATATAGGACCACATGGGATAATTGGTGCTACCAAGCTTGCTTTCAGCAGCAAGCATGCCAAAAAGGGCATTGTTTGCCATTGCAGAGAAGTTGCAAATGCAAAGGAAATGAAGAAAGCTGACTGAATCAAATGACAGCACTAAGGCAAGTGCAATTGTCTGATCCTGACGACACAAGGTCAATAGCTTGCACAACTTGTATAACTGAAATAAACTGCAAATGAAACCCGAGGCACAAGGGCAAAAGTGCCAAAAGAGGGCAAGGCAGGCCCAACTTATTTACAGGAGATTTGCACAACAATAGTAACAAATGCAAAAGTCCACTGCAAGCAAAGGTGACTGCATAGCTCCTCCCAGCAAGCTTCAAATTGCATAAAAGCATGGCTGAACGGCTCCAACCAGTCTGAACACCTTGTAGGCCTAGTTATAGGCAGTTAGGGCACTTGGTACAGTTAGGCCGTGTACCAGTTAGTATAGCTAGCACCACTAGGACATCGCATCCTAGGGTTTCATCATATAGGGGTACTTTGTACTCATTTCAGCATTGCAGAAATTCATTACAGCAGCTCGTTTTTGTCTCCATTGCTTCATTTCTTGAGCTTCTACATTTCTTCATTGCTCCTACATTGCTTGCACTAGTCTACAGTGTTATCAGGGACCTTTCCCCTCAGCCATTGGAAGCCTGTTCTACTGCTGGTCAGTTCCCTCCTTGGCAGTCCTCTTGGCTTGCTTGAGAAGTGTCTTGCTGTCTTGGACGGTGTAGGATTTGAAGTGCTAAGCACATACTCTTCCTGTAATTCCATTTTCCAGCCTTCTTTTGGTACCCTTCATTGCCATTTGCTGTTCATTTCACCTCTCCATCAAGGGTGACTACCTGTGCTCGAGTTTGGAGCCATTTTCTTGCTGTAATTTTGGTCTACACATCGCTTTGGTAGAATGAGGCAGGGCTGAGGCAAGATAGAGATGGAGGCTAAAATTGGATTAGGGTTAGGGCTGGGGTGACATGGCAGCTATGGAAGGTGGCTCTGATATCATGTTAGAAACATGGTGAAGAGAGAGAGAGAGAAGGTTAGGGGGTGAGGAAATGATGTTCAAATAAAGACATGAAGAAGGATTTCATTCATTCATCAAGTATATCAAGATAAATAAAGTACAAGCCTTATATAGGCTACTCACTCACACACTAGCACCTAGTGCATATGGATAAGTCCCATAATGACACGTGGCACTCACACAAGACTCACACATAGACTAGTACTAGATCACCTAGTACTACACACCAACACACTCTTTGACTATGATATCTCCAACAAGAAAAACACAGGACTGAGTGTTTCTCCGTGGACGTAGCCCACATTGGGTGAACCATGTATATCGGTGTCTCACTGTCTCTTCCATTCCGTGTGCTTTCTGTATTGTGTATTTTACTTCCGCTTCTTGCATTGTTGCTCCATTATTGCATTATTGTGTTTTGAGCCTCATGAGAGGTTCCGATCTACTAATGTCAGTGCATTGTATGCAAAGGAGTGTTTTAGATTGGATGTTTTGTAGATATGGGTTTCTCATTTGCAGGGCGGAGTGTCATCCCCTTCACATGTTGTGGAAACCTTTTCTATGTTAGTGTTTTTTACCATACTATTGCTAACACCAAGAGACATGATATTCTCATGCAAGAGAGGGGCCGCTATCAACGGTTAATAGACCTATAGAGGGAAGAACGGAAAGGTCCTATAGATCCTTGGATTCAAGAGCGCCTTGCTACGATAAGTCTCGTATGAAAATTTTGCTAGATCAGAGAGTAGAGTATGCATGAGAATCTAGAACGGATTTAGATGGGAGAAAGAGTCGATAAACGTTGTTTCTCTACTTTTCGCCTGACCCATGGTAGAGAGAGTGTATGTTAGCTTGTTGACTCCGATGGGGCTTTGTGTACATATCCTGATGCCGATATGTGCACAGAGCCCCATCAGAGTCAACAAGCTAAGATACACTCTCTTTTAGTAGATTCTGACTCACCTACCAGAGATGATGTCAAGCGTAGGGTTTGGCAGAGTACTCCAATTTTGGTGAAACCACATATGACAAATTTACTTTATCTCCCTTTCACCGATCCAAAACTCAAGACTGCTCGTCTTGCCCCTTACAAGGGTAGATGCTCGGGATTAGATGGGCTGACAGCTTCCTTTTTTATTGTTTTTTGGGACATGATTGGGGACTATGTGACCTTATCCCTGCTGGGCATTTGGGACTCTGTTACTATGCTCTATTCACTTACAAAGGGTCTCAGCCATCTTATCCCAAAGGGAGGTTGCAAAAATTTCATCTCCCAATGGAGACCCATCACTTTGTTGGAACCTTTTACAAGATTTTGGCCAAAGCTATTAGTTTATGTTTGTACCCCATTCTTCTAGATCTTGTTCACAATATGCAAATGTGCTCTGTGCATGGCAAAATCATTTTTTATAATATTCTCTCTTTTTGGGAAGCTTCAAATTGGGCTATACAAAGTGGCCCGCCACTTGTCATTCTCCTCTTGGATTTTGAAAAGGCATAGGACAGAGTAGGTTGGACTTTTTTGGAAGGTACCATTAGATGATTTGGATTTTTAGATGCATGGACTACAGAGGTTTTTTCCTTATACAGATCAAGCCCCTGCTAGGTTCTTATTACAGGAGAAAGGAGAGAGATTTCAGATTCCTAGATCAGTTCACTAGGGATGCCCTCTTGCCCCCTTCTTGTACTTATTTGTGGCGGAAGCAATGAGAAGATATTTGAGACCCCATGGAGACATTGTTGGGTTGAGACTTCCCCTCAGACAAGGTGAGGAACTCTTGGAGAGCGAGCTATATGATGGACCCATACTAAGGGATGATTTTCGTTTCAATTGGATTAGAGGGGTGTATCTCTCACATACTTGGGCTACCAGGGCACCTCTCCTTCGTAGCATTTTGACTGAGTATTGGAGAATATAAGGAGGAAGCTTCTTTTTGTTGAGATTAATACATCAAGGTGTCGAGAGGGGTGTACATCTACATCAACTTGATTGGTTGGTGAGATCCTGGATAGGATTTGGATTGGATAATGCAAAATTGGATGCCTATAAGATTGGTGGTACCTTGTGGATCTAATGTGGATCATAAGTAGCCTTGTATTGTGAGGCTGATAGCTAATGCAGACACTTTGTGATTTGGTGGCTTCGATCTTGTGGTTCTCCATTGTGCCTCATCCCATGTTGTGGCTTTAGTTCTCTCCTCTTTCATCACTTTGTTATGACGTGGTATCAGATCTATGGCTCTTCCCTCATTCCATTGAACTTGCCATATCATTAGCCCTACCTTGCTCCTAAGTGGTCATCTTGGTTTATGCTACTCTTCTGAGTCATGGAATCAAAGAGCTGAAATACCTTATTCTAAGGGATTTTATATTCAGCCACTACAACATATATCTTGAAGAAGGCTTTTTTGGAGGCTGCTGTTTAGTCTCGTGGGTTCTAGGGGAAGATTACTCTCTTCTATCCTAAGAGCTCCTTGTTCTTTCAGTCAAGTGTTGTCATAGCTTCAATCTTTTGATTAACCAGAGAACTCATGCTATTCGTCTCCGGTTTTTGAAGACAAGGAGACCTGTTGTCCAATTGCTACTTAATGCTAGGCTTCATACTTTGTTTTGAAGTGCTACTTATTGCTGTCCAAGTGCTTCATACTTTGTTTCTGCTGTCCAAGTGCTACTTATTACTAGGCTTCATACTTTGTTTTGAAGCCACTTATCACTAGAAGATTTAACGGATGTCTGTTGCAATCGTTTATTCCTAGAGGTTCTCTTGGCTAAGGGACGTTTTTGTCCTCTATCCTTAAACTGTGTAGAGATGTCACGTGGTTTATATGTTGCTTGTTTGTCATCACTTGTCCATAGAAGCAAGTAGCACCATAGCTAAAATTTTTTCAATAGCTACTATCGGCTTAACAAGAGACTTTATATTCCTGCACAATGGCAATTTTCTGATGCAAGAGTTGTCTGATTAGGGCCTTCTTCCCTTGTATCTCCCATAATGATGCCTTTCTTTCAGTTCTTCACGTAAGTGGTTGAGAAGCTTCTCTTTGTTCAGCAATCATCTCTCACGCGTTCTCAAAGATCAATCTTGGAGCATCTTTTCTACTACTCTCTATATTGAAACCTTGGCTACTGGTCACTTCTCTATAGTTATTGTCTCTATTTCTCTAGGTGGGAGTCGTGTTTGTGTCTCTATATCTCTTCCCGTGGAGATTGTCTCCAGTCGTGGGATTCTTATTTGTTGATTGCCGCGACGCTCATTGACTCATTCACAAGGTTCTCTATTGGGTTGTCAACCAAAACTTTGACCTCATTTTTTGAGACTTGTTATGACTTGTCATCAATGGCAAAGGAAACTGCATCCATTGAGAAATTAAATGGGGAAGGGGTTTGTTCTTAGCAAACACAAGTCAAGTACTTGCTTATGTTCAAAGGCTTGTGGATGTATGTAAAAGGGAGAAGACTCCAGATTCTAGCAAAGATGTTGACGTCGAGCGACCTTAACCAATCATTATGCTCACTATTGACAAAGGGCTTCTTCACCATATCAACGAGCTTAAAACGACCAAATTAAAGTGGGGCAAAAACCTCCTACTCCAAGATACTCCTTGTGAGAGCAATGCAATAACAGACGGTCCACATGTGTCACCCAATTGGCTCCCTGCGTTATTTTTCTCCTTGCCTCACCTAAGTGGCTCCCTAAGTTATTTTTCTCGGTGCCTCAAGGCGTAGGCACACTTAGGTTGGGCACAGCTCTATATGGAGCACCTACTGGATAGAGGGTACTTTCTAGGCCGCTTCCCCAAGTGGGATATAACAGGGTTTGGGAAGGCATGGTTCTAGGCATTGTATCCTCCATAGATTCATTTTGCTCATTCATTTTGTGCTACTGATTCTAGTGGCCGATAGCCACTTGGCATCCTTGGTCCAAATTTATCACTAAAGGAGGGTCCTCCCTCATAGAAGTGTACATGTGGTCTCTTAGTACTCACTGGTATGGTGGGAATTGGTGCACTCCGCATATCCTCTATTATGTTTCGTTGGGGTGGGCCCTACGGCTCCTTTGGCACTCTATTCTGCCTGGCAAATAGATTTACAATCTCTTGTAGGCTTGGCATCCCAAACCTCCCCATCATATTGGAAAAGGTCTCTTGAATCTAAGATGTGGTGGTAGAAGGATTGGTGGAAGGAGGTCAAACTAAGCTAGAGCTAAAGAGAAGCTCATGGAATCTTTTAAGCTAGAAATATTAGCTTGGGATGGTCCATGTATTGAATGTGAGCTCGGTGCTGAGTTTTGTAATTGGATGGACGCTAAACTTGGTAATTTGGTTAGACAAGATGTTGGAGGCACTATCTTTCGGTTTAGGTTCAGTTGCAATCACCCTTCCAGACCTTAGGTGCATGTAGGTGGATAAGTCAAGTCAACCACTATCAATTGACAGTCAACAAGCTAATTCAGCGTGCTCTCAATTAGCTCTAATTTAGTGTGCTGAATTAGAAGGAGCACTTATGCACTGAGATGCTAATTACGTGTGCGCTGAGTTAAACAATTTAGAGTAATGACATTTTAGCAATGTCAGGGTTCCAGCTGATGGTCTCAAGTGCTTATGTCTTGTTGTGTGATTTCCTTGATGTCAGCAGTTCTCAAAGGTTCTCAAGTTCATAATCTTTCTTTAGTTCAACCAATTAAAAATTTGCCCCTTTTTAGCATTTGTTGAATTCAAGCTCAGTGGTTTTGGGGTGGATTTGAACAATGTATTGCTGACTCACCACTGATGGTCAAAGATGTAAAGTTCAGTTCAAATTTAGTCCCTTTTATGATGACCAGCTAATTAAGTGTGTGATGAATTAGCCTTAATTCGTGTGCACTAAAATGCTAACTCAGCCTGCAGTACATTGTTAATTTATTGTGCATTAAATTAAGAGTTGACTCCTATTTTGGATGGGAACAAGAAAAAATAGGACATGCACATTTATTAGGCTAGCTGTCAGTCCTTGTCAGTTATCAAGGTGTCAAGCTTTGTTAAAATGTTAGAGCTAATTCAGCATGCCCTAAGTGAATTCAGTATGCATTGAAATATCAACGTGACCTTCCTAGACTATGTTGTCAATGGAAATTCCAGGATTCTCTAATGTTTTTAATTTCTATGTAGGGTTTGTTATCCTAGGGAGTACTTCACTACCTATTCTACCTATTGCAATAAGAAACAACAAAAAAAGAACTATACAAGCAAAATGGGGTATTTTTCAAAAAGAGGTCTATTTTGTCATTCCCAAGACCTTGAAACTCTCCCACAATCATCATTTTGCTGCTTTTTCCTTAGGATTTGATAGCGTAAAAGGCTTAGCAATGATCTCAACTACTTTTTCCTTTGTTTGGACAACTAGAAACCTCAAACACATTTCCCAATGAACTTGAAATAGCTTCCACTCTGTCTCCCATTCCACTTTCCATTTTTTTAGTTCACACCTTTCTTAAGCACCAAAACCAACCACTTTTCACTAAGCTACTAAGTTTTGGGCAATGGGAAGTAATGAGAGAAGCACGTGCAAGAAAAAGCATACCTCTAACTGTTGGATATAGCATTCAACTAGAAATCTCTACATGAAATGACAGACAAGGGGCCAAAGACAAGCTACAAAAGACTTCATATTCCAAGATAATGCTACTTACCCCTACTGGGTTTGTTGTAGCTTACAAGATAATATGCTAAGCCACAAAGGCTTATTGAAAAGACTTTGCTATGGGTGACAAACACCCTGAATCTCTGTCACAAAGACTTTCTACAAAAGAGACTGACTCACACACACAGAGACGACGACCTAGGAGCTGGAGAGAACCTCCATCTCATGCTCGCTAGCAGCAACGTACCAATCGGAGTCCACCACGAGTCGCCTCCAGCCTGCTGAATCGCCAATGCCAAGAGTCATCACAACCGACTCTCATGGGAGAGGCAAGATCTCGCGAGCCGACCGGGGAAGAGAACTTCTCATGGTGACCAAAACTCACCTCAAAAGAACTATGTAGAACATTGCATGCAAGACTGCCACATGGCTCGTCTATTTCAACCCCTCCATCAACCTTAGAGTTGATTAGCTCCTCATAAGGATGACCTAACAAACTTCCTACAAGCCCTCCCTCGGCAGAAATGAGGAGAAGCATAAAACCATAATACTAAATCTACAAATTCTCACAAAGAGCAATCATGTGCTCACAACAAGAGCGTCTCAGGGATAATGCTCATAGAGAACTAGTAGCTCACAAAGAGCTAAAAATGTAGGACTGTTCACAAAGAACACGATACCCGACTGCTCACGAAGAGCATGCGTTCATCAGAAGGCCCAATCTTGATCTTTGAGAAGATTATCTTCAACTAGCATAGTTGCTTCCTCCTTGCTATCTGTCTTTACTTTTCTCCACCTTTAGAATCTCATCACGTTTTTTTGCATAGCAGAACTTGTCTATGTGACCATCTTTTCCACAGTGAAAGCATTTTCGAGTGTCATGAGCAATTTTCTTCTTCTTGTCGATGGCCGAATAAACTCTTGAATCATAGATAGATGAAGAAGGAGCCAAAGACAAGCTACAAAAGATAATAGAGCCCTCTTGGCCCCTCAAGGGTGCAGTCTTGGTATGTCTCTTGGTCGTAGCTCTGCGTCTAACCAGGGCCACTGTGACTCCTGTTGGTTGGGCTCCGACCCTAAACAAGGAGGGGATGTCCCCAAGTATGATCTGTGTGTCAACCCTCTGTCTGAGCTGTTGGGTCACAAGCTCCGGGTCACGGTCATGTTGAGCTCTCGTCTCGTGGGGGTCTATGTGATCTGGCTGAAAGAACCCCGTGATAGAGCTTTGAGAGTTATCAGTCGAGGAAGAAGTCTGCTCCTGTCTTCGTGCTCGGAGTATCCTCTTGCGGGCTCCTTTTTGTTGTTTCTTCTTCTTGTCGATGGCCGAATAAACTCTTGAATCATAGATAGATGAACAAGGAGCCAAAGACAAGCTACGAATAAACTCTTGAATCGGGTTTGTTGTAGCTTACAAGATAATATGCTAAGCTACAAAGGCTCATTGAAAAGACTCTCTATGGGTGACAAATACCCGGAATCTCTATCACAAAGACTCTCTATTAAAGAGACTGACTCACACACATAGAGACGACGACCTAGGGGCTGGAGAGAACCGCCATCTCATGCTCGGCAGCAACAACGTACCAGGGAAGAGAACTTCTCATGGTGATAAAAGCTCACCTCAAAAGAACTACGTAGAACATTGCATGCAAGACTGCCACATGGCTTGTCTATTTCGACCCCTCCATCACCCTTAGAGTTGTTTAGCTCCTCATAAGGATGACCTCACAAACTTCCTACACTAACTCCTTGGCAACGGTGCAAAAAATGTACAGTCTCTAGACAGTGACTCACGTGCTGTGGTGATCTTGGAAGAATGCCAAAGGAGCCTCCTACTCCAAGCTACTCTTTTTGAGAGAAATACAAGCACGAGCGGTCTACCTATGCCACCCAAGTGGATCTCAAAGTTATTGTAATGGTGAATTCACAAAAGAAAGAAGGGGGAGAAGGAATGGGAGAAAGAAAGAAAGAAAGAAAGAAAGTTTATTAAAGTCTTCGGAAGACCGATGGGTCTATGGGACTGTGAAAAACGTGATACAATGAGCTGTGGTAGTGGAGCTACTAAATGAGCATCCACACCAATGCAGAATGCAAAAAATGCAAAATGGTAAGTACCAAGTCCTAAGTACAACATAGTACAACATAGTCATGTCGATAGTCGACTATATATCAATCTCAACATCATCATCAACATCATCATAATCATCATCATCATCATCAGCAGCAGCAGGACATCAAGATGGTTGAGGGAGTGGAGGCATGAGGTCAACAATAGAGCCCTCTCGGCCCCTCAAGGGTGCAGTCTTGGTATGTCTCTTGGTCGTAGCTCTGTGTCTAACCAGGGCCACTGTGACCCCTGTTGGTCGGGATCTGATCCTAAACAAGGAGGGAATGTCCCCAAGTATGATCTGTGTGTCAACTTTCTGTTTGAGCTGTTGGGTCACAAGCTCCGGGTCACGGTCATGTCGAGCTCTCATCTCGTGGGGGTCTATGTGATCTGGCTGAAAGAATCCCGTGATAGAGCTCTGAGAGGTATCAGTCGAGGAAGAAGTCTGCTCATGTCTTCGTGCTCGGAGTATCCTCTTGTGGTGTGTAAGCACCTCATGAATGAAACCAACCAAACACCGCTGGTCTAGGTAGGAGAAGAAACGGGCCAAAACCCCATAATTATCTCTGAAGAGGGAGTAGAATCTCATAGTAAACAAGACTCTTAAAGATGAAATGCTCCTCTGTCTCAACCTCTTGCATGTCACACAGTGTACATATGCGCCTCTCCCTGGGTAACCGCTATGCTTTGCCGCTCTCGATACGAAGTCTGTGTGAAGAGACCCAGAACTGCCCAAGAGAGATCCTCAGCGAGTGGGGTAGGTCAATCTGTGTGTACCCTGGTGGATCAATGAAACCCTCCGCTGTGATATGTAAGAAGTGATCTCTGTAGAAGCCCAGCTTCACTGGAAGATCACTTGGGCCCAACCAAGTCCAGAATGTGTGTAGCTGTAGTAGATCCTCACGGATAACCTGGTTGACCTCGTGTGATAGGATGGAGCATCCATGTTGTACTGGAATGGAGGTAGTCTATCCATGTGGAGCCCTAGTCTCTCAAACCATCTCTCTGTGCGTGCATACCAGCACCGCTCCCCCGAGGACAGTGCTAGCCATGGCATCCTGCTGTTGGGGTAAAGGCACATTGCCACCCTTTTAAATGTTACGACCCCTATGACTGTCTTAAGACAGTCATAGGGTGAATACCTAATCCTAATAAAACCTTTGAGTTTGTGGTGTGGCTCAAGGCATTCTTACACACCCACACTCCTTGTGTCTCTGTCTCCTAACGTTCCACCCCCTCTCTTTCCCTCACAAGTGGTATCAGAGCCACCCTCTCCCTCTCACTCCAGTCTACCCCTCCCTCTCCCCTCGGGCCTCGTGCCCTCTGTCAGCAGGGCGCAGTAGGTGCGCGAGCAAGGCGCAGCAGCAAGCAAGCAGGGCGCAGCAGGTGCGCGACCAGCCGCGCGCAGCAGGTGCACGAGCACCCATAGCTGCAGCAGCAGCTAGCTGCTGCTAGCTGCTACTAGCAACTGGTGGCCGCAGCCAGCGGCTGCAGCCGACCAGCCAGTCGCGACTGCGACCAGCCGCGACAGGCAGCCGGCCGTTCAGCTGTTAGCTGCCGGGTCGTGTGACCAGCAGCAGCCGGCTGCACACAGGCAGCCGACCTCCATCAGCGGACGCGTGCACGTACAGGTACAGCCGTACCGGCTGTACCCTCAGCCAAGGGAATTTCGACATTTTTTTGGGGGATCCGTGCCCTCGCAGGTACAGGAGGTACAGCTCCACAGGCACAAACAGATTTGTTTGGGGAAGAAGGAAAAAGTGAGAGCACTCTGCTCTTTTGCGTGGTACTTGCAAGTACACGCAGGTACAGAAGTACAACGAGGTTTTTTCTTGATGCATTCCCGGAATTTTTCAGTTCTAAAACTGTGTGTTTGAGGTACAGCAAGTACACTCGTGTCCCTCGTGCTTGAGGTGACTAGTGCCACAGTGTGTGGTGGTTGCACAGTTATTTTTCGGGAAGGTCAGATGCCTTAATTTGCAGAGGGCTTTTATGCTTTTGCTAAGTGCAAATCTCAGTTTTCGGGTGACAATTTCATAGGGCTTTTGCCTGACAGTGAATGCAGTGTATGCCTTGGGGCAGTGTGGAGCCAGGGTGCCCACATTGGTCTCGTTTTCCGCAGTGTATCAGTGACATTTCTTTGCAGGTCATATTTTGTGTACGGCACTTAGAAAATCTCAGTTGAGCCACGCTTGGCCAGGGCGCATCGAGTTTACTCGGTCCCTAACTGTCCATCGTTGACAGTGCTCAAAAGATTTTCTTTTTCGGTGTTTGTACGTTGGGATCTGTGTTGCTACTGTGCACACAGGCAGTTTATGCATTACATTGTCAAATGAAAGTGCCAGGAGAGTGCTGAATTTTGTATGCTACCTCATTGTCGAGGGTGTTTTTTTTTTTTCACTTGGTACAGGTGTCAAATCAACGAGCTTTTGCCCAGATTTTGCTTGTAAGCACTTGAGTTACTGTTTGAGAACTTCAGATGCCTTTTATCCCCTTGGCAGAAGGGTGATTGCTTGGGATTTGTCCCATACTTTGTTGCAGGTTTGTGACAGGCTGAGGTGTTTGGATCTCTTTTTTCAGTGGACAAAACAGTGTATGCCAAGTGGTTTATGCATATAAAATCAGTGCAATACCTCATCTGAGGTGGGAGAAGTGTCCAGGACAGCAGTGTTTTGTGCTTCGTCAGATGATGATGCACTGATAAAACACTTGTGGAACAGCTGCAGCATTCTGTAGTTACTGTTTTATGCCTATTTGAGCACGGTACAGTGTGTCAGAAGGTACAGTGACTGGAAGGAAAATTTTCTGTTTTGCTGCAGGATTTTTGACAGTAAAAAACAGCACTATTGTGAGTGCTCCTGGCTCTTGATAGAGCAGGTTTTCTGAGAAATCAGAATTTTATTTAGTCATTTTTTGACTTACAGGGAGTCAGGCACTTTCCTTATCTGATATGGCATCAGGGGGAAGTGAATCCTCAATACTGAACATAAAGAAATTGGAAGGGGCACACAATTATGCATTATGGGCAGAAGAGTGTTTGAATGTACTTCTGCTAAAGAAGATTTCTAAGCCCATAAGGGTGAAGGGTGTCAAGCCATCTGGGATGGCAGATGATGAGTGGGAGGAGCTTGATTTGTCCGCAAGGGCGGCTATCATGCTTACTCTCACTGATTCTTTTGTGTTCAATGTTCAGGCAGAAAAGACCTCTTATGGCCTATGGCAGAGGCTAGAAGAGTTGTATGCCCAAAAGAGTTCAGCCAGTAAGGTTTATTGGTTGAAGAAGCTTGTCGACCTTCGCATGAAGGAAGGTACAGCTATGACCTCACACTTGAGTGAGTTCAATGCCATCTTTACACAGCTTATCGCACACAGGGATTGAACCTTGATGAGGAGTTCAAGGCTACTTTCTTGTTGTGTACACTCCCTGAGAGTTGGGACACTTTCAAGACCACCCTGTCAAATTCAAATGTCACTCTTATGTATGCTGATGTGGAGAGCTCTCTCCTTATGGAGGAGATGAGCAGGAAGAACAATATGGGCAGCAAGTCTTCCAATGCTTTGCAGGTGCAGGAAAGAGGTAGGACTCAGCAGAAGGGGAGATCTGCTGGCAAGTCCAAATCCCGCAGTCATTCCCGTGGCAAAAAGGATATTGAATGCTTTTACTGTGGCAAGAAGGGACACGTGAAGTCTAAGTGCTTCAAGTTTATACGGGATCAGAAAGCCAAGAAGGCTGAGGCAAAGGATGCAGGCAGTGGAAGCAAAGGCAAAGGCAAGGCCAAGGGAGATGACACTGCGAGGTATAAGGCCAGATTGGTTGCCAAGGGATTTAAGCAGGAGAAGGGCATTGACTTTGATGAAATTTTTTCCCCTGTAGTCAAGATGACTACTTTGAGAGCAGTGTTAGCTCTTGTTGCTCATGAGGACATGGATTTATGTCAGATGGATGTGAAGACTGCTTTTCTTCACGGAGATCTCCATGATGAGATCTACATGAGTCAGCCAGAGGGATATGCTGTTAAAGGGAAAGAGCAGCTTGTGTGGAAGCTCAAGAGGAGCTTGTATGGACTCAAGCAGGCGCCAAGGGAATGGTACAAGAAGTTTGATGCCTTCATGCAGTCCCAAGGGTATCATAGGTGTGAGACCGATCACTGCTTGTACACGAAACGGGCAAAGGATGGCAGTTTGATGCTACTCATTCTATATGTGGATGACCTGCTGATTGCCAGCAAATCTCAGCAGGAGATTAGTGCTTTGAAGAAGCAACTGCATAAGTCTTTTGACATGAAAGACTTGGGTGATGCAAACCATATTCTTGGTATGCGGATTATTCGTGACAGGTTCAAGGGACTTTTGTTTCTGTCACAGAAGGAGTACATTGACAAAGTACTGCAGAGGTTTAAAATGGAAGGGGGGAAGTCTATTAGTACCCCGTTGCCTCCACATTTAAAACTCAGCAGTAAGGACAGCCCCAGATCAGATGATGGTAAGGCTGAGATGGCCAAGGTTCCGTATGCATCTGCAGTTGGTTCTTTGATGTATGCCATGGTTGCCACTCGTCCGGATATTGCTTTTGCGGTGGGAGTCATCAGCAGGTATATGGCAAATCCAGGCAAGCGGCACTGGGAAGCAGTGAAAGGCGTCTTGAGGTATCTCAAGGGTACCAAAGACTTGTGCATATGCTATGGTAGGCAGGATGCATTGGTGCATGGTTTTACAGATTCAGACTATGCAGGGAATGCAGATAACCGGAAGTCTACTACCGGTTATATTTTCACATTTGCAGGAGGTGCTATATCATGGGTGTCTCGGTTGCAGAAATGCATTGCACTGTCAACCACTGAAGCTGAATATGTTGCAGCCACTGAGGCTTGCAAGGAAGCAATATGGCTTACTCGGCTGGTGGGAGATTTGGGCATTACAGGAGATATGCCAGTCTTGCATTGTGATAGTCAGAGTGCTATCATGTTGGCAAAGAATCCGGTCTTTCATCAGAAGACCAAGCACATAGATGTGAAATACCATTTCATCAGGGAGGTACTGGAAGACAAGCGGCTTGAGCTTGTGAAGGTGCATACTGATGATAATCCTGCAGATTTGCTCACTAAGAGCTTGCCTACAGAGCGGTTTGCACATTGTTGCCGCATCATGGGATTAGGTTGAGACCATTCTTATTTTATGGTCTGTATACAGTGACTGTATATTGCTGTAATTTTTATTCTTTTCTCCCCTTTAGGCACATTGGCCTTTAGGTGGGAGGTTGTTGGGGTAAAGGCACATTGCTACCCTTTAAAATGTTACGACCCCTATGACTGTCTTAAGACAGTCATAGGGTGAATACCTAATCCTAATAAAACCTTTGAGTTTGTGGTGTGGCTCAAGGCATTCTTACACATCCACACTCCTTGTGTCTCTGTCTCCTAACGTTCCACCCCCTCTCTTTCCCTCACACCTGCTACGCCCAGAGGTGTAATCCCCATACTCCCTGACTTGGTACAGATACGTGATGACCTGAAATGTAGCATCTAGTTGGAATGGGGGTGACCCAAACTCCGCCTAAATGATCTGTTGAGGAACGGATGGCTTACCACGGATCATCTGTGATAACATGAGAACTTGTAGCCGCTCCACGCTAACCCACTTTGTATCCAACAAGTTTGGCCCCCAGCATGGACTGCCATACATACATACATACATACATACATCCCTGTTGGGCGGACCAAGGATAGAGGAAGAGAGGGAGTTGAGGAGAGCTAAGAGACAAGAGAAAGGGAAGGGGGATGAGTGGAATTCTCTAAGGTAAGAGCGTGAAAGAAATCAAGACACAAATTATGAAGAAAAGAGGAGCTTGTATTCCATCAAACTTGCAAACAAAAGTTGAAGACCAAATTCAAACTTTGGGCCTTTTATACATAGAACCTTTTGAAGGGAGGGCAAATCCTATGCTTCCCGTCTCTTCCTACCCTCGTATTCTATTGTTCCTAGTTTATACAATCCTCTTGGGCAGAGATGGCCCCAACACAATTGTTAACAAATTCCTAAGCGCATAGGTACATGGCACATGGTCACATGATTACATCGGAAGGCACAAAATGCGGTGGTGTCAACCGAGACAGTGAACAATAGAGCATTTTCTAGAAGATAAAGAGGGTGAGAGAAAAATAGAAAAAAACTAGCTACAATTAGATGACTGAGTATTGAGAATCTCATACTCGAGCCCACTCAAAACCTCAACCTGGAAACAATGATGGTGCATCGAATAGACAAATTTAGCCAAGTGATGATACCTTCTCAATATAACAAATCAAGACTTTGTTAATATGGAGGTGTGTTTAAATGAGTTGCACAACTTGAGAAGTGTACCCCGACTATCTTCCAACACCAATTCCCTCTGGTCCTCGATGAAGCCAAACTATGCCAAGCAAGGGAAAGCCGGGCTGAACTAGCAAATCATAGTTAGGTTCATCTATGCAATTGACATCATGGTGGTCCCTAAGAAAAAAGGAAGCTCTAAATGTTTAATGACTGCCACAAGGTCAATGCTTAAACTAGATCGGACCCCTTCCTGTTCTCCTTCACAAACAACATATTGGAATAGGTAGTCAGGTATGAACTATACTCATTCATGGGTGGCTATAGTGGATACAATTAGATATCTTTCATTGCAAAAGTCCAACAAAATACCACATTCACCATTGATTTGGGAGCTTACACATACAAAGTCATGCCATTTGGCTTGCAAAATGTGCCATTTCTTTTCAAAGATTTATGGTAGATATGGCTATTTCTTGCTATTTATCTAGATGAATTTTGTGTATGTTTTAATGAAGATAGCAACCTCTCGTCTTAGTGAAGTTTTCCAAAAATTCCATGAGGTATGGATTTCCCTCGATCCAACTAAATGTTGATTTTATGTGAAATTTGGTATTTTTCTCGATCATGGAGAGAGAGAGAGAGAGAGAGAGAGAGAGAGAGAGCGAAAAGGATTACAAAATCTAACAACCCATGTCAAGGATAAAAAAGCTCAAATGGGAACTACATGGGGAGGGGAGGGGACATTGGCAAAGCTAGAGTGGCAGTTAAATTTGTTGGTGGAAAGTGACTCACCACTATTGTGATTGTTCATGGAGGAGGATGTTATGTGATGACACGGACTTCAAAGTTCATTGGTGAAATGGGTGCAGTAGAATTAGGTTTAAGTTCATGGAGGTTGTAGTAGAGGGCATCGTAAGGTGTCGCGAGCAAGGAGGAGATGGTGTCAACATCATGGTTACTGAAGCACTAGCTCTGGAAGGTGGACTCAAGGAAGGTCTCTAGCAATGTGAGGTATGGGAGTGTGCATGCTGTGTGGTGGTGGTGGTAGTGGTGCTATGAAGGCAGAAAAATGTCAATTAGGGAATGAACAATGAGTGATTAGCTTTATCATTACAAACCTAGATTAAGCACTTTGCCCAAGTTATTTCTCCTTTGTTTGAGCCCACAAAAAAGGAGGTCAGATTCCATTGGGATGAATATCACACCACAACCTTTAGTGCTAAAAAGAATGAGCAATAGCAACACTCATCCTTTGGCAATGAAAGTGGGATGTAACTTTCCACAGCTTGATTATGCAATTGGCATAATCATCTTGGTTATGCAAGTGGCATCATCTTGGCTCAGCCAAATGGGTGTCTTGATTACCATAATATTTTGCGAGTCAAATGATGACTCTACAAGTGCATAATTATAGCACCATGGAGTGAGAAGCACTATGATTGATGACGATAATCTAAGGACATCTTCTGCATTGGATGATTCTTTTATAAGATCTCAACTTTGAACCATACACAGTCCTAGAAAGACCCATGTTGTGGGGTAGATTCCCTGTTTGGGCTATTTCCGTCGATGGAATTTTTTTTGTTCATCGAATTCGGGATTCCAGAATCGAAGTACCTAAAGAGAATTAAGGAGTCTCCACCAAGCTACCCGCAATCCATCTATTCATAGTAGATGTTCTCAAGTCCCATTCTAGAGTTTGGGTATGATGAGCTACTACAATACTTATCCATAGGTCCATTTCCTAAAGCCATGCCCCAACAACCACAACATGAATTAGCATTGAAATCCTTTAGTCTAATTGGAGGATAGGTCTATAAAGAAGGCATAGATGGAGTACTCCATAGATCGGTGGTGCCCCATTAGCGAGTGGTTGTATTGGAAGAGGCGCATTGAAGTTTTTTTGGTAGTCACTTTGGCACCAAGCGAATGGCAAAGAGATCCTACAAGCCAGGCTAGGGTCGAGTACATTGTTTTGAGATGCTTGATAATTTAGCACCAAATGTACTATTGCCAAAAGGCAAGAAGGCCTTTGCCTCAAATGATATGTTGCTACGACCAAAGCTGCCTAGGGAGGCATTCTAGAGATTGAGCCTCGACTTTGTGTGACCCTTCAAGTAATTGGCACAATTTAATCAAATCAAATGCATCATTGTGGCTCATAACGAGACCGTACGGTGGGCGTACCATGGATGGTTCACATGAATTATCTCATGTGTGAGCCCTCTCGTCTCCCGTCTCGGTGCCTCTTGCCTTATGTGAATTTCCTCCAAGTGATTACCAAGGTAACCTTGCCAAATGCATTAAGGCATGGGGAAATGCCACGTGGCACTCCCCCCCTTCATTTGCCCCATGCCCCCTCTAGTGGGGCCTTTTTAAGGCCAAACCAATGGCCAACTTTTGGATCCTAAGGTTCTTTGCCCGTTTGTTGGTCCAAACCACAAAATTCACCCCCAAGGCACAATGGCTAGGGGTTCTAGCACATCAAGCAATTGGCTCTAGCAACGTCAAGAGATTTGGTCGTTCTGCCAACCGGTGCATGGTGACCATTTGTTACTTGGATGGAACATAGTCACGTGTGATAGGGTGGCACCGACTTGTTTGTGGTCTCTACAAAATGCTAATATGTGAAGGACTCAGTCCTTTTGTCCGTCCTCTTTGGGGCTTGCCCATGAGAGTCAACTTGTGACATCTTCTGTTCCAGGCTTGCTCAACTGGTAGTATGCGGGATATGAGCACCTACTCCTGTGGCAGTTTCTAGGGTCATTAGTCGAGTTTGGTTGTTATATTGTAATCTGTAAAAATGCTGGTAAGCATGAGCAGAAAGTCCATCTGTTATGTCAAGCTCAAGTCACATAAAATAATGATATGTTGATATCATTTTGGTGTCACCTCAACTTATGATATTGTCTTTGAGGGAGCCGAGTAATTATGTAGTGCTTTTTCAGATTGAAATAACGTGATTCCAATGTCAGTTAAGGGCTCAAAGCCGACAATTGGTATAGAGTAAGTTGATTGGGAGTCCTGTGCTTTCTTGAGGAAGATTAGATCAGTCACAGTTCAGTGTGAAAGCTCGTTGTCAACATTTCATGCAGATTAGATCGTGATTAGAAATATGCAGTCAAGTCTTTTGAGGCTGTCTTTTCTCTCTTGTGGCAGTGTTTTTTATGCATGCAGCTGTGTTCTCTCCTGGTGTCTCACATTATTTGTGGGAAACAAGGATGTTTGCAGCTGCAGGTGCTCGGTTCGGTTCTTTGTTCCAGTTTGGAGGGGTGACAGTTTTTTTCATAGCACAGTTGTTTGTGAATCTCCACATTTGTGGTGACTTTGTTTTGGCATCTTTTTATTGACTCCACTTTGATTGAGGTCATAAGATAGAGCATGCAAACTTGTCGTCTGTGTACCAGCAATCTGTGATATGAGAATGAGCAGTCTTGCAATGAGGATTACTGGTCAGAGGATTGGCAGAATGAGTCATGGACGATCTCTTGCTCCCTGGACGTGCAAGAAATCTAGAAGCAACAATCTGAAGGAAAGAAGGCATGCACTGGATGTTCTTGCCGAGGCATGTGCACTATCTTTAGAAGATACTTGTGTTGAAGATTTGGAATTTTGAGCTTGTACTGTTGGAGATGGTCTTGCTGATTATGCCTTGTGTGGGTAATATTTTTTGTTGCTACCATGCCCCGTGTGAGTGGTGAACTGTTGTTTTGTCTCATTTAGTATGTTTTTGTTGGCTCAGTGCAGTTCTGAGCAGGCAGATTGTTTTCCGTCTGTTTGTTTTCATGCTTCTTCTCCCCATTTCGGTTCAAGGGGGGATTCTTGGAATTGACCCTCATGGGGGTTTGCATCCTTTTGCTAGAGTGTTACCTCATTGGCTAGTCGAGGTGGAGCTCATAGTTGATTGCCCCATGCAATGAAGAGGCGTGTGATTGGCTCCAGCAATGTTGAGAGATTTTGTTGGTCAGCCAACCCATGCATGGTGACCATTTGTCACTTGGATGGAGCATAGTCACACGTGATACGATGGCACTGACTTGTTTGTGGTCTCTACAAAATGCTAAGATGTGAGGAACTCGGTCCTTTTGTCCATCCTCTCTGGATTTTTTCGTGAGAGTATCAACCCATGACGTCTTCTGTTCCAAGCTTTCTTGACTGGTGCTAGTATGCGGAATATGAGCAGCTGCTCCTGTGTCAGTTTCTAGGGTCGTTAGTCAAGTCTGGTCGTCATATTGTAATCATCAAAAAGGTTGGAAGCATGAGCAAAAAGTCATCTATTATGTTTGTTATAAAATGACGGTATGTTGATATCATTTTGGCGTCACCTCAACTTATGATATTGTCTTTTAGAGAGCTGAGTAATTCTGTAGTGCTTTTGTGGGTTGAAATAACGTGTGATTCCAATGTCAGTGAAGGGCTCAAAGCCAGTGGACTGGGTGATGCCCTTCTTCTCAAACTTCCCAAAATGGCTTAGAGGATATGAAAGGGGCCAAATCTTGGCACCCATCTTTCAAATTGCATCCTCCAAACAATGGTGCCTCTAATTCCGATATCCTTTGGAAGCTTTTTTGGATGCTCTTATTTCAAACTTGGTGTTTCCACTGAATATACAAATGAGATTGGGAGATTCTCTCCCTATCGTCTCATGTATTTTTGTAATTTGATTCTTCTTTTGGGTCCCCTTGTTGCCTCTACAAATATTGGTGGACTGGCTCTAAACATGTCCATTGTGGCTTGTGTTGGATTCTATCTTTGCTCTTGTGATAGTTGTGAGGATCTGCTTCTTGATTCTTCCCAAAACTTGCTAAAAATTCACTAGATATTGGAATCGTTGCCGTAGTCTCTTAGTTTCCTTCTCTCTCTTTATTCGGCATTGTCTCTGGGGTAAACTGCTCAGCCTGGTCATTTTCTTAAGTCCAAGTCTCTTCTTTGGCCACCGTCCAAAGTCTTCTTGCTTGAGATAAAATCTAGGTTATCCACTCTTGTCTTTTTTATAGGTATCTTTGCCAGCATTACATCTTTGCATCCATTGTTTGCAGCATTCATTGCAAGTTGGTTTGCACTACTCCCACCACTAGATTTTCTAGGGCAACCATTTCCTTCCCTAGCAGGGTTACCAAAATGTTAATGCCAAATCATGGTTGTACTTACTGGCATTGTATCCACACTCTACACACATGCATTGATCTATTGACAAGAAGAATCAAACTCCTAGGACTTTAAATACACGACGCTTTGACATTCCGAGTGGGTATTACCCGCTTGCATTTACAATCATTCGCACCTACCCATCTTGAGGATAGGTTCCATTACAATGAATCTTATCAACCCTGACACTTCTAACTATGGATCTTATGCGTGCTAGCCTCCTTTGACATCCGCCAAATCTTATGACACTTGCCACCATCATTGTCTTGCTCTTGTCTTCCAATGCAATGGCTATCTCGGGTTCAACATCATGTAGACCATGTTGATTGGGGGAAAGGAGTTGGTTCCCAGTTCTCCCTTATCTACACCCGTTTTAGTCTTTCACTTTTCCATTTGTTGTTTTCTCCCTAATCCTTGGGCATTTGTTTTTTGCATTTTTTGAATCTGTGATAGGTTGATTTTGAGGTTCAAGAATCTTGCTTTTTGATCCTCATTGTGACGACGGGCGAGGGTTTACAAAAAAACAAGCTGCAAAAAACAAGTGACTCAAAAAACACGAGCAAAGAGTTATTTTTTCCGTCCATAGGTCTTAGTGTTAAATGCATGATTCACTAGTGCCTAGATGGGGTATGACCAGGATCTCATCGGACCAACACGGGCTTGTTACTCCATATGGACACGTGTTCCTCGATCTGGGTAGGATGCATGATCTCATCATCTACAACAGGCTTGACCTATGGCCCTCCTCAGGTGGTTTTACTTGCTTCCCACACGGGGGGGACACTAGTGTAGTAGATTACATCATGGGATCCCCTACCTTCACTTCATGTATCGTCGACTTCACTGTAGTACCACTCCCTCCAGGAGCTAATCACACATATCTATTCTTCACTATCGCCACCCCACGCTTAGCCACACCACACACACCACATAGGAAGCACGACACCTACCACGACATACACTTTGATCACAGCTTCTCACCTGCCTACTCTCGACGCCTAAACAGACTCCTAACCTACATCGATCACATACCACTCATAGAGGACCGTGCTGCCCTGATTAGTCGCACACTCTAGGAGGCCGCTCTCCAAATCTTTTCCCACACCACACGGTCCACTAGACCACCACCTCTTGGTTCTGTATCTTGCAACAACTGGTATGATGCGGAGTGCAAGGCTTATCGTCGACAACTCCGACTTGAAACCAGATGTCACCTTCCGAACACACCAAACACGGTACGCAAGTACCGACGTCTCATACGTTGGAAGAAGCAGGCATTTCTTCGTCGAAATGAGGAGCTGCTAAACATCTTGTACGGCAACAACTCTAAGGATTTTTGGCGGAGATTCCTTGAGCGTAGGTCTCCATCTTCCCTTAGTGATACGAGAGTCTGGCACACGTATGCACACCACCTTTATGATGTCCCACACTAGCCCACTCCAAATCTCATACACACTCCTCGCCCCACCACTTGCACGTTGTTCACCAGAGGGGGAGTCAAGGACACGGCATTGAAACTGCACAATGGCCGAGCTAAGGATCACGAGGGACTATGCACTGAGTTTATCGCAAATAAGATCGACACGTTAGCCCCGATCTTAGCAAAGCTATTCAATGACGTTGTTTGCCTTGGCTTCCCCCGCACTTGGACACTCAACACCATCACCCCCATCCACAAGGCAGGGGATCCCATGGACCCGAGTAACTACAGGACTATCATGATTGGACATGTGATGTGCAAGATCTATGCAGCTGTATTGGATGCGTCGGTCAGCCTGCTCGCAGAGATGAGAGGGCTCAGAGCAAAGGGCCAGGCTGGTTTCAGGCGAGACCATGGGACTATGGATCACTCACACTCAGGAGTGTCATTGAGGAGGCCAGATCACGGAAGGAGAGGGTATTCACACGCCTACAGACACCGGGATTTGATCAAGAGATCATATAGGCAGTCATGGCACTTTATGAGAGTCTCAGGTCAAGTTCAGACAGGTGCAGGGTGGACAGATGAGATCTTGAGTACCATAGGGGTCAAATAGGGTTGTCCCTTTTCACCACCGCTGTTTGGCCTCTACATCGATGAGCTTGAGACTTTCATGGGGGCTTCCGGAGGGGCCGGTTGCTCACTTGTTGGGATCATCATCAGGATTCTTCTTTATGTAGATGACATTGCACTCTTTTAGATCATATGGGGACTGCACATCAGGGAGACAGAGGTTACCATGGTTGGCTCTAGATTCCTCCATGAGGCTGGCAGTAGAGGGAGATGAGCGATGTTGGTATGCACGGAATCACAGATGGTTTGTGAGACTAGGGTTCCACATCGGTAGGATACCTCCCTTTTAGTACAGTTTAGATGCCCCTCTAGTACTCCCACCCACCATTCCGATCGGGCCACACACCAACCAGGTCATTTGAGAGGATCTTCTCCAACTACACACCTTTAGGACCTGGTTGGGGCTGAGGGAGCTTCTAGGAAGCTAAGTTTCTACAGAGATTACTGTCTTTGTATATCGAAGGAGGGATTCATCACACCACCGGGGTACATTGAGCTTCATATGCCTCACTCACTACAGATCTCCATCGGACAGTTTCAGGTATCATCACACCGTCTCCGCATAGAGAGCGGCAGAGGAGAGGGGATCCCCAAGGAGAGACGCATATGCATATTGTGCGACTGTCAGGAGGTTGAGTCGGAGGAGCATTTTATTTTCAGGGGCCCAGTGTACTACGAGATCTGAGGTCGCTACCACTGTTGTCTCTTCCGAGACGGCTCCGAGCTCCTTTCCAGATTCCTCACCTAACCAGATCAGAGATGCCTTGTGACCTTCATTCACGAGGGGATCCAACATAGAGAGTACTTACTCAGGCGATGGGACTTGGCCACATCATCAGACACCTCTCAGAGCAGGATCACAGAGTTCTTCCCATCGAGTGACATTGATCGTTTAGTCTCTAGCCGCAGGTGTGATAGAGACCCTGAGCCGACGATCGCAACACGACACACGAGACATCGAGGGGACACACAGATCACTCTGGGGGACCTCCCGTCATTGTTTAGACCTGAGATACGTCCCACGGGAGTCACGATGGTTCTGGTCTTGCGTCGAGCCTCGTCCAGGAGACCGAGATGCACGGCACCCCTTGACAGACGCCAGTGTCCCATCATCGGCTACGCACCAGCTAGGGCAACATGATATACGAAGGATTCCGCTCCGCTCCAGTCTTTTTTCTTTTCATTGTCACACTCAGATGTATTTGATTATGTATGATCAGACTTAGGATTCAGCATGGGTGATGATGCTCGTTTAGTAGCTCCACCCTTACTGTGATTTGTATCAGGTTTTCTTTCAATCTCATAGACCCATTGGTCTTCCGAAGACTCTAATAAAACTTCTTTCTTTCTTTCTTTTTTCTATAGGCCTATTTAAATGAATCTTTGTAAAATAAAGACAAATGATTGGGAATTAGATATTAACATATCCACCCAAAATAACTAACTAAGATAGCAACTTCCATGCAAACAGGAAGACATTCTATCCGCTTTTCCACTTAATGATTGTTGTGTAGATCTTCCATGCTTTGGAGTATTTGTGGTAGCTTAAATAAGCTATTTCTTGGAATTAAATTACAGATAATCATCCCTCCCTCTAGTCAACACTTTCCCAACTACAAAGTCTATCCACCATGGGCAATTGGCAAGCTTCCATTGTGTGAGTGAATGCATGTTGGGTGGATACATACAAAATGCAAGATTTACAATTGTTGTCCACCCCTTGTATTATCTGGGCATCTCAAATAACCTTTTCTCTTCCACCAAATGAAATAGATAATTTGAGAACAATAATACAAACAACATTACAATTAGTTGTCACATTGATAGTATAACAAGTGCAAACTCCTAAGACGTACAATTCTTGAAATAATGATTAACACTCTAACATAGAAACATCAAGAACAAATATTGAGTGATATCTAAAAACCAACCTATGTGTTGTGATGTCAAGTTTAGGACTCAATATGAGTAGTCATCGATGTAGAAAGCTTGTAATGCAAGTTATCCAACATAGAACGATGGTGCACTTGTGTGACATATTTCTTCTCTTTAAAGTTGACACAAGGTATATGCCAAAATTATATGTTACATTGTAACAAGAAAAACATCCATCATTAGTGAATCATTGAGTGCCGAAAGAATGTACCAGTGGGCAACTTATTCTCAAGCAGTCACCACCATGGGAGAGTTTCTAGCATCCTAGCTTGCAAACCCGAGAACATGTGCTTTCTCTCGTTATATTGATTTCCTCAAGTATTGTTGCAATTTGCAACCCTCGGTTATAAATATGGCATGAAGCATGCTTGACAGTGGACAAAAGTCCTTTCAAAGAATACCTCTCTTTCAAGCCATATGTGTCGCAAACACAAAGATGCTTCTATGTTAGCAAAGGTGCTTTTTTACTTTCAAGAACCAAGCTCTAAAAAATGAATTCATGACCATAGAGCAAATCAAACTTGCCCTCTATATTCCAAATCTCATTAGGCATATGATACATATTGTTATGACTCTATTAATGAAAAAACACTAATTTCTTCTCCATCCTCAATTCTTCTAGGGCTACGAGCTTAAGTTTTTCTAGAATTGCGACTGTATCTAAACCATCTTAGTGAAGGGCAAACAATCTAGACTTCCACACATTGCCAAGTTTATAATCAAGACAATTCAAAACTAGCAGATCATTCATGCCAAGAGCTCTTGAAATACATAGCTAAATGTAGAAATGAATCTCCAAAAAGTGCACAAGTTACCTTGCCCATCCTATGTGAAATCCTTTTAAGGATCAAGGACCTTGCTTTATTTCAACTTCTTTCCTTAGTTCTAACGGCATCTTACTCTCCACTTTTCCATTGCTTTCTTCCATTTTGAGTTGTATTCAACCTTCAAAGAACACAATTTTGGGTTGCATTTGACATTTAGAAAACATTGCAAGCCTCAATCCTTGTTGATTTCTATGTGATGAATTCGTTAGACAAGTAATATTTTACGTGGAACATAAGATGGACTAACTAGCTCTGAGACAAGGGGTACCATGCATTTTTTCCCTTCTTTTCTTTTTTCTCGACTTCTCTACTTTACTAGATGATTCGCGATGCAAGGATCTCAAAACATTGTAGCATCACACTTGCAAATGTTGTTTGCATCGATAAGAGTGTCCCTCAAGCATGAATTGATGATAGCATCTTCCATTAAGTTTGCAAGAACATTAGTACAACAATGCGACACAAAATCTATCAAATAATTTAGTAATATCTATAGAACTTAATGTGGAGATAGGAAGTAATATTGCACTATACGAGTTCTTTGAAGTCTTGCCAAGAGTCTCACTTGTGTTTCTTAGACTAAACAAGGTGCACATGACTCTTATGTGCCTCACTTTTGTCTCCCCTATATGCCTCATCAATTAATGACATCCATGCCATTGTTCTACGATTCCGTTCCCATACATAGAACATTTCTTTGACATACATGTAAAATCCCTCTTGGATAATGTTACTTTCTCAACTCAACATCCACCTCCTTCCATGAAAGGAGACCATGAATCTCTAATTGCATCAGTGACAATTATTTTCTCTCCATGACACTTGCAAAGGGAAATAGTAAATGCTCTTTTCTTTATTAGAAAATAACTTTTCAATGAAGCAACATCGCTTCCAAACCCTCTAATTTGCATAGGGAATTAGCCTACAAAGTGAGATATGAGGACAGTCATCTAAGTCTACACCTAGAAATGAAATCACCTCCGTTGACAGTTTGGATGCCAATCTCTACCAAACACTTCTTTTTGTCCTTTATTAATCTAAATAATCTGAATAGTGCTTTCATTAGTTGGCTCCAAAATACCAATTACTAGAATGGGCCTCAAAGCATCTATCCAATATATCCTTTTGTTTGCCCCTCTAAATTTTGGGAGGAGAAACTATAGGAGCTCTTTCTCATAACTTCATAGACCTCTTTTTGCAACCTTTTTGTGTCTTGCAAAACAAATAGTAGAAGTTCACAATTGGAGATGAGAGATTTTCAACAAGGGAAACATTAAGGAAAATCTAGCAGAGCCACCTACATAAGGCATGAGGGAAAGAACATCATAACATAGTCCTATGTGCATAGATTCATTGCTTTTATGTACTTTCACTACTTAAATGTGAGACTTTACTAAAAATGATGTAATTGATGGAGTGTTTGAAAGATCTTTAACATACCTATCTTGGAACTCTTTGAAAGGAAAACATTCAAGAGTTTGCACAATAACTAGGTGCGCGTAAACATGCACCTCTTTTTGTATGAAAGAAGCCCTTTTTAGGATGAAGACAATCATATCAAGCAAGGTTTCTTCCACCACCCTATTTATCATGCACAAGTGGTACACCTCGACCTCACATGCATTCCAAAATATGCATGCAAAAGGCAAGAAATACATTGTGCGTTAACCTGCACATCTTTTTTGCCTTTGCATGCATATTTTAGACCGCTTGTGAGCGTGCATATAATTTGGAATGTCGTAACACTAGGAGATGAAGCGGAGATGAACATTGCTTGTGATCACGATTGCGCCCATACGCAGTATGTCCTCCACCACCTAGCCAAATTCAAATGCTAACATAACTTAGATTTTGAGCTCATAGGTATACCAAAAATGCACTCAAAAGTAAAAAATATGATAAGTATTAATGTGCATTGCTTTCTTTCCTTTTGCATGAATGTTTTATACTTCTTGTGAGCATGCATATAATGAGGTATGCCTAACACTATGAGATGAAGTAGAGATGAACATTGCTTGTGACCACAACCTTACTCATACGTAGGTGTTTCCTCTAACACCAAGAGGAATTCAAAAGCTACCATCACCTAAATTTTGAGCTCACATGTATAACAAAAATGCATGCAAAAGGCATGAAATACATTGTGCATTAACAAACACAGCTTTCTCACCTTTCACATGGATTTTTTGGTCTAGATGTGAGCATCGAGAGCTTGAAGCTTGTGACATTCCCTGCACATAAAACCCAAAATTTGGATGAGCCAAGAATGTAAGTTGTGTGAGCTTTGGAAATTCTTCTAACATACAAATACATTGCATGTAAAAATGTCGTGTATTAGTAGAAGACCTTTTGTGGAGGGGGATTTGTGTGACCTTCATTGATGGAGGCTTCTTGTGGGATGACACTTTGCATGCCATGTGATTGAGGCTACCTATTAGATGACACTTTGCAAGGTCTTCTAACACATCTAACACACAAATTGTGGTAGGATGCCATGTGATTGAGGCATCATGTGATGACGTTTACACACAAATATGTGCCGAATGGCACACCAATTGACCCCTTCCAACTAATCATACTATCGTGGGAGGATGCCATGCGATTGAGGCTACCTATTACATGACACTTTGCAAGGTCTTCTAACACAAATTGTGGTAGGATGCCATGCAATTGAGGCATCATCTGATGATGTTTACAAGGTCCTCTAGCTCACAAATATGTTGCACCTTAGCACGTGGTGTATTGTGTATTAAGAGACCTTCCTTGGAGGGGCTACCTATAAGCTTTGCAAGCTAGTGGGTGACTGGCCAATCAAAAATGAAGGCATTGACAAACTATCATATCTCTAACTGGTGATTGTTTGAAAGGTGTAAATTGAAGAACTCATGTCTTAACAAGCTTACCTTGTTGGCTAGAATGCTCAAAGTATGCAAAGTGGAGATCAATATGTGCGCATGTTACCCTTAAAACTTGCACTTCTAAGGAGTTCACACTGCACCTCTACTGGATGAGGTAAGAGATGTAGAGAGATTATGAAAGGTGGATAGTAGGAGTGAAAGAGGGAACTACCAATGAGTTGGTAACGCTAGTAAGGCTAAAGAAGACGAAGGGAGTGTGAGAGAGGAAAGGTTGGAGAAGAAAAAGGAAGTGTGATAGAGGTAAGGGGATGGAACAATCACCCAGTCACAAAGACATTTATTTTTCGGCAATGGCCAATTGGCAAGTTGGCCTTTGGGCTAACTATCTGGTTATTTTGAGCTTGAGACTTAATTTTGTCACTTCTCTATCATGATTCATGACTCATGATTCAATTATATAGTTATCAGTATGTGACGTGTATATTAAGTTGTAATGACTAATAAGCTATAACTAGCTACTATGTAGTTTTTGGCATGTATAGTGTAATTTATGAATTATGTATTGGTTGCTACTTGTATATGGGATTTATCCATTTGCTTGTTTGTTTGTTTGTTTTTGTGTGTGTGCACGCTCATTTTAATTTGTTATTATCATTTCCTTCTATTTTCTTTTTTAAAAACATGTCTCAAGTGCCATGTTCTAGACACTTGAGATACCAAAATGGGTATAGCATGTTGTGTCGCAAGTACCATTTTTTAGACGCTTAAGACACCAATGTCTAAATCACGTCTAGCATGTCTTTCTTGTCTTAACAACTATGCCATTGCCAAAGATGATAAAATAAATACAACATGTTTAGAATCTACATCATGTTATTTCTAGAAATGCTCCATGTACTTATCAATGATTAATGAATGACTCTTTTGGCAACTTTCTTGTCTCATCCTATGGACAATTTAACCTTACTACGACTATGTTAACTCATATAAAAAGCTTTAAGGAATTCAAAAACCACCGATTGCTTTAAAACACCAAGAAGTGCATGTTCGAAGTACCATGTGTAGTGCTTTCGGGACATGTCACTGGAATGCCCACAACTTTTAGCCAGATGATGCTATGGATCTTCAAGCTGCTTCTAGTTAAACATTTTTTGTAGTTTTGGACAACATTCTTGATTTTTTCCAAAGATCCCACACAGCATGCACAACATATCAAATGGCTTAGAGCTCCTCGAGAACTACCAGCTGTACATCAACGCCAAGAGGAGCAGCTTCTTTTTGGAGAAAGTACACTATTTACATGACCCCCGACCCTACAGAGATGAGTTTTCTCCATGGTGCTTATGGCTTTGGGAGGGCTGCCCACTTCAAGAGATTCAATGGGACCCTAGGGTGTGGTTTTAAAATGAGGGTGGGGGGATAAAAAAGGATTGCAGAAATGGCGTTCTTTTCAAACACCACTCGGATCGGCGAACAACTACAATTGGAGGCATCAACCTATAGCCCTTATAGAGAGCACCATTGGATGGAACAGTAGATCCCCACTAAGGTCATTACCAGGATCTGGACCAACCTTTGCCTGAGGTATATTGATGCCAGAGGATCAATTTGGGTTCTCTTAGGATCCTAACCAAGGTGGGGAGGATCCATTGGTTTTTACTCTAAAGGATGGCTGACATAGGAAAGGCACACTTTCTCCATCGAGATGTCTTTGCCGGTCTATCTCATTGACGGCGAGCAGGTTTAGTATGCATATCCCGAAAAGATTGCCTGTAAGATGCATGATTTCAACACTAACCTCTATTTTGCAATTATCCAACAGCAAACATGAAGTGGCTCTAGGACAAGTTTGAAACTTGAGACGACCTTGCCCAGCAGGAGTCACCAAATGTTTGCACAGGGTTTTGGGCAGTCAAAACATCAATTCTGAAGCATTTCATGCATTGAAATGCTAAAAATGCATGACTAACACATGGCCTAGGCCGCAACCTGCAGCAAAACGGATGACAGCCAGTGCAATCAGCAGGCCCCCTTAGTTCGAGACTGACAATATAGAGCACACTAGCAAGCACACTCGCAAGGAACCATCAATTCCAACATGCAGCATAACTCTCAAGTCAGCAGAATTGAATATTGGGATTGTATGAGTATCCTCACATATTAGACTGCCACCCCAAACACTGATCTCTTTCCAAACAACAGGGTCAAACTCATAAGCTATAAGGATGCACTCGTATGGGAGAGCTCGTACAAACCTTGAAAGTCTATCGGATTCAGCACTCACAAATTCTGCAACCCCCTTGCCCATTTTGCTCACTCTCATCTGTATCCTCACCGGCCACCTTCAACTGAGTTCCTCTTTGAGCCAGTTTGCCTGCTCGCTCTCATCTGTATCCCCACCAGCTACCTTCACCTGAGTTCTCCTTTCAGCACTTTGCTTTGAAGTTTTGTCACCAACACCATCCGAACCCTCCCAGCAGGTGGTTGTGAAACTAGTGATGCCCTTCGAAACATTTCAGCAAAAGATGGAGATCTAAAACCCCAAAGTCAGACCCTGCAACCAACAAATATCCGGGTAAAGTGAATGCAGTGTAAACACGTGTTGTCTGTTTTACTGAATCTCAAGCTGCCCAATATCCCAACCTATTATCTTGCAGAGTTCAATCTCTGCAGGTCTTTTGCTGCCACCAGGAACTCTCATCGTACTGGTGGCATCCCTTATGCATGTTCTTGATTTCAAAGGTATGCAATCCATAGATTGCATACCTTTGAAATCACATGAGAGAACAGTCAAACGGCACCTTGGCAACCATGGCATGCGTTTTGTCCTCTTCCTGCAATTCCTTCTTGCATGTGGGTTCCTGCCGTTTGAAGCTTGACAAGCGAATAATTTGAAATGGTAACATTGTGTGTCACCCTGTTCAAGCCCCTGCTACCACCAGCTCCACCCCGTGCTTCTGCCTCTCCCCCCCCAGGACCTTAGCTCATCCGTCCTCTTTCATCTCACATCAGCTGCGCCTCAACCCCCCCCCCCCTTCCCCCCCTTCTGCCCCTGCTGTTGTTTCCTCCGCCTTCAGCTACTGCTCATCTCCACCCCTTCACTATTTCTGCCTGTCCCTCTGCTCCTCCCTTCCCCTGTCGTCTTCCTCCGGTGCCCCAGCCTCGAGTGGCTGTGTGCCACATTGCGCCTTTCCCCCCTGCCTTTTGAGTGCCGTGCTGTTCTTCGAGAGCCACCAGTTAGCTACGCACAGTTGCAGCCCCTCTGACCTGGTTCTGTTCAGCCTGGTCGTGGGGGTTCTTTTTCCCCAGTCTGCTTTCAGCTCTGGAGGAGCTCCTTGTGGACATAGTTCTTTAGATGGGGGTTTTTCTTGAGGCCCTGTTGGTTTTACAACAGGTAGGCTGGCCCTCAGTGGTGGACTGTTGCAGGTTTTTTCTTGTTTTAGCCCTCTGGTTGGGACTGTTTCTTGGGTCTGCTCGTGCTTTGCAGAACCCTTTTCCCCCTTTTTTCCCTCCCCATTTTCCCTTTTCCATTCCTTTCTCCTTTTTCCACCCCTTGCCACCTCTGCCTTCCTTCTGCTAGCAGGAGGCGATCTTTTGTTTGCATTCTGGGGACCACAATCTTGGTGGTGATCGTTCTTTGGTTTGGCTAGAGGGGATCTCATGGCAGCTCCCTCATTTCCCCCAGTCGTTCAGATTACTTTTTCCATTACTGCCACATCAGCACATTGTCAAGTCAGCACCTGCCACATCATGAAGGCCACATCACCCTATCCATCTTGGCCTCCATCACGGGGTGTTTTGGCACCATGTTAGAATCCCCAATGACCGCAACAGCCTCTATTGTGATGGGGTATCTCACCTTATATGATCGTTGAGTGCCCAAAGACTTTGCTGGATGAGATCTTCCTCGAGACTCTAGACAAGGAAGAGCTTTGGCAAAGGGTGGAGGTTTTGGCCTCCCTCATCAGTGCCTTCGCTGCAGACAAATGGGCCACCTAGCGGGGGATGTCCAAGAAGGGCACCCCCTCTCTTGCAACCTTACCAGGGACAGCAGCACAAGAACCCCGGCGATAGAGCTTAGCATCGGCTAGGCAATATCATTAGTCGCACATTCATTGGGTGAAGCTTTTCAAGGGGGCTTGGACTAGGGTGGACTGGAAGGAGCTAGGCAAGAGAGCCGCGAAGAATCGCAGACGCCGAGCCCACCGACACTAGTAGGCGAGTACAACCCCTTCATCAGCCCCCCCTTCTCTTAGGGAAGAAGTTGCAAGAGCCCCCTCAAGATGTCCCCAAACACTTAAGAGAGAGATCTTCTTCGACCTCCCAATAGACCCGCTTGACATGGTGCCCCAGAGTACTCAGGAGGCTACACAAAAGCAAGACATGAGAGAGAGCGTCTTTCCTACCCCCTATCCCCCCCTCCCCCTCCCCAAGCCGCCCCCCTCCTCTGCGCCTGTTCACATCTCCCCTTCCTTGCATCCACACCCCCCCGGCTATCACCGTTGCGCAGTCGATAACGACCCTCACCACCCCACCCTCCGCCAGTTCCGTCTCCACCCCCTCCTCCTGCCTCCACTACAGTAGACCCTCTTGTTCCCTCCTCCGATTCAGCCTCCTCAGTGACCCATCCCCCCTTGACGCATAGGCCATCCGGCATGGTAGCAACTTAGCTTCTTCCTCTCAGTGCCAGCGCGGCCCTTCCCTGGCTCAAGAAGCAGCCCCACGAAACCGAAAGAGGTAGACTCCCCTTCCTCACACATATTAGGTTTGAATCCGCGTCCAGGATAGCCCCTCTCGAGGGAGTCCTGAAGGCTTGGACCCTAGAAGTGCCTTGATGTTCTAGATGCTTACCCCTTCGCCATGGAGGTGACAATTTCGATCCTACAGCCCTGAAAGTGGTTTTCCATTGAAGCAGTTGTAGCCCCTCCCGTCAATTATGGGGTTTCAACTTAGCTCCCACAGGAGAAGAGAATTGGACCCCCCCCCCTTCTTGCGATGTGGGAGCACATGTTCCGCATAATGGAGGTATGGCTAGGACACCAGAGGAGGGAGTTGTGGATCTCTCCATGGCGATACGGCCACCTTCCAACTGGCATTCTTGCGAGAGAGACGAGACTTGGGTTTTGAACTTGCAATTGTCAGCTAAAGCAGGTAACACATAGGACGTTGAGCATGGAGCGAAGGTCTCCTTCCTCATGCAGTGGGCCCTGAAGGTAGGCATTGAAACACTCACACCTTTGGTGTGCCATCACATGAATATAGGCTGCTACTTTGCTAAACCCTTGATGATGTCACAAAAGCCCACGATAATCACACAAGCTTCCACTCATAGGAGGACCTTAATTGCCACCCCCCTCCTCATAAAGTGGAACATGGTTAGTTGGATTATGCATAGTCTCCATGGTTAGGCGTGTCATTTGTGGAAGCAACTTATTCCTTGCCACGAGCTGCAGCTAGCTTTGGTGGGTAGTTCAGTCGCCTATCTCATGATTTAGGAGCACATATTCTCAGCCTTGGACATTAGATGACAGTGCCACCTCCTTCCAAAGCATGGCCCAAAAATTTTGTCTCCATTAGGTGGTGGGAGAAGGGGATTTCACATCTTGCTCCCCTAATCCTTAGTTACCAATGTTTTTGACTAGGGAGATCATTGGAGGACGAGCGGTGCAGATTGGCGTGACAACGGGGGAGTTCGACATACCAACTTGTCGATAGCAAAGGCTAGCTTTTGGAGACTGCTCACAAAGTGCCCCCCCCCCCCCCGATGTAGACTCATGGATTGTTGGAGGAGACTTTAACAATCTAGAGTTTGAGAAGAACAAGCCCTGGTGGCCAACCACGTCCTCTTGGCCTAAGACTAGCCTACAAGGCCATACCAAGGCTAAGTGCTGACAGTACCATCGTGGAGGAGCTGAAGACTTGTGAAGTCCAGCCCATCAAGATTCAAGGATGGTGGAGTCAATCCCTAGCATCCGTGTGCCTACCCCTCTTAGATGGAAGAGGGCTCTCAACCACCTCTTTGTCGGCATGGGGAGACGACTCCATGTGTTGAAAGAACTGGCTAGGCCATTGTTCCACTGTGCCCAACCTATATGCATCCTTCGTCTTGGCATGAAACCCCAAACCTTTGGATGACAAAGAAGGGTCTGGTGCTCAACCTCCTCTAGGCATCGAGGGCTGGCGTGAATGAGTCCTCTAGATAGCCATTGCCACACCCTATGAAGGCTCCTCATCAATGGTGAGCCTTTCCCTGTGCAAGGGGCCTTTGAGAAATTCCCCCGTTGAGTCTGTTGCTGCCACACAGGTCACCTGTGCAGGGGGTGTTCCTAAGAAGCCCTTATTAAGTAAGAGCTTCCAGATCTCTAAGCTTGGATTGAGTCCTCACACTATTAACTTACCCTAAAGGGCTCTGCTTTGCATCTCAGGATCTATGATGCTCAGTACTCACTCTGTCTAAGGTAGGATCGCCGTATGCTAGGCAACTTTGGCTCCAATGCGGTCGGATCTTGCCCACAAGAAATTGTGCACCAAGCGCCTGAGCTATCCCATGCATCACTTGTGAAAACACCAACACAAGTCTATGTACTAGGCCTAGGACTCAGTGAACCCTTAGGTTGACTTCATTGATCAACCATACGGTTGACTTCCGGGCCATATAGGCCACCCCTTTGTACTTTCTCATTATCCATTTGCAAGTATTCATGTTTGCTTCAGCTTGTTGTTTGCTCCCTTGCATTCCACTCCGTCTCCATTGCTTCCAGCACCCAACGGTGATATCAGAGCTAGTAATCTAATTTTGGCACATGCATTGCACATGCTTCCCTCAATCTAGATTTGGAAGTGTGTGCCATGTACTACTCCATCGTCCAGCTTCAAGTTCGTCCAAACATTGGTACATCTGCACTGCACATCGTCAAGCGTGAATATGTGGTGTATTTGCATTCTGTGTAAGAACCTGCGTGTCGCAACATGTGCTACCAAACAGCCGTACATCTACGTCAATGCATAACGTCTTCAACGCACGTCTGTACAACTTTGCATCTGGTCGTCTGTACTGATTTGCAGTTCTACGCTCCATTGTACAATTCATTCATGCAAGTGCCGTATTACCGTACGTCTGTTCGTACAAATGTACAGCACCTCTCCCATACAAGGCGCCAACAGGCCGTGCAGTTATTTGTACAGTCTCCGCACCTATCTGTACAAGCTGCCATACGCTATCCATCCATTTGCCATACAGGTGCAAAAATCTGCCATACGCTTGGATATTTGCAATACGCTTGGTTCAGGAATTCTTGTCGTACAACAATGTACATTTTCTGTATAGCCCCTCTTTTCATTTCAAAGGCTACATTTGTAGATTTAGTCATCTCGTTTGACTCTCTGACTGCTTAACCTGTCACAAATCGGGGCATTTCATGTACATTGACAAACATTGCAGGCAGAGTTGGAAATTTGTGGATATTTGGGCCTTTTCTTTCTTTTGCCCTCTTTTGTTGCAATTTGCTCTTTAGAAATTGGGGCTTTTCACATCGGGCTTCAATTTTGCAAAGGAAAAGCTTTTGGCAGATTTGCTTGCACATTTCCACTTAGTGTGAGTGCGAAAAATAGACATTTGCTATTTTTAGTAGTTTTGATATGAGGAATTCTCGCATTTGGTAGACATTGCATCGTCATTTGTAGGACATTGTAGGAGATTTCATCACATTTGCAGAATTTCAGCAAATTTTGGGAATTTTCAACATTGCCCTCTTTTTGGCATAATCGCCCTCAAAATTTGGGGCTTTTTCTCAATTTGTTGACATTTGCAGTGATACTTGCTTGAGCAAATCAAATTTGGGGTCTATTTGCATTTGCCCTTTGTTTTGGGCCATTTATCCTTTCAAAACTGCACTATTTGGGACACATTCAGCTCAGAATTGCATTGGACAGTTTTGCAGTCATTTGCCCCTTGTTTTGGGCTTGTTATTTGCAGGGAAGTCCTTTGATTGGACAGACATTTTCTTGCAGGTCATTTTGGGAACAACTGGTGCATTTTGCTGAGCGTTTGAGAAGCCATCCTGGCATTGACACTTGCAAACATTTGCTATCATTTTTGGTCCGACATTTGCAGCCAGCTCTTTGCATTGTGGCCTTGAGGCTGTGACATTTGCAGGGCACTTTTATTTTTATTTTTTGGGGATTTTCATTTGCAATGGCAAACCATGAATCTTTTGGGATGCTTGCTGCTGAGGACAAGCTTGATGGCACTAATTATCCCATGTGGTCATACTTGGTGCGCCACCTATTGGTGTCCAGGAACTTTTGGGGAATTGTATCTTGATCAAAGACTAGACCTGTCTCTTCATCACATGCACTTGTTGCCACCGCGGCCACTTCTGCCAATTCTGCAGGAGGAGCAGAGTCGCCAAAACAGGGCTGCTTCCACTATGCAGATCAAGCCTTTGCTACTGATCACAGGGGCAAAGAAAAAGGGGGAAAATTTACAGCAAGCCCAAACCTACATCTGGTACCTCATCCTCTTCCTCTCATGCCGATGGGAAGACGAAGAAACGCTGCAATTATTGCAGGAAACCAGGTCATGACATCTGTGAGTGCCGGAAGTGTATTGCTTCCGATAGAAGAAGCAAGGACAACCAGGACAACAAGGTCTTGCTGTCACAAATACTCCAGCTCCTAATGTCACAAATACAGAGGCAGCCAATCTTGCTCATGATGAGTGGACGTTTATTGTGGAGTGTCAATAGGACCCCCCAGTTAGTGGAAATTGCAATTAGTTTAGATGGTGCTGTGTGGGGGGAGCGGGGTTAAAGGGGTTGGGCATGGGATTGAGACACGTGGCAGCCAATGCATGGCTGGCCACGTGGTTCTGGAGGCTTCCAGCCTCACTAAAGCAGGAGGGAGTAAAGGGGGGTGATCATTTGATCAACCTCCTTGGAGATGATTCCCGGGACATCCCACGATGTCGTTGGCTGTGAGATGCTGCTTAAAGCGCATGCTTCGGAGGAGTGTGAGGCGTGCGATGCAAAGATCGAGTATGAAAGCGAAGATGATGGCCAGGCGTTGTGTTGCAGCAGAGGATTGTGAGGTTGACGCCGATGAGGGAGATGCTGATGTTGTGGATGATGCGGAGAAGGATAATGACATGCTTCCGCACGTATGGAGTCCTTTTCTCGTCTGTGTAGCGTAGATTGTGGGTAATTAACCTTTGTGTGCCACTGTGGTCCTATTAGGATAAAGCACGGGAGAGGCAGGCCTCTGAAGGTGAAGGGAAAGACATCCTGTCTGAAAGTGTTTGAGCTGAGCGTGACAGTGGGTGTGGGAGGTAGCGACATCGATCTCAGTGTGTTGTCGAAAGTAGAGGCTTTTCTGAAAGAGGCATGCGTGTCGGGTTTCTACACTATGGAAGTGATAAAGAAATACATCGGGTGGGATGTCAGTAAACCTGTAGGAGCTGTGATCATACCGTTTGGTGAAGATGCATTTACATGACATGGTCATAGATATTCCACCCATGCATGCACTTAAAAAACATGTATGCGAGGGCTGCTTCTTGGGCAAAATGCATAGGATTCCAATTCCCAAGGATGGGACCCTTGGTGCATCTAGGAAGTTGCATCTCGTACATAGTGATGTGTGCGGACCGATGCAGACAACATCCCTTGGGGGGTACTATCATTTTGTTACTTTTATAGATGACTTCACTAGGTTCACTTGGATATATCCCATGAAGCTGAAGTCAGATGTCTTCTCTTGCTTCAAGCATTGGATTGCCTTGGTAGAGAATGAGAGTGGGGAGAAACTCTTGACCTTCCGTACTGATAGGGGGGGGGAGTACTTGTCCCGGGAATTTTCCACTTTCTTAGCAGTCTGGGGTATCATTCATCAGTGCACAATGGCCTACACTCCACAACAAAATGGACTTGCCGAGCGCATTAATAGAACAGAGATGGAAATGGGCAGGTGCATGCTTAAGGTAAAGTCTTGGCCCAATAAATTCTGGTTGGATGTGATCAACCGAGCACCCACTCAGGCATGACTCCGTATGAAGCATGGATAGGTCGTAAGCCTATCATTTCTCACATGCAGTTGTTTGGGTCTCTTGCGTATGTGCATGTACCCTCTCAGTTGAGGTATAAGCTTGATGATAAGGTTGTCTGATGCATCTTCATTCGCTACAGCTCACAAAGCAAAGGTTACAAGTTGTTTCAGCCTAGCACATGCAAGGTGATTGTCAGTAGGGACGTGGTTTTTGATGAGCATGCCCCTTTACCTTGGCTGGACTATAAAACACAAGCCTTTAGTGGAAGCCTCTGATGTGTTAGATTCTATTTTGCCTTTCACAGATACAGAAGACACAGTGCAGAGCTCCATGCCACATGCTTCTAGCAGCTCCAATCCTGCCACCAGATGGCCATGCATCAAGCAAGCGGTTCAAGAGGAGAGGGCTGTCATGAGACATCAAAAATTAGTCCCTTGTTGGCTTTTGTATACCCTTAGGGTCAGCAAGCAAGATGTGCCCTTGGTTGCCCGCACCACAGGGGAACAAAAACAAATGCATGGCAATTTGCTTGAGCTATGTCACAAAGATGCATTTGAAAGTCATGAATGGATGCAGGCCATGAGAGCTGAACTTGATTCCATTCAAGCAAATGGCACATGGGACTTATGGGACTTGCCTGTAGGCAAGCGTGCCATCGGCACAAAGTGGGTTTACAAATTGAAGTGCAAAGCTGATGGTTGTGTTGATCGCTACTACAAACCTCACCTTGTTGCGAAAGGTTATGCCCAGCAGCATGGTAGTAACTTTGAAGAGACATTTGCTTCCACTTCACACATCATGACAATTCGTTGTGTCATTGCTCTCGCATCTCACAGGCATTGGGAGGTCCATCAATTGGACATCAAGACCGCCTTTCTTCACGAGGATTTAGTGGAAGAGGTCTATGTCACTCAGCCTCCAGGATTTGAATTTCCAGGGTCTGAAACTAAGGTATGCCGGCTTAAAAACGCTCTTTATGGTTTGGAGCAAGCACCACAGGCATGGTATGCCAAGATACATTTTGTTTTGCTATGCCTTGGGTTTCAGAACAGCCCTACGGAGGCTACTCTTTATGTATGCAAGAGTGAAATCAGAATTTCTGATTTTGATTCTAGATGTGGATGACATGCTTATGACTGGGCCAGACTTACGAAAATTACAGATTTCAAAGCTGATTTGCAGAAATCATTGCAATGATAGACATGGGCTGGTTGCACTATTACTTGGGCATCCAATTTGTGTGAAGATAGTAGGAGAGAACGAAGGAGTCTCACTTGCGGCTTTCTCACATACACAATGGGGGAATACACACACAGGTGGAGGCTGAAAACAGTTTTCCTCTTCTTAGTTGTGAAAGTCAAAAGAACTCTTGTACAAAGAAATAAAAGAACCCTATATGTGGGTCTCAAACCAAACTCAGCTAACTAAGGTGGCATACTAACTGAGCCACGAACTAGAGTACATAAGGATAGCTGTCATCCAGCTATTATTCGGTGTACCAACCGCATCTGTAGCTAACAAGTCGGTGACATAAATGCACAACGGTCACCTTGGCATATCACAAGTGGAGCTCGATATCTCAACACTCTCCCTCGAGCTCAATCCCAATTCCTGCACACCAAGCAGGTCTCTGAACTTGCGCAGCTTCTCTGCGCCCAATGCTTTCGTGAATATGTCAGCTACCTGATCCTCTGTGCTGACATAAACTAGATCAATAAGACCTAGTAAAACCTTCTCCCGCACATAGTGATAATGCACCTCAATGTGCTTTGTTCTAGCATGATATACTAGGTTATTTGCCAAGTGTATACTGCTCATGTTGTCACAATAAATGACAACTGGCCCATCTGTAGACTGATGCATATCATAAAGTAGCTTATGCAACCAAGCTACCTCACATGCAGCCATTGCTGCACCCCTGTACTCAGCCTCTATGCTCGACAAGGCAACTATAGGCTGTTTCTTACTGCTTCAAGTGACTGCAGCACTCCCAAAAGAGAACACATATCCACTGATAGATCATCTATCAGAAATATTACCAGTCCAATCAGCATCAGTGTATCCATGCAGCTGTATCTGAACCCCAGTCTCATAAAATAGTCCATACTGCAATGTCGACTTCACATACCTGAGTATGCGTCTAGTCACATCCAAATGTGGTTTCCTTAGAGCTTGCATAAACTGACTTACCAATCCAACAACATAGCTCAAATCTGACTTGGTAATAGTCATATAAATCAAACTTCCTACTATGCGTCTGTACATAGTGAGGTCTTCCAGAAGCTCACCTGCATCTGCGCTCAGCTTCACATTCTGCTCTAAAGGAACTGAAATAGGCTTACAGCCTGTCATCCCATATTTGAACAGCATGTTCAATTCATACTGCCTCTGCAAGAGCCGTATCCCACTTAGTGATCTAATCACCTCAATGCCCAAGAAATAACGCAGCTCTCCCAAATCCTTCATCTCAAACTTTTGCTTCAATAGCATTTTCACATGAAGGATATCTTCATCACTATTACCTGTGATGATCAAATCATCAACATAAATGACAAGCAGCATAATACCTCTCTCTGTTTTTCTCACATAAAGTGAGAAATCTGCCTTGGAAATCTGAAAGCCAATAGTGACAAGATACTGTCCTATCTTGTCAGACCATGCTCTAGGTGCTTGCTTCAAACCATACAAGGCTTTTTTTAACCTACAAACAAACTCAGGATGAACAGCATGAACATAACCTGGTGGCTGCTCCATAAAGACCGGCAAATCACCATGCAAGAAGGCATTCTTTACATCCATCTGATGTAAAGACCATCCCTTTGATGCAGCCATAGCAATGACTGCTCTTACGGTTGCTATCCTTGCAACCGGACTGAATGTTTCTTCATAATCAATGCCATATGTCTGCATAACCCTTGACAACTAATCTTGCCTTGTATCTGTTCACAGAACCATCTGCATTGTGCTTCACCTTATAAACCCACTTACAGCCAATTGCATTCTTGTCTTTAGGCAAAGGCACAAATTCCCATGTAGCATTTGCTTTCAAGGCATCCATTTCTTCATCCATGGCTTTCTCCCATTTTTCTGTTCCCATGGCTTGCTCAAAAGAAGTGGGTTCTGGTTCCTGTATCACTTTGACCATATAGGCAGCATTTGAGTAGAAGACAGTTTCTTTTGAAGTTCCTCCTGAAGAAGATGCACCACCATTTCTCTGCTCTTCAGAAATTAGAAGAGCAAACAACTCCTCAAAATCAAGAAATTTTTCACGAACGGCAATGGATGTCCGGAACTGTGCATAATCCTTTCCTAGACCATTCAAGGTCATAGAAACTAAATCATCATCTTCCACTGGCGACCCAATGGAAGCAAGTGCATCAGCAATTTTCTTTACCTTCATGTGGTAGTCATTGATGCTCATATTTTCTCTCTGCACATTGTGCAACTCCTGCTTGAGCTGCATTTTCCTGGCTTGCATATTTGTGCTGTACATTTTTGTCAAAGTATCCCATGCCTTCTTTGGCGTACTTGCATCCTGAATATGCACAATCATAGAATCTGAAATACTGATAGACAGCCAGTACATAACTTTTCTGGCTCTCTCATGCCATCCTTTAAATGCATGCATTTTCTGTTAATTGGGAACATTAGAAAGAAGTAGTTCTTCTTCATTTCTTGTAATGAACTCCCAATAGCCTTTTCCCATAAGGAAATTTGTCATTCTAAACTTCCATGCTTGGAAGTTGTTCTTGTCAAGCTTTTCAGTGACAATATGTGAAAGAGAATTAGACGCCATTACAGAACACTGCAAAATATTCTGTCACTGCAAAAAAAACAGCTTCTGCCTCACAAGGGCAAATATGCAAAACTGACGAAAGTGGTATTTGGCCACACAATCACTTCCTAGTGACGATTTTGCATGAACAGGCAATAAGGATGATTCTGTAACTCCCAATATCTCTGCGCACAGGCATACGGAGCAATTTCTGTGGTGACTTTTCACCAACCTGCAGAGCAGTAGTCGCACAGCAAAAACAGGGCCTTTTTCTCAGTGCTTGCGGAGAACTTCCGTCTCCAAAACGGGCCCCGAAATGGCCTCGAATCAAAAAAATAAAGTCACCAACGGCTTTGCCCTTGCCCGCAACATATACTGTCCTCTCGCCACACCACAAAGGGCGTCCCAATCTGAGACAATGCACTCTTACACTTTCCAGCTGTGCTACCTGCAGAGATCTGCTCCCAAACTCGAAAAAGGAAAGCAACACTGGTCCTCTTACCAGGACACCGCAAACTTCGTTTGCTTTCTTGAGCTCCTTACCACGAACCAGGCTCTGATACCTTGTGAAGATAGTGGAAGAGAAGGAAGGAGTCTCACTTGCGGCTTTCTCACATACACAATGGAGGAATACACACACAGGTGGAGGCTGAAAACAGTTTTCCTCTTCTTAGTTGTGAAAGCCAAAAGAACTCTAATACAAAGAAATAGAAGAACCCTATATGTGGGTTTGAAACCAAACTCAGCTAACTAAGGTGGCATACTAACTGAGCCACGAACTAGAGTACATAAGGATAGCTGCCATCCAGCTATTATTCATGGACGGTGTACCAACCGCATCTGTAGCTAACAAGTCGGTGACATAAATGCACAACGGTCACCCTGGCATATCACGAGTGGAGCTCGATATCTCAACAGTTTGCATATGTTGAGGGGGGTATAATGATGAGTTAATCCAAGTACACTCGACAACTCTTAGATTGCTTCCAGTTTGAAGATTGTAAGCCATTTTCTACACCATTGGAGCCCGGATTTCATTTCTCCTCCGAGGATGGGAGTGCACCCTTTGATGCCACCCTTTATCAGCAGGCTGTGGACTGCCTTATTTATTTATGTCATACCCGGCCTGATCTTTAGTATGTCGTCTCCCAGTTGAGCAGGTACATGCACATGCCTAGTACACAGCATTGGCAAGCAGTGAAGCGGGTCTTTCGTTACTTGAAGGCCACACAAAATTTGGGACTGTTCTATGGTGACGAGTCTCCACTGGCCTTGTATGCTTTCACGCACAGTGATTGGGCAGGTTGTTATAACACGAGAGTGTCCCACAGTGGCAACTGTTTCATGCTGGGATCCTCATGCATTTCATGGTTCAGCAAGAAGCAGCCTACAGTTGCTACTTCCAGTTGTGACGCTGAATACAGGCCAACCTTCACAGCTACAGTAGAGTGTGTCTGGCTCTGTAAGCTACTTGTAGATCTTGACATCAACCAGCCAGCTTCTACTACCATCTACACTGACAGCCAAAGTGCTTTGGCTATTACGAGAATCTTTCATGCGCATACAAAGCACATTGAGGTTCATTATCATTATGTTCGAGAGCGACCGTCAATTGGAGACATACAGTTGTCTTTTGTTCCCATGGAGGACAACTTAGCAGATCTCTTCACAACAGGCTCTACCAAGGCCCAAGTTTGAGGCTTTTCAACATGCCTTACACTTGGCACCATTTGTTACATGATTTGATCCATAGGTTGCTATATCCATCTTGGACAAATATGTGCAAACCATGATATAGCTTCCAAGTATACCTGAGATGTATCCAGGATACTTCAGCCATACCATGGAGAGGGGTTTGGTAGCACTTACCCTTGGTATGGCCTTGTAGGCTAGTCTTAGGACTCAGTCAACCCTTAGGTTGACTTCACTGATCAACCGTATGGTTGACTTCGGGGCCATATAGGCCACCCCTTTGTACTTTCACATTATTCATTTGCAAGTACTCACGTTTGCTTCAGCTTGTTGTTTGCTCCCTTGCATTCCACTCCATTTCCATTGCTTCCCACACCCAACAAGTACAGGCACTTCTCCAGGATAGGTGTCCCCTTGATGATTTAATTTTTGCACCAAGCCCTTGGTTCCTTCCGCTCCAAGCATTATAGCGTGGAGTCAGAGGGGCTCCTCTAGCCAGTGTTTGATGGAGACCCAGAGATGGATAGGACCATATACTTGAGTGGTAGAGGATCAAAATAGTGGGCCATTTGGGCAAGGCGTGGACCATTGACCCAACACTAGTCGCTTCAGACAGGTCATGGTGGCGCCTCTAGCTATGGGAGGGCCATCCCCTTCGAGAGGTACAACGGGACCTGGGCTAGTGGTTTTGGCCGTCCAAAGTAGGGGACTCGAAGAGAGTGGAGGTGCCCTTTTTCTCGTCACAACACACATGTCGCTTCTAGCTAGAAACGGCTACCTAGACTCCTGAGAGAGAGAGAGAGAGACCCCTGACTAAGCAAATGCATGTTTATGGGCATTGCACTACTACACGGATGGAGATCTCAAGACAATCCCACACTATCTCTAGAGTTCCCCCGTAGCACAAAGGATCTGGTTGGGGGCCCATCGGATTGTGGCTTGGTTGCAAAGGGATTTTACTTAGGGCATGGCAGCCTAGTTGATAGAGGGAGGCCCTATCAACATGGTCACCCCAGCTTACAGGATCCATGGACAAAGCATTTCTTGGATCGAGGTACATGATGCAACTCTCTTCTCGAGAGCATCCTATTTCCTCCCTAGAGGACAGTGTTTGGGAGACGACATCCAACATCACTCCTTGGAACATCTGGGTTGTTCGCTGCAGCTTGGTGATGGGAGGTCACCAAGTCCCTGCGGCACCACTCTCGTCACCATCTGGCAGGATATCATCTACACCTTGCGCACCATTTGGAACTGCGGGACATCAGAATCCAGGGCGACCGTGAAAAGGCGGGAGCGATTCTGCAAGGCTTGGGGGCAGATGCCTTTTATGTATCCACAGAGCGAGGTATTCATTGGATGTATAAGCCCCACCCTGGCTTGGTCTGCAAGTGTGTTGGTCTTGACCTTATCTGCTGGAGTTGGTGGTATGTGGGTGCATGCCAAGAGATTGGATGCTAAACTTGTAGATCTAAGAGGTGGACGGATATCTCTCAGATAAATTCCACTCCTGCTCACTACCTTAGTGTACCCTCAAAGGGAATTTCCACTCATTAAGATGGACTTTTGAAAACAGTCAACAAATAATACATAAAAATTTACTTTGAAAGTTGATCTTTTGAGAAAAGTTTCCTTGAAGAGATTCTTTATTGAACATAATCACTCTTCACGTATTAAGCTCAACCAGGCAAGATCAATTCAAAAAAATCCACCAACTTTCCAAGGCAGCTTCAGAACGAATGATGCAACTTGTATCCAGCATCTTCAGAACAGTAAAGATGCCCAAGCGCCTATAAAGGCGAACCCACCAATTGGGGCCAGAAATGAATACTTCCGGTCTTCAAGGTATGCCACAGTGTAACATCTGTCATTCATATTAATTTCAATGTTAAAAAAATTAAGATCCCATTCTTCTAATCTCGCTTCCTCCATTACAGCACTTCATAAAAGTTAGTTAATTAACAGTCTTTAAGATCTTATATTCTGTCGTCAAACTTTTCAATCTTAAGTTGTGAAACACCGCACATGTATATGGGTAAAACATCAATTTGAATGGATGATACTTACGTCCCTGAAAACGTGATGATACCTGCTGTTAAAAGGCTTCCAAACTGCACAAGTAGCAAGCACTTACACGTTAAGCCTCTTAAACCTAAATCTTTGAAACTTGTACATAGAACTTGTCAGTCTGCATTCAAATTCTATAGCACTGCTTACCAGATGCGGATGTTTCGCAAGAGGTGCGGCTAGAAGAGCAGATGTATGAACAAGATGATACAGACTGGCTGTTTGCCAGACCTTCAAAACATCATAGAGATAATATTTAAATGACTGGGAATTCTGAGAATTCGATGGAACAATTGCCCCAAAAAGCTTGATTCCATCCATCCAAATATGAATAAACTTACGTCTTTGTAGGCTGGATTGGTTGGCTTGAACATATGCGCTCCATAAGTGCCCAATCCTAATGCCGCCATTCCTACGAAGTGGTAAGACGGTCAAAGGCAAGCAATTGAGCTCGCAGATATTTTTCACATTCACTAAAAAAATTAATCAGTCGCAAGCTGAAGGCTTTGTCTCAAAATTCTGTTTTGGAGATGACATCTAGATTTAAGTAATGCGAAGCCAGAAAATGTCCATGCTCTTGTTTCGATTCGGAACGGACCAGAAAATCCGGCGACCCTGAGCCAAATATTTGGATCCATCGAGCTCAAGTGGTACAGACTCTTCTCTGAGGCCGTTTACACGCGCCAATCTTTGCTTAGTGAAGCTTGGCTTACCCCCACCCAAGGGCTTGTCCACAAGATCTCGTTATGGGCACTCCGTGTGTAACAAGGATGCCCATCCATTGCCTGCCCATCATTAAAAAACTCGCCTCGTCTTGGTTCAATTGGTGATGGGCGCCTCTCAGTGAACAACCTAAGCATTGTGGGCACCACCCATGATCATGGATGGGCAAGATTGCTTGCTGACTCCCCAGATGCAGTCGATGCACCATAGACGGGGCATGGGCAGCTCTAGTCTATAAAACACCCTCAGTTCGGAATTCTTTTCTTTCTCTCCCTTAAGGGAGGTTACACATCAACCTGCCCAAGTGTGGGCACGGTTTGCATGGCCACCACAACCATCCCGACGCATCACCAACCCACATCTAAGATCTCGTAACAGCAAGAATCAAGCCCTGCCACCCAACCTACCTTAAACCACATAGGCTTAAACCCCTTGCATATGCAATAAATGCATTTCTTTCCATTCTTGTAGTTTCCACTCGGTGTGTAATGACACACTGCCCATCCCTTTTCTAGCCTAGGCGGGCACTAGGCGGTGAATATCATTTGGTGGAGACACCACTTGTTAATGATCATAGATGGTTCTCTCCCAATGGGGGGGGATGTAGTTAAAAGGATAATGCAAGTCCCTCTATTTATGAGGGCAAGGTCCCCCTTCCCTCTTTCTTATGATAGTAAGATTTTAATGATTCTATTGGAATTCATTAATAAGAGTTTTAACATAACTAGACCCCTAACTCTTAATGGCATGTTAAAGATGTTAACCCCTAGGAAATAGGTACTTAAGGACGAGATATAAGTTGAAATATAGACAATGAGTATTAGCTTTAATATGGCTAAAGTTATTACTAAAATAACATATTTAAGAATTTAAAAATCCTCCTACTATACTTTTTCATAATATCTTCATGTTTCTTTGAGGAAAGACCATAGCTATGAGTGGGTAAAGGATGGTTTGAGTTTAAGTCACTCCTTTGCAGGAAGTTGCTTCCAAGTCACCGCTTTGCTATCTCTTTGACCTTAGCTTGATTGGGTTATATCCACCTTTTCACCTAAGAAATCAATTGAATTTGTCCATTGAAAAATACAAGCCCTTTCAATTAGGTCTCTCCTTAGTAAATTTATATCTATGGAATAATTTGTTGAGATTAAGGATCTTAAGGACCTTTTCCAACTGATCATTACATCATGTTAGTTACTTAACATCAATGTTTTCAAAATTAGCTCATTTGGGTTCGAAATAAAATGCAAAGTGACCATGGCATTCTTTCCTTTTTTAAAATAAAATATATGTTGATTGCCAGAAACAATCCAACTTTGACAACCTAAATATTTTGATTAACAAATCCAAATTGGGCCATGTAGCATATTAAAACAAATGGCAAGAACCGTCCTTTTGCACCATTTAGTAAAGGTGCATGCATCAAAATATGCATTTTATGAAGTTATGGCTGATTTTCTCCACCATGTTTAGACCACAGTCACTTAGGTGCTCCTTTTTCAAAAGGGGGTCTTTGGAAAAAAAAAACAACTTAACCTAACTACTCTAGCTACATTAAAGTTAACCTTAACAACACAAATCCATGTCCATTGGTACCCTTATATTATGCATAAAGTAGTCATAATAAGAGATTTAGAAATGATTTTAGAGCAAAATGGCGTATCTTTACACTATGGTATCCATTCTTTAAGCTTACAATCACAATAGCTTCATTTTTTAGAGCCTCTCTCCCTTCCCTTCTTCCATTTTTTTCGTTTCCTAATATTGCAAAACTTTTTAATAGTCATATCCCTTATCAACCTTCTTTATCTATATAGCCTATTTTTCTCAATTGTCTCTCATAACATTTTTCTCTCCCTACCTTCTATATGCTCATAACTATAATTTTGTCCATTAAACTTAATTTTTCATTCATTCTTTGGAAATGCTTATTTCTTCACTGTACCTCCACTTTAGTATCTTAACATAATTCTACACACTTCTAGTGACCATACCATTACTCCATACAATTTTGCACTCATAATTTTTACAAACTTGCTTAGTAGAGTCAGTGGTTAAGTGTTTTTTTTTTGTGAGTCTGATAAGAAGGGGGGGTGTTTATGACACCTGTCTTCCCAACTAAGGTTTAATTGGTTCTCACCATGTTTAACTAGTTCTCACCATGTTTTTCTTGTTAGATGGTGGCAGGTAGGTAGACTCCCCTCTTCAATAAGAGTAATGCTTGGCAGGGCTTATCCAAGCTCAACTTCTCTACATTTTCCACAAAGTCACTTCTACAAAATGACCCGCTTCTGGTTTCCTTTATAAACAGGGATTTAGTGACTTGTACAAACTTTTCCGTTAATGCAATTAGTTCTATTCCATTGTCTAGCTTCATTCTTTCATCTTTTCACTATGCAAAGGGGTGTTGTAAAGTCTTGCAAAGGGGTGTTGTCAAGTCTTCCACACACAAGTCGTTTCCCCTACAACTCTGGATGGTTGCACATAGTACACTTAAGTCATTAAGGCCTTTTGGCTTCTTGACTCCCTTCTCTAACTTGTTCTTTATTTGTTTTATTTTTTTAAATAAAATCCTTCTCTTGTCCTTGCAGAATTATTCATCGGATGTCACACTCCAAATCCAAAGCCCTCAACAGTTGAACCCTGATTCCGGCTCCCACATCCCAATACAATACATTTAAGTCATCATGGCTTTTTGCCTTTTTGACCCCTTTCATTTCTCTCTTGTGCAATACTGTTTTATTACACTTACTTTATTAGTTTTTCCCTTTTTATATAAAACTCTTCTAACCTAGATTGTTGTCATAATTGTCCACTTCCTTTGCTTGCCTAAATATAACTATAACCACAACTTGCCCATACATCTATTAAACCAATTTGCTCCCATATTGTTTACATACCGTACTCAAGTACTTCTCTTCCATTCCTTTTCCATTACTTAAAATTACACTTCTCAGTACTTCTTTTTCTTTTCAGGAAGATAGTAGGTCATCACACTAGGTGATGACCTACTGTCTCACCTAGTGTGTTGTATCCTGCTGGGGCAAAGGTGGGTACACACACACACACACACAATCCTCGTTTTCTCTTTTCTCCTTGTTGTAATTTACCTTTTTCCTTTAAAATCCTTTGAAACCCTTTTTAAACTACCTCTTCCCTCTCCCTCTTTCAAAATCCCCCCCACTCTCTCTCTACCCCTCTTCCTCCACTTTTACCTAAAATTTTCCCAAAAGTACCCTCTCCCTTTTCCAACTCATCCCCTACCCAAACTCATTATATTCCCCCTAATTTTTTCTTAATCATCATGGTTTTCTCTGAATTTTTCATAAGTCCGATTTTGTCCTTCTCATTCTCTAGCTTAACTACACTCCCTCTAATTTTTGCCTAATTATTTCTCCTAACTTTCCTTAAATCTTTTCTTTATTTTCCTTAAATTTTCTTACTTTCTTCTTTTATTCTTGTTATTTCTTTTTATTTTCCTTATTTTTTTATTTCTTCCTCTTTTCTCGTAATTTTTCCTTATCTTACCACCCCCCCTTTTTTCCCCTAATTACTCAAAAATTTTCACTATTTTAAATTGCTCTCCCTTTATTTATTGACTATAACCCCCCTTCCTTCAAATTCTTTTCCCTAATAGTTTCCTCTTTTCTCCCAAACCCCACCCCTAACTAGTATCCCCCCCCCTTTTCCCTCTCTCTCCCTTTATCCTCTCTCCCTATCTCTATATCTTCTTTATCTCTCTACGTACCTAACCCCCTATCCTTATCCTCATCTATTTACACCGTCAATTCCCCTTCTTCCCCTATTTTTTTCCCCCTAGCTTCCCTAACTGAACCCACCTATTTAAACTGCTCCCTACCTAACCATTAGCTAAACCTTAATTGCACAACACCTCTCCCCGCCCTCGTGTTTGTTTCTTCATTCCCTTTTTCCCATGCACTATCATGGGACTCCCCACACACGTCCCCCGGCTGTGTTACTCCCTACACCAACTACAAACCAAACAAACTACATAGTCTGCAAGCTTCCCCTCTGTAGTTTTCGAGCTTCCCCTCAGTTTTCGAGCTTCCTGCCTCTATGACTATGGGCTCTACAAACTACTCCGACTGAGTTCCTCGACTAAAGCCCAAAAACCCGACTATCCTTACACAACCTCTTTAAAAGCCTCCTTCCACGTCTCTTTGCCCATCTGCTCCTGCTCATGTCACTGTACTCCTACACCCCAGCTATGATCTTTTTGCCTGCTTTTACTACTCACTATGCAATGTTTGCTTGCAATGCCATCCGCCTCTACCCACTACAATTGCATTTTTCACTCTGCTACCCCTCGCACCCACTGGCTGTTACACGCACCCCCTCGATTCGCATACTGATGTGTTGTCCTCGCCGTCCTTGATTTGCGTTGTTGTCCTTGTTATCCCCAAACTCTGCTACTAACCTTGTTGCCCCAAAGGTTCGTTGCACCACTCTTGGACACCACCTACATCACCACCTCTTTAACCCATAGGTCGCATTCTTTTCTTTAATGCATTATGTCACCTCATTTAAGTTCCCCCCAACCCTTCTATTTTCACAACCCCCCTTCATTACATCCTAAACTTATAATCCCCCTCTAAATTTTCATTACTTTATAAGCTCAATAGGATGGCATTGACTATGAGGAGACATTTGCTCTTTATTACTCATTTTTACCCCCTCCCTTCATTACTCCTTATTTAGTTCTTTGTTATTAATTCTTCTTATTCACTTTTTTCTATTACCTTCTTTATAGTTATTTCCCCCTTTATTATGGTTCCCTTATTTCCCCGTTTCTTTCATTTCTTTATACTTACCCCTATAAATCCCTTTGTAGTTAAAACATTCGCATAATTCTCTCTTGCCTTATCTCTTTGTAGGCTTCTAATTTCTTTACTCTAACTTTAAATTTTTCTTAAGCGTAATTTTTATTATTTGTAAAGTTAACTTCTAAACCTTATCACTTTTGTTTTTCTTTCCCTTCCCTTCTTTTCCATTTTTTCTGTTGCCTAATATTGCAAAACTTTTTAAATAGTCATATCCCTTATCAACCTTCTTTATCTATATAGCCTATTTTTCTCAATTGTCTCTCCTAACATTTTTCCCCCCTACCTTCTATATACTCATAACTATAATTTTGTCCATTAAACTTAATTTTTTATTCATTCTTTGGAAATACTTATTTCTTCATTGTACCTCCACTCAATCCCCCCCATTACTCTCTTAACATAATTCTACACACTTCTAGTGACCATACCGTTACTCCATACAAATTTTCACTCATAATTTTTACAAACTTGCTTAGTAAAGTCAGTGGTTGTGTTTATTTTTATTGTGACTCCGATAACAACGGAGGGGTGTTTATGACACCTGTCATCCCAACTAAGGTTTAACTGGTTCTTACCACGTTTTTCTTATTAGATGGTGGCAGGTAGGTAGACTCCCCTCTTTAATAAAAGTGATGCTTGGCAGGATTTATCCAAGCTCAACTTCTATACGTTTTCCACAAAGTCACTTCTACAAAATGACCCGCTTCTGGTTTCCTTTATAAATAGGGATTGACTAACTTGTACGAACTTTTTTGTTAATGCAATTAGTTCTATTCCATTGTCTAGCTTCATTCTTTTGTCTTTTCACTATGCAAAGGGGTGTTGTCAAGTCTTCCACACATACACCCATACACACACACACACGCATGCACGCATGTGCATGCACACACATACGTGCACATGTGTGTAGTTTGATATTGCCCGTGATGAAGAATTCGTCATGCCAAATTCTCATCACTCTTTGTATAGCCACTTCATTTTCCTACATGCCTTTCTATCCTCCTCTGAAATGCTTGTGCCATTTCCCAATAAGTTATTTCAACTTGCAGCATTTGGAGTAAAATCAAGCAAGATGTTGCCCAATTACAACTATGTATGGAGCCATTGGGCGTGATGTAAGTGTGTTGGTCTAGCCAAGAGAGCATGGATTAAATGGTGCACATTGGCACAAAAGAATTGGATTCTTTGCATCACGTCTCTTGAGCCTTTGATTGCATCCTCTAGCTTGCATTCTACATGCACCCTCTTCTCTATTCCTTCCTTGAAGTGCGCATCAATGTAATGCATAAAGCACCCTTCATTAAGGATGGTGTGATGGTCTAGAGAGGCTCCTTTGATGTAACAACAATAACTTAGATAAGCACAGGGTGTGCTATTTACATGGCCACCTCCCTTCGTGCTTCTCATCTATGAGTATCAGAAGTGTCTGTGTACTACTTGCAACATACCACCTGTGTTGTAATAGACCAGGACAGTCTACTAGTGTCAGCAATGCCCTTGTACTGCTTGCCAACATACCACCTACTTTATAATAAACCAAGACATCATAGTAGATGGATCTGATAGATAGTCCTATATGTTCCATATCCAATCTTTCCAACTTGAAAGACCTCTCCTCTGCGATAAATTTCACAGAAGTAATATTTCTTATAAGACTAGCTCACTGTTGTAGCATTTGCAAGTCATCTCCAAGCACCTCTCTTTTAAGGCTGTAGTGCCTCCTTCCTCATCTTGCTCAGCTTGCTCTCTACCATCCTAAACATTAATGCTCCTAGCTCTTAATGAAGAGGTTCTTATTGTCAAATAATTGGACTTTGGATTTATGCAAAGCCCATATTGCATCCCATTGTTCCATTTGCAATGCATTGACATTATTGAAAAATTCTGGTCTTGCAACACACAATTGCCTGAATGGTGTGTAGAATTTGCTAGTTCAACCCAAAGCAATGCATCATACTCTAGATTCATAATTCAGGCAAACCCATGGGTTCAGGCATCTTCTTCTAGCATCTAACATCCTCTTCGTGCCCTCCATAGCCTTGGTCTTGAAATTGTGCAACCTATTGATGCTCTATATTATGGCCGCACTATTTATTTGTTCTAGAAATTTCTCTTGACCAAGCACCAAATGGGGCTTAGGAGAAGAGAGGAAAACCACCTTCACATTTGAGAACATCTAGGGCCTGACCCAATCAGCTTTTGTGGGCATAAGGACTAGGAACTGTTCCCTTGGCCAAGCCCTAGGTGTAGCTTTGGAGAAGAGGATAATTTCTCTCAAGTCCAAAGTAGTGAAAATGGAACAGTGGTCTCCTTATGTAGAAACATAGATAGTCATTACTAGCGATAATGGCTATATCGTTGGTGACAAAAGTATCGTTATCATTAATAAAGGTAATGTTGCCACAGTGGTAGTGAACCCTGTAGTGCCGGCACTAATTCATTTTCTTGCCAATTTAACCACCAATAATATTGTCATTATTAGTAGTAATAGCTAGTCTACTAGTAGTAAAGAATTATTTGCCACCACCGGTACATTCATTGCTCATCACAGTGATATCTTAAAACTACTGACAATAGTACGTTAGTTTTCCACTTTTTTTTACTGATAGGGTTTTATCATTATCACGTGTGTGAATTCATGAAAAAGATGTTCATGAATGTAATCCATGCAACAAATCAACGTGATTACGTGGATATTAATCCTTGGTCTTGATTCTTAAAAAAACTTAACAAAAAATCATAAGGAAAGTAGCATTCCCACTGTTCATCATTAAGGTAAACCCCCTTATTTCTATATTTCAACTTATATCCCTTCATGAAAGGTCCTTAAAGTACCTATATTTTGGGGGTCTAAATTTTCTATCATCTTTATTATGTCTTTAAGAAACTTGACATAGACCCTTTAATCCCAATCAAAGTGCACACTTTTCTTAAGATTTTTGTTTTTTCTTTAACTAACCTTTCTTAATTGGAATATACCTTTAAATGTTTAGATGGGAAGTGTAAATGAGAAAAATCATGGATTAATTAGGTGAGATCCAATTATGGCTATCCAGAAGTATAGATGAGCAAAATAATGAGGAACTAGATGAGTGTCAATTACAGCTGACTAGTGGCTCTTTCATTTGACAACTAACCAAATTTTCTTGTCCATTGCTGCACTTATGCCATAAATTAAGGCACTTTTACTTAGGTTTCTTCTTAGGCAATGCTATCTATATATATGGAATTATTTCTTGAGATTAAAGGCCTTCAGGGCATTTTCCCACTTATCATTATGTCATGTTACTAATCTCAACATCAATGTTTGTTTATAAAGGTGAAGATTAGAAAATTTGGCTCATTTTGGTTTGGAAAAATAAGATAATTGACCATGTCATTAAATTGGTTTTGAAAAAGACAAATCTAAATTGGATCATGTGGCATATCAAACCAAATAGCAAGACATGATTTAGATATTTATCATATTTTTCCATTTAGTAATTGGACATGCATTAAAAGAAGCATTTTATAAAGTTTTGCCTAATTTTCTTCACTGATTTCAGAGTGCAATCACTGATTTTAGTCTAACATTCCTCAAGGGTGAGGACGGTAGGGCATCCAGCTTAGGCACTCCTTTTTCAAGGGGGGCCTCTAAAAAAAGAAACAAAACTTGACCAAAATACTTCAATTAAATTAAACTTAACCAAAATACTTTAGTTACATTAAAGTTAACCTTTAATATTTGAAATCCTAATCAAAGAAGAGATTTGAAGCCACAATGTGATCGAATGATGAATTGGAAAGAACTTGGTCATAAAGGTGATCAAAAGTAAGAAATTTGAAGACTAGAATCTCCTACTTTAGTTCAAACAACACCTATCATGAGCGAGATAAGTGATTTATTCCTTATTTGTTCTATTCATACACCTAGTACCTTTCACAATTTGTGTCTTTATCATACACTCAAAGTTCATAAATGTCTCTCATTTTTAAATATTTTCATACACTTAAATATCTCTAAAGCCTTAATCCCCACTATTTTTGTTAATCGAATCATCATGGGAGATCAACTACATGCACCCACGTGCCAAGCGCAATTCACATAGTTCAACAAATGATACATGAGCATGACTGTAGACAAAAGTTGAGAGGAAACTTAAGAGAGAAAAAATAAAGAGGCATTCACTGATGAAAAGTCATCCATTCTGATTCCAAAGATGGGCAAGTTGACGCTTCTCAATAATAGCATGACTAGGTCACTTTCAGTGAGTAAAACTCTATTTCCACCTTTGTTCACTCGTGTAGTACATTTAGATAGCCTAAGCGTGCTCAATGTTCTTAAAGACAGTAGTCAAAATGCTAGAGAAATCCTTAGTGAATTGGTTAGCAGCCTCTACTCGATGTCTAAGATGGGTCAATAGAGTAAGAATGGTCTTGCCATAGGCAATCTGAAATGGAGATTTTCCTGTAATGGAGTGCTTAGTGTTTTATAAAAGATTTGTAAAATATTTAAATATTTGTCCCATTTTCATGGCTAACCAAACACGTAAGCATGTAACAGTCTAACTTTGTACCAAGATTATCAAAGAGTGCAGTCTAGAAGTTACTACATAATTTATTCTCCTGGTCTAAGATAATAACTTTCAGAAGGCCATGGTGCACAAAGATGTGCTTGATGAACAGATGAGCAGTCTAAATGACCGTCAATGTTTTTTCAAGGGATAAAGTAAGCTTGTTTTGATGAACACATGAGCAATTTCTGAATGACCATCAATGGAAAAGTAGAGGTCACCTCCCAATCTGTGAGCCCCCAAATGAGGAGTGCATCGGGGGGTGGACCATAGGACAAAAGCAAAAGGTTTGGGGCTGCCACATGGACAGCAATTAAGCTGCCAGAGGAGTACCTGGGAAAGAGGGCACCTCTAGGAGGGCAGAACAGAGAGGGATTTGCTAGTGGTTGTCCACGGGTGGAGAGGTCCAGGCTGCACATGGATTAGACAGCGATGATGCCTTTGTGGATACTATATCTTTCTTGGAGCATTGCCCATTATTGACTTGCATACACACTTATGGTTGTGAAGTACATACAAGTAAAGAAGTTTTGATTCCGAAGATAAACACTTCCACACTTGATCCCTACGAACACTTGATTAGTCTTCCGCTGCAAGATACCCTCTGTACGGATTCATTTCTAACATGGTATCAGAGCCTTGACAAAAGTTCACAAGAAGTGAAGCTTGAAGGCAAGGACCATGCTCAAGGGATAAAGTAAGCTTATTTTCTAAATCTATCAATGATAGTACAAATCATATCAAAACCTGAGCTAGTCGTAGGAAATCCAGTGTTGAAGTCCATAGAGATCTGCTCCCATGGACCCTTAGGGATCCGTAAAGGGGCATAAGCAAACCTTGATATCGGTGTCTGAATCAATGGAAGAATCAGACAGGGGGGAGGATTTCTTAGAGGAGAAAGTTTACATGATGGGGGTGTCTCCGACCACGCCACCCGCAGGAAAGGTAACAGTTAGTCCTCAACAGCTTGAATCTATGCTTTCTCCAGACCTCACTCTGAGTGAGAAAGACGAGCTCCTAGAAATGCTCAAAGATTTCCCTGACCCCTTCACAACTAGCTACCACCACCTTCACCATGTGACTGCTCAACAAGCACAATATACACAAAATACGTATGAACTTTCAAAACTAACAAACAAAAGAGACTCGACAAGCATGCTGGGTGCAATCTTCCCCCAGAGGAGTGGTGCTCTCCTTTCACCTCCTATGTACTCAATTTTTTGACTGATTGAATAGTTTCAAGCAAAAATTTCATACTAGCTCCATATACATCTCCTCTATGAACGAATTGGAAAAAATTCGCGTGAACCAATTCCAAAATAGCTTGCTTTTTAAAAATTAAAGCTTGTTGTTCCCACTTTAGTTAATACGCTTAGGCTAAGCCTCTAATGTTCAAAAATTAAACATGTACACGAGATTTGTAATGTCAAAAGTTAGGCTTTGCCTTGTTAATCCCCGCATCACTCGAGTGGCGCCTACGTGCTAAAAAAATTATGAATCATGCTCGCCAAATGCCATCACCCAATCAATTATTCTTCTATTTAATTCACAATATCAATACTAATGAAATATTTCAAGCATAGAATAAACTTGTAATTAATCACCACAATTAATCAACCTTCCAGTGTTTGAGTGACACAAAATCAATAAATTACAGATGGATGGTGCACATATGCCGCACATGCCATCAAATGGTGCACACATGCCACATATATAGTCATCGTGTAGGTGGTGCATATAATGCCACACACTCATACAACCATAGCCATATATTGAGCCATGTAGGAGCACACATGCATCATTATGAACAGTGAGCACACATGCGTCTGACAAAAATGTTGGATCTTACTCAACTAAATATTGAAGAATTAAATCAATGGGATAATTCCAATTCTCACAACACATAAAGCGATATTTTTTCCTAGCACAATTCAAAGCAAGGGTTGGACAAGAATGGGATATCTTTAGGCAGTTTGAAAATAAAATAATCTTTCTACACACTAATAGATTTTGGCAGACTTTACTACTACAACTACATCCTTAGACAAATTCAGTGAAAGAGAACAAAAAATAATAGTACATAGTGAGATAAATCAGAGCTTAGGGAGGAGATAAACTAAAGCTTAGGGTGGAGATTAATATGTTGCACGCACACCCACTTAAGTCTACCATATCACTTGCTATGAATTGTTCACAAAGGAATGGTATTCCAAAGGAGGGAAACGGTCCAAAGTAATTCATACCATTCCATAAAAAAGAAATTTTGAAGAAACATCTAAACTTGGTTTTGTCTCTTTGAACATAGATACTCCACCGAAACCAATAGCAAGAACTCTAAAAAGAAAGTGATAAAGTGCTACAAATGCAACAAGGAGAATATAGCAACCAATTGTCCGAAAAGAAAGAAGAATCCAAATGGGAAGGTAAATATGATCAAGACATGGTGTCCAAGCAAGAGGATACTTCGACAAGTAGCAATTTTGAAGTTGAAGGTAAGTATAATTATCATGCACTTCTAAAAATGAAAGGTCTTATCAATGGAAAGGAAGTCATTTAACATAATGAAAAAAGTAGCCATGATTTTATTTTGGAAAGGGAATTGTCTTTATTGAACCTAGAGTCAGTTCCTTATCATTATAAATTTAAGGCTCCATTCACAAAAAAAAGTGCAAGGTTAAGAACTTGAAAATCTGAATTAATCCTTATAAAAAAAGATGAGTAGTAGCACCCCTTGTACCTTCAAAGAGTTGACATCACACTGATATTATCTTGGGTATGCCTTGGTAACTAATACAACCCTGAGATACATTACATCAGAATAAGGATTGAAAAGGATAACCAAGATTTGTGCTTTGAAAAGCTCAATCACATACAAGCCAAGAATGTAATTAGAAAACGTGAGAAAGCTTTCTTGATTTTGGTGAATACGGCTAATGGTACCAATCCTACTACCAAACCCACTTACGAAAAGTTTCCATGTGAGCTTTTTGATTGTTTTCTAGAGGACCTACCTCCTAAATACCTTGCTCTAGACCTAAAGATCATAGGATTAAAATCCTATTGGGTAATACACCAACTTGTGAAGCACTAGATACAGTAAATATGATAGAGCAAAAAGAAATCCAAAAACAAGTGGATGGTTTGATAGAAAGCGGATTAATAAGATATAGTAGTTCTCCTTTCAAAGCACCTATTTTATTGGTAAAAATGAAGAATGGCACTTATCAAATGTGTAATTTATTACCATGCACTAAACAAAACCACAATAAAAAACAGGTACCCAATTCCTTGGACAAATGACCTATTGGATAAATTGAGTCCTATAATCAGACATGCAACAAAGATCAATTGCAATCCAAGAAAGAGGGATGTTACATCACTTGCTAAGGATATTATATCATATTATAGTCATGTCTCTAGTTAGACTATTCCATAGGACCGCACCAAACCTAATGAGGATTCTCATGGATTCTGTATGTCATTAGTTGGGGATGCCTAACGAGACCTATGTTTTTACCATGCTAAATGGTAAGTATTGTGGGTGCTTCCATGTGATACTAATATTGTTAGAATTATTGGTGTTGCATTTGCTTATTCACATTGAGCACAATTATATTGGGGTTGATTGATTGCGTGGTCCATTCAATTGATTATTACTCATCTGATTGCAGCTTGAGTAAGATGTTCAAACTAATGATTAGGATTGAAGTTAGTGTCAGGTTATCGACTAAGCTATTGCATGACAAATGTTATATGGGCATAGGTAAATTTTTATATTACTATGATCTTGTATAGCTTGGGCAATATTTTTGTATGAGGACATAAATCATTTTTTAATGAATCAAGCCCAAAGAGGCTATGTAAAAAGCATATGGTACTTTTGTGGAGGGAAGGGGTAATTTTGGCAATGTATGCTTTAATCGAAGACCTCAAATACTCTATATGAGAAAGCATGAGCTAACTCATGTAGGAATGAAAATTGTTACGCATTTGTTATCATTTATCTCCTTGTGCCTTTGATTCTTTATGGGTACTTGGATGAAGGGATTTACATGCAACAACCCTAGAGATATGTTGAAACTTGAAAAGTAAATCAAGTGTGCCAACTAAAGAAAAGTCTCTATGGTTCAAAGCAAGCACCAAGAAGTTGGTCTAGCACAATTGACAATGTTTTACAAATCTTGGATATATAAAGTCTTATGCAGATCTACACTCTACTACAAAGTTGTATCGGAAAAACTACTCAGGGAACCACTGTGCACTCTTTTGGATGATTTTTAAACTTCAATAAATAGGAGTTATAAGTCTTTCCTTTGCGAGTTGTTCTTTGCTGATCATCTAGAATACAATCAAGCTTCAGAACTTCAATTTCATCCATAATCAAAGGTGGTTCTTCATATACAGGATGCGTTGGTAATTCTCCCTTAAAAGGTTTCAAGAGATGAATGTGAAAGGCATTATGAATCTTCCAATGATTTGGCTAGTCCAAACGATAAGTCAAATCATTTACCTTAGCGATAACCTTGAAAGGTCCATAAAACCTTGCTGCTAATTTCACTACATGGCATTTATCGACACTCTTTAAACACCTCTTTTCAATTCATAGAAAGACAACATCTCCTTCCTTACACATCATATGTTATCTTTTCTTATTTGCTTGCTTAGTATACTTCTCTTGAGCTCTCTTAATGGCTTCAGTCACTTCTCTCATGATCTGATTATAGTTTCTTGTAAAATCATCTGCAGCTTCTATCTTTTGACTAATCCTTGTGATAGGGATCGGTCATAATTTTCCTTGGATTATTTCGAATGGAGCTCTTCCTGTAGTAGAATAGATTGTATTGTTATAAGCAAATTGCAATAAATGCAAATACTTATTCCAATTTCTACGTTGAGCATCAGCATATATCCGCTACATATTCAAGATAGTATTGTTGATTACCTCTGTTTATCCATTTGCTTCGAGATGGAAAGCTGAAGTAAAATCCATCTTGGTGCCAAATTTTTCAAATAAAGTTCTCTAAAAGGTACTACAAAACTTGGAGTCTCGATCTGAAACTATAATCTTTGGTAATCTATGATGTGGAAAAACGTACTTCAAATACATGTGTGCCGCTTGTGGTGTAGATAATGTCTTTTTGTTGCAAGGCAAGAAATATGCTTTCTCGCTAAAGCGGTCCACAATAGTCCAGATCATGTTATTCTAATTAAAAGTCAAAGGAAATCCAGTAATAAAATACATAGATATTTGTTCCCAAGACTATGAAGGAATAGGCAAAGGCATTAATACTCCTAGTGTTTTCCCCTTGAAACTTTTTATCTTTTGGCAAATTAAACATTCAACAACATACTTAGAGATGTCGTTTTTCATTAAAGGCCAATGAAATTCTTTGATAATACTTTGATAAGTTGCAGTCACCCCTCGATGTCCCACATAAGAAGGTTGATGCATTTCCTCCATTACTTGTAATCTAAAAGGACTGGTGACGCAAAGTCTTTTTTCATAGAAGAAATATCCATCATTCACTGAATAGCTAGATATAAGACTCCAATTGTTTTGTTCAAGCTTAGTCCATATATCAAAGAAATTGGAGTCATCGTGACAGGAATTTTTCATTTCCTCAAATGGCTGTATTTCAATTACTAAAATGTTGTTGATTTTCGATTTTCGACTTAATGCATCTGCAACCGTATTTTCTTTTCTTGCTCTTAGATCTCTCAAGTTCTTTTTCTAACTTCTCTCGTTGATCTCTCTCTTGCAAAAGTTGAAGGTGAAGTGTATTAATTTGCTCTTGAATCATAGGAGATGGTGAAAGATGCTGTGCCATTTTACGGAAGCAAATAAATTCTTACACTCAATAAAAAATAAAATTTGCTCGACCATTATACTTATCTCTTGTGCACTCACCACCCAAGTTGAGAGCGTTCACACGTGTTGCCAATCATCTTCGCCAAGATCTGCAATACCAATTTTATGATGCTATTAGTATGTGAGAAAACCTTCTCGACACTTAGTAACAAGAGCTTTACGGCTTGTGGATGTTATCGAATATAGCGTTGCCGGAGTAGAGGAGCCTGCAAGAATCAACTTGAGGTCTGAGGAGAGCTACCCGTATGCTCGAGATATGAGAGGAATAGTGCGAAAATAAGAGAGCTAGAAAAGGAGTAGAGAGCTCTGATAAGTTGTTGAAAGACTTTGATAACATATCAAGCAATTCCCATTCTCTTATCATTCAAAAACTATTCTTATCTTCTTCTTCAACGTTTTAACCTTAGAAAGCATTTTCAAACCCACTGATGTGCTCAAAATTAGCCTGAATAGACCAGGGGAATGGATTCGGAGGGTCCATAAAATACACATGGAAAAACATGCAAAGGAGCTCTATGCCATAACAATACGTATAAGGGTAATGTATCTATTTGTAAGGCCTTTCTCCTACGAGCTTCCCCCTCCCCCTCCGTACCTCTACCTCCCCTAGCCCTCCTCCTCGCTTCGACCTCACCTCCCCTCACCCGCCGCTGCCGCTGCGCCCTCCCTCGCCATCCCCGCTCACCTCCGCCTCACCCCCCTCGCACCTCCGCTCACCCTCCTCGCAACCCCGCCTCACCCCACCCTCACCCCCTCACCTCGCCTCACCCCCGCCTCGCTCCGCCCCCCCTCGCTACGCTCACCCCTCCCCGCTCTGTCTCCTCTCCCCTTGCCCTCCCGCTCCACCCCTCCCCGCTACCACTCCGCTCACCCCCCGCCTCCCGTTCTGCCCCCTCACCCCTCGCCTCCTGCCCCTGCCCCCTTTCGCCTCTCCGCCCCTCCGTTCCACCCCCGTCTCCCCCTCCCGCTCTCCGCCCCCGCCCCCCCCGCCCCTTCGCTCCACCCCGCCCCTCCATCCCACCCCTTCCCCCCGCCCCCCGCCCGCCTCTCGCCCCACTCCGCCTCTCCCCCGCCCCCGCTTCCGTTCTCGCCTCCTCTCCACCTCCCCCGTTCCCCGCCCCCACTCCTCCACCCCGCGCCACCTCCGCTTCCCGCCCCCCCATCTCGCTTCCTCCGCCCCCCGCCCTCCATCCTTCCCGCCACACCCAGGCTCCACCCTCCCGCATCTACCCCCCCCCCCCTTTTTTGGGTGGCAGCCTCTTCCTCATCGGAAGCCTCGCAGTTCGTCTTGGCGGTATGGCGGCTCCCTGCCCGGAACCGGAGGCCCAGACGGACCCTCCCTCTCCAGATGCCTACCACGTCATCCTGACAGAGCAACAATCATCTCGGGTTCAGGAGGTTGCCAATGACTTTGCCCTTACCTCTGTTTATGGTAGAGTCATTGGACATTCCCCCTCCAGATCAGCCATCAGGGACTGGCTCCAGTCCACTCTCATGCTAGAGGACGGCCATATTGAGGAGGTGGCCCTTATGGGAAGGGGCATCTTCTGGCTCAAACTCTCCAATGCGAAAGCTGCGAGCAACCTGATTGCTGGCTCCCCCACGACAGTGGATGGAAAGATTATCATGATAGTCCCGTGGTACCGCAGATTCAGCGCAGCGGATTTTGATGCTCGGTTTCGTATACCTCGTCATCCAGTGACGCTAGTTTTTCCAGGTCTTGCTGCTGAGCTGCGGCCGATTGTCAGGGACCTGGGCTCCCACTTTGGCTAGGTTATGCACGATACTTTCGCCGATGCGGTGACTACGTTAGGAGCCCCCCGAGTCCGTGTGGCTGTGGCAGATCCTGCGACTCTCCCGGCAGTGATCGAGATCGTGACAGATGCCGGCAGCATCACCCAGAGCATGGTAGTCACCGGACAGCCAGGGCAGTGTCTGAGGTGTCACAGCTTTGGGCACCTGGCGGAACGCCAGCTCTTCTCGGCCCCCCCCGCCCCCCTCCTCTCCGCCCCCTTCCCCCCCCTCCGGGCAGCCACGCCAGAAGGAGCAGAGGCAGCCGGAGCCCGGACCAGAGTTAGCTGGCGGCTGGACTGAGGTTAGAAGGAAAAGAGGAAAGAACAAGAAGATTTCTGATAAAGGCAAAGAGGCAGAGGTTACCCAACAGGAGCTGCACCTCAGAGACCCGACAGGCAGCCGCCCCAGGGACCTGGGAGAGCATCTTCTTCGATGGTAGCCCGCCCTCCACAGCCTCAGGTCCCCCTCTCCTCCTCTCCCCAGCCTCTTCCCATTCAGCCCCAGGCCACCCCCCATCTGCACCCCATTTCTCCCGACCCGCAGCTTCAGCCCCCTCCTCGTCCTCCTCAGTCTTCTCCCCCTCCTTCTCAGCCCCAGTTCCAGATGCATCCCCATCCCTCCCCCCCCCTCGCCTCTTTCAGCTCTCCCGCAGAGCTAGTTGCACCGACAGTTCCTCAGCCGAGGGCAGCCCCCGCTCCCCCTCCTCCTCCTCCGCTAGTCGCCCCTGAGGAGTCTGAGTTGCCTATTCCCCAGCCTCCTCCCCCTCCCCCTCCGCTGGCAGGACACCCTGAGTCTACACCTTCACCGGAGCAGGCTTCTCTGTCCGCTCAGTGGCAGACTCTGACGGGCCTCAGCTTCAGGAGAGAGAGCTCCCCCGCGACTTTTACAGATCTGGTCCCTGGGACTACTTGGATGTGGTCGACCTCGGGACTTTCCCTGCTTGCCTCCACATCCGCAAAGGGGCGAATGGGAAGATAGCTGCCTTGGCCCCCAGGGATGGCCCTAGCTTTGCTTTCACGTTCCTTAGCAACGGCACCGAGACCTGGACAGATGACTCGGTCTGGGAGGCTCTCAGGGAGCAGACACATGCTCAGGTTTGCTCCTGGATAGGCCCGTCCGATGGACAGCTTCTCGAGACTCAGTGGTCCGAGGGTGACGTGCGCCTGCGGTGGCATTGCGCCGCCAAACGCTTCAGACTGATTGTGATCCTCAGGCCCCCCCTGTCTTGGCCCCTCCCCCAAGATGTCAGAGCCTGGACCCCTCAGAAACTCCGTGCCTTCTACGGCATGTCCACCTCAGAGATCTCGAGCTGGCTCGAGAAAGCTTTCGTTCATGGTACCAAAGGTCTCTCGCCTTTGCTGAAGGTGTTGAAGGACGGGCAGGACGACCCCGCCTCCCCCTCCAAACCTTCCCATAAGCGTCAGCGCCTCCACTCCGAAATGTCAGCTTCTTCTTCGACTTCGACTGCGAGCAGACCAGACAGTTGTTTGCAACCTCCCAGTCCTCACCATGAGCCTACACCTCGTTTCTTGGAATGTGAACGGGTTTCACTCTTCTGGAACCCGTGGTCCTAGGAAGCTCATTTTGAGACAGGAACTTCAACTAGCAGTGATTGGTCGTTTGGATGTACTTCTGCTCCAGGAGCACAAGCTTTCTGCGGCTCACTCTCGTAGATGCGGGAAGATTCTCCCTAGACGCTCTCACACTTATTGGGAGCCCTCGATCGGCGCACTGGGGAGGAGTGGTGGTGTCTGTACCTCCGTGGGCGAGCAGCTAGCCCAGGGAGTTTTCGGTCATGGCACGCTGATACCAGGCCGTGCCCTTTGGCTGGATTGTTGGAGGTGACTTCAACAATCTGGAGACCTTGGAGGACCAGCAGGGCAGACGACCGGAGTTTACAGGTATGTCTTAGGCAGAGCAGTCAGCTTGGGACTCTAGATCTGGTTGGCTCGGTGGCGCAGGCTTTGCAGGAGTCCAGCCAGATCTGCCAGCTCGCAGCCCTACAGGTTCGACAGGATTGGTGGGGCAGAGAGAGCTCTTCGGAGGGACCTCGCCTCCATTCAGCGACTCCAGCAGGCATCCCCGGGCTCGGAGGAGCTTCGGATCCAGGCCCTTCGAGCCAGAGCCCTTCTTGAGGAGACACTCCAGCATCGCTCAGAGTTTTCCTATCACGCCTCTCTCTCCTTCTGGGCCCGGAAGGGTGACCGGATGTGCAGGGAGTTCTTCAGGACGCATGGCCAGAGAACTGCAGGTGATCAGCTTCGGAGTCTCAGGACAGTGGAGGGACACATCGTTACGGATCCGAGAGAGGTCTTGGGGTTGGCCACTGACTTCTACAGGACCCTTTTCCAGCAGGAGCCGCTTGCCCCTCGTACTCGACGTGCCCGTGAGGAGGTGTGGAGGCACACTCCATCCCTGGTCCAACCTAGCATGCAGGCGACGTTGTTGGCACCGTTCACCACGGATGAGATGCTGGAGGCCTTGATGGCCATCGATGGACAGAAATGCCTAGGTGAGGATGGGCTATCCTGGGCATTCTTCACCTCCTTCTGGGACCAGATCCATCAGCCCCTCCTTGCAGCTCTGCAGAGGATTTTCAGCAGCGGTCATATGCCAGAGAGCCTTTCCTCGGGACTGATTTGCCTCATCCCGAAGGGAGGAGATAGACAGGAGATCCATCAGTGGCGCCCGATCACTCTCCTTACCACTGCCTACAAAATCCTCGCCAAGATGATCAGCGCCAGAGTTCGGCCTCTACTCCCAGACCTCATCCATGACACTCAGACAGGCTTTGTCCAGGATCGCAGTATCCTAGATAATGTCTTCACCTTTTCAGAGGCGGCGGAGTGGGCTCAGCACAGCGGATCACACCTTGCCATCCTACTTCTCGACTTTGAGAAGGCCTACGATCGAGTGGACTGGTCCTTTCTGGAGGGGACTCTGGAGCAGCTAGGTTTCCCAGCAGGTTGGATTCAGGGTATCTCAGCTTTGTACAGGACAGCTTCTAGCAGGGTCATCATTGGAGGCAGGATGGGTGAGCGTTTTAGCTTGGAGAGATCAGTGCGTCAAGGCTGCCCCCTTGCTCCTTACCTGTTTCTCTTCTTTGCCGAGGCTATGACTTACTACCTTCGGGCGAGGTCTACAGGGATCAGAGGTGTTCGCCTTCCACTCCGGGAGGACACGGAGCTTTTGGACTTGGAGTATGCGGATGACACAGCCCTGTATGTCCAGGACGATGAGATGATGGTGGAGAGGGTGCGGATGGCCCTGGAGGTCTTTTGCTCGGCTGCTGGTGCGAAAATCAACTGGAACAAATCAGTTGGTTTTCTCATAGACCCCGGGGCGTGTTCTCAGTGGGGGAGGTTTTTGGGTTTCAGGTGGATCCCACGGGGACAGACAGCTAGATACCTTGGTTTTCAGGTCGGCCTGGACATCACGCCAGCTCAACAGTTTCTCCCGGTGCTAGATTCCATTCGACGGAAGCTGGCTTTCTGGAGCACTGCTAAGCTTTCCCTTGCAGGTCGTGCCCTGGTAGTTAACCAGGTCCTCCTAGCCACGGCTTGGTATGTGGCTTCCTGTTGGTGTTTCTCGAGATCCAGTGTGGCACAGCTCAGGAGGCTGGTTCGGAACTTCCTTTGGTCCGGGGAGGATGGCCTCAGAGATACCAGAGCCAGGGTCGCTTGGCAGACAGTCATTCTTCCGCAGGCTGAGGGTGGCCTGGGGGTCATCGATCCAGAGCTTCAGAGTCAAGCCTTGTTAGGCAAGCTTGTCATCCGTGGTTTGACCCCGGGGGGCCAGACGTGGAAGATGCTACTTCAGCAGGGGGTCGGTTCTTGTGTCCCGCGCCGAGGTGGAGAGTGGCTACCGTCCCTCAGGAGGATCTTCACTTCCGCCCCGCTCACTCAGCCCCGTTCCCCACTCGTTCGTAGCCTCCTCATGGTTTGGAGGCGGCTCCGCCTCAGTCTCATTCAGTCCCCTCCTAGCTGTCAGGAGGAGATCGATCGCCAGCCGCTTATCTGGAGGAACGGTCAGGTCAGAGATGCCGAGGGCCTTCAGTTAGGGGAGAGATCACATATCAGGTGGGATGGCTGGATGAGGGGGCCAGCCCGGTCCCTTCGAGTTTGGAGGGACACGTACAGACATCTGGAGACGGCTGATCTCGCAGACGTAGCTGGAGGTGCATGTGGAGCCCAAGCAAGACGCACGGAGATCGACGGCGCGATCCAAGCTGATTGGTTGGTTCCACCTGAGCCTCAGATCCTCATGCCTGGTGACGACCGTTGGCTGGGACAGTTCACCCCCCGTGGCATCCCACTGGTGGTCACAGGACGTATGGATGACTCCTCTATTTCCTTCTTCGCGGTTATGGGGGATGGACGACTCAGGAGAGAGGATGCGCTCATCGGCCCCCTACTCCCATGGCAGAGGGTTCGGGTCGTAGGGCTTTTGGGGAAGGTCTGGCGTACCGATCCTAGCATCGAGCAGGATCAGATGCAGCTTTGGCGTCTCTGGCTTTGGGAGGGGCGGGCCTTGTCAAAGCTTGATTGGGACCCAGGAGAGTGGTGTTGGCTAGAGATTGTGACAGGACAGGGGCCGACCTCCTTCGCCTACAGCACGACTCTGGGCAGGCGAGTTCTTGGGAGGATGCAGAGCCGCCCCCCCACCCAGCGGCCCAGCTGGTATGCACAGGGTATTTCCAAGTTCTTTTTGCAGGCCTTCTGGAAGGCCTTGTGGGAGAGCTGACGGCCGCGGAAGATCTCCTACTTCCTGTGGCTTCTTGCCCACAAAGGTCTTCCAGTGGGGAGCTGGTTGCGGCAGATAGGCTAGGACGGATGCTGTCAGATTTGCCATGAGGATGAGGAGTCACCAAAACACTGCCTGTGGAGCTGCACTTGCGCCTAGGAAGTGTGAAGGTGGACTTTCGGGATTCTTACTCGCGCAGCACCGGAGCTAGGATTGATCACTTGGGGCGCGTTCTGTTGGTGCAGCACCGCACCTGGTCTTCATCACTTATTCGAGGCATGCCAGCAGGACCCCACCTTCCTTATCACACAGGGGACGTGGGGGCCGCTCGAGGGTATCCCGCAGCACCTAGCAGAGGCTGATACAGAAGTTCAAGAGAGGCAACCAGTCTGGGAGATTATTAGCAGCATTGCAAGGTGGCACATTTGGACCTCGCGTTGCGCGCAGATCCTCGGTGGCACCTCCTTATCGACTGCCCAGATCATGACGGATATTTGGAGCGAGATTATTCATACCCTCAGAGGCCAGTGGGACCAGATTCAGGGAGATTCCCGGGCCGGCCGGGAGAAGCGGAGACGCTTCCTTCGAGCTTGGGACACACAGGGCCTCTTCTTCGAGCAGACTTCGCAGGGCCTTCGGTGGCGCTACTCACCACCCCGATGGCTGTTCATTCACACTCGCCTTATCCCTCCGTGAGAGAGTGATTTATTTTTTGTTACCTTTTAGGGCTGTGTCCGATTTGTGAACGCAGCCCGTCAGCTACAAGCTGACCTTTTGTATCTTGCTCTCGAAGTAATATAATTAACACTGTTTTTTCGGGAAAAAAAAAAAATACGTATAAGGGTAATCCAAACTTCCCTCACATATGGTTGAACTTCAGTGAGGGAAGTGGGCACAAGGATTATTATTTACGCAATTCTCATTGTCAAAGGCAATTTAGAATTATGGAGTTTTCGTATTGAAACTTTGTCGAGACTATTACCAAATCATGGATGCCTTCATGAAGTCAAAGACACCAGTCAACTAATAGTTAGTTGCACCTTCGCCATGTGAAAAAGCTACAACATATTGATTAATCTCTTTTGCCCTAGTTCTTCAAGCTTTTAGACTCACATGGCCTCACGATTCAAACAAGCTTGCATTCCATCTTAAAAAGGTATGGATCTAGAGATGATCAAAAAGTCAAAATTCAATGGGAGATATAGATGGTGGCACAAGAAAAATAATGGGTTATAAGGATGAGAGAATGAGAGAGAGAGAGAGAGAGAGAGAGAGAGAGAGAGTTACACACACACACACACACAAAAAAACTACTAAAAAATCCCAAGAGAAAACAAGAGATGTAATTAACTACAATCTTGATGCCTCAATAGATATCTCATATTTGCCTGTTGAGTCATCGCTCACTGGTGAGGGACGTGAGCTCCATAATCTCTATATCTGGTGGTCCATATAAAGAGTGGTACATGATCTCCATCGTACATGGTCTGACCTGTATTTGGATTCTGGGTGGCCTCTGTGGCTTTGGCTCTGCTCCTCATCACCTGTTTTCAGTAATCCACTCTGCTCTCATATCAGCTAGCTACTTCTCCACTCCATTGTGGACCGATGCTGACTCAAACGTGTAGAAGCAAATTGCATGCCACATCACAACCATTTTCCTTACAGGGAGGTTGGGATACTATCCATTAAATTCACATGATACTCTACTGAATTGTAATGATGAATCAACATCATCTTAGGACTTGTGTAAGCAATTGTAACTGTCCTAATCTCTTTGTCCAAATTAATTAGCTCGACTCCAACTATGCTAAGGTATCTAGAGACGCCTATCAATTTGTGCAATAAAAATTTTCGCATCATGCATATGGCACACTTATCTTAGAGTAGAGTAATGCTTGCTACAAAGCCACAACTTGTTAATATTGGAAAATGAACGTTCTTTTTCACTTTTCTGAAGCTCTTTCCACAACTTCACAAAACCATAGCTCTCTTCAATGTCAAGACCTTAGCCTTCTTTTGTTCATTAATATGCAGTCATCTGAAAACCTTTCGAGTTCACAGCTAGTCAGTGCTTTCAATTCAACTTAATTTTGCACCTAGTAAATGCCTTCTTTCATTCAGACATAGCCCACACTAGGTGAACCACGTCTATCAGTATCTCTCTCTCTTTTGTTTTGTTTTTCTTTTAAGCTCAGCCACTGCAGCTAGTACACATCTTATTTCTGCACAATTTGTAGCAACCAACTGCCTAACTAGATACTCAGCATGAAGCTTAGTGGAATATTCCAACCTCAACCAGCTTATGCTTCAGCTACGAGGTCTATCTTTTAAGCTGACCGATGACTGTAACAGGAAACAATCAAAACCAATTAGCAATTCTGCTTCTTCAAAGATGCTATGTCACAGCTTGAGTGCAGTATATAGAAGCACATGATACCAATAGAGACCCTTTTAGAACCAAATATTCTCCTCTTGATTAAACAACCATTTCCAATTTTCATGCTATCACCAGCTTCACTCTAGATAAAACATGCACTCCATAGAAATGAAAATACAGTAGGATTATATTCTCCCAAACAAAGATACGGATGCATTCAGTGCAACAATATTGCATTGAGTGAATTTCATTCTCAGATATTGCATAATGCTCATTGTTATAAATTTCTTCCCTTGCTTTTCAGAACTTAGGTCACCTCATATTGATTCAGCACAGTTTGTAGAAAAACAGGGCCGCGAATCTGCAAAAAACTCTTTTGATGATATTAGGGAGAAAGGCCTACAAGACACCCAATCACCTTACATATCATGTGTAACCGTGCAACATGCTTCATGAGCAAGGTCTTACAATTGTTTACCCAGGTTAACCGTGGACAATGTTTGATGCAAACAGCATAGCGAAAACCAATATTGAGATGCACTTCTTGTAACCCTAATTTACTGTCAGAGCAACATGAATTATGCCAAAATTTCATCTGGAAATCCCTATTTGCCTCAGAGTAGTTATTGAATAATATTTATACTACAGAACAAATTAGCACTTTCAACTATTCGTGCTAGCACTTCAAGGAACCAGTATACAAGGTTAACCTTTGTATCTTTGGTGTCAGTAGAACCTATGGTTTCAAGTCTAATGGCTATACGACAAATAACACTTCCAAACTTTGTGCACAATACTCAAGAACCAGAAAACGCGATGGGAGGGCAATAAGTGTGTGATTTGTGCTTCAGTAGATCCTCATGGTTTTAACACTAAGGCCAGCCCAACCTTGGCTTGCTTCTCCAAGGCCCTGGTATCCACCTCAGTTGAAATGGTGACTGTTGACTTAGGTCTCCACTCATGCTGCAAGACTGCCCCCACCTTACCATGATTGTTCATCCGAGTCTTCACAGTAGTAAGGGAATCCAGTGCATAAGAACTTCCAACTGTGAATGTATTTTCGTTGGTGGAAAATTTCCGAGAAATCTCTGCAGCCACAGTTGTCTTTGTATCTGGACTGATATTATGCAGATAAGAGGCCTTCAAAGTGTCACCTTTATCCAATCTGTGACAGGAAAGACTCATTTACCACTTTTATAAGTCAAGAAAGCTCTCAGAGCAGAGACCAAGAAATAAAGGACACCATTGCAAATTGGTATTCAAGTGACATTAAAATAACGACAGCCAAACAGAAAAATTCGTACAAGAGAACTGCAGCGCTGAAGTCTGGCTTTGTAAGCCCTAGACCTGCATTGTACTTGGTAAAAGCTCCAGATCCTGTGTCAAAAGCAAACTCCCCACCCAAAGCAAAGCCTTCGCTACCAAAGGCCCCATTAACGTCCACAATTGGAACAGCAGTCAACCCAAAGACAGAGCTGATGCCAGCATATTCATTATGATACTGCAACTCCATCTGACCAAAAGGCAGAAATACAATGGACAAGGAATTACTTGTGAAACTACACAATCATATTTGAAGTACTCGAATTTTACTTTCGGTTTGACTTCTAGTAGCTGGCTCTTAAGCTCACCTTCCCAGATCGTTGGTCTGGGATAGTGAAGCTGAAGACTGACTTGAGACCTGGAGCAAGCTCACCCACTGTCACTGTGGTAAAGATCTACATCAGGATACCATTCCCATGTCAGTAACAATGAAATACCACGAAAGTTGAATGGGATGAAATTGTATTTCTCAAAGGGAACACAAGTGCATGTCTATTTCACAGGGAGGGCAGGAAGAGTTAAAATTCTCCGACATACAAGTAAGCTGAAAGGTACAAGGATATGGATATCTAAGGAGCTCACTCCTACCCAGCTCAAACAAAGGAATATTGAGCTCACTAAAGTGAAGGATGGGTCTCCTGAGACGGACTAGCATTAATTAGATATTTCAAATCTAAACCCAAAGACTCTCAGTCTTAAACTGATGTAAAGAAGGCCACTTTATTATAGGACTAGAATATAGATGAGTGCTATAATAATCCCGAGATGAGATGCTAAGTGCACTGGACTCTCTGATACTCAGTGATATACTAGCTACTCTTTTTTGGTGTGTATGTACTTTGTCTTATAGGCCCGTGAGGCCTTCGGAAGACATTAATAAATCTTTCTTTCTCTCCCTCTTCCTTTTTTGGGTGTGTACTTTGTCTCATAGGCCTGTGAGGTCTTCTGAAGACATTATTATATCTTTCTCTCTCTCCCTCTTCCCACCTCTCCTTCCCCACAAAAGAAAGATGTTACAAAATTTAGTAACATCATGTTGCGGTAAAAGGAATATGGATGCTTTGGTCAACTTCTTCCATTTTGGTCAGGACTATCTCTACAAAGTGATTGAGGTAACTCCTAGTCAGAATAACGGTTGATTTAGGCTTTACCCATTGGGTCAAGGAAACATGCTACTTTGTACCCTATAAACAATTTGAAATGTCTAATGGCTTGATTGTGTCAGCTAGCAGTACCTTACGTTTTCTTCTGGACTCTGCAACATCTTTTGGAGTTTGAAAATCATTGGAATCACTAATGGAACAAGAAGTGGGAGGTGTCAAAGGAACCTGCATGGCCTAGGTCAGGTAGGCAGCTATTGGCATGCTTTTATGTTGTTTTAAGTCATAAACACTCTGGTGGCTTGATGACGTGAATCATAGGCAGCCTCTAGCGCTCAATTTCTAACAATTACCACCTCCCAAAACCCTTGTCTTTGGGCCACATAATATCAGAAGATTGTATCAAGATTGTTCAGGTCTTCCAGGATTATCCTCTCCTCCTCAAGACTAGCTTTGAAGCTTTAATAAAGACACATCATTGCAAGTAAATAGTGGAAGAATACATAGGCTAAGGGATCCAATTGAGAATACTCCATTCCCAAAGGATCTACTTGCCTGTATAGTAGACTCTTTCAATGGAACTGCTGTCCTCAATGAATGTGCCCTTCTTAGTTTTCCCTTGTCAATGACATGGACTACTTAGTACTCTAAGACAATTCCTATTCCGTGTAATTGTTGTTCATCATCGCATCTACAATACGACCGTATGGGTAGATAGCCAGAGTTTGGAAACTGCTGGGCAGGCTGAGAGCTAATGCTGTCCCTTGGGACTCCGGCACCGTGTCGGGAGCTTGGAGGAAGCTAGAACAGATTAAGGGAACACAGCCATCTCTAAGCATACACGTGCTAAAGGAGATTGTTATCCCAGAGGCCTTTGATTGGCTTGAAGACAATCTTGCCATGAATGCTGTCAAACTCATCCACTCCTAAACCCAGTGCTCTCCTTTCCAAATGTTTACTAGTCCACCTAGGACTCCTAGTGTACTCAACACTAGGTTAGTACTAACTGTACTGTCTGTCCTAACTACATCAGTGAGAACCTGTGAAGGACCATGAGGGCTACAGTAGAGCACTAAGCTTCAGCAGGCCCAAAAGGGCTCACGAGTGCTGGCAAGTGGGCACTCAAGCACTAGCAGCACATGAGGCTTTCAATGTAGCTTGAAGTGAAGGTGCATGAGGAGCACTAGAGAATACAAGAAGAAAGCCATAGTAGGCTTGAGAGAAGCCTATGGCCAATGTAGCTCAAACCGAGAGGTACGTAAGGAGTACTGGAGAATTCAATAAGAAAGCCATAGTAGGCTTGAGAGAAGCCAGGCTTGGCTGAAATCTGAGAGCTTCAGCAGAGCATAAGCTCTAAGAGGAGCTAGGACAAGAGAAGGAGATCCCAGGCGACTCGAATAGTGCTGCAGCAATAGCATAGAAAGCCATAATAGGCTTGAGAGAAGCCTACTATGGCTTTCAATGTAGCTCAAACGAGAGGAGCATAAGGAGTCCTGGAGAATTCAATAAGAAAGCCATAGTAGACTTGAGAGGAGCTCAGCTTGGCTGAAATTTCGCAAAAGCTTCAACAACATATATAGGCTCTAAGAGCAGCTATGACAAACGGGGACTCGTCTAGTGCTGCAGCAAATGAATTACAATGCTGAGAAAATTTTGATGCACTCTACAAGCTAACTTGTAGGCAAGCTCACTACTCTAAAGTATTCTGAATAGTATCTTAGAGACGTATTGGTCCATTCACCAATCCCTAGTGCTTTGACCAACTCAGGTCCTCTCAAATAAACTTCCTCATCTTCTTCAAACTCAACTTCCTCACCTTCTTCAAAGTCGACTTTCCTTCTATATGCATTCACATAGCTTTCAGCCTCTTCAAACCATCTTGGGCATGCTTCAACATTTGATGCATGTCTTGGACAAAGTCTTTGCCATTAATACTTTTCCTTTACAAGCCCTACAGATGGTGGAGCTCTAGGCTGAATCCAGACATCAACAAGAAAAGGCTATAGCCTGTCGCTGAATGTTTTGAAAGATTATAGGTGAACTCTAAAATTCAAGGGTTCTTCCTGATTCACCTTCCTTTTACTCCCATATACATGCAACATATCTTCTAGAGTGAAGCTGTATTACCATTGGAATGTGTATGGTCAAACATGCTCATATTCAACTCTGGTTCCAACTTATGAAACACAGCCCTCCAAACATGGCTATCAAACTTGCTACCCAGTCACCAACAATAGTGAACAGTGGCCCATACAACCTGAAAACACCTTTGACAACCAGACAACCAATCTTTGCCAACCCAAGTGCGTCACATATTTCTAGTTGGAATAAAATTGAGCCCTCCTCATCAATCTATCAATTATTACCCATGCACAATCATGATTTCTTTGCATACAAAATCCATAGAGATACTTGGACGCTTCAAAACTCTTTTCAAGGTGCATGAGTCTTATGAATTTCAGGATGTACCTTACTCAAACTATCATGACACTCATAAAAGCACTCCTATAAAAGTTAATGCCTAGTATCTTTGTTAAGCCATATACAAACTCTACCCTGTGAGGGAAAGAGAGAAAGAGTGGAACAAAGGAGACAGAGAGAGGGAGACACAAGAAGTGTGGGTGTGTAGAGTGTTGAGCCACACCACAAACTCATAGGTTTTATTAGGATTAGGCTTTCACCCTATGACTGTCTTAAGACAGTCATAGGTGTCATAACATTTTAAAGGGTGGCAATGTGCCTTTACCCCAACAACCTCCCACCTAAAGGCCAATGTGCCTAAAGGGGAGAAAAGAATAAAAATTACAGCAATATACAGTTACTGTATACAAGACCATAAAATAAGAATGGTCTCATCCTAATCCCATGATGTGGCGACAATGTGCAAACCGCTCTGTAGGCAAGCTCTTAGTGAGCAAATCTGCAGGATTATCATCAGTGTGCACCTTCACAAGCTCAAGCTGCTTGTCCTCCAGTACCTCCCTGATGAAATGGTATTTCACATCTATGTGCTTGGTCTTCTGATGAAAGACCGGATTCTTTGCCAACATGATAGCACTCTGACTATCACAATGCAAAACTGGTATATCTCCTGTAATGCCCAAATCTCCCACCAGCCGAGTAAGCCATATTGCTTCCTTGCAAGCCTCAGTGGCTGCAACATATTCAGCTTCAGTGGTTGACAGTGCAATGCATTTCTGCAACCGAGACACCCATGATATAGCACCTCCTGCAAATGTGAAAATATAACCGGTAGTAGACTTCCGGTTATCTGCATTCCCTGCATAGTATGAATCTGTAAAACCATGCACCAATGCATCCTGCCTACCATAGCATATGCACAAGTCTTTGGTACCCTTGAGATACCTCAAGACGCCTTTCACTGCTTCCCAGTGCCGCTTGCCTGGATTTGCCATATACCTGCTGATGACTCCCACCGCAAAAGCAATATCCGGACGAGTGGCAACCATGGCATACATCAAAGAACCAACTGCAGATGCATACGGAACCTTGGCCATCTCAGCCTTATCATCATCTGATCTGGGGCTGTCCTTACTGCTGAGTTTTAAATGTGGAGGCAACGGGGTACTAATAGACTTCCCCCCCTCCATTTTAAACCTCTGCAGTACTTTGTCAATGTACTCCTTCTGTGACAGAAACAAAAGTCCCTTGGATCTGTCACGAATAATCCGCATACCAAGAATATGGTTTGCATCACCCAAGTCTTTCATGTCAAAAGACTTATGCAGTTGCTTCTTCAAAGCACTAATCTCCTGCTGAGATTTGCTGGCAATCAGCATGTCATCCACATATAGAATGAGTGGCATCAAACTGCCATCCTTTGCCATTTGTGTAGAAGCAGTGATCGGTCTCACACCTATGATACCCTTGGGACTGCATGAAGGCATCAAACTTCTTGTACCATTCTCTTGGCGCCTGCTTGAGTCCATACAAGCTCCTCTTGAGCTTACACACAAGCTGCTCTTTCCCTTTAACAGCATATCCCTCTGGCTGACTCATGTAGATCTCATCATGGAGATCTCCGTGAAGAAAAGCAGTCTTCACATCCATCTGACATAAATCCATGTCCGCATGAGCAACAAGAGCTAACACTGCTCTCAAAGTAGTCATTTTGACTACAGGGGAAAAGATCTCATCAAAGTCAATGCCCTTCTCCTGCTTAAATCCCTTGGCAACCAATCTGGCCTTATACCTCGGTAAAGCATTTGAATCCACTTTGACTTTGTAAACCCACTTGCATGGCAAAACCTTTCTGCCTGCAGGTAGCTGCACCAAATCCCATGTATCATTTTGAAGTAGGGAGTCCATTTCTGACTGCATGGCTTTCTCCCACTTCCTTTTCTCTGTTCTTCCCATAGCTTCCTTGAAGCTGGAAGGCTCACCACAATCTGTCAGCATGATAAAATCAGCCACATTATTGGCTCCTGGAACAAACCTGTCAGGAGGCCGTTGTACACGGGTGCTCCTCCTAACAAAATGTTCCGGATTAGACTGCTGTCTAGCCTGTTCGTCATGCATGACGGGTGGCTGTACCACCATATTTGGCTGTTCTACAGCGCCATTTGCTGGCATATCCAGTGGTGCATCATTGGCAAAATTGTCTGGCTGATTTTCAGCCTGTATACCCTCTTGAACAGGGTTATCTACAGCAGCCTGCTGCTGCATATTAATGGGCATTCTTTGCTGTCCGACATCATCATAAATAACCCTCTTGTATTCCACAGGTTGCACGGGTTCTTTGTGTACACTATCCTCTTTAAAGATGACGTCATTGCTGCGTATAATCTTCCGTTTGACGGGATCCCATAACCTGTACCCCATTTCACCTTCGTCACCGTAACCCATGAAGATGCATCTGAAAGACTTTCGGTCCAGTTTGGTGCGCAGTTCTTTGCGTACATGAGCAAAGCACTCGCAGCCAAACACACGTTAAGTGCTTATATGAAGGTGGCTTGCCAGACCACACCTCCTCTGGCACTTTCAACTCCAAAGCCTTGTTCGGCGACCTGTTAATTAGGTAAACTGCTGTTTGCACGGCTTCTGCCCAAAAGCCATGGGGCAATGCAGCATAAGACAACATACATCCAACTTTCTCCTGAATAGTTCGATTCATCCGCTCACTCACACCATTTTGAGATGCATTATGAGGGGTTGTGAGTTCCTGTTTAATGCCCTTAGCTTCGCAAAACTGTACAAAAGCATGTGACACATACTCACCCCCATTATGGGTCTGAGGCATTTCAGCCTGCGTCCTGTCCGATTCTCAACCTGAGCGACAAACCTCTTGAAAGCATTTAAGGCATCGCTCTTATGCTTCAAGAAATAGACCCACACTTTGCGTGTGGCATCATCAATAAAAGTAATGTAATACTTTGCACCCCCTAGTGATAGCTGTGGCATCTCACACAAATCAGTGTGCACTAGATCAAGCGGTGCTCTATTCTGGGGAGTTCTCCTCTTATGAGGAGTCATAGAATGCTTTCCAAAAAATGCAATGATCACGAGTAGGCAAATCTGAAAATGAAAGAGACGGCAGATAACCCAAACGTGACAGTTCTTGCATTCCTTTAACGGACATGTGTCCCAACCGGCTATGCCACAATGAAACCTTCGGCAGCTCGGTTATGGAAACAACATGATTACCTACACTGGAAACATAAAGAGGGTACAAGGTATCACTCTTATAACCCTCAGCCACTACAACCTGGCCATCAGTAATTACCCATTTGGAATCCCCAAATGTGGTGTGGTAACCACTGTCATCCAACAAGCCAGTGCTAATCAGATTTTTCTTGATTTGCGGCACATGGCGAACACCATCAAGCATAAATATGCGTCCATCAGGGAATACTATCTGTATACTGCCAATCCCTGCAATCTGACATGCATAGTTGTTCCCAAGATGAACAACTCCATGAGTACTTGTGTAGGAAGTAAACCACTTCCTATGAGGAGTAACATGAAAAGAAGCACCTGAATCCAAGAGCCAGGTGTGCATGTCATGGCCATCAATAATCAATGTATGTGCAATTACAGGAGAAGAGCATAAAACATCATGTCTGTCACTGTCACTGTCCTCTGCTGCAACATTCACTGCATCCAAGTCATCTGTCTTGGCCTTGCCTTTGCCTTTGCTTCCACTGCCTGCATCCTTTGTCTCAGCCTTCTTGGCTTTCTGATCCCGTATAAACTTGAAGCACTTAGACTTCACATGTCCCTTCTTGCCACAGTAAAAGCATTCAATATCCTTTTTGCCACGGGACTGACTGCGGGATTTGGACTTGCCAGCAGATCTCCCTTTTTGCTGAGTCCTACCTCTTTCCTGTACTTGCAAAGCATTGGAAGACTTGCTGCCCATATTATTCTTCCTGCTCATCTCCTCCATAAGGAGAGAGCTCTCCACATCAGCATACATAAGAGTGACATTTGAATTTGACAGAGTGGTCTTGAAAGTGTCCCAACTCTCAGGGAGGGTACACAACAAGAAAGTAGCCTTGAACTCCTCATCAAGGTTCAATCCCTGTGCAATAAGCTGTGTAAAGATGGCATTGAACTCACTCAAGTGTGAGGTCATAGCTGTACCTTCCTTCATGCGAAGGTCGACAAGCTTCTTCAACCAATAAACCTTACTGGCTGAACTCTTTTGGGCATACAACTCTTCTAGCCTCTGCCATAGGCCATAAGAGGTCTTTTCAACCTGAACATTGAACACAAGAGAATCAGTGAGAGTAAGCATAATAGCAGCCCTTGCAGACAAATCAAGTTCCTCCCACTCATCATCTGCAATCCCAGATGGCTTGACACCCTTCACCCTTATGGGCTTAGAAATCTTCTTTAGCAGAAGTACATTCAAACACTGTTCTGCCCATAATGCATAATTGTGTGCCCCTTCCAATTTCTTTATGTTCAGTATTGAAGATTCACTTCCCCCTGATGCCATATCAGATAAGGAAAGTGCCTGACTCCCTGTAAGTCAAAAAATTGACTAAATAAAATTCTGATTTCTCAGAAAACCTGCTCTATCAAGAGCCAGGAGCACTCACAATAGTGCTGTTTTTTACTGTCAAAAATTCTGCAGCAAAACAGAAAATTTTCCCTCCAGTCACTGTACCTTCTGACACACTGTACCGTGCTCAAATAGGCATAAAATAGTAACTTCAGAATGCTGCAGCTGTTCCACAAGTGCTTTATCAGTGCATCATCATCTGACGAAGCACAAAACACTGCTGTCCTGGACACTTCTCCCACCTCAGATGAGGTATTGCACTGATTTTATATGCATAAACCACTTGTCATACACTGTTTTGTCCACTGAAAAAGGCTCCAAACACCTCAGCCTGTCACAAAACCTGCAACAAAGTATGGGACAAATCCCAAACAATCACCCTTCTGCCAAGGGGATAAAAGGCATATGAAGTTCTCAAACAGTAACTCAAGTGCTCACAAGCAAAATATGGGCAAAAGCCCCTTGATTTGACACCTGTACCAAGTAAAAAACACCTCAACACTGAGGTAGCATACAAAATACAGCGCTCTCCTGGCACTTTCACCTGACAATGTAATGCATAAACGGCCCTGTGTACACAGTAACAACACAGATCCCAACGTACAAACACTGAAGAGAAAATCTTTTGAGCATTGTGAACGATGGACAGTTAGGGACCGAGTAAACTCGATGCGCCCTGGCCAAGCGTGGCTCAACTGAGATTTTCAAAGTGTCGTACACAGAATGTGACCTGCAAGAAATGTCACTGAATACACTGCGGAAACAAGACCAATGTGGGCACCCTGGCTCCACACTGCCTCAAGGCATACACTGCATACACTTCCAGGCAAAAGCCCTATGAAATTGTCACCCGAAAACTGAGATTTGCACTCAGCAAAAGCATAAAAGCCCTCTGTAAAATCAAGGCATCTGACCTTCCCGAAACAAAATAACTGTGCAACCACCACACACTGTGGCACTAGTCACCTCAAGCATGAGGGACACAAGTGTACTTGCTGTACCTCGAACACACAGTTTTGAGAACTAAAAAAAAAAAATTCCGGGAATGAAGAGCAGAGTGCTCTCTCTTTTCCTTCTTCCCCCCCCCCCAAAAAAAAAAAAAAAAAAAACTGTGCCTGCTGTACCTTTTGTACCTGCGCAGGGTACCTGCGAGGGCACGAATCCCCAAAAAAATTTCGCCTTGTACTTGCTTGTCGCGGCGTCCGTACGGCCACGTCCGTACGGTACGGCTGCCTGTACGGCGTCCGTACAGCCGGTACAGATGGCCGTACCTGTCGCGGCTGCTGCCTTGCAGCCGGTCGATGGGCTGCACGCAGCCGGTGCTGCGCGCAGCGCACGCTGGCTGCGCTTGCCGGTGCTGTGCGGTGCGCGCGCTGGCTGCGCCCGCGCAGCTAGCAGCAGCTAGCTGCTGTTGCAGCTATAGCTGCGTGAGCAGCTGCTCCTGCGCGCTGGCTGCTCGCCCTGCTCGCTCGCGCTGCCCCGCTCGCTGCTGCCTCGCTCTGCTCGCGCGCTGCCGCCCTGCTAGCTGCTGAGGGCACGAGGCCCGAGGGGAGAGGTAGAGGTGGAGGGAGGGGTAGACCGAAAATGAGAGGGAGAGGTAGAGGCTCTGATACCACTTGTGAGGGAAAGAGAGAGGGAGTGGAACAAAGGAGACAGAGAGAGGGAGACACAAGAAGTGTGGGTGTGTAAAGTGTTGAGCCACACGACAAACTCATAGGTTTTATTAGGATTAGGCTTTCACCCTATGACTGTCTTAAGACAGTCATAGGTGTCATAACATTTTAAAGGGTGGCAATGTGCCTTTACCCCAACATACCCTCAAAGACAACTATCTAGTATTTTATACTTTTCCTTCTTTTTCCTTCGTCAACACAACTCTCTCAACACTAACTCAGAGAAGATGGCATTATGAAATGTAATCATAGAATAAGAATCAGAACTAATAGAAGTGTCATAAAATTTGAAAGAACACAACTTCTGCCCAAAATTTAGATCCTGGGTTTTGTCAGATCCAACTAGCAAAGAACAAACACAAAATCATATGCATACTATGGCATGCAAGACTGCTTGGTTTGAGCAATGGCTCATGACATTTCTTGAATGAAAGCATATTTTTAGACATTGAAACAAGTGCTGCCTGTTTTACTGATACAATGGCCTTCAATGTTAGCAAATAAAACACATGAAGCATCTCTAAATGACTCTCAAAGTCTTGCATGATAATATCTGTTGAGGACTTGTTTCTTTCTTTCAAAAGTCCTATGCTGTTGTCTGTGTCAGAGGTGAACCAAAGAGATCAGAGAGTATAAAATGACAGCTGGATTCAAAGAGTGGCTGACAGTAGGATGTACACAACTCGATTTCTACACTTTTGGTTTGTTTGATTTCTTGTAGTCTATCAAAGATATCCTTTATGAGTATAGTTGTGACATAATCCCGATCTTGTTTAGAGCTCAACAATCTAGATATATATAACAGTATCAATCTTTCTTCCTCACAAGTGATATAAATGGAGAGCTACCACAATCAATAGATGAATCCTTCTCAAGAAGATCCTCGACTTGCCTCCAAATATATGTTGCTTATGCTAAAGAAGTCCAATTGCAAGAATGAATTCCTTACTCTTGTAGACATGATCTGAGATCTTCTTCACTTCCCCCATAGCTCGTATGTGATTCATCACAGGATTCAAGCCTCCTTGCTCAGCAAACTCTTTCCATCATGCTGAAATTCAATTGTATTGGTTTCAAAGATCAAAACAGCTTGCTTTTATGCATCTTGGGATTACTCAAATGGCATCCTCATGATCAATAATAAAAGAAACCAATTTAAATATCCTTGAGTATGTACATGAACCATGCCATCAGCTATTGATCATATACTTTCACTGGTGAAGGATCACGTAGCCTAAAAGTGTTTAGCTTGAATATGAAGCTGATTGACTTAGGCATCTACGGAGACCAAGTCACATGTACTTCCTTCCTTAATGAGCAAAAGACCATGCTGATTCTGAAGGTCTCGATAGAGCTATTGGATTGAGAAATACTACCTTTTACTTCTCAAGATCCACTTCCTTAGCTCTAGATAGGGTCAATGAACTCTCTTTGTCAACAATCATAGAACGGATGACCTTTTCCTTCACAAGTAAAATGCTTGCCCTGTAAAGCTTCTTGGGCTTGACAAATTGTACTTCGATCTGAAGATGCAGCTTCCAGCCTGCCAAAAACATTCTCATTTTCTCCTCATCCTTATCAGAGTGAGGGTTGAAATTAATAGCAACAACTATCGCAAAAAATTATGTAGTTTGCAACTGATTCCCATGAGCTGATAGGACTTCTTCAACTTAAGAATAAGTCTCTTCCTAAGAGCCTACAGTCATCAAAGAGTGGCCCTACTATCCATTCTCGGGCTAATTATAGGCAGTATCCTGAATGAATATGTCCTTATTCGGATCCATGGTATTATCTTGCTTGGCATCGTTCAACCCTTAAGACTTGGACAGCTTTGACCAGCTCGCTAGTTTCTTCCCAATCTTGGCCTTGAGACCTCCTCTATGATGAGTTCTTATATAGGGAGAGGGAAATTTTCCATGTGGAAAAGCTGGAGATGGTGCCGGTCCTTCATCTTTACAACTGTTGATTTCATTTTTATCAATGTAGTATGGGGATGAAAGTCTAGGTGGCAATGGAGTCGCAAAAGAATGTCTCATAGCATTTGCTTGGCCTCCGCATATGAAGAATGTTTGAGAACAATCCAGACAGCTATGGAAGGCCATAAGGCTGACCTTACAAAGCATGTAGATCATGCATCAGAGTTTTCAAATACACATACAATACATTTGTGATGCAGTAGATATGACCATTTGAGGCAGCATGCCAGCTAAGAAGAACATTAACAAAGTATTGTGCACTACCAAGTAATTCAAGGGAAATGGCATTCTTGGAAGCCCCATCAGCTACGTTTGCCTTCCCCCTCTTCTTAGGAAACTTCCCCACCCCTTGACTGTTTCTCTTGCTCCAAACCCTCAAGCTGGCAAGCCTGGAGCCGTGGATCTGTGTACCTGCCCACATAATCTGTCCCAGCATGCAAAACGTCTGTTGTAGGTGTGCTAGAGGCCTCAAAACAGCTCCAAAAGGCAAAGGCGGCTATTCAAAGTGCACCGGGGTGCTGCAGCAAGTCTTAATGCAGAGAATCGATTGATTTTGATGTGCTGAAAGGCCAGAAAAACCTCAAAAGTGGCTGGAAATGCAGCTCCAAGGTGATTTAGGGTTTTGAAATGCTGGAGCACATGAGGAAAACACCCGGAATCACCTCTGATGTAGGCGGTTATGCTGCAGCAGCACCAAAACAACTCGAAATTGCAGTAGCAGCTGCAAACTAGGTCGAAAAGCCTCCAAAAGATCACGAAAATCTGCAATCAAGGCCGACAAGTGGTCGATTTCTGCTGTAGCATCCTGGAAACCCTGATTTTTAACGATGAGAAGCTCCAAAACGGTTCGTTTCCTGAAGAAAATGCCGACCAGCAAGCAAGGGAATGCGTCAACCAGCATGGAATGGAGGTGGCTGGCTGTGGAGAAGAAAAAATGAAGCAAAGCAGCAAGACAGAGGCGAAATGAGGCGGCTATGACAGAAAACCTGAACGGGCTGAGAAGGCTAATAGGAGGAGGTAGAATGAAGCAGGGCTGAGGCGGCTTCTGCAGGAGGGAAGAGGCTGAGCAAAATTAGGGTTAGGGTTAGGGTTAGGGCAGAGATGACGTGGCAGGGAGCGGGCGCTATGGCAAGATTGACCTGGTGTGAGTGTGTGTGTGTGTGTGTGTGTGTGTGTGTGTGTGTGTGTGAGAGAGAGAGAGAGAGAGAGAGAGAGAGAGAGAGGCTAGGGAGTGAAGAAGTGGTACACAAATGTAGAATCCATGAAGACTTTCGTTCATTCATCATCACTACATGAGAGAAGTGAAGTACAAGTCTTACAGGCCACACACTCACACACTTGCACCAAGTGCATATGGGATAAGTCCCATAGTGACACGTGGCACTCACACGACTCACACAATCACGAGTACTAGATCTCCCAGTACTACACACCAACACATCAAATCAACACACTCTTTGGCTATGATATCTCCAACAATATTGCGATCTCATGCCTATTTTTTGCAATGTGCAAGTCAAGAAACATGAAGTGGATCCATATGAAGGTTCACATAATTCGAGCACACATCTTCGGCAACTCCATCCAATTGCACCCACATCAATGAAAACAAAGTGCCTAAAGATAGGGAAGAGCCAAGCACCTAAAGTTACAGCCTGCTATGTGCAGGGGCAGCTGTTCATGGAAGAGGCCTCAGGCAAGTATTCCTATTAATAATACCAAAGAGGATGATTTGGGTGTATTGGCCTTCACCTTTCATGGCCTTCACTAACCGTAGTTAGTGAACTAACTGTGGTTAGGGGAAAAAACCTCTAAGTGAGGGAAAAGTGCCCCTAACCTACTTATTACATTACATTGGTCACTGCTAAATTATAACAATAATTCTAACACCCCCTTGTAGTGCCAATGTCATATACAAGGAAATCAATCACCAAAAGGAGATAAGTTCAAGGCACTGCGAAATGCCTCAAACTTTTCACATGGAAGCGCTTTGGTGAAAATGTCTGCAACATTGTCATGTGTTGACACATAGATCATACTGATCTCTCCTGCATGCAACACTTCTCTGACGTAGTGATAGTGAACCTCAATGTGCTTCGTGCGAGCATGAAACACAGGATTCTTTGCCACTGCAATAGCACTCTGACTATCAGTGAGAATTGGAGAAGGACCCTCCAATGAAAGATGAAGATCAGCAAATAAACGATGCAGCCAAACACATTCAACTGTCACTGTGAAAGCTGCCCTGTACTCAGCTTCACATGAAGAGGTAGCCACTCTAGATTGTTTCTTGCTCAACCAAGAAATACAAGCTTTACCCAAAAAGAAACAATTGCCACTTGTGGACTGCCTAGTGCCATAGTCTCCAGCCCAATTTGAGTCACTGTAGGCATGCATCTGCAAATCACCCCCCCTGGGAAACATCAAGCCAAAAGACTTGGTACCTTGCAAATAACGGAAGATGTGTTTTACACCCTGCCAATGCATAGTCTTTGGGCTGTGCATATATCTGCTCACCTGAGAAACTGCAAACTGAATATCAGGTCGTGTATTGCAGAGATAAATGAGGCATCCAACAGCCTGACTGTAGAGTGTGACATCAATTGATTCACCTGCATCATGCATTGCAAGCTTCAGCCCCGGCTCCATGGGAGTAGCTATGGGCTTACAATCCTGCATGTTGAATCTGTCCAAGAGTTTCTGCACATACTTGGATTGAGACATAACGATGCCACTTTTCTGTTGAGTGAACTGGATCCCCAAATAAAAGTGTAGCAGCCCCAAATCTGACATGTCAAAAGTGGTCTGCAATTCAGCTTTAAAATCTGCAATATTATCTTCATTTGACCCTGTGAGCAGTAAGTCATCTACATAAAGAATGATGACTAAAATATCCCCCCCATCCTTCTTGATGTAGAGGGTGCTCTCAGTTGGACTATTGTGCAGCCCCTTGCTAGTCAGAAAGGCATGAATTTTGACATACCATGCACGTGGGGCTTGTTTCAGCCCATACAAAGCTTTATTCAGCTTGCATACCTGAAGTGCATTTCCTGAAATTTCAAAGCCTGGAGGTTGTTTCACATAAACCTCTTCCAACAAGCCTCCATTAAGGAAAGCTGTTTTAATGTCCAACTGATGAACATTCCATTTAAAGTTTGCAGCCATAGTTATAACTGACCGGATGGTTGTCATTCTGGATGTAGGAGCAAAAGTCTCCTCATAGTCTATGCCCTTTTTCTGAGTATATCCTTTTGCAACCAACCTTGCCTTGTACCGATCAATGGTCCCATCTGGCTTTCTTTGAAAACCCACCGTGTACCTATAGCATATTTACCTCGTGGCAAATCGACAACTTTCCATGTCTGATTTTTCTGAATGGACTGCAACTCATCGTGCATGGCATTCATCCAATGCACATTATCCTGTGCCTCTTCAAATGTCTCAGGTTTTTCCTCATCAAGAAGAGTACATGCATAAGCTGATTCAACTGAAAGAGCTCCCCCCCCATGCCTTACTGCACTCCGAGTTCTGCCAGGTAATGGAGCATCAATTTTACTCTCCGTGAGAGTTTGTAACAGCCAATTTGGGACTGCTTTTGCTGCATGTATATATGCAATTTCTTGCTGAACAACCTCTTCCACTGCTTGTGAAGGTGGTAAGACATCCTGTGGCTGAATCGGTGCATGTGGAGGTATCTGAAAATTTTGATTTGCATCAGATATATCAGCAGGAGAACCCAAGGCAATGGGTAGTAATCCCTCAAAGACATCATCGGAAGAAGTAGGCAAATCAAATTCAGCTTGAGTGTGAGC